>NC_133973.1:61883573-62517146 GCF_047716275.1 Strix uralensis
GGTTTTACATTCATGAGGCCAAGATTGAAATGTAAATGAGGCACAAAATAAGTAGTCAGCAGTAGCCCTGGCCGAGCAGCCTGTGTCATAGACTCATGGACTTACATGAAAATAGTTATCACTCAGAGAGATTAGCAGCTCAGAACATCAATCACTGCTGCAAGGAAACAATGAATAAAATCGCCCCGACACGAGGAAGGAAATTACAAGAGCTTTAAAGTGGAAAGGGAATATGTAATACTGCTACCTGTTGTTGAAGCACTAAGATGGCTGTAATAAAAGAAGCTGGGCTCCTTCTCTCTCTCTCTCTTCCCCTCCCCTTTTCCTGCTGATCACTGATATTTAAATTGTGCCATTTTTGTCATCTCAATTTATCTATTAAATGAGCTGCAATTCCTTGGCCAGAGGTATATGATACTTCACGTTGCACTCAAATGAAGCCCACAGCTTTGAGTTTGAACCCACTTTAAAGTGATGACACCCTACATATCATCCAATCTCTTGGCAAACAAGTAGATATTTAAGGCCTAAGTCCTCAAGTTTCAGGAAGGCTCAGAGGATGCTGGACTTTGGACGAGGAGACAAAGGTGGCTTTACTCCACTATTGTGATTTCTTAATTCTCAGATGGTGCAGAAGTGGTGCAGCACACAACACACATGGGGGAGTCTCAAGCCAACTCTTCCTCAACAGCCTCTGAGCAGCTCTAAGGAACTCTTCCAGGAGCTGTCGATAACCAGAACCTGGAGAAGATTCAGTTAATTCTCCTTTACTTCATCAACTCTGATCACCCTCATCAGGAGGGGAAGGACCATGGAGCCAGCCTACCTGGTCAAAGCCATCCCAGAGATCTCCAAGGTGGATGTATCCACTGATCAGTGACTGTGTTGACCTTGGCCCACAACTTCAGCTCAGATAAATTATTTCTTAAAAGGCACTAACTCACACCTCTAGCTAGTACAGCATGATTTCTACAGTGATATTAAATATATATAGCTTAGTGCTCTGAAGCAGTACATTTTCTGGATTAATTCTAGCTTATCAGAGTATGTTACATTACCTGTTGAACTTTTTTTTCCTTGTGTGTTCTCTGTATTCAGCAAAAAGAAAACACCATTCCATCCACCATGATTAGTTTTCTCTTTAGGAGAAAATGTGCCTGATTATAACAGCTGGACAGCAAGAACACTTTCTTACTGTGTGTGGTGGTTTAGCCCCTGCCGGGGTCTGAGACCACGCGGCCGCTGCCCTTCCCCCACAAAGGGAGTGAAATACAAAGCCCCAAGACTGAAATAAGGAAAGGTTTAATACAACAATGCAATAGCAACACAACAAACAACAACAATAACAATAACAGTAATAGTGATAGCAATGAACAGAGCAAAATAGCTACCAAATACAGCAGTGAGAAGCACGATGTACAAAACGACGAGTGCACCGAGCTCCCACACCAGGAAAAATGTGACATGCCAGGATGTGACGCCAGGATGTGACATCCGAATGGTATCTGAATAACCCTGCTAGAGCTCCCCCCCTACTGCTGGGGAAACTTAACCCTATCCTGGTTAAACCAGGACACTGTGTTCATTCTTCAGACAACAGAAATATAGCCACGTGTTTTACTAAAAAACTGCTAATTTCTGGTCTAATTTTTCACTCCCAAAAGTTTAGATTTTCAACCACAAAAGTACATTTAAGCATGTGTCCTAGTAAGATGAGTTCAAAGAAAATGACAAAAAAAATATTCTAATCCTTCTTATTCTGAGGCAGCTTTTTAATGTGATTGGTCACGAGAGTGGCGCATGTATGTGCCTCTGTGGTGGGCAGGAGCATCTCAGACCTGTTTTCCCAAAGATCCCGGCCTCCTTCTCATGTGTCTACCTCCAGAAAATCTGTTTACAGGGAGAATTATGTATCAGGAAATGGTTCACTCTGGGTACACTTTCAGTTGCCATACAACTCTTAAGACTGTTCAACAAGATATCAAATTTGAACCAGTTAAAAATATAATGCCCCTCTCTTGATACAACTGGGTTTGGGACTTAAGATAAACTATTTAAACTTTATTGCCTTAGATAGCACATTCCATGTAACACCTTTCATTTAAAATGTAAATGCTTTTCATGAAAAAATGTCAAAGGAATCTGAAAAGCTGGATATTTTGATACCAGTTTTTAAAACAGGGAAACTGAGTCTTAGAAAAGTGACAAGTTTTGCATATAATCACACAGCCTGGCAATGACAGTAAGATCAGAAACCAAATCTCCATTTTCTGTGCAAACCACTAGATCAGCTTTCTATTCCATTCCTCATCAAGAGGAAGAATTAATTGATGTATGTAAGACATTGAAGTAAGCCAGTAGAAAAATTCTGTGTGACTGCACGATGTCATGAATATTTCCTATTATATGGACAATGGACATTTTTGTCAAATAATCTCTGGAGAATCAGGACTGAGCTGAACGGAATTATTAGCATATAAGAGCTATTGCATATCAGAGAAAGCAACACTTTCTTGAAAAGCTACTTTTTTTCACAATAAAGATGCTACTCTTTTCATTGCATATTCATTTTTTAAAGCACAATACAGCCATATTATACAGAGTGAGTTTCGAACAATAATGTGTGGTAATGTGTCCAGTAACCTTTATTCTGTTTCTCTCCGCAGAAGTTCACTAAGGATAATGCATACAGACAAAAAAAAGGATTTTGAAATTTAAGTGAAGAAAAAAGCCAGCATAAAACCAGAGGTTCAGCTGTATATTAAAACGTTCTTTTGAGAGTCAAGAAATTGATCATGGGTGAGCTAGCAGAAGATATTGAGCTTTAAACTGCTTTTCTTTTTTTCTTGCTTAAGAAGACAAAGTCAGACCCAACTTGTTACTGGAGCTTTAGAGCCCTGCAGCAGTGTGCAATTTGTGGCTAAGGAGCAGGAGCAGCACAACTCACTTACATGGTTCCCACACCAGGCAGCAGCTTCTGCTCTCAAACCCCTCCTCTTTCCCTTGTATTGCCATTGTCTTCACTCTTAGTGTCTCAGAGTATCTTTTTAATTGCTTATCAAATGGATAGTTATTGTATCATAAAATCTTCAAAGCCATTTCCCAGTCCCATTCAGTTGTGGAGCTGAACTTTTATACAATGATATATCACAATGGATTATGCTAATAAGCTTGTTAATAGCTCTAGCGGTGTTAACTGAGCACATTACAACAAACTGGTCCTTGCAATAGATTGGGAAATGTTTTATAAGGGGCATGTGATCTAAGAGCAACGGTGACAAGGCTAGTAAATAATAGCAGAAACTGGCATGACTAAAGAAATACTCACCTAAATTATTTATATGTTAATCAAAAATACAGTTGTTAAGCAATATCATTAGTTCATTACTAATTGGTTTACAGATTTGTGATGAATTACTTATTTGCATGCAAAGCAAACCCCCAGCCTTTTGTTCAACATTTCTAACCTTCAAATCTTTGCAGGTTTCCCCTCTGCAGCCCTCTTCCTTCACTAAAATGATTACATCAGCTTGTCAGAGAAAGTAGATTTTCAAGGTAAAGACATAATTTTCTTCTGCAATGTATGCAATATATTATTGTCATATATTTTTTAAAAGTCATAATATATCAGCATTTCGTTCTTGAGAGATATGCAATTAATGCTACACAGTGTATATTTCTCCTTAACCTCCACCAAAAATCCTACACTTTGAACATTTATTAGTAGTGGAGACAGTGATCTTGTTTCATTCATATATATCAAGTGGGGCTGTCAGGCACATTATTGTTGGAAATGTTAAATTCCACTTTAGTTATAATGAGATTGGGCTAGATATAATCTAAGGGCTAAACACACCTCTGGATCAATTGTGGGACATCCTAGAGACATGGGAGGGTGATCTGCACAAAGGTAAAGATATGTTTTTCATGTGGTGCCTGAATTCATCAGCAAGTTTCTTAATTATAAGGTTTTCAGAACCACAGTCTCCCATCAAGCACTCTTTTCTTGTCCTTTTTTTCCCTCTCTTCCTCATCTTCTTACTGCAGCTTCTTCATGTCTTCTCCTCTGTTTTTCTGTTTCCATTTCCCTATGTGCAACACTTTTCCTTTCCAATTGCCCCTCTCCATACAACACAGTAACCTGTGTTCCCAGTTCTCACCATTTTTTCCAGCCTCCCTACTTCAGATTGGTCTCTAGACCCAGGAACCATCCTTACTTTACTTCCAGTTTTGAGGGCTTTTTCCTGTAAGGAGGGTGTAGGCTCCTTCTTTCCTTTTTCCTTTCCTTTTTCCTTTCCTTTTTCCTTTCCTTTTTCCTTTCCTTTTTCCTTTCCCCTTCCCTTTCCCCTTCCCTTTCCCCTTCCCTTTCCCCTTCCCTTTCCCCTTCCCTTTCCCCTTCCCTTTCCTTTCCTTTCCTTTCCTTTCCTTTCCTTTCCTTTCCTTTCCTTTCCTTTCCTTTCCTTTCCTTTCCTTTCCTTTCCTTTCCTTTCCTTTCCTTTCCTTTCCTTTCCTTTCCTTTCCTTTCCTTTCCTTTCCTTCCCTTTCCTTTCCTTTCCTTCCCTTCCCTTCCCTTCCCTTCCCTTCCCTTCCCTTCCCTTCCCTTCCCTTCCCTTCCCTTCCCTTCCCTTTCCTTTCCTTTCCTTTCCTTTCTTTTCCTTTCCTTTCCTTTCCTTTCCTTTCCTTTCCTTTCCTTTCCTTTCCTTTCCTTTCCTTTCCTTTCCTTTCCTTTCCTTTCCTTTCCTTTCCTTTCCTTTCCTTTCCTTTCCTTTCCTTTCCTTTCCTTTCCTTTCCTTTCCTTTCCTTTCCCTTGCTACTGCAGAATCATGTAAGTCATGAATATAATTAGATTAAATTAGCTTGGCACACTTTCTTTTGAACAAATTTCACTTTTCTCTCTCTTGGAATGCAAATCATAATTGTTTCATATTTAGAAAAGATATTCTTCAAGGAAGTGGGGATCAATATAAGATTCCCAGAAATTTTTCACCTGTTATTGTTAAGAAGTTCCAGATGTATTGATGAAAATGGGCCCAGCAAAGATGAACAGCTCAGCATATGAAAGCAAGATTCTGTGAGCAAAACCTACTCTGAACGGAGGAGAACTGTCTTCCAGCTGGTCTCTCTATGCGATGAACCAACCAAATCCTACCTTTCAAACATATCTTACACTAGATTTGCATTTCCCTTACAGTCTATCTATCTCCTGAATATCTTGAAAACTCTTCTATCAGTTGACCTTCTAGGCTTTTGCCTTTGCAAGCACAGAGATTATAGTGCATTTTCCAGCAGCTGCAGGTTGTTTTTCTTTGATATTTATCATCCACAATCTGCCTCAGCCCAGTAAGACATGCATCACAGTCTAATCCAAGCAAGATTCACAATAAAATAGAGCACTGGCCAAAATGAAAAAGGAAATGAAAGGTAACACAGAAAAAGACAACCCAAGATAATGGACAACTTTGAACGGTGTGACAAAGCAAATTTCTTATTATTAATAATAATTTATTGTGATAGTATAATAATAATCATAATAATAACAACAACAGCATGGCACGGTATAAAGGGATAGCAAGAGAGGGCACCTGCTCCCCAAGGATTTCTTGTCCAAACAGACAAGTTATCAGGAAGTGAAACTTCACATTTGCAGTGTTCTGACAGCAGAGGCTGAATCCCTGGCTCAGCTCTGTGCACGTCCATTGCTAACTGCAGGACACCTGTGGAAGCTGGCCTAGCAAAGCTCAGGCCACTCAGTGTCCCACCCATTCCCCAAAACAGTTAAGCTTAAGTTTCATCTTCTCTGTTACAACCACAGAATGGATTTGGATTGAGACCTAGCATGGACCTCTACACAGGTCTTCATTCACACACAAGGTGCAACAGGAGTTTGGGATGGAGTCCTGTGGTCTGATCCACAGCTGTAGCCAAAGAGCTGAAGTAAATTGCTCGAGTCTGCACAAGAGGTCAGTGACAGAAATAGAAAATAACATTCAGTTCATCCATGCCTTGGTTCAGTACCACATGCGAGTAAATATTTTAAAAAACTGTACAGTTCTCTGTTTCTCTGTGGTGTAGACCTTATGTCAGAAAAATCCATGTCCAGAGGTCTTCTTTAAATTAATCTTGGATGAATGCAGAAACTCTGATGAGGTTCTTTAAACTCGTTATTCTATGTTGAAAGACAAAAAGAGAAAGGATTCCTATTTTTCAGGCAAATTGGGGCTGTAGAAATGTGAGAAATGACTATGAAAAATGAAATTTCCCGCTAACTTCTCACAGAATAAGAAAACCAGTATGTACATTGAGTCCCTTCTTTGCTGCTCATATGTTGTAATCCTGACCTTGTGAAACTACATTTGAGGAGGAGTGGAGGAAAAGAAAATGTTTTCTCTGTGATCCTTCAGTTCTTAGCCCTTTGTGGACACAAGACTTTGGCAATTATATTAGTCTCCTTCCTTATACATAGAAAGCAGATTTTTTTTTGAGACATTTAGTAATAAACTGGTTCTGGAATCCTAAATAAATTGTCAAAAGACGTAACTTTCTCTTAATTTACCATCCTTTCAGGATAGAATATGAGATTTAATGCTTTTTCTACAGAAAGACCAATTCACAACAAAATTATTCCAGCTTGCAACCTGATTAGATTGGTACCCCAATTTTAGATAGATAAAACTATGTGAGATAACTCCCATTTCAAACATTTCTGAAGGAGGATCTGGCTGAATCCAGCAGATATAAAAGCATGGAATTTTCTGAGCAGGATGTAAGGACTTTCAGCTTTCCTAGCTAAAATTATATTACCTGCTCAATATCTGAATTTGCCGATGCTGACATTGTACTTCCACGTGGGAATTACTGGAGATGTAAGTAATGCAAAGTTTCAGTTACATGTGCAAAATTGAGAATGAAACTACAGCAGCTCATTTAAGTGTTTGGAGGCCAGTACAACTCAACTACTGCAGCAGAGTCACTCCTAATCCCCAGCAACAAACACGAACCACATCTGTTTTCTGAAGCAGGGAGGGAAGGCTTTGATAAACCTCAGTCAGCAAATGGAAGCTCATTTTCTCTCTCACTGCTATCTCACAGCCCTTGGTCTGCCTTCCTCCATCTACCTTGACATGTTCACAAGTACACAGAGGTTTGTGGAAGGAATCAGCTTTGGCTCTGTGTTCGTGCTTTGGTTCACTCTGGGCCTCCTAGCTGCCAATCCCAGCATGTGTGCCAAAATGCGACTGGTATTGGCTTTGGTGACAGCTGTAATGGGCTTTGGGGTGCCAGAACAACCTTAGGACACCCCTCAGACAATCCCAGGCTTTGAAACCCCAGAGGAGTTTCAGGTAGTGAGTTGTCATCTCCAGAATAGAAACATAGAATCACAGAATGATTTGGGTTGGAAGGAATCTTAAAGATCATCTAGTTCCAACCCCCCTGCCATGGGCAGGGACACCTTCCACTAGACCAGGTTGCACAAAGCCCCATCCAACCTGGCCTTGAACACTTCCAGGGAGGGGGCATCCACAAGTTCTCTGGGCAAACTGTTCCAGTGCCTCAACACCCTCATAGGGAAGAATTTCTTTCTTATATCTAATCTAAATCTACCCTCTTTCAGTTTAAAGCCATTACCCCTTGTCCTGTCACTACATGCTCTTGTAAAATGTCATGTAGAATGTGATGTTCCCTTCCAGGGAAGAGGTGATGGGGACATTCCTCACCCTCTGAAACTACCTTCTCCTTGGCTCCTTCTCAGGTCTCACCTTCTCACTTCTCTACTCTTGGAGTTGCTTGGCCAAAGAAAATGGTACAGGTGAGAACACTCACTGGTGTGCATCATTCATACACAAGAAGGTGTCAAGCTGGAACCAGTTCACAAGGAGGGAGCCTGAAACACTTTGGTATGACTGCCATTAAAGAAAAAAAACAACAGTCACCAGTAGATATCTGTCTATGAATAAAGCTAGGATGAAAAGTGGAAGAAATCCCACTTTTCGTTAGCCCGATTGTCAAAAAAGGCACACAGAAAGAATCAGCTAACTGCAAGGAACAAAGTAAGTGATCTCTTCCCATTATAATCAGGACACAGAGCCTGTGATATCTCTGGGAGCTCAATCTAAATAAGGCCCTATCCTCTCGTCTCTTTCACATTATGAATAAAAACATGAAATTAGTTTTATGTCAGAAGAACAACCCTTAAGACACTTGTAACTTATAATTATAATTTCTAAGCTGTTTGGCTTGTCAGTATCAAGGAATTCACAGCCCAAGAGTTCCAGGACTTTATAGGCTGAGACATGCTGTGTTAGCTACTGAAAATTAACTATGAATCTCTCATCTGCATCCTGATTTATTAACTACAGTGAGAAACAGAAAGTTAAAGAATGTACTGCATGTGCATAGCCTGTTAGTATGGAAGAAGCCATTTGCTGTGTTCTGCTACTAGAATAAACTACTAGCAATGGATAAATGTAGGGTTTTCCTCCTGCAAAAGTATTTAGTTTTTTTCTTGTAAACAAATACTGAAAAATTTTCATCTTCGCTCAAGAGCAGATCTGGCTAGTGTCAATTTGAGAATTCTGCTGGATTCACAGGTAGCAAAAAAAAAAAATTCCATTCCCTTACTGGTTCTGGCTAAAAAATGGTAGCATCGCCTGTGATGCATTTTGAAAGAAACAATATTTTTTTTACATACTTTGAATAACAATTCTGACAGGAAGTGCTGACCAAAAAAAGAAAATCAGAAATTGAAGTCCACTTCAACTTTTCAGCTTTCACCATAAAACAGGAAAATAAACTAGAAAAATAAAATATTCTTTGCAAAAGAAGTCATATTCAAGACATTTCAAGGGCAATCTTTACCAAAATTTTGTTTTTCAAAAAAAAAGGTACTTAATTTGTCAGGGATACTATTCCCTGATTTTGCAGTTTTTCCAGATTCTATTTTCCTTCCGGCTTTTAAATTTTCTTCTTACAATAATACCATTGAAATTTTATCATTTCTTATTATTTTGAGGATATAATGGGCTTGTCTGTCTTCCAGATTTTGTTTTGTGGGAGGCAGAGTGGGGTTTTTTGATTACAAAATCAGCTAGTTCCATTTTGTAAGTGAAACACTTTGTAATAGCAGCACAACCTGACTCTTTAGAACACATTAAATGATAGAGCTTAGTTTCCGAAAATAAAGGCAGGTAACAATGATTCTCATCATTTCTGAATGGAGAAATGAGGGCACACAGGGTTGAAATGGCTTGCCCAGCTTCTTACTGTTCTGAGTACCAAGGTCAAGAGAAGGACATACATCTTTGATTTCTAATCCAGTCCCTGTCCCCTGCCCCCTGCAACAGGACCCCATGAGAAGTACTACTTCAATGAAGTTCCCAAATATTCTTTTTTTATTACAGCTTCTTCCTGCATTGTTTCCTTTTAGCAATGTTTCCCGTCTTGTTTCTCTCCCTCCCTACCTATGGGCTTTCATGATGCACTCCTTCACTGTTAGAAATTTTTAAAATTTCAATTGATCAGAAATGGGTCAAAGACAGAAAGAATAATCTCCAAAATTTCAAGGGTTCTGATTACATCAGATCCATTTTGAAATCGCTTCTTTTTTTATTTTCCAAGATCAAAATCCAATGAAGATAATTTGCATAATTGAATCACTGTTTTGTTGCTTATGTGTACAAAGTTACAATTAGACCTGGGACTCTGACCTTAATTTTTCTTTTTTGTGAACAGACCATTTCTGAACTTCTAATAGTGCTGGTGTTCAACCAAACACAAAATAGAATTTGAAATTTAATTTAAGGAACAAAGAAGCACAAGTAAAGAAAATGTTCTTGACTCTGGTATTAAAAAAGGCTTTTCAGAGTTTATGCATTCTGGCTGTGACAGAGTTAAATGGCTGATCTCAGATTTGTGATATATATTGACTGTACCAGATTAAAAGTTAGACTTTATTTGTAACATAAATCTGGTAGATGAATATGTAATGTATGTTCTTCTTTTATCGCAGTCATAGAATACTCTGAAACTTTAACCCCCAGAATGCTATCTACATATTTCCCTCCATATTTTATATTCACAGAAATAATCACATTAGTTGTTGGATACCTTCTAGTAACACACTTTTCTTTTAGCAAATAAAAAAGACTGCCACTTTCTATCATTTCACAACACCTAGAAAGACAGTAAAATCGTCAGACCAATTGCGTCTTTCTTTTGCTCTCTTTCACACACGTTCCCTCTAGAGAAGCAGATGTTTGACTTGTCTCATGTAAAAGGCAAAAATTGAGTTACAGCTTCAGATTGCAAGATTTGCAATGTTTGTTACAGTTTATTAATGTTAACCAAATAAAAATGACATTAGTGAAAAAGATCTACATGATATCTCAGAACTCCCAAGATTAGGCCAGATGGTCACTTCTAACCGATATAATCTAGTAAACTCTGTTGAGAGACAGGCTATTGATTGAATTTCTGACTTTAAATGCAAGCCCCATATCTGCACATGTCCACAGTGATATCAGTTGCTTGAAATCCAATACAGAGGTGTAGATTGGGAGATGATGTTAGTTGCTACCTATTAAAACTGTCAATTCCATCTGTTGTCTAACACTTTAAAATACTGAGTGTAGTTTTTAATAGATCAGTATTAGATTAAGAGGCCGTATATTAAGGCTCTCCCTAGCCGAGAAGCATGGGTAAATGTGTAATTAAATGACACAATGGAAAAGGAACTCCGTTGGCTGGAACTGGCCCAAATTAGCATTGAGCAGGAAGCAAATGCTGTAATTTAGGATTCCTGCAGCCACCAGACTTCCCTAAAAATTAATAACGTGCAGTCTTATTGAAATTCTCTTTACAAGCAAGTATATCATGATTAAAATGTGGAAGTGTTGTGAGCATTATGATTATCCAGCTCCCCATACTGCGCTTCCACAGGTACTTCAGTGACTCTGTATATCTGCCAAACTGCCAGGCTCTGATGACATTCCCAGAAGGGCTGTCTCAGATGGCTGATGACAGCCCCATCAAAGCCATGTTTCTGGAAAGCCAGAGTCCTGAATGGCCCATATTCCCCAGAATATAGTTGAAAACCATGGTTGGGGGTCCCAGGGTTACGTATAGGGTGGTGGTTCAATCTGCCCTTTCCCCCCAGGGATGCAGCATCTCCAGGCACTGGCCAGATACCAAGGGCTGATGGGCAAGGAGGGCAATGGACAGCCACCTCCAGCATTGCCAGCCCAACATGCAGCAGCTGTTGCTGCTTAAATTTAATCAGAAAGGGAAACTGCCCTCCTTGAGCCATATGTACCAGTATGACCACAGGAAAGGGAGAGCTCCTGCTAGGGGGAGGGAGTAAGAGAGACAAAAATGTGGGAATGGATCTTAAATGCAGACAAACAGACAAAGGAATTTGCTTGTTTTATAGCTCCCTATATTTGTATGTAGAAGCAAAATGAACATACTCAATATGCTGGAAGAAAAGCAGTAGGAGTCCTCCCTGGCAAGGGCCTGGAAGCAGGTTTCTTATAAAAAATGATGGTTTCTTTTTCTCATAGATTTTCTCTAGAATAAGCAAGTAATTGCCTAATTGCTGGCCCTAGCTGGGCCAGTGCCTCCCAAAATAGAAGATTGTGGGCTAAGATAAAACACTGCTCTGGACGTTTTTGTGCTCTTTTTGCATTAACTTTCAGAAGTCATTTCAGTTTAAATACTAATTTTGAGAGCAGCGTTATGGTGGCCTATGGAGGATGCAGAAGATGTTTCAAGAGAGAAGAGTTTGGAAGTGACTCAAAAAATTCTGTCTGCAAACTGCTAGTGAGCTGTAGTCAAAACAGCTTTATAAATTCCCCAATACACCACAAGAAGAGTTTTGGAAACATAAAGTCTCTTCATGTTATTAACCAGTACAAGGTACATGAAACATTCATGGAAAACGAATGTTAAGCGAATACTACAGTCTACTCTTAGAATACAAATCGTGAATTCAGAAACACTGTATTCCCAGCAGATATGCAATTTGAAGAATTATGCTCATTCCAGACAGAAACAGAGACAATATTGTGTGATGTAGCTGATAAATTAACCAGCAAAAGTCCAGTTGCATGCATCAAATACTCAAAACAAATCTGCAGAAAGAGAAATATTTCTGGGTAGCATTAAACTACTTAGAATAACAAATATCTTCAAGAAAATCAAAAGTTGCTATACAGAATATTCACAAAAACAATAGAAAATCAGCAAATTGATTATTTACCCAGTTATGCTTGCTGCTTATTATTGTAAGAGCAGAAACTGTCCTTCACAAAAGAAGAACCTTCATGATCCTTTTGTCTTAGGTTTGAAACACTGAGTATCACACAGCAGTACAGATGTAGTAAGTATTTCAAGCATGGAGAGCAGCAATTCATCTCTCACCATGGCTCTCTTTTAAGGTATTGTGATTCTCTGGCTTGGCCACTTTGGTGGGGCTCTCACTGATATGACTGGCACCACCAAAACCATCAACGGAGCTTTTATAATGGATTTCATAAGAGCTAAAGCTTTATAAGACATGAATGGATAGAGATAGGATGGGTGTTTCAAAGCTTTCAGCAGGCTTTAAACTAGATGTTCTAACTTTAATTACCTCAGTGAGCCACCAAAAAATCCTACCTCATAACCCAGACTTTATCAAACTAAAGGTTAAAAATCTCACATCATTTTAAACTTTTTTCTTAACCCAAAGATTAGGAGAAAATAGTGACTGTAATAAATGGTTCTTTAAAACAGATAATAGGCTTTCTGCCTGATGTTGTCAAATGAGACCTGGGAAACTAGTAGCTAAATATAAAAAAAAAAATTATTTTAATATAATTTGTCTCCCTCTCTTCTCCAGCAGAAATGGCAATTCACAGAAGGAACCAGCACCACAGCTGAATCTAAGTAATGGCAAAATGTTTGCTAGAGCTGAAAAGGCTAATAAAGAAGTTAGTTGGGTTTTTTGGAGAAGAGGATGGATTTAGCCACAGGAGAGATGGGAGGAGTCGCATAAACATAATCAACTCAAGTTGCACCTTACACCATGACACACATCACATACTTATGGGGGTTCCGAGTGTTGGATCACAGACAGTGTAGGATCTCCTACCATATGAAGTTTTGACTACTCCTTTCCTTTACACCCAGGACATCTAAGCAACCAGTTAGACTCATCATTCCCTCCAGGACTTGATATGCTTATGCATGGATTTGTATTTGTGTCCTTCTAGGAATCAAATGATGATTTTAAATAGAAAGGAAACCAGTAGTTGAATTGCCAAAATAAGATATTTGAAGAATGATGACAATGGAAATCACAAACTGGGGATAGAAAAAAAAATAACCCAATATTGTATAAATTAATTATAGTGAGCTGCATACACACACAGACACACATATTTGCAACTAGCCACAAAAAAAACAAGACATAGTATTTCAGCAGACCAAGGAAAAGCAAGATCATGAACATTGCATTAGATGAATAAGGGGATAGCATCAAACATATGGAATATTCTTATGCTAAACTACAGAAAGGATTCCATTGCTATTGAATTGTCACCAGCTGCCAACTTTGCTAATACTGTTACAAGAACACATGGATGGAATATGCTTTGAGACTAGCACCAAGGGGGATCAACATTGCTGACTGCAGAGTCTTTATCCACCTCTTCCCAAAACTGTCCCTAATCGATACTCTTCTGCCCTGATATTTTCCATCCCCAGCTCAGAGCTGCTATTTCTTTCTAGTTGGAACTGTGCTGGAGATTCAAGTGCTATAGCAGGGGAAGAAGAGACAGGGGCTCAGAGAAGGATGGAGTGGAAGAAAAAGAAACAGGGGCAGCTGAAGGATCTTTCCTATTTCCTCCTCATTCCCTGCCTCCTCAGACAAAATGCACAATTTATGAATCAGACTTTGATAAAGGATGCAGCACCCAACAGCCCCCACAGAGCACAGCCAGCCCAGTGAGAGACACTGAATACAGAGCAGGGTTGAAAACCTGTTGCCTTTTGAAGAAGATTTGCTGAGTGCTGAGCTCTTTCAAAAAAACTGACCTGAGTTATGACCCTTGAGCAATTTTGAAAATTGGCTCCTTGTGAGTCTGAAATGCTTAATATTCAGCAGCACCTAAATGCAAGTGCATAACATGAGCTTGATTCTCAATGCTGAGATAACTGAGTTTCTGATTTTGCATAGTAAATATCATCAGGTCAATTACATACCTGTCCTTGCCCATCCTTGCATTAATAAGACTTGCTCACATAAGTAGTGCTTACTGAATCATGTCCATTTTTTTGCCAGTGTTTTCCATTCCGGCTGAAGGAGAGGGTGACCTGCCTGATATGGACACATTGAGTAAGACTGTCCTTTCTAAAAAGTTATTGCAACTGCTGTTCTTTTTGTAAGTTATTTAGGTTTACTTATTCGTAATATCACTTAGCACAATTTTTTTCTCTGCTTATATCATTATTGTAACAATAAGTGTCACCAATGCAGCAGCAAGAACAACCCAGAGAAGAGATTGCAACTCATTATCATTCATTACTGTAGTGAAGAGAGATTAGAAACATAATAGAAACTGAGAGAAGATGTACCTTAGTGTCACTTACCTTGTACTTCGCTCGGAGCCAGGAACTTCCATGGGCTGTGAAAGCAACTCGATCACTGATTGCCAATCAGTGACCTTGGGTGGGTCACTTGACCTTCCAATGACCTTGTTGTCCCAGTGTAAACGCAGATAAAAAGTACAATCCCATGGAAACCTGGTGCTGTTAGAGGAGAGCTTTCCTGCTTTTACAGCTATATTTTTGAGCTTATGTAGATAGAGCTGCTTAGTGAGTTATAGTTACTTAATACTTCCCATTATAAGACCTCATTTTCAGATGTTGTAACTTTGCCAAATGCTAATAGTCTGAGCAAAAATGTTTCATGTTGTGTGACTGCCACAGTGTGACAAAAGAAGTAGTAGTAATATTTAGAATTTTAAGGATAATTTCTAAAGATGAAGAGTTTCTAAAGAAAAAAACATGGGGTTTGCTGTGTTAGAATAATTCTTACAACAATATCACAGACAAGCCCTCTGCTTTGATAGAGCAATATGATATTTGTCAGGGAGTGCCATCTCAGCTGGGAGCTTGTCTTTTGCCACCCTCTGAAAATCTACATTTTTTTGGCCAAATTATTCAGTTTTATTAGCAGTCTGTTTGCTAATATTCACTGGAAAATTATTTCAATTAGAGGCTGTTATCTGAAAATTTCCATCAACATACAGAATGTCCTACTGTCTCATTAGTCTAAACAGGCTGAGCCAACACACAAGGGCCACAGGGGGACTGAGCATACTTCATCCATTCACAACTTCTGTGTGTGACAAGAGTGCCTATGTGCTAGCTCTGGTCCAGAGAAAGACTTAATCTTCAGTATCTCTGTCCGATGGTGGCCTTTGGTTTTTCAGTAGTACCTAAGCCGTGGGGAGAAGAGGAAGCTGGTGACTGTTCAAACACTTTCCATTTTCTAGGCTTGCTATAGTCACATATTATCTCATGTTAGGGTGAGGAAGAGAAATAAATCCAGACTCCAACAATAAATATCTTATAAAGTTATTCTGGGAACGAAACTATGAACACGTCTATGTTGTAGCTGGCTGGTGTAATGATAACATGTGAAAACATATTTGATCTATTTTTATTTTACACCAAGGTGTCATACACGTTGGATATGTACTGCAAGGAAGACCCAAGGTATGCATGGTCTGTACCGATTCTGGGTGTTTTGTCCAACGGCTGAAGGACATGCTGTTGCATCATTACCTTGCTACTCCAACAATACAGATCAAAGCAGAGTCAGGCAGCCTCCATATGCCAAAATTTGGCTTCTTGACTATAATATGGTTTCATCCTCTGAGGCCTAATGCTTTATCTGCACAGTCACAGGTCTCTATAACGCAATGCCTCTCTGATAGCAGACTTAGGATATAATGCAAGGTACAGACATCCAAATGGTCTCTACATGAGCTAGATGAAGTACAAGTTTATCTGTGAAAGCACATAGCTCAAGTTTTGCTCTACTGTGTCTATACTGATTCAGCTACATACCTACATTAGTTTTAACTTCACTGAATACCTCTGCTCTGCAGTATGCCATGTAGAATCATGCACTAGGAAAGAAACAGTGCCCAAAATCCAAACTACTAGAGATGAGTTGGATGAATGACATGCGACATGTCCTTTCCTTCTCCAGTCAATGGCACTAAGAAATAATCTGTAATATTGTCTTCCAAATGCACGGGTGCAAAGATGGTGGGGGAAAAAATATACTGTTCTTGGAAATCAAAGCTCCAAATTCACTAAACACAGACATTCACCTTTCATTTAGGATTTTCTGAGGGAGAAGAGATGCAGACTGAGCCTGCTGAGAAGTGAACATCAGCAAGTTTTTCAGAAGCTCTCAGCATGTGAGTGAGTGGTATTTCTCCTGAGAGCACAACCAGACAAGTACTGAGGATGTTAAATCCCACTCTCGGTATAAACTCGTATTTGGAAATGGTTCAGGACACTTTGATAAAACCTTGTTTTAATATGAAAATAAGACATTAATGAAAGCTTCCTATGGCAGAACTCTTCACATAACACATGACATAGGACAAATCAGGTCACTGAATTCAGTCTCTTATTATCACAGACAATGGGTGCTACGTAATCTAATCCACAAATTTACCAAGGTCCATCATACTATTAATTAAGGTTGCTTGGTTTTGGACTTTTTTCCCTACTTATCCTATTAGAAGGCTGTTCTAAAATTTAACTGATAGATAGAAGTCTTTGAATCATCATGCTAGTTTCAATGAAACTTTCATCAGGAATAATTTCACAGATTCCAGGTTGAAATTTCTCATCAAATTTCTGCCAGGATAGCAAATAGTTTACTGATGAGTATGTTCAGATGTGTGAAGTAAAGACTCTTGGTCTGTGATCTTGATAAGGGAGGCAAGTTCTTGATCCAAACAAGGAAAAGCATTATGTCAGGGTTTCCTTCATCTCAGGGAAGCTGACCTGACCACCAAACCTTTGTCTAGAAGGGTATGAGGATCTTTTATCAGAATGGGGCTCGGCTATCCAGAGTCCTGTTTGCTTTTTCCTGATGAAGAAACCTGAAAATTTGATATTCCAAAATTTTCAGCAGACAATTTTATGGTTTCCCATTCACATTTATACATAGAAACAGAGAAAGAATATTGCCAACCCCAAGCTCTCAAAAGTAATGAGCTGGGCCTTGAAAATCATGACTGGTTCAAAAATTGTAATTTTTCAAAATAATATCATTGAGGTTCTTCTCTCATGGATTTCACTTCACACTTTGTGGGCTAGAAAAATTGGTTTATTAAATGACAACTGTTCTTTTCACTTAAGTCAGTGAATTTAGGTCTTTGAGGTTTATACATTCCCCAGCTAATTTTAAGAGGCTGATTCAGCCTACATTGCAGAGATTTTTGGAGGCAGAGACACTGAACATCTTCTCTAACTTAGTACTGCATTCAGATACTTGCAGAAAACATTGTATTTGAGGAGTTAGTGGTCTTGGGCAAGCCACATCTGCTCTTTTGGGCTTCATGTTTAGGGCTTGAGAAGCCCCTATGTTAGCATGGGTAGCCACTGTGCAGGAATCTGCTGCAGTGCCCCGTGGTGGTCTGTGTTGCATGCTGGTGGGAGTCATGACAGGTGCAACATTGCTACCTCTCAGGAGAAGATATATGATCTTGTTTACTGCACAAAGACCACAGCACAGGAGGAAGGAGAAACCTGTCCATGGACAGCATCTGCGCAGCATGCCATGGGAAAATCCATCCGGAGTCCATCTGTGTTACATGAACTCGGGGTTCCCAGACTCTGAAGTGATGTAAGATTTATTCATTATCTGTATTCCACTTTTTATTCTACCTTATGAAACCAGCTATTTTATTTGCCATTTGTTGTCAGGTCTTCCTTGTTGAGATCTAGAAAGAGCTTTGCACTATGTGTCCCTCCCCGGTGCAAAAGAAGTGCGAGTTTCAAAATTCAGGAAGTCTAAAGTCATCTATGCCCCAGTCCAGTTTGGTTGCAGAGATCACCAGTTTGCTTCCTCTTAAGCACAGCATGGATGTGATAAACTGTCTTCAGTCTGGTGAACAGTCACCAATGTGGACAGAAAGACCATGAATCACTGCATTTAAAGAGCAGATGCCTGTTGTGAAACCCACTCTTCACCATGCAGCACCCCCAAATACATTAAGTAATTAAGCAAGTTAATACAAAGCACTAGTAAAAAGTAATTAATTTAATCTAAATATGTTGTTCAGGTCATAAGTAGTTCCTAGTGGTTTCTGGTCTGGGTTTTTTTTAAGTAGTGTTTCTTAGAGGAAAAACACTACTATTATTGCCTTTTCAAAATAAAGTACTACAGCTACTAATGCAAGCTCTAATTAAATGCACAAGTCTGAATTTGATATTTGTTGGTGTCTCATGTCATTTCTTAACTCAAACTGCAAGACAGACTCAGACCTGACACCTCCGGATCTTTCATAGAATATTCTTCCCTCCGTACAGACTTCTCTGTCATCAAAAATGTGGCTCAGATATTTCTGTGTGTATGTGTGTGGGTAATGGACGGAAATTTAACAGGTTTTTATTATCCACTGTTAGCATTAGCCTGAATCTTTTGGTTAGTTGGGAGTTAATTGCCAAAAGGTTTTATGGTATATCTAATTGGCTCAGTCATCTTTCTATGTCATGAACCCTACCAGACTGCCAGTGTGCCCTGAACTCAAACAGAGGGTAAGAGCCCATCAGTTATTTAGTATGTGCTAGAAGCATGCGTTTTCTTTTCACTCCATGTGAAAATAGTTAACCACAAGGAAAGAGTCCCACCCCTCCACTTTGCAAAATGGTGAAATTAAGTTTTCCGTACAGCTACCAGGGGACTGCAGTAAATTACCCTGGTAACAGAGTTTACATTGATTCTGAAAAAAGCACTTGTCCATATGTAACAACGATAACCTTTTAGAAGGTTTGGAAAACAAATCTGACACCCCATTAAAAGGCAAATGATTTTTTCTCCACACAAGAAAAAGAAACTTTTAAGACATAGAAGGCTATTAATAAATAATGGGGCTTTTTTATAGGAAAGGCTGACATGAAAGCTTAAGCTATAAACTGTATCAGAGGCAGTATTTTGACTTGTGTGGTTTATTTGTCAAAGCAGTGAGATGGGATCTCATTTTTATTAGCTGCACAAAAGATATTTTATTGAATGTCACATTGTAATTTGATTTTAAAAGGAATAGAAAAAATTACATTTTCTCGGATACGTAATACTGCAAAAACATGATAGTCATACTAACCACTAACCACAATGAGTAGTAATATAAACCCTACAAAATATACACTAGTACCTTACCAATGCAAATGTGTGTTTTGAGATTCCACGTATCAGAATATTTTTCCTGAATCCAGTTTCATATGTAACTGTCAGAATAATATATAAAAAATATATGCAAGTTATTAAATTATGTATGTAAACAATTAGCATATGAGTTAGATTTGAGGAGAAGGACAGCTTTTAAAGTTTTAAAATTTATCTTCAACCTCATTCACATAGTTCATTTCCTTACAAGAAAAAGATCATAGCTGAATGCAGTAGAGAACAGTGATCAACACCTAGATATAACAGGAATAGGAATAAAGAAACCCAACATAATATAAATTAGCCTGTATAGATTATGTTCTTTTTCACTTTGCTATTGACTCCCTGAAGGTTGTTTAGCCTCCCTTGGTCCACCCCCATGTCCATGCTTGCGAACACTACTGCCAAAGGTAGCAAGAAGGCTCAATGTCTGAAGAAAGAAAGATGCAGCTTCCAGCACTATTTCAGGTGCCATTTTTGTCATAAAAGAAAGTGGCATCATCCCTGTGTGGGCAGCCTGATCTTGGTCCTGGGATGAGAGTGTTATTGTGGAGTTCCCAGCCCTTTCTCCCTTCCTCCAAAGTCACTTCCCCATGCTGTTCAGCTCTGTCACACATGGATGGTGAGCCCATACCCAACATGTGCCAACCAAATGCATTATTGCAACTCACAGGTAACGTCCATTACCACTTAAACTCATTACCATTACACAACTCCCCAAAAAACCCCCACACTATTCAATAGCGAAGTCCTAGTGACAGGGATGCTTATTTTAATTTTTAATATTTTTATTAACTCTAAACCACTGAATTTTTATATTTACTTCACCTAGAGCCTCACTATGTGTCATCCACTGGAAGCACCCAGAAAGCAGTTTCCCAACTGCTCAATTTCTACAAGTAAAATAGAGGGAAAACAGAAGGAGAAACATTAGTAGGTGAACCACATTTATCTTGAAAAATTTAAGTAGGAAGATGCATATTCTGCAATCCCACTGCTACTCCACCAATTTAAATCCTGCTTATCCCACTGAAGTTGTCACTGTCCCCTGGACCATTGGAAATCCTATATATCTTTCAAGAGTCTCTAACTCCTTAGCTGGAAGTAGGTTGCAAGTCATCAGCTCCTCCTTCGAGATTCAGTGTCTGATAGTGTTCATCCTTGGATAACATTATTTAGATAGCAGCAGTTCTGGCAGAAACTCAACACAGTAAGCACTTCACAAACACTTCTCAATTCTTGGTCCTCACCAGGGATAGTTTAAAACCTGACAAATCCCAGAGGGAGACATGCGAGAAAGATAAATGCTACTCCATCCCAAAAGGTGGGATCTAAAAACAGCTAAGGAAATTTCAGGGCCAAAGCCATATCCACTTGCAAGAGATCTTGCACTATTAAAATATTTGAGGCCAAAATCAGTAACAGCCTTTTTTGGCATCACTGTGTTTATTTTTTGGGACCTGACTAAAGGGGTGGGATGTGGAATAGCATGAGCGTATCTATAGCTTCTATAGGGTGCCTGCTCTAAAGTCCACACAGGGGTGTTGAAACATTCTTGAGTTTCTTTCAATGCACAGAATCTCTTTAATACTTCAATGCAATCTCACCTTTAAAATTAAAGTTTGTTCAAGAAGTGGAAAGGAGATTGCTTTCCCAAACTGTATAATTTGGTGATTGGATTCTGAGAAGTAGATGCTCCTATAGACACAAGAGGCTTGTCAAATTTTGTTGGTTCTCAGGTAAACACTGTTTCAAAATCAGTCAGATCCCTACCATTTCTTCTTCCAGCTGGTTTTGAAAAGAAAGCAGTAGCTCCCACTGCCCTGTGTTAAAAGCTGTCTCCAAGAGAGCTATAAGGTAGCTAACAAACAGCTCAAATTCTCAGGGGAACTGAGATGGGGAAATGCCAGTTTCTGGCAGCTGACTGGGGTGAAACAGAAGCATGATAGTAGCTGATAAGCCTGACAAGAGTTAAGACAGGTCTGAACACATAGAAAGGCACAATTCTGGGCTCTGGGGACCTCTCCAGTCAAACAGGGAGGTTTGTAGAGGTTCTGGTTGGTTCTGGGATTAGGCAAGAGTACGTGCACACACTTTTGAAAAATCCTTATGTTCTGCCTGAATGACATAACCAAGCATTACACACTTCACTAAGACCTTAGAAATTTCTGGAGGTGAGATCAGGTGTGAACAGAAATTCAGTAGAACATAATATGCAGATGCCTCCATAAGGGGTAAGAGAGATTTAGAACACAAATCCCAGCAGCAGCGTCCAGAATCCCCAATGATCCTAAGAAACAGCCTCACTTCAGAGGTCCTACAGTAAACCCATAATTTTGCAGCTAATTCTACAAAATGTAGAAAAATGTCCAAACTAAAAAATTTTGTGTTTTTTTTTAAATATACCCAAAGGCAAGCTGTCAGGGCTCATAGACTCCTTTGATTGGTTGGGATTTTTTAAGGAAGAAAATATCAACAAGTAACATCAAAGTTAAATGACAATACCACAGTACCTCCTATTTGCCTTACCTATTTGTATCTATCAAATCTGTCTTTGGCCATCAACAAGGGCCTCCAGTCTAACTGTCCATAAATATTTGGAAAGTTCATAGAGAATATCCATTTGTGGCTATAAATATTTTTTTATGTTGGGAGAGCTCAGTCCCTCCATTGCATGTGTATAATAACACCAATGGCCACATGGCCCCTTGTGTTTTCTGAATAGTTTAATTGGAATACCAAATATTCCTACAGCTACCACATACATGACTTTTCCTAGACAGTCACACTGGGCAGATGAGGGCAGCTCATCCCCGTCAGAGACAATACATTTTTTCTGCAGGCAGACTCCAGATGAGAGGGATTTGGGTTACTACAGAACAGCACAACACCTCCCACACACATACCTCTAAATTACAATCTTGCTTTTGGGAACAAAGGCCTTCAGAGAGGTCAGCTGGGCACTTCCCTGGACCCTCACCTTCTTATTGTTTTTTGCTCAAAACATTATTTTTCTACTCAGCTGTTAGGGTAACCATACCCCTGCCAATCTTATTAGCATCTGCTTCATTTGATCATTAGCATACTTAATTTGTCAATTAGCATATCCTAATTGTTACTGGGCATCTGACAGTGCCCATAGCAAATTGTGCCAGGAAAAAAGCAAATATGTCCACTGGCCTGGCTGACTCCACTGGCATCTCCAATAGTGTTCCCTGCCTCAACTTTACCTCTTCCTCTCACCAGCCACTTCAGGCAAGCATATATTTCATGGCTGCTTTGCTAAATGGCCCTCAGAACACACCTGCTAAACCATCCCTGAAGCAGCTTTTGCGTGTCCACACTGGCTTCAGCTGCAGCACGGGCCATTCATGCTTGTCCCTGACATTGGACCCACAGACTAGGCTACCGTTTCTGCACCACTACCATGGTGTATCTCTTGTCTTCTCTTATCCGACAATTAGCATGGGAATGGTCCTTATCAAACATCCAGGCATTTCCTATGCTAGTAATTTCTTTGGTTTCTCTGTAAAATGGCGATAAAAAATTATTATTACAGCATTATAGTAAGGGATCAGGCCACTTTTGAAGCCCTTTAATATTCTTTTAGGGATAGCACCATAAAAATATAGTGTAACTAATGATGTCTTTGACATTTTAAATCTGAGGATTTTTGTTTATTAATTATAAGACTTAAATGAATTTCAGATTTTAAAATTCTGCAGATGGTGAACTAGCACATCAATATCCAAGTACTTATTAGATTTACAAGAACATTGACTTTAAGGGAATTCAAACCAGATTTCTTCTATTAATATTACATTGTAGTGCCAATCTCGCAGCAGTCGATACGTTATGAAGAAAACATCAGAGGGGTGTGGTAGTCCTCTGCAAAAGTTCAAAACAACATCATGGTTACAAACATGATATTGCTCATCTTAGTCTAATATTCTCAACCTTTTCTTGACCCAGGATTCATAACCAACAAAAGAAAACATGAGAATGGCTCTTAGAAGGGTTTTGTTTTGCCTAAGCTTAAGATGTCTGCCATACAGACCTCTATACCTAGAACAGTCATCATCATCTCCCTTCAAGGTCAGTGAAAGGATTGTACTTCCATGGTGTAGCTCATTTGAACTATTCTACAGGTCATCTTCTTGAGAATAAGACAAATTGTTCTCAGAAAAGCTGGCCAGCTCAAATGTAAACCCCTAATTCAGCCAGATGAATCCTGCCTCCAGTCTGTTCCTCGTAAACTCCATTGATTTACAAAGCTGGTGCCGCAAGGGAGAGAGAGAAGTGGTTACTTCTGCACATTTGCACAATGAAATATAGGGTCTCAGCAGGAATAGGTGACCATCATCAGGGTGGCACAGGTGGCTGTCCCCCACTTTCTCATCCACCAAAGTCACCCTTGGCACATCAGCTAGGGAAGGAGGTGGTAAACCCTGCCAGCAGCAGTGCTGCTGGGCCAGACACGGGCACCAACCTCCCACTGAAGCTCTCCAGCAGAGCAGGGAGTGGGACCACGCAGGTTTCGTGGCACTGGGGCAGCACATCATCTCCCCCTTCACACAAGGAACTGTTGCCTTCTCTCTCTTGCTTCTGTAAAAATCTCTTCTGTTATTAATTACCTTCAAAATTTCTGAAGTAAGAACAGGCTTAGCACCTTACCCACGACACTGAAATTCACACTATCAGAATTATGTTAATTATTCCTTTTTCCCATTAAGAACTTAGACATTTTATTTTTACTAATTGCCAGAGATTTGGTGGGAATTTAGTTGGTTTTCTGAAAGTTGCCTTTCATTAAGCTGGAGTGTATCACTTTCAGAAATGCAGTAGTGTTCTTCTGTCATGTGAGCACTATTAAAAATGCCCCCTTTTGATGTGCAACCCCTTTAAATCTCCCTATATATGTGAAAGCCGTCTGGCTCTAAGGCAGGGGTTCTTATTTGGTTTTTTTTACAACCTAGCAGAGAATAAAGCTAATAAGTATTTCTCATTCTTTAAAGATTGATTTATTATCAGTTCCAAAACATGCCTTTTCATTTGGAAAGTCATTTGCTCAGTTATGATTGCATATAAACAGCTGCTAAGGGTCAGCATGGGCCTTGGTGCTTGTTATTGCTTGCACTCCTTATGATTTTAGCTCAGCATAACTAACAGTGGTGTCCTGGGATTCCAGAGTCTGTACTGATTACCAACAAAAGCCTCTTTAAGATCAGCAGAAGCAGTCTAGGGACTAATGGTGCCAAGGCAGTCTGAGGCACTGGAGCAATGCCCGAGGTCATAAAATGAGCAATGACAATTGCCCTGTCCTTGCTGATTTTATCAGCCTGAGAGTTTTTTAGTATCACACGGAAGACAAAAGGAATCTTTAGTCCCGAATGATATTATCAGCTAACATGAACTGTTTGGGGCTTGGGTTTGGATTTTTGTTTTCTATTTGGTTTTGCTGGTGGTCGTTTATTGTGTTCAAAAAGACAAGTGGATGTCTTAGTTATAGTATATATAATGGCTTTATACCAGTGGCAGCTTTTTTCACTAGCTAGTTTCTAATATGTTTACTTTGGAGAAAGGAAGAAAGAAAAAAGGGAACCTTTATTATTTTATATGAATTTATATATGTTGTAAAGTTCATATTATTCTTACGTATGAATAACTAAGCTGTATGTCACATTCACTTCATCAGTAGAGTTTTCATCCTGGCTTAAGCTAAAATGAAAATGATCTGTGACTACCTCATCTCTCACTCCATATGAATGTATCAGAAAGCCAATATATGACTGGCACTCTGTTCAAAATGCACAGGGATCAAATTGAAGGAGTGTTCAGGCTCCTTGAGCTGTGATCATCTGAATGAGGAAGATTTCAATGCATCGTGGGAATTCCCCAGAAGTTACACCAGAGATGAATTTGGCCTTTAGAATGAGATTTTATACATCTCATTCACACACAGCAAAATGTTTCATCACAAGTGGAGACACTTTTTAAAAGAGTCTTAAAATTAATCCCAAATGAGGAAGCCTCTCTCCAAATGAGTGAAATTTGGCAGATCTACAAATTCAAACTGAGATGCATTAGCAGATCTTGTGTAAAGAAATTTGTATAATATCTTCCCACACTATACCTGGTTCAAATCGGAGCTAGCAGTCACATTTCTACTGAATTAAACACATCACAGAAATAAAACATAACAATAAGCAGTTCAGGTTTGCAGTGCTCTGAAGTACTGGCTATTCCCACTTTCAGTAAGAGTCACATATTTCAAGTACACTCAACTTCAGGTGCTCTCAGGCCCAGATTTGCTAAGGTGCTTGGACACCAAATTCACTTGGATTTTAAATAAGACCTGAGCTCCTAAATCACTTGCTCATTTTCGAAGAAAAAAAAAAAAATCCTGAAAGCAGCTTCAAGGATGAAGACAGCTTTTTTTTCTGTATGTGGAACTCACATTCAAAACAGAGAGAGCTTGCGATGACCAAAAAATACTCTGGGACTGTAAGCTTGTAATTGCTTTGCAGATCATTTATATTTTTCTGCATAATTTTAATATCTGGCACAAATCATCACTAATGGCATTCCAGAGTTCAAACTGGAAGAACACAGATTCTGTGGCATAATTCATTTCTGGCAGCAGGGGAATCTTAAATCAAGATCCAGGCAATTACGTAAGCAGAGTGGAGACACTTTGTCATATATCACTTCTGTCTGGGAATTGCCTGTGCAGTCTTTCAGCTACCTTTGTTGCTGTTCTCTAGGTATCCATGCAAGGTGTCTAATAGTATGTTAATGTAAGGGTTTCATTGTAGGTGATGGGGTAGGCAGAAATATTTAGCACATTATTAAGCAGGGAAGCACAAACAGGGGTAGAAGTAAAATGGCAAAAGGATGGAAGAGTAAAAATTATATCAGAGGAAGGCTCAGATAAAAAGAAAATTTCCACTACATGCATATCCCTACTCTTTAAGAAAGAAGACTGTATGTTTTGTAGCAAAATGTCCAACTGCATACAAACAACTCTGCATATAAGACTGAATAATATTGAATTCTCCTTTCAAACTTTTCATGTTTTGGTCGACACACGAGTAGGCCCCTTTCACAAAAACATTCACTAGTAACTTATGAAAGTATTTTGAAAGTGAGGAGAGATATCTCTGACCAAGGAAGACCAGAAGAAATCATGGACAGAGGGAGTTTCAATATTTGAGCTCCATGACAAGCTTATGGCTTTCCCATCTTTCCTACATCCAGTCCCATATGCACCAATACCCAGGTTTTGCACTTTGTAGGCAGACAGTGTGTTGCATTAGTCAGTTAAATGGAAGAGAAGTCTGTTTCTCCTCATGTGTCCACTACCATCTTAGTTATATTACTAGTTATATTACTATTACTATTCTTAGGTATAGAACTGAATCTACCCCTATTGCTTGACCTAAAGAACAAATGTTTCTTGCAGGATCAGGCAGAGAGGGGAAGGCATAGCCCACAGCAGGCAGTTACACTCTTCCCCTCAGCACACCTACTGCCCGTTAGCAACCTGCTCTTTCCTGTCTGCAGAAGGTAACACCCCTAAGAGGGAAAATACTGAAACACATCAAGGGAGGAATTTTTGCTGGACAGTTCCCTAATGATATTTCCAGAGTGCCTGGGGGATGATCAGTCCATTATCTGTGACAACTTTTGAGGTTCACAGTAAGTCAAACAGAATCCTTTAAACAACTCTACAATGTACAACTGTGCTGTATGGGGATACTGAAAGATAGTGCACCTCAGATTTCCGTAACCCTCTGAATGAATAACAGTGATAACAACCAGGGAAAAATCGAGAGCCCTTGCATTCTGTTTGTTGCTCAAGACTTTAGCTTAGGGCTAAAACACATCTGTGCTCTACTGACTCTATGATACCACTCTTGTGTCACTCTGTGGGAAATAAACTGGCTATTATCAAATGATTAAGTGTCAGTAAGTGCTCAGTCTTGTTATGCAGCAAACACACTCATGTTGTCTATGTTTTTTTAAATGGGCATTCTCCAGGTTGAACATCCCATTTCTTTTTCCATCAAAAATGGACTGACAGAAATGTGTGGGAAAGAGCTGATGCACACCTGGGTTTGGCTTCAGTGTGAAGTCAGGATGACTCACAGAGAGACTCACAATATAATGACATACCCCTAGACACGTGTGTAACTTTACCCATGTCACAATCAGTCTATTTAACAACATGAATAAAGTTATGTAGATACCTGAATATCTCTTCTGGATATGTCTCTCTATTTATATGCAATAATATTTTTTTCCTTTTAAAAAATACATATCATGGTCATTTTAAACACAAGTTGTAGCTTGATTTGGAGAAGAAGCATAAGCTGAATATAAAAATGTCTGTTTTACCTAGGAGTACCTAATAATGCAGAATCTTCAATCTATTTCCAAAGCTATTCAGGCCACCTTTATTTTTCTTTTTGAATCCAGAAACCATAAGGACATAGTTTCAGATGTGGTTTGTTTTATAATGCCTCTCTCTTTAACATTCAGTGCTACTTTAATGTTGTGTCCAAATATGACAACATGTTGGCTTAATTTTATGAAGGCAATGATAAATAATAAATACCAGTGAAAGGAGAAATAGAATATGAGCTGTTTCAGCCATATCCAGGATTTTCAGTCATTTTTTTCTAGAAAATAGAAAACTGGAAATGCCATTAAAATGCTTTAGCCTTGGAAACACTTCTGTACAAAACAGAGGAGTGAAATATTGGTTTCATCCAGATGCACAAGTTCTAAAGGATGTTTATAAGTACTATCCCATCAAACAGTTCACACTGCCAACAAGTCAAGAGTTGTCTTTCAAAAGAAAAAAAAACATATCAGGAAAAACATTATCTGCCTAGTGTAGTTATGCAAAAGTAATAGAGGATCTTGGGGCATGAATCAGGAAGAAACTTCAGTAAATTAATTGAAGATAATGGCAAGCAGATCCAAAAGCACAGAGCTGTCAAAAATAGGTGTCATCTTATCTCTAGGACTGGATGGATAGGATAGTTTTTCTAAGTCTGTTTCCTCTGACTGGGCTCTTATACTGCACCAGCTAATGTAACCCAATATAAAGTACCTAGTTAGACTGTGATCAATTAGAAATCAAAAAGCAAAGCTCACACTTCATATCAGTTAAAATACTCATCCTATAGTGCCCTCAGACAGAAACATTTTGGTGAAAAGGCAAAAGGAAATAAGATAAAGTCTATACTTTTGTGGGTAGTTGAATAATTTCCAAGAATTTCAGCACATATGTAGCTTGCATTTGTTGCAGAGCTTGTAAAAATCTCAGTGATTGCAATGAAACTTGTCAGTTTCTTGCTTGCATATACCAGGTGGTAATCCCTAACAGAGGTACAGAAGAGATTGAAAGATCCTGTATCGAGTACTATGTAAAAATAAGGGGATGTCCCTATTGCTATAGAGGCAGCAGTTGCTGTACACAGACACAGTTGTGACTAGCCATATCTGCCCACTTCTATGGGAGGAAAGTGTATAAATAAAAGTAAACATGTGGGTCATGGTCCTGATATATGGCCCACATGTCCTGGGTGAGGAAAGTCTCTCACACAATGCTGTTTGACTTCTGCTTTCTAGAAAGTTTAATCCTACAAGTGGAACCTTATATTGAACATGTGTAATCTTGGAATTGGAGTTCTCATGAGAATCAAGGTCTAATTTGGTAGTCAAAAGAGATTTTTTAAAGTATCTCTGCTTTGCCTAATGCAGATGTAGGAGAGGGATAAGTGGGACGGTGCAGGAGCCTAAGGTTGCTGGTGAGCAGATGAACCGGGTGGTGACAGGAAAGTGAGCAAACATAAGCATGGAGCACAGTAGGCTGGTGGCTGTGTGGATATTTGGTAGAAGAAGACACAATGCAGCATCTGAGTCTCTAACCCTAGAATCTTTTCTCTGAACTCAGATATTAGTGACACTTCAGGGAAATTAGCAGGAAGCACTGGAAGCCTTTTAAACCACATGTCAAACAATTTCTTCTGATGCCTGTTTTAAAATAAAATTTCTCATCTAAAGAGCATATGACAGATGCTTCAGCTAGATAAGATGATCTCTTCAGTTTGCAGCATGACTGAGTGACTCATTTTAGGTCACAAATTAATCTTCAAGTTATAAGATGGGCCAGAAGTCATAATAGTTATGTCCAGCTTCTCAATAAAACAGTAATCAGTGGAATACTAATCGACTGATGCCTGATCCACTGAATTATTGTTTCAGGTATATGAAAAAAGTTTATTACATAGAAGGGCTTTGCAGAACAGAAAAGCTGAACAATTCAAACTGAGAGAGAGTGGACTGCAGGATCAGGCAATGACTGCATGAAGGACACTATAGGTCCTAACACTCCTTCTTCTGTATGAACATATGCAGACCACTCCACATCCTCTCCCACCCTCTGTCCACCCTGTCTATTTACGCTATGAGTTCTTTAGTACAGTGATGTTGGGTCTTTTCAACCTTCATATAACAAGGTCCTCCAAATTCGATTTTTTAAATTATTTTAAATTATTTAAATTATTTAAAATAATCATTTTAAATTATGAATGTCTTTAAACTGTCTGTTATCAGCTAAATACTCATGAAACTATAGGTGAGCATGCTGCTGTTTTTCTCTGTACTTGATGGTCTTAGATGCTGGTCCAACATACAGACTGAGAAAAGAACTGTCACCTAATTTGGGGCTACCTTCATTTTAAATAAACATATGCCTTAACTAATAACCTAGTCACCATGTAGTGTGCTACTGGATTCAGATTTGGCCCCAACCCACTGTAGGCCAAGTAATCTCAGGCATGTGAGTCATTAGAGGAATCCCTCTGAATGTTGCACATGTAATTGCAGCAAAAAGGCTACCTCTGTTTACCTCTCCTGGAACAACTTCAGTGTAGACAAGCAGGCTCTGTTGACATTTCTCAAAACCAATTATTCATCTATTAACAATTCAACTATTTGTACCTCCTGCTTCCTTTTTAAAGTCATGCTTCTCATTAAGATATTTAAAAGCATTGCTGTGCAGCCTATACAAAACCTTATTATTGTAAAACACATTAAATAAAATGTAGCAACTAATCACAGCATAAAAAGAGGATTAGATTAAATATTCCATTGAAGAAAATGCCTGTTAACTCCTTTTGAATATTGGTGTATCAAACCTTCTCTCTAATCTAATATACTTTAGCCTTCATCTTGGCCACAAAAGGCAGTCCTTTCTCTATCCGTTAGTGCATCTCTGATTTAGAGAAAAGTCATGTTTGCAGGACTTTTCTTCAAGGATGTTTTAAAGTGTAAACTTAAAGTTCAATATTTTTATAAATGTATTCCAGAAGTTAAGGAATTTTAATCAAAGATATTAGAGATAGTTATTTTCTATTGGGTCAGCTAGCTCATCTGTGCTGCCAAAAAGAAATGTTTCTTCCAATGCAGTCCCTAGTGTTTTGCTTGGCTGTGCTTCAAGTGACTCAAGCCAGAAATATTTTTATACAATTTTACATTATTTATATCTTATAAAAAGTTGGACTTGGCTCTGGTAGGGAGAAATGTCCCAAAGATAACATAGATGTCATGATAAAGACAATCCTGAACATCATAGAAACCTGTGACGTTATGCAGAATAAGGATCAGCTAGCTCTTCTTTGCAGTACAGACCCAGATTGGAGCTGGCATCAGAATGGGACAGACTGTAGTAATAGCATCTTCTGCACCATCACCCATACAGTGAATGAAAGGTTATTAACTCAGCTGAAGACGTCTGAGCTCCTGTGACATAGCGCTTAGGGATATGGTGCAGTTGGGAACTGTCAATGTTAGGTTAATGGTTGGACTGGATGATCTTCAAGGTCTTTTCCAAACTGGACGATTCTGTGATTCTGTGAAATCAGTCCCACACAAGACCACCTGCTGGAATACAGCAGTAGATAACATAGTAACTAGAATGGAATAAAACAGAATAGATAAATGAATTTATAACACAGAAATTATTTGCAGCTCAACAGAAAATCGGAATGATTAGCTGTAAGACCACGTGCTAAAAGATGAGCCTGCAATATATATCTCAACAACAGTAAAATAGTAATCAGTGTAGGTATAAGTAAGGTGATGTCACCACCACCAAAACACAGTGGCCCTTCCTAGAATTAAAATTAAATTATGTGTGAGGAGGAATTCTGAAATATTTGGGTAAGTTTTCATGGGTTTACTTTCCATTTACAGTCTTTACAAGATCAAAAGTGTGATGAAACTGAAAGGCTGACTGGTTTTTTGGCGTTTCTGGTTGAGAGCAGAAGAAGGAGAGAGAGTTTATTCTCATGAGGTTTCCAGCAGATTTCATAGTCAAAGAGGTTAGAATAGTTTGAATAAACTCCACATAAACATCTGGGACCAGATTCATGGGATATTCCAGCTGCTTTGGAGCAATCCAGTGACACAAAGCAGCAGTAAAACCCACTTTACTGGATATTTAAGTCAACTTTATGGCCGCTTTGCATCCCCAGAGCAGCTCAAAGCAGCCAATACCAGTAGAACTCATTCTGAATTTCTGGGCTTTGAGCTGCACTGCAAACTAACTTCAAAATTCTCAAATGTGTCCATTCCTACTAGACATAACATCCTAACCCAGCATGTGTCTGTTCATCATCATCTTTATTTACAACACTATTGTAATGATCTAATTAGGAACTCCTTTAAGCCTAAGGTTAAAAAAAAAAAATATTTGATGAGTTCAGGTAAGTGTTCTCTAAAGAAATGTAACATTTACTTTCTAATTGATCTATTTCCCAGGATGCACACTGTAATTGCAAGCCATGTAATATGGCACTGCCATTGCTAGTAGCAGGGTATAAGCTTTGCACTGAGTTTCCCAGACCTCAGGACTGAAACTTACCAGGCTTGCTCTGTCTGGACTTTTCTGACATGCTAGCAACTTTGGTTTTCTTTGTTTACCTTCAATATCAATTTTTCTAATTTACCATGTATCTGTGACTAATTTGTTTTACACTTGTTTATCTTTGTATGGTACCTCCATGATTTTACTACTCTAACACATAATGATGTAGTGTATAGAAATGCAGGTCTGGTATGAAAGCAGAGTACTGGAGAGACAGGATGCAGTGCAGAGGAATACCTGCATGGGATGATAAGAAATGTGTCACAGGCTTGTTACTTGAGACCCACAGCTATAAACAACTAACCAACAGTTAGTTAAAGAAATGCAGACCTGGGGCTGGACAAAACTGGATTTAGGTGTAACAGAGAATAAAGACATAGTATCCAGCCTACAAAAAGGGTACATATATAGTAAATTTAATGTAACTTAAAGCTGCAGACCCACGAAGAAACAGCAAATATGTATATACCTGTTAGCAAGCATATTAAAAAAAAATTCTCAAGCAGATTCTACAGTAAGGAAGAAGAAACTGTCTAGATGAACATCATATTTCTCCCATTGAAGGATTCCAGATGCTGAGAAGTCTGCATCGCACCCCCAACACCCTCAACAACAAGATGAAACCACCAGCCTTAGGACCCAGAGGAGCAGGGAAAGTTCGAGCATAATAACAGAAAAAGAGGTAGAAACTAAGTGTGTGTATAACAGTTTTAACTATATTATTACTATTAATGAGACTTTCTGTATGAAAATATTCTTTCATGAAGTAATTAAATTTGGACAAACAATTCTTGGACTATACTGTAAAGATTTTAGTTAAATTCTTGGTTTTATATAGAAAGTATGTTTCCTCTTTGCCCATGAACAATATTGTGAACATAACAACACATATAACAAATGATAGCCATCACCCACTACCTCCCAGGATTTTGCAGAAATGCATTATTGAATGTTCTTGAAGACATTGAATATTGTAATGACGAGTACCATGAGTACCATTAACAGAATGTAGTAGGTTGGTTAAGTGAAAAATCATGAGGAATATAATAACCCTGTACTTAGAACAGAGTTTGCATTTTGTGTAATAAATAAGGCTTGGAACTCCATAGCACCTGTGAAGAGTAGAACAGTCATGAAGGACCAGTCAGTCGTTCATTAGGTGAAGCTAGAGTCTCTGGAACTGTAGCATAATGTTGTTGGCTGTAGAAGCTAAATTAAGGTTACATAAGGAGCCATAAATACAATATTTCCTGGGTTTTCAGTGCTTCATTTAGCAACCTTAATATTCTTTTAACCACAGGTATTTAGTTTAATGTATATACAATACCTGTTTTCTCACAGATTTTTTTTTTCCTTTTCTGCTTGTCCCTTAATAGGGATGGATGGAGCAATTAAAACACAACTCCACTTCAGAGCATACTGCAAAACCCAGGAGGAGCTTCTGCCTCTCAGAGTGCCAGAGGGCATAGCTAGCAGCAGCTGTGCCATTTCTTCCAAGTGTTTTATATATATATATATTTATGTATATACTTCTCTGCAACTAGTCATTTCAGTTGGACATTCAAAAGGAAGCAGAAACTATGACCTGATCTATTCTCAATTGCTTTTGTGTTTATTAGTACATTTGGGATATAGCCAAAGCAGATTTTGCAAAGGAAATTAGAGGTAAAAGGGGACAGATTCCTTAATCTTCACAACCTCAGTATATCTATAAGGAAACACCCCACTATCTTGCCCATAATATCTCTGCATGTTAAGTTTTCTCCAATACTATACTCCCATCTCTGAGACAATTTTCACTAATTTTTTGTTCTCTTTTCTCACATTGCCTTTTTTAAACTGGATATAAATATGCTAGAAGTTGATTTTAGTCCTGGGTTTCAATGTCAGTAATTTCTAGAATAATAAGGAAGAATTTACTTGTTTCCATTGTACATATATTGCAGTGGGACAAATGTATACCCCATATTATCAAAGTCAGAACACCTAGAATTGAATTCAGGACATGCAAAATTGAAATTCATTCTGTTTTTCAGTGGAAGCTTGCTTCCTCTAAATCCTTAAGAAGTAGTCCTGAGATGACCTATGGACTATCTTTAACATACCCTATGTCTCAACTGAACATATTGCTTATTCAATGAGAAAGAACAATGATATATTGTGGAAAGCTTATCCAGCCAAAAAACCCAACTAGAAAAGTACAAGAGAGTGAGCTACACCAAAGAGCAGCTTCTCTGGTTCCATGGGGTTTCTTTAGTAGACACAGGTTCATGTTCAGCTAATCTGAAATACAATGCCTTGTATATCTTAGGTAAATAAAACGTTTTGATTCAGGCTGTTCTGATTCTCCAACTAAATATCTCAATATGTCAATTTTTACTTATAGCATGCTAAACAATTCCAAACTTTTTTTGAGAATTATGTTTTGATTGTTAAACAAATGTTTCTTCAAAAAATCACATTGAAAATTCACAGCCAGATCTATATTTGATCTATAACCAGTGTCACATCAGACTTCATTCTACATCAGTAAAAGACAGATAACTGAAAGGACTATTGTCTTTTTCCATAGATTTGCTATCATTTGGTTTATTAATTAATTGAAATGAATGAGATTCTCCCCTCTTACTTCCATTATCCACCTCACTGCTTACCCATCTATTACATTTTGTCATACTAACACCAAGTTTTCTGTGGAGGCAAATGAGGTTTTGAGTTGTAGAGGTGGGGAGAATTATTTTATTTTACAGTATTTAGTTCTCTGAGGCCCAGAAGCCTGAGTGTTTCTATAGTCTTTGCTCCTCTAGTTGTTTCTATGGTTCCAAGAACAATGATAATGAAAAGAAATACACAATCAGTTGTACTTACTTATTTAAAAATGCTTCTTTAGTTTCTACAGCACACTAAAAGCCAACCATGAACCTCATAACACAGAAGACAGTATTTTAGTGCATTTCATGCTCTATTATACTATCTTATTTAACCCATACATCAGATTTTAAAATTAATGTAACAATACCATTTACTTAAATAAGCCATGCCACAAATACAGGAAAAAGTCATTGAGAAGGATTAGCAGGGAAGCAGCTTTTAGGACGTCTGTGTTAGCACAGTATATTACGTTTAAAAATACACAAAATTAAGGACATCACGTTTGCTTTTTTATTGTTAGCTGTCTGATAGGCTATTTATTTCAGAAAATAGTGATTGAATACTGGCTGCCAGGTAATAAGCTTTCTCTAGTCTGTTATAGGAATTAAATTATCAGCAATCAGTAGCGCTCCTGGTAGCCATGTATTATGTGTACCACACACTAGCTGTCCTTTAAATCAAGATGTATCTTTTAATCAGAAGTATCTTCTATCCATAAAGAATTCAAAGTTGGTGCAAGTCCAAACTGAGTTAAAAATAAAGACAAAGGCCAACTCATTCCTGACTTAGCGTGACTGGTGGTGTTAGTTATTTTTATTTCTATGCATGCTGGAAAAGCACTTAGCAGTCGAGGTGTGGGGCAGGACCCTGGGTAGACTGGGGGCTCTACAGGGCAGTCTTTCTTCCTTGCTGCCCTAGAAGTTTAACAGACAGCATCAGACCAGCCTGGTGCACCACAGTGTCCTCTTCACTAATTTCACTAATGAAAGGGTCAATCACCTTTTGGAGCAATGTATCACACTGCCTTTTGCTTTCTTAAAGAAGAGGTTAAGCCTCTTGATAGGAACTCAGGAGGAGCCAGGCCTTTGTGGGGAGCAGGGTGAATTCAGGAGGAGCTGGGCTTTCTGAGCTGCTGTATGGGACAACTTCAGCAGGACTGCCACAAGTGCTGCCCTCCAAGAGGCCTTGTCCCACACAGGCATGCAGTATCCAGTTACCAGCATACCCAGATGGACATAAAGGGCAGGCTTCCTTCTTGACATAAACAGGAGCTGGTCTGATGAAAAAAGGCAATAGTACATATTAAGGCCATTGACCTCTTGTTTATTTGATGTAATCTTTTGTAAAGTGTTATCTATAATTTTCTCTTTATGCATGGGAAAATTCATCTAGGGAAGAAATACAGGAGAATCTGGACTGAATCCAGAATCTGCCTTTGCACCCTCTGCTTAAAATAAACTGTTGATCCCTGTGATCCCAAAAAACACATCCCACAGATCCCAGAAATGCAGAAAGTAAACTCAAAACTCACCAATTTAAGGTGTGCAGTAGGAAGGACTACTGCAGACTTACTCACTCATCTTCCCCTAAATACTATCCATCTGTGACTGTCAGAGGCAGGATACTAGATTAGATTGGTGGCTATTTTAACTGTTCCCATGTTGTTGAGATTTGATCTTATGAAATTCTCAGAGATGTCCAAAACTTGACAGGACAAGGCCCTGAGCAACCTTTTTTGGCAGGAGGGCTGGACCAGAAGAACTCCAGAGGCTCCAACAAAAATTATTCAATAATTCTGATGTCTGGAGCATTTTTGCATAAACTGCAGTCATGAAACATGATAGAATGCCATTTCAGGGCTGGAAAACAGGCTTCAGTGCAGACTTTTCCCACATCCTACATGGACACAAGAGGGTTTTATATGTTGCAGCTTGTGTTCGGTTAACCGTTACTTGGACTTCCAAAATGAGCAGTTCAGCTCAGTTCCAAAGCATCATCACTGTAGGTGCTGCAAGGTGTTGCACTTAGGGTTTACCGTTCAATATGGATTTTCAGCTTTTCCCAAAGGCAGATCCACATTCAGCCAAGAGACTCCTAGAGTAGCCATGTCTGACAAAACTTCACCATCAGGCTCAAATAAAGTCACACACTGACCACTCATTAATTGCTCTACAGACAGCATGTGTGTTCATAGAAAACATAATAGAAAGCAACAGAATCATTAAGTGAGAGGCTAGGGAAAAGTGGGGAGGAAGAGAGAGAAAGAGAGAGATAATATTTGCTGTCAGACTGTGGTACCAATAATGCCTAGTGTAGATGAGAGGCTGTAACAAGGGAAGCACAGGGAGGGAAGGGACTGAGCTTCTGCAGAGGCCTTAGGAGCCACACCGCATGGGGGTGCATCATAAGCTATATCAGCTTGCTCCACAGACACATTCAGAGGCAAGTGTGAGAAATGTAACTTCTCCCAGAGATAGAGGGGAATGCATTAGGCATATGTTCATTGCATACTGGGTTAGAATTCCCAAACCAGATTTCAGCCATCTGGGACACCTACACAACACAACTTAGTACCATGACCACAGAATCATCAGATTCAGTTCTACACAATACTATGTCCCATCCTCTTATCTGCTGCTTCTTATCTGCATTGTCCACCCAGGCATAAGGCCACTCTGAATTGAGAGCTCAACAGGCAATTTGGGAGCTGGTGTCAGTTCAGTGACCTATACCATTCATACATAGGATGACAGGATAATTTAGCTTGGAAGGGATACTAGGTCTCTAGTCCAACCTCCTGCTCAAAGCAGGGACAGATGTGAGTTTAAACTTGGTTGACTAGGACTTTGTCCGGTCAGGTCCTGAAAACCTCCAAGAAACAAGAGACTGCACAACCTCTCTGGACAGCCTTCTCCACTTCCTGCCTGTCCTCATTGGGAAGAAGTTTCTCCTTATATCCAGTCTGAAATTCTCTTTTTTCAACTCGTGCCTACTGTCTCTTTTCCTCCCATCGCTCCATCTCCTCAATGACCTCTTATAGGCACCGGGGATCTGTTAGGTGACCCTGAGGCCATCCGTTCTTCAAGTTCACTCAGACCAGTTCCCCCAGTCTGTCTTCAAAGGACAAGTGCTCCAACACTCCAGTTTGTCCCTGGCTTTCCTGTATTGGGGGACCAAAACTGGACACAATATCTAGATGTGGTCTAAGATGAGTTCTGAGTGAAGTGGAACAATTTCCACAGTGTTTTAAAGTAGATTCTTGGCTTCCACATGAATCTATACATCCTAACCCAATTCCAGTTGCTCTACACAATCTCACAGAGAGCAGAGACCAAACAGGAGACAGCAAGATATCTCATGGTTCAGACATGAAAAAGTTACACCAGGTACATGGTTCTTTTCCTAGTGATCTGGAGAACACTGTGTCGTTCCCTCCCTATAGATCCTCAGAGGCTGTTTATTTTGCTGAATACCTGAAAAATTAGGAGAAGCATCTAGTCAATTCATAATCAGACTTGGAGTATCTCTGAGGTAGCACCTTCACCTTGTATAGTCTTAGCTCCTCTCTCAGCACAAAGAGGACAGCAATACATCTCTGTTTCATTAAATGCTCAGAGAAATCTGGATGAGAGCACTCCTAAGAACTTGCTACTACAACTATTATCTCAGAACACACTAAAAGTCTTTGGACAGAATTAGAAAGCTGGGGAGGAGAGAGATTTTGCTTGTTGGTGTTGCTACAAATGTACATTATTCCATTTCGACACTATGAAGTTAGTACAGGATTAGGTCCCTTGTATACACATTCCTTTCCTACAGCATTTATCCTGAAATCAGCTATAGCAGACAAATAGAATTTCAAGATACTGATCACTCATGTGCCTACAGCCCCTTTGTGACACTCTATATGGTTTTTCCTTTGTAAGTCGCTGTTTTCCACACAACTCACATTGACTTCTTCCTGAAGGACAGCAAGAGAAAGACATCAAGAAGAGTTAGAGTAGTGGCTGCCCACAGCCATTCGCCATCCCCAGGAACTACCACTCCTATTTCATAGAAGCCAGTGCACGAAAAGAAATCCCAAAATGGCTAGGGAAAAACACAAGGTGTCAAAACACCTAGCCCTATCTTTCCTCAGCTTTGTAAAACTCTTCTAGTTTTTAGAGCAACCATAAGAGAGGAACTGACTTTCATGCTGTGCACCCCAGTCACCCCCTCTGAGAATCCCCCTGCACATTTACTTTAATAGGTCTAATTATAAAGAAATGCACTTTTCAATCAGAACCGAAGAACCAGTAGGTTTTCTTCTTTAACATGCCAACCAGCTGTTTTGAAAGGTACATCTCTAATCTCTTTCCTTCCACATGTTCAAACAGATGAAAGTAATTTTGTGCTCAACTGTCTATAAGTAATTAGACTGGGATGTAAAGGAGTCTTTATGTATCAGTTCAGAAAGAGCTACACTCTTAGCATACAGAATAATTATTAGCAATCTTCTTCATCTGTAAGGTATACCTTATGCATTTTACATGAGTCCCCATTATTAACATAACCTGACTATCAAAGCTCCATTGAAACTGGTGTCTTCTTTTTCATGTAACTGACTGAAATTCCCCAGAAATATAGTAATTTGAAAACAGCGATGCTGATGATTTGTTTCAGCTGTAATTTGTTATTTTTTTTCTCTTCTTTGTTGTTTTCCTAGTAAAGACCTAAACCAATGGGGCTCCAATATACACAAACAAGTGTTCTGCTTTTGCTACAAGATGGATATTAATATTCAGTGAGGGTCCTAGAATGCTGCCTTTTGTCACATTCCCAGGCTAAATTCCCTTAATCTTATTAATTAGGAGGTCACAAAAAGAATACTTTATTGGGAAACAAAATGTGTATTCTAAAGATAGCTTAAATCAAATCTATGAATTTACCAAGAATGTGATGGCAGAATACTTTTTTGTAATCTGCCTCAGGACTGTGTTTGACATTTCTGTAAATGGGGTAGGACAATTACTGATAAGTCAGAGAGGCAGGGGCATCTTTTGAACTCTAGCTGTTAAAAATATTGGATCATCTTTCATGCAAAAAGTGAGAGCTTCAGGACTGGGATTGTACCCAGTATAAGGAAAGCTGGAGAAGAAGCACCATTTTAAGATTTGCACCCTTACGTTTACATACAGGCAAAACTGAACGAGGTTGGAAGGGATGCACTGAAAGGCATGGTACTTTCTTTTCATCTTGCATGGCAGACATTTTTTGAAAGCAGGTTACTTCTGCAAAGTAAATCCCTCACTGTAAAGCTACATATCATGGCCACATCTTTTCAAGAAATGGAGTCACAGTTTTCTTGGAAATAAAGTACAGTTGTAGTTGCTCTAGAATCACAAGGTGTTCTTGGGAAATGAAGTCTGACTATTAGTGGTTTTACAACCAAAGATGGAGGGGAGACAGTTATTTGCCGACAGGCAGATCTACATCATGAGAACAGCAGTTGAGAGGCCAAAGCCACCCATTGTTTCTGTCACTGACAAAAAAGCAATGTTTTGCCCAAGCACACATCAGAGGGACTTGGCCTAACCTTCAAGGATTTTATGCACTGCATGTCAGTGCAAGTGACTCAGATACACCGTGTCTATTCCCAGAGTAGGACACGCTCTGTGAGCACAGCCAAAAGTGAGGCACTTTTCATTTGTTGTTTTGATGCATATAGCACTGACAGGAACTGCACTATACAGATGTGAAAGAACAGCAGGCTCCTGCCCTGAAGAGCTAATTGTCTAAACAGACCAAAAAGCAACAAAAGACCAAATGAAATTTAAAAGAAAAGTGAAGTTATGGCTATTTGTTATGCAACTTGTTGCAGTTGTGAGAAGGGGTCCAGCAGGGCAACGTCAGGACATTTATCTGTCAAATCCACATCATAATGAAGGTATTTCAATGAAACACTATCATACTGGATCAAAAATTATCCCACTGCAGCTCAGACAGTCTGGCCAGTCATACACTGAAGAGCAAGAATAACAATACACCAGACAAACACATCTTAAATGTGTTGGGGAAGGCTTGATAAAAGCCCAGAGGTGGACTCAGCCCACTTCTAAACAGCATTGTGAAGGAAGAAGGAGATGCACAACCTCAGTTGGTAAGCTGATGGTAGACCATGTGGAACACTCAGTGCCAACTCACAAAACAGACACACACTCTACTGTAACCAGTTTGTTTCTGACAAACCTAAGATATTTATTCTGTTTACTAGCTAGATGCATGCACCTCCAGTACATACCCTAGTAGAAAATGCATCAGGAGCAGCACAGGAGCATGTCTGCAACAGAGACAGCTCTTCACAAGACTGATTTTCAAAATTAGAAGTTGTACACAGAAGGGATCCACCACAAACCAAACCAAGAGGATGGGAAATATTTCCCTATAATTCAAGTGAAATGGAAGCATTGTATTTGCATGGTTTGTATCAATGAGGGTTCAAAATGCTCTAGATTTAACTTTCAGATAGATAAAAGATTACTACTCAGTACACAGGAAAAGATGTGTGCCGATGAAAATAACATCAGGCATGCATTTTTCCATTAGAAATCAATTAATCTGTGTTTGCCCCAGAGTTCAAGTCATGTGACTTCATGCATAACACTTAATGCATTCAAGACTGCAACATAAGTGTCCCACGGAGACACAAAAATATGGAAACAGAACTGGGCTGGAACTGTGATTATGTCATGTGTTCTTACCCTTCACATTATTAGTTTTCTCAGAGACCAAAGGTGTGTATGATACACTACAAATGTTCTCTCTCTGCAAACATCCTAAATAATAACTTCCATATTATGTATTAGAGATGTTCCTGGATATTTGAAGCACTTAGGAAAGAGTCCATTCCCACTTTCTCTGAAATATCCTTACTAGGTAATTCTTCTCCTCACATTGACTCCTGAACATTACAGAGAGCATAATAGAAAAGATCACAGTAGCTGAATATATGAAAAATACTATGTTATTAGAGGTCAAAATTACCCATAACCTTCACCTCAATACAATTTCTTTGCTTTGGAGGGTTGTTCCCATTGATTCTAGGAAGAAATTTTATTGTTTGTGTCCATTATTACTTGACTACTTTGCACAGAATTGTCTAGGTTGGAAAAGACCTTGAAGATCATCCAGTCCAACCATCAACCCAACATTAACAGTTCCCAACTACACCATATCCCTCAGCGCTAAGTCGACCCTACTCTTAAACACCTCCAGGGATGGGGACTCCACCACCTCCCTGGGCAGCCCATTCCAACGCCTAACAACCCGTTCTGTAAAGAAATGTTTCCTAATATCCAGTCTAAACCTTCCCTGGCGCAACTTGAGGCCATTCCCTCTTGTCCTATCACTTATTACTTTGTTAAAGAGGCTCATCCCCAGCTCTCTGCAACCTCCTTTCAGGTAGCTGTAGAGGGCGATGAGTTCTCCCCTCAGCCTCCTCTTCTCCAGACTAAACAACCCCAGTTCCCTCAGCCGCTCCTCGTACGACATGTGCTCCAGACCCTTCACCAGCTTCGTTGCCCTTCTCTGGACATGCTCGAGTAATTCAATGTCCTTTTTGTAGTGAGGGGCCCAAAAATGGACACAATAATCAAGGTGCGGCCTCACCAGTGTTGAGTACAGGGGTAAGATCACTTCCCTGTCCCTGCTGGCCACGCTATTTCTGATGCAAGCCAGGATGCCTTTGGCCTTCTTGGCCACCTGGGCACACTGCTGGCTCATGTTCAGCCGGCTGTCAATCAACACCCCCAGGTCCTTCTCTGACTGTCAGCTCTCCAGCCACTCCTCCCCAAGCCTATAGCGCTGCTGGGGGTTGTTGTGGCCAAAGTGTAACACCACGCCATAAAAGGTTTTTCCATCATTGCTCACAGTGTTATCACTAGAGATCTGGAGATTCAGTCCTACTGTACCTTGACAAAGAGCAAAGAAATATGCTGAGGCACATTCCCTGGGCATGGTGAGGCGTCAGAGAGACCCCCAAGAACCTTTTAATGAGGTCTGCTCTCAGCTGGTCATGCCCTACCATATGCCTATCCTTACAGCAAGAACAGGGACACAGGGTCTGCATCTCTTTTATCCTAAAAAAAAAAATGCTGCCAGAAGGTCAGGGGGGAAGGGAAGGAAAGGGAAGGGAAGGGAAGGGAAGGGAAGGGAAGGGAAGGGAAGGGAAGGGAAGGGAAGGGAAGGGAAGGGAAGGGAAGGGAAGGGAAGGGAAGGGAAGGGAAGGGAAGGGAAGGGAAGGGAAGGGAAGGGAAGGGAAGGGAAGGGAAGGGAAGGGAAGGGAAGGGAAGGGAAGGGAAGGGAAGGGAAGGGAAGGGAAGGGAAGGGAAGGGAAGGGAAGGGAAGGGAAGGGAAGGGAAGGGAAGGGAAGGGAAGGGAAGGGAAGGGAAGGGAAGGGAAGGGAAGGGAAGGGAAGGGAAGGGAAGGGAAGGGAAGGGAAGGGAAGGGAAGGGAAGGGAAGGGAAGGGAAGGGAAGGGAAGGGAAGGGAAGGGAAGGGAAGGGAAGGGAAGGGAAGGGAAGGGAAGGGAAGGGAAGGGAAGGGAAGGGAAGGGAAGGGAAGGGAAGGGAAGGGAAGGCCTTCCCAATCACTACTAGCAGGGACTGACTAACATAGCTGCTCAGCCACATCAGAGGGAACATGGCAAGCCTCTGAAACAACATGTCTAATTGCCCTGATAGGAACTCACCACCACAGGGATCTCCAAGAATCATTAAGACCCTCTGACACAAGAGGTGCATGAATAGGAAACCCAGAGAAAAAGAGAACAAATAAATGAAACATAAAACCCCTTCCCCAGTCAAAGAATGGTCAAAGACCCCATGATGGATGAGAACTTCACTAGTTCTAGCTGATTTAACACAAAAGTGCTCAGTTTCTGTGTGGATGTCCTAGAACAGGCAGAAAAATTACAAAATACCCCACACATCATGACATCCTTGTGTCCATTTAGCTGCTATGTAAGTCTGACTTCTGTGTTGGATGATGCCCTAAAGCTCATTCCAAATACTGGGGACTTACAGAGCTGAGTGAGTTGCATAGAGTAAGGTGAGTAGGTCATTAAACTGGGAAAGATGGAAACAGTACATACACAGAATAAGACTAATCTACAAGGGTAACTCAATTTTTGCCTTGGCACACACTCTAGTATTAATTGTGCTATCAAGATAAAGCTCTAATAAGTCATGGGTAGTCTCTGAGGATATTTTTCATTATTATAAAAACACTGTTTTATTTTAAAAGCTAGAATCCTTGTTTATTGTATCCAAGCAGTAGAAGGGGCTCTGTGGACAGGTCTTGCAGATACTAATTTTTCTGAGGATTATTCTTCGACAGAAAATGACTCATTCCTTCTCCTCTTTTTTTGTTCACATTGTGGCTTTTCCTTGTGTTTACTCATTTTGCATGATATGAATTATACTAAGAATGTACATCATGGGAATACGTCTCTCATTAGAGAGAAATTGTGAACTTTGTTTTTTTCATTATTATAACTGAGGGTCTGTGACTGTTTATTTGTTTTCCATAAATTCTATGAACACTCACCATGATTTTACAATGTATAGCAATCTTTCCAATTGTTACATTTTTAAATATATAAATAGCATGTAAAACAATAAGCAAGATTCACCAGGGGGCTCTGGCTGCCTAGTGCTTTTGTAGAGAGTGTATGCATCCCTAAGCCCCTCCTGTGTTAGTTCAAAACAAGGTGATGAGCTCTCTGAGCCCATCCAACAAAGTTCTTAATTCCAACGGATTTGTTCCCATGTTAAAAAAATGTCCTTAAGTGGTCTCTTGGCTTAGAGATTCAAGTTCTTGTGTCCCTGTGCCTCAAGCCCATTACTCACAAATATCCAAACACAGAATTAGATGGACAGCTGTCTGAGTTTTCATCAGTGTTGTACCTAATTGTGAAGAACAGTCTGAAAGAAAGTATTGCCGGTTCATACTAACCTCCTGAGTTCAAAGGAGGGATATGCTTCGTCTCAGTTGTTTGAATGTTCACTCTTCATTTCAGGTTGTCTTTGAAATTCACTTTGCTTCTTAGGACTTGTTTTGTTTTGGGCATTTTTCCCCTGTAGAACACAGCCCATAAAGAATTCAGAAGAAACCAAATTGCAGTGAAGAAAAAAAGTAGACCAAAACCATAGTATTTTATCCATATTGAACTCTTTGCTGTCTACTGTGTTCTCTCTCTGTCACCTGAAATATTGTTCCTCCCTGGGAAAAAAATATTCAACACAATTTTTAAGCAGCTTGGCTTTATTGGGAAAGGTGATGATGAGTTAGTGGTAATATGAGTCAGACTGAATGCTTTTATGTGTCATGTCTCATCCAGAACTCTGGTTTCCTTTTTCCTCTGAGAATGTATTTACAAGGAATGCACTTTTCTTATCTTCATTTGTGCATACTACAAAAACCACCTCATTATTTGATAAATTGACAACTGTCTGTGCCCAGGACTGAAAAACAGACTTCTTGGGGGTAAGAGCCGTTTCTGGCAAAACTGCACAATACCTGCTCAATGAATGAGTAAAGATAAATGCTAGCCACCTCCCTGCATTCAGTTTACCCACATCTCCTTAGACAAGTTCTCTTTGATAATTATCATGATCCCATCAGGCTCTGCAGGATATCAAGGCTTTGTCTCACTATCAAGACACTCAACTTACATGCATCCCCTCCAACTTCAATCATCTAATGGAAGCCCCTACCCTGGGAGTTCCTCACTCTAGACCCCCCTCTAGTGAAAGGGAGACTGTCATCTTCACAGGTAAATCAAAACTTAGGAAGGCTGAATCATTTTCCAGAGGTACATGTTTCTCTTCATTTTCTATGGAGGGGATCTCAGGGCACTAAGCTAGCTTAAGCACTTCAGTTATGTGCCTAAAGTTACAGATGAGAAACCTGGTGCCTAGAATCTACCCAAACTACAGCCTGACAAACTGAGGGAAGATGTCAAGTACTGCCTATGTCTGCAAGTGGATGAGGAGCACCAAAGAGTAAATATTAGAGAACATTAAGAAGACAAGAGTCACCTTGATACTTTATGTGCAGGCTAAGGATGTAAACCATCTCTCTTGACTTCTTGCCCCACCACAGTCTAGTTCTGAAATCTTTAGTTGTCTCTTTCTTGAGTCCTTACTTGTAAAACAAGGAGTAAAACCTCTCTTCCCTGACAATAAGTATATTACAGATCACGATATGGAATACAGCGAAATCCTATTGCAAGAGGTTTGAATGGAAAGACATATCTACATTTTCTTAAAATAGATGGATAAAATAGAACTATAGCTCTGCAAAACTGGTTTATTGCATCATTTCAGGAGTACATGAATCTTCTAAAAGCAATAAAGGACAAATTACTCCTCCAACAGCACCCACTTCTCAAAGGAGGTATCTGCAACACCATACCATAATCAGAGCTAAATGCAAAGACATGAGCTATCCCACAGCTCATATATACAGCTGTACATAAACCAGTGTAAATTACATGTCATGGACTTCGTATAGTTAAAAAAACAAAGTGGGGGATGGGAAAAGTAGAAGGAAGTTCCATTTTCATATTTATTTTGCTTCATAAATATTCATTCCCCCTATGACCCTCTTGTGTCCTGGCACAGAACTGTGCTGTTTTTCATTTTACTATTAAAGAATGTCACATCATAAACAACCAGTTCCAACACACATGCATAAAATCTCACACTCATCTGAGCCCATAACTTTCTGTGAATAATCAAATGGTCTATGCAATATTTTTTAAAATGATAATTATGCACTATTTGATCAGCTTATATGTTCATACTAGACACCTGATTAGGAAACACTACAGTGTTTATTGATTTTTCTTCCATGGTCAGTTGGTCTGTCTGTCTGTCTGTCTGTCTGTCTATCTATCTATCTATCTATCTTCCTTCTATTTATGTGGTCCCCTACTACGACAGTGTCTAAATAATTTTTTAAAAACAGAAATAACATTGTAAATCTTAATTTCTTTCTTACTTTCTTTATTTTCCCAGCTTGATTAATTTATAGGTTGGGTAATTACTTATACTCATTTTGCCTTGACACCAAACAGATTTTTTACAGTGAGTGCCTGTGGAATTTGAAAACTAAGGCTAAAAAAAACTGGCTTCTGCATTTGTTCCTGGAAAAGCAGGAACGACCACTGTCCTCTTGATGGGGACAGAAGGTTCTGCAGTCTTCCTGCTCCATCTCTTGAAGAGATTCTGCCTGGGATCATCCCCTGCGAATTAAAGCCTTGCTGGCTCCATAAACCTTATCTGCCATGAGACTTCTTGCTTAAGGAAACACAGTCATCTCTTGGGAAAATAAATTACCTCCAGTCATCTCCATCCTAGATGTCTTCACACCGTAGGTACTGTAGCTTACTCTACATTTAACACTAGCAGATAATAATATCATAAGCAAAATGACCACAGGAATTGAGGTTTCTTCACCCCCAGCATCTTGCTCTCCCAATAACATTCTGCACCCTTAAAGGATCTGAAGACTTCACATCAGCTTAGTTATCTGAAGGTAAATGAGTTTAATACATGAAGGACACTGTGCAGGAGGTGCAGTCCCCAAGCACCTCCTCCCTGTATTACTTTGGCGTAAATTTAATCGGCTGCTCTTGGCTGAAGGTACAGAAAAAAAAAAGAAAAAAAAAGAGAGTTGATCACTCAGCACTGTTCTCTGACTCACCAAAGTTCTATCGCTGAACTCATCTTCTGGCTTTCATTATGCACAAGCACAAGGGAGAAAGAAAGAGGAGAGCTGCCCTGCTCCCATGATAGTGTCAGTCTAAAACCAAGCCATAACATCCACTTAGTGCCTCTTTAGAAGAGCTAAATGCATTTTGTAAATTCCATTGGTAAATTAGTGCTAACATTATTCACATAAATCTTGCCATTAAAATGATTTACCTCAACTGTAGCATTATTAATGTTCAGTAAATTAGGTCCATAAAATGACATTTGCCATGCCATTAACTGAAAATAATCCACAAAGCTCATTTCTAACCCCCTTTATATTTTTTATAATGTCCTTCATAAACACTACTGTAGCTCTCTTAGATGCACACAGTCATCAGTATATTGATAGCTCTGACACAGCATACACTTCAGATCAATTACTGAATCAGGAGACTAATTTAGACAATCTTTACTTGTGGTCAGAAAAAGATTCATTATTTATGAGTGCAAACAAAACAGTATCATTGTTCTTCAATGCAAAACACATGTTCCCTGGAACGTCAGCCATCTTCAGACTTTCTTTAGTCAAACTAGATTATAACCCTGGAAAATATTGGTAATTTCAGAAACTGGCTGAACAAGCATTTTTCAGGAATGAAAATAGAGCCCTTGAAGCAACCATGAAGACAAAATTATTTAAGACTTTACAAGTTGGCCAGAAGATAGATCTCACACAGCATTATAAGCTTATCAATGTCTTTTTTCATGTTTATATATACTAAGCATTTCCATTAAAACCCTGTAGTAGCTGATGTCCATTCACAACACTTATAGTTTTATTTGAGGAGAAAAGGTCTCAGAAGTTATAATTAGTCTGATCTCTCAAGTGTTTGTTTTTACAAATACAAAAAGTTTCAAGCCTAATACTAGCATTACCATTCCATGAGATACTGAGAACCCTCTGCTCAAAATAATGACATGAGGATGACGTATTTGAACCAAGTCTCTTTTGATGGATTTTCAGAGCAGTTCACTTGTAGATGACCTCACTGCACTGGGACAGAGACCCTGCACCCGCCTAAGAAGAAAATGAGCTACATGGAGAAATATCTGATCAAGAACAGGACTCCATTTCATAAAATAATATTTTCAATTACAAGAATAAAAATCTCCATCTTCCTTAGGTCAGTAGTGTGGCTTTATAACAAAATGACAAATTAATTTTATAGTGTCTATTCTGTGACACCAAAAGGGATGTAAGCAGTCTGCCCAAGGAGTTTTGCTTGTGATTACCATTACTTGAAGCCACCTCAAGATAGTCTCAAAATAAGAAGGATCATGTTCTGGCAGTTTAGGAAATCACTGGCCTTCAGCTGCTGGTAACTGGCCTCCATGTAAAATGTAGTATTTAGCTGTGCTTGCATTCCCCTTCTGTTCTGGCACAAAATGCAAGTATTCACCTTGAAGGACCCACCTAAAGTGTTTTAGCTGTTCAAACATGACTTGAAGACATTTGGTTGCATCCTATTAACCTATTGATCCCTGATGGAGCTCCTGTCAGAAGACCACCTTCTAACCCTTTCCTCCAACTATGAATTGCCAAGTTTATGCACCTGTTTGTGCTAGCAGAGGAAATAGCATTTACCTTTTCTTAATCACTTTCCAACAGGTAGATCCATATGTTGGAAAAGCATTGTAATGACAGCTTTTTTACCTACCTAGCTACCACTACCCTAAAAGAACACAATCAGCTTCATCATACTTAAATACATTACATCTACAAGACATAGTTAATTAGTTCCCAAAACCAGGTCAATCTTTTTGCTGCACTCAGATTATTCAAACACAGCAAGCACGAAATGGCTGAAGAGAATTTCTGTAGTGAATGCTAGGAGCTGGCAAGACATCTTAAAGGAGTAGATTGCCATACCAGCCAAAGTGTAGATATGACGATGGGCATGGGATGCTGCACCTACTATACCAGAGGCACTAGCAGTCTTGAGAAATACAAAACAAAGAAGATACTATAAAATATCCAGAGATATTTGGATGTTCGGGGACATGAAAGATGTTCCAACTTCACCCTACTGAGTTCAAAATGCCAGGAACCAACTGCTGCCCTCCATGGATGCTCACTCTCAAGTAGATGGGCTTTATGTTGCTACCATGTCCTTGCTGAACTTCTCTCCTTTAGTGAGGAGAACTTAAGCTTGCAGCCCCTCATGAAATGTGTCTAATGTCCACCCGCTCACATACAGAAATCATAAAACATCAAGTCAGGCGTAGTATTTTTAGAACATGAAAGTAATAGAACATGAAAGTCATGATTGCCACAACAGAAGTCCAGCTTCAGCTCTAATTAATAATGTATGCTGCCCCAGACACTTCTTTCTTTCTATATGTGACAGCGTGCTTCATGCGATGTGCAAGTTAGCTTAATCCAATTCTTAATGAGTACAAGATGCTGTTGTGGCTTTTGTTACCTGTTCTTCATTAGTTATTAGTAACAAAACACTAAAATTTATTGGGTAAGACTAGCTAATTGAAGGAACAAATATGAAAAAACAACATATTCCTTTATGTACAAACTATACCAAAGGGTATTTTGCATTTTTATTTTGAGAACATAATGAAATTTTAAAAACTCTTCTGTGACAGAAGCATTTAGAAGACAAAAGGAATTATTAGAGGTTTCATATATCCAAATCCTCCTGAAATAAAGTATAAAGTTTCCTTGAAAAATATGCAATATTTCAACTTTGCCAAAGAAATTACAAATGGCCCAATAACCTAAGCTTTACACCTTTAAAGGTTAAACTTATGTTTTACTTATGGATTTTTACTGTTAAAAAAAAAAAAAAGAGAAAAAACAGATTTTTATTGGTATAAATCTCAGCCAGGTCTTGTAAAATTTTTAGACTCACTCAGTCAGCCTTAAGAGTAGGGCAATACCTAGCTTCTTGCAAAAGCATTAGTGAAGGATGGCTTTACTCCCTGAAAATAACTGGGCTCATTGTGGACTTCAGTAGTGAGACATAATTATAAAACTGAAGTATTAGCCCACTGATGAATTACCAGCCTTGTAGAAGATATTATAGAATACAGAATGAATATCAGAGGCTTGATTTTTTTAAGTCTTCATATACAATGTTATTGAATTTTCATTTCTCTAACCCATTGTAAAATCATTATTATATATACCCCAGACAAAGAATCTAACTGTATATTATCATCATCACTCAGGATGATTATATGCAAAATGGGCAGTCATTTGCACCTCCTTTTGTGCATTACCCATGATATACTATCTGCACACCTTGTGATATTTGACCGTTTTAAATAAGATACATGTAGCTTTACTCTGCTGCCAGTTACAGCAGTGCGAGCTCAGTGAAGGCAGTTGTGTTGCAACAATGACTGCAGAGTTTGGATTGGTTTCTCCTCCTGTCCTAGAACAAAAGGAGTACAAGCTATTTTTAAAGCCTACATTTTCACTTGTTCTTGTATTGATAATCTCAAGGCAGATTTAGTACCTCACTTGTAGAGTTCAACTCAGATATCTAAAGATAACCCTGAAGCAAGCTTCCATATCACTAATAATCTTCACATATTATTTTGCTGATCCCAAGAGGGAATCTATAGTAATACAAAGGGAATCTGGAAAAGTGAAACTGCAAAAGAAATATACTCTACTTGTGGTCTTGAGAATGAAAAACAGCATTAGAAATGTTTAGCCTTTGGCCAATACAAAACCTATGGCCCTGAGCATCCTTTTACAGAAAAATGAGATGCATAAAGGAGAATCAAAGGAGTGTTTAGAGCTGTTTGTATTTGGAGTTGCATCAGCTTGACTCAATCCATTTTTTATCATTCTTTTAATTAACCAGGTGCAAAGGTGCATGTGAACAATTTTATACCCGCTGAAAATCTAAGTTTAATGAGTGGCAGCTAGAAAGAGACCTAAGCTAAACTGAGACAAAGAGAACTTAGTCCAAAGCATCATCCATGCAGTGCAGTACATATGTTAGGGACATTATAACAAAACATGCTTCTCACTCTTTCCTTATGAAGGTCAACCTAGAACTACAAAACACATATGAGCAGGGAGGGTCCACTCAGAGCTGAAGCTCATCATCCAAGCACTCTGCCAATGGAGTATCACAAGGGGTAATAGTGGTGAGTAACCTTCTGAAGATCTCTTTTTTCCCACTAATTTCAGAAGGAACTCATATAACTAGCTTGGCATAGGTACTTTAGACATTTAAAGCTGAATGACATTAATCCAAACCAAAATTAAGTTACCTTTTAATGGATGGAAACCATAATTTTAAAAGTTACGATGCCAGAGGCAACACAAGGAGGCTGACAATGGGCTGCTGGCTATGAAGATCAGTGTGTTTCCATGAAGCACTAAATAAACAATAGGAGATGGAAGAGGAGGCCTGCATTCCTTAAAAGGACAAGGCATAAGAAAAGTAAACTCATGGTTTTAAAAAAGAAAAAAAAAAAAAAAAAGAAAAACAACTAAGAACAGAAAACAAAGCAGGCTGTTTCTAAAAGTAAACTTGAATCACCAAATGTGTTTAATGTAAAGAACCCAGCATGTGGCTGCATCAGAAATATACATTAAGGAAAAAAATCTTGTGTCTGGAATAAATTTCCAAACCATTTTGTTTCCTTTAATAAGAGAACATAGAACATAGAGGCAGGGGGGTATGGGGGACACGACTCTGACACCACAGCTCTGTCTTTTCTCAACTGTGTAAAAAAGATTTAAGGACTGAAAATATTTTAGGGAGTAGTCCTAGTGGGGAAAGGACCTGGATTTACCACTTCAGGAATTTAGCTGAAGCATCTACTTGTGTGGACTCCTCTATTCAGGCTCCTTTTGACAAAGTACTTATTTCCAGGAGAAAAGTTCTTAGATGAACTATATGTCCCTTTGAAGGCCTGTAACTCTTTCCACTCATCATAGAGGGTGCTTGTGGTGAGCACACTCCTAGCAGCCAACAGAGATAAGTAGTTTCTAAGGATGAATACAACTAGAACCAAACCATGAAACTGGTCTTGTGAAAACACAGAAGACCACTGCTGATGAACAAGTAAGTGCTGATGAACAGTGTCTGTGCATCTCTGTACCTTCAGCAATGACGCTGACACACCATTCCCTCCAGGTTAGGAAAAATACCAGAGTAAATGCCACAGTCTTTATAGACCTTTGACAGGGAAAGTTAGTTGCTGCTTCCTGCAGGCCATACAACAGACAAAATCAGCATTTTTTTCAAACAACTCAAAGGGCAATCATCATCAGGAAGAGAGAAATATCTTACCTGGAGGACAGCTACAAATATAGAATACGTCTTCTGCTCATCTACCTTACCTGTAATGTAATGTGCTATGCATTTTATGGAGCACAGCTTTGTTCCTGGTAACCCGTAACTTGCCATTCTTTGTGGTGGTTTCCTATGGCTGAGGATTATTTTTCTATGTGACAACTTAGACTTTCTTTCTAGACAAATTCTGCTTGAAATATCATAGAGAATTGTGCATAACTGCTTGATTTGCTTGCCATTGAATACCATTTTTTGTGTAAGAAGGTAAAAAATATCTGCTCTCCAGCCAACGCATTTCAACAGCTTTGTCAAAAACATTGGAGTAGGACTTCCCAGATAACATAAAAATGAGTTGGATAGTAAAATGTTATTAACATCAGTATATTCTATGTACTTCTGTTCTACCCAGATCAAATTCAAGTACTACTGCAAATTTTACAAGCTACATTTTCATCAAAATTCCTGCAAAACTAATGAAAACCTTAGTACTTGTTTCCCTACATGGAAGGGAAGTCTTACTTCTACATATTGGTATTTTACCTGTTAATTTAGGAAGGTGGGGTATTTAGCAGCTAATCTTAACCATTAAATGTCAGATTGTGCATGTGGAATTAGAATAACATTTGTAAATTTGTTTCCATATAATTTCTCTTAAAATATACACTCTTCTGTATACTGTAGGATAACAATACATATGGTGTGCTTCCAAGAAAATTACTTCTTTTCTTTGGTAGTACATAAGCAGTCTTGCTGAAAGTTTTAGTTTCTAGCTTTCACTGAAAAAGACAGTGCTGTGACCAAGTTGTAAAAAGAGACTATACGGAAAGGCATGGCTTCTTAATCCTGAAAGCCTGACCTTAAATTCACTGCTCTTTTTGAAAACAAAATTACATCAGAAGAGTATAGTACATGCACCCGTGTACACTGTGTATACCACCATCTTTGGTGTGAAATAAGAGCAGAAGGCAAGAGAGTCCATCAAGTGTGCCTCTTCCTGGACTTTTCAGAAAGCAACTGCAGCAAGTCAGGCTGCAATCACCAGGCTGTAGGTTGTCTGGAAATTAAGTGGTACTGAAGCTATGTGGCATTATAATCAATACTAGTTTTCAAGACTTTGTTCATTCTACTGAAATGCTACATCTACATGACTGATAGATGCAGATGATTGATAAAAATAGATTTCCTGGGGTACCTTGCATTCTTTCCTTCCTTCCAAAAAGACTGCTTTGAAGTGAGCAGCAGAGATCTGTTTTGAGCATTTGGGTCTTTGGTAGTCAGGTCCAGAAACTGTCCCTCTCATTGCCATTATGGTTGTGCTTTAAGCATCTCCACACCCACATTCAGCGAAACAGTTTGTAAATTATTTGTAAAGCAGAAGAGACAGAAGTTTGCACTAGAGAAAGATGTGGTACCAGCAGTGCATGAAACTCTGTCATGTAGTGTTAGCGTGAGGTTTTGTATGTCATTTGTACTTCTTACTCACTCAGTTCAGGTCCAACATTTCTTCAAAAAGTTTTAAGGGTGAAGTAATCTGTCCTGTGATCTGTTCCACATCTCATACATCTTTTATTTTATTTGTGTTCATAATTGTACAGTTCAAAAATGTTGGCATATACTTTCTACTGTTAATGCTAATATTCTGACTTGTCATTTCCGTTTTCAGTAGACTTGGAAGTGTTGTTACCAGACTTGAGCATACTGAGCCTCTTTCAAAAACTCTCCCAAATGTTTTCTTTAAGTTTTCTGTATCTGCCACCAAAATACTCAAATCGGGGCAGTCCAAGAGAACCTGTGGGTTGACCTACTTGCCCACATCCTTTCCAGCAGAGTGTTTTCTGTTTCTCTTTTTAAATTCATATGTTGATACACAGCAGAAAAAGCAATCTTAAATACATATCAAATATTGCAGATGGGTAATGTGGCAGAAATAATTTCCTGACCTTTTAGTGAAAAACTTTAACATTTTACAAATGTAAGATCCTGTATTAATTTCACAACTACCATGAAGGCTCCTATTACCTGGGAATATTCCAGTAGATTTTTACAGCATACCAGCTGCACTGGAGAAATAAGCAGGAATGCCTCTAACACCATAAATTGGGAACTGGAGGAAGCATAACTCACATTATTCAGATAAACCATATTTTATATAACAGACGGTCAGCCAAAAGATTATATGAACAATTCTTTAGAGTCTATTATAAGGTATTTTGTGCATGAGAAATGTTGGAAAAGCATTAAAGAGCTCAGCCTATGTAACTTTTTTCACCAGTTTTACAGGTATAAATGAAAATGTCAAGTGCTTCTAATAGGTTAGTTTACGGGACTGTGATAAGTATTTATAGAGATTGGTCTGGATGTTTTTCCATTAGGTACAGCACTGTACAGTTTTTGGCTCATATTTGAAGGAAGTTATAAACCAAAGTGGGTTCCACATTCCTCATCATTTGACATATTCTGATTGCAAAACATTTGGGGTTTTACACGATTTATTGTAAATAATCTCTCCTATAATGTTCACAGCACAATAATTCACAACCCTGAGGCAAGAGAGTTCTGCAGAAATGACATTATACGGAAGATAACTTTTCAGAATTTACCATTTGCACATCATGTTCAGAATCTATGACATATGTAAAGAGGTCAAATCCTCATCTTCCAAATATCTTTTTTCTATCATTTTGTGGTATTTTATTAAAAATAGTTACAGCCAGCCTAATAGCTTGACTGATAACTCAATATGTTACCACATCCCACAGTAGTATAATTTGGAAGGGGGGAAACAAGACGGGTTTGGGTATAAGATGCCTAGCACTTGCTTCTGTGTACTGAGAACAGGCATGTCATGTCTTCACAGCAGATGAGACAAAAGGAAAGACTAACACAAAGTATATGCCACTAAAACTATGTTGTTAAAATGACATATTTTCTTATACAAGAAAAATGGGTTTGCTTTTGTTAACTTTTAACTCAAACCTGGAGTCAGCCATTTTCCCTGTATTAACCTGTTTTCACCTGTCTTTTCTCACTGTTGCCTTTGAAGGTGAAATGATGATATATTTTTGTTATAAATATTTCTAATGGTAAAAAGAACATTCTGTACAGTTGAATAATTGGAGTTAGAATCTGAACAGTTGGGTCCTGTTTCCAGGTTTATGACCAACTCAGTATAAAAGGGAATGTACACACTTCATTAAAAGACTTCTTGTTCTTTTCTCAACCCTTTCCACTCAAATCCCTATGTCTGGAATTTTAAAAAGCTGTTAAAGAAACACAGATTCCTGGGTGCAAATCCATTATAACTAGTCAGTAACAACTGTAATAAGATGTTTATTCCCTTTAAGGGGAGGAGAGGGGTGTCTATGAGAGGCAACCCCCTCTTAAAGGGTTACAAATGTTATTGTATACATTATATATAAATATATAATTTATACATATATATGTATATGTAATTTATACATATATATGTATAATTTATATATATATAAATTATAAAAGATAACCCTCTTAAAGGGTTACAAAGGTAACCCTTTAAGGCTCTTGTAGCCCTGGAGGAGATGAGCACCTAGGAGAGAAACAGATGATGGGACAGACGCTGTGGTCCTCAGGAATAGCTACTGCTTGGACAAAAAACCCAAACCAGTGTCTCTGAGACCCTATAATTTCTCTAGTCTGATGACAGAGGCTTTGGTAAGACTCGGCTTTCTCCCACTTGCACCGTGTTTTATAACTTTTGGTCATCCTATGCAAGGTGTTGCAAGGCAAGTATCTCTAGCTTCACCCCATTCTGCAGGGAAGGTTCCAGCTTTCCAGGAGCCAGCTGGTCACCTCACTTTAAGGCTACAGATATCCTGACAATGATACCTGAACAAGGAGGGCAAGGACACTCCTGAGCCAGAGGAAGCCTACTTGAACCAGCACACTCACATGAGGAAAGGCTGAACATCTCTGTCACAAAGGGTGGTCTGCCTGGATTGGTGCAGCTCCCACAGAGACACATGGAACTGCAGAGGAGAACAAATCTGTGCTTGGGGAAATAAACTCAGAGTGGTCTGACTGCAGTGATTTATACTCAGAAGTCCTAGGACCAGAGCTCAGAAGATCTTTACAGGCAAAGATCAGTGTTATCAAATGATAGCTGTTCATGATAATCAACATCCTGAGCACAACTTACCAACATTGTTTAGTGTGACTCTAAAATGAGAAATCATCAGTTTTCTTCCAAAGGAAAAGTCTTTACAGAGCCTTTTTTATTTGCTAGTTAATGAGACCAATTTCACCTCCTAGAATGACACTTCGCCTGTTCAAGCCTTTCCTCAAAAGCAGCTTCCCTTTATGTCCACCTATGAAAAATGATGATATTCTCCCTGAGGTTTTACTTTTATACATAGTTTAATCCATACCCTGGCTTTGCACTGAGTACTAATATGTTTCTTTTTTCTCTAAGTCAAGCATTTCTTTTACCTATCATGGAGTGCAGTGCTAACAGGTCAGGTGTCTCAGTAGAGTAGGGTTCCCTGAGTTATTTTGATAATGTTTAGGAAGTTCAGGGAGAGCAGTGATATTGAATCTCAGTGATGTTTTCTTTAAAACTGGGAAAGAGCCAAAACACAAGAACCTGCACATTTTAGTATTTCATATGAGGGGGAATTCTTGCCTACACCCAGCAAGAACAAAAAGATATGTGAGACTTGAAGCTTCAAGTGTTGCATCTAAATCCATATTTCACATAAATAAATAGTCTAGTTTACAGAAGCATTGAAATACTAGACATACAGTGCTTCCACTTACCACAATCGGAACCTAATTCCCAAGGGGAAAAAAAGAAAAACTAAAAGCCTTTCAAAGCAGATCCTGCTTGTATCCTATTCATGGGATTTGACTGGCTTGGTGTTTTCATGATAGATGTTCTGCAGAACCTGAACTGTCGTTCTCTTTAAATGAGCCACAAAATTACTAAAAAAATCTTCAAAAACTGAACAAATTGTAAGCCCTATGGGTCTGAACATGCAGACAACTAAAGACAATGCTCCGCAAGCTGTGAGCTCCCAGGGCTCTGTTCCTCCCAAGGGATTAAACCTAACCCCTAATGATGGCATTCAAAAGTGTCAACACTGATTATTCAAATTCTGATCATCTCAGCCTATGAGACAGGGATTGGGGAGCTGCTGGAGAAAGGAAAATGCTGAGAAAAGTGTTAAGAGGTGGACCAAAAGAGGCAGAAGGGAATGAAACAGAGGAAAGAGAATGGGGACAGGAGAGAAAGACAGAGAATAAATATTGCTCCATAAATCTAAACTATGAGCACACACTAAATCCCAAAACAGGGCCCCTAAATAATGGTGATGTCTATTTATTTGGTTCTTGTAAAAAGCCATTTGCTATCCTTCATCTCTGTGTGCAATTTTCCAGTGACACCAGTGGGAAATCCTCTGTGGATTGAAGTGGGCCAAAATCTTGAATGTAAATCCCTACCCACAAGCCATAATTAGAAATAGAAATTGTCCTTCTCCTGGTGATGGCCTGACTTCCCTGAGCTGTAGTGAGTGATCAGGCATAGTTGTACAGGCTACTGAAGAGATCACTTAAAGACAGAGAGCTAGGTACAGATACTGAAGGTTAAAGCAAGGATCCAAAACCTGAAAATAATGAAGGCTCTGAGTGACATTTTTCAAAGCATGCAGCAGGAGATGAACAGATGGAGCCTGTGTGTATTTCCAGTGTTGTGTTTTGAACTTTTAGCTCAAAAGGCCTAGGGGTAAAATTAACGCTTAATAAATATGAAGTTTTCAAATATTTATTGCTTTGAAAGAAATTGTCTAAATAAAAGGAAGAGTTGACACCAGTCAAAATAATCCCAAAGAAACATCTTTGTCCGATCCTCAGGAAACCTTGCCATTTTTCTTACCCCTCTCTCCCGCCTTTCCTTGTCATTGTTTATTTGTTTGCATATTGATGCTCATTTATTGTCAGCACTTAATAATTCATCTCAAATTGCCAAGGCTCCATCATTACAAAAGATGCACCATCCCTTTGCTGATTGACAGTGGGGGCTCAGATAAACAACATTATAACAGACACTACATGTAGTATGCAATTTTTGTCTAAATTGTCTTGGCACTTCAGGTGAAATGAGTCTTGCATGACTGTAACATTAGGGTAGGATGAAAGCCTAAAGGTCAGATGTTTGAGTCTTGGTTCTGAGCACCACCAAATGCCTACATGCAAAGAAGATTGACTTTGGTCTTCATCAGCCACTGCAGTGACAGTTCTGAATCTTCCAAGCTGCAATCAACAATGATCCTTGAAGACAGCAGAAGATTAATGAGAGCTTGACCTCTCTGAATGTCAGACACAAAGAGTTCATTGTTGCAGGACTCTCTTGTCAATATAAACATACAATACGCTTCCCTTATTATTTAGAGCAGAGTATTAGTGATCAGTAGGTTAAATCTGAATATCTTCAGCATTATTACCAACCATGCAACATTAATCAGCCTAACAATACTAGTTAGTGAAAGCTGGGGTACAACTTGAGGCGTGCTGCTGCACAGAAGAGCCATGTACAAGCTGAATCTATCCATGCCCTGGAATAGCCAACCGAGAGGGTGACACAGAGGTATGACTGCAACACAGGTCAGCCTGACAAGGCTGCCCTTAAGCCTGCCTGCACAGGCAGTCATAGGGCATGGGACAGACTGAGGTGAGGTGTACAGGAGCTTTCCGCTCCCTGTTTGGTCAGGAGAGGCCAGCACAAGGCCTGACACCTCAGACATCATCTAGGGCTGATGAAGGAACACTATAGGTATATCCCACATCACCCTGAGCTTCAGCTCAAATGCTAAAAGGAGAGTGCAAGACATTTATCAAAACACAAACGTTGGCTGTGAAAAATTATAGATTTGAAACTGAAATATTGTAGGCATGTTGACTCTGCATTAACATTGTGACTCCGATGTCATTTAAAAAAATTACATTCAGCACCCCTCCCTAATGTTTAATTATCACAAGCACTGAAGCAAGGCACATAGACCACATCTCATAGTACTTAATGGGAAAATAACATATTGTCACTGTACTTACTACAGTCTACTTCAATTTCAAAACATTTTTAAATCAGCAAGGAGGAGGAACATAAAAAGAATGGAATGATGCTGTCAGACTTAAATGGATGCTTGATGTTAGATTTGTAAAGAGTGGTATATCTGAACACAGGACAGATTGCTTTATAAATACGTATAGTAATAATGCCAGAGATTGTGTTGTGGAAAGGATACTTAGACTGGTCAGCTTCTTATTCCTTGATTAAAATAATAATAATAATGAGCTTTTCAGTACAGTTTTCATAGTGGCAAAACCAAATTCATGCTGTGTCTTTGTGGATCTAAGTAAAACAGGCTTGACCCCTGAAGTCACTTTTTAATAATTAACTCTCGCTAAGTTCATTAAACACTAATTGAAGCTACAGAAGAAAAAATTGTGAAGTATATGCAGACAGACAGAAACACTAAATGTGATTAAAGATACTGACTGTGGTATATATGTGCAATACAGTACACACATTATATAGATTTCAAACTCAATTCCATAGAGATTTTTAACTCCTTTATTACATGTTAAATTCTGCCACGTTCAGTGCTACTAAAAGTTTCCTTAATAAAGAGTTGCAAGCTAAATGGCATGGACATCCTAACCAATAATCTTTGGAAAGATCTGGAGAAGTAGACTCCAAACTGTACAAGATGCAGCCCCTGAAGCATCTTTCAGTGCTTTGAAATGAGATAAACAATGGATAAAAAGATTCAAAAATCTTGAGAGTCCAAGTTTTCAAACTGAATATAATTTATAGATTTATATAAAAGCAATAATTTAAATATATATATTTGACAGTTTTCAGTGTTGGAAATCAAGTTACTGCAGTTTCATTTTATTCACTCAAGAGACAAAAATTTTGTAGGTTTGTAGTAATCAATATAAAAGTGTGTCTCATTACAACTAGATCAAATAATATGAACAGAGATAATATTACAGCTCACTGCTTTCCAACCTTTTACCCCTCAGAACCCAGATCATTTCAAGTGTGCATTCAGACTCCAGCAAAGGTACTGCCCTTGGTCTTCCTAGTTAATGTGCCCATGGACTTCTGCCACCCACCCCCAAAACATGGAAACTGCTGTTGGAACTGACTCCCTGAGTGACACAATGCTCAGACAGAGTATTTCCTCAGACAGACAGAAAAGGGCTGAGAGTCTGAGTCTGGGTCTCAGGAGACCCAATCCTGCCACAGCCTGCTGCATGACTTAGGGCAAATCACTCAACTCCCCTGTTGTAGCGTTAATGTTAGCAGTAATGAGTATTTCTGCTATTCTAGAATGTAAAGGCTCCAGATCTGAGCTTCCTGAGGCCAGGTGTTTCCTATCCAGTAAGATGTTTGCAGCAGAGATGGGTTCAGAGACTCACTGCTCAGCCTTGGCAAGACTTCAATGAATCCAATGAAGCTCAAGATCTAGTCAGTGCTGCTTAGTCAATGGCTAACAGAGTGAGGCTCCAGTTTCACTAGGCTCCTCTAAAGATTACTGTAACACAAAAAATGTAGAATGAGAGCATGAAAAAAGCCTGTGGTATTCTACCCTTTTGAAAAATTCACATTGATTTCAATGGACTTCAGCTCTGCTCTTTGATCCTGCTTTCACAAACTCATCCTTGGTACTTTTCAGTCTTTCTAATTCTAGGGATATTGTAGGGAAGAAAAAGGCAAGGAGAAATTAACGGAGCTGAGAAAAAGCTAGGGAAAAGTAATGAGCCCAGTCTGTTGTGAGTCCCAGAGGTTTTGTAGTCTATCTCCAAAGAGGTCTATCTGGGAGTGCTGTAGAGATCCCTGGTCTAGGAACCTATGTCTCTTGCATCCCAACCCAATACAGGGGCAAGACCTGGATCTGTATCAGCTCTTGCTCTCACACTGATTTCTGGTTGAAGAGGTAGTGGGCATACAGCCTGGACATGATCACAGCACACACTGAAGGGTCAGCCTGGCAGTCTCAAGGAACTGCCATTGTATGCACAGCAACTCAGTGTACTTAAAAATATGCTGCCCTATTTAAGAAAGGACAGATGGTGAAATTGTTATGGTACCAGTCTTCAGGGACCAGGAGACACTGGTACATGCTTTACCAAAAGCTTAAATCGCTTAGATTATACCTATGCAGATTGCTAGGTCACCACCACACCTGTTCCTGTTAAACTATACTGTCAAACTTTACCTTTTCCCCAGCAGCCAAACAGCGCAAACATGGTAGTTCTGATGAAGTAGGAGGGGAGTTCTCATGCAAATAGGAGGTGGGACATGTGTGTTCATGCTTACACTCACCCCACTGCTCCCGGGAAAGCCCTTGGAAATCCTGGATGGACCGAAAGTCTTGCACACAGGGAAGTGACAAGTGTTGTCCTCCTGGCTCACCACAGCTAGAGACAAATCCAGGAGGGTCAAAATAGACAATGAAAGTACACTCAAGGTTCACCCTAAGTTTGACTATATTATGCACTATTCTACAGTAATGGGAATGCAGAATTACTATCTGAAATACAGCTGTAACAAGAGAGTAACTTCTCATTTTCATAAGTAAATTGGATCAGTCATCTTCCCATTAAAGTTAATATATGTCTTAAGAAATATTAAAAACACCACATCTGAGATCCAAAAGAACAAAATTATGTCCAAATCACAATATTTTTACTCTTGTCAAGTTTTACTTTCTTTCAGCTGGTAAACAACCGAACTATTCTTAGTTTAAAAAAATATCTAATTTATTTCTGGATTTAGATTTGGTCTGCCACATTTGGTCAGTAGAACCACTGCTAGTAACAACTAGGCTCTCACTACCTAAATAAAAGAGTTTCACCATAGTTCATAATAATAGCACAATAAAAGAAAAAAAATTAAAAAGTGAGATGCAGTGCTTCCTTGGAGGTTATACATGCAAATTGCCCTGAATCCGAGCAACAGTTCAACAAGAAAAGCAATATTTTGGGACAACAGTTCTGCTTTTGTAATGAGCCTGTAAAATTCATTCCACTGAAATAGCTACAGGTATATTATACCCCATGAACCATTACAAAATTAAACTTCATAAGCAATATGCCAGTGCTTTGTGTGATGCATTTGCTAAAAGAATCATTCAATTTATCATGTTTTCCTGAAGCGTTATGAGACAAGGTCTTTGAATAAAACTCATTTCATTAGGCTACCTTGTTACATGGGAAGATAAGATCTACACTTGACTAAAGACATCATTCCATCATGCCCATAATCACCCTACCTGCAGAAGTAAACATTCAGGACCTTAGAAAAATGGTATTGCACTCCCTCACTAATGGTACTGAAGGAATACATTAAAAGAAAGGTCCAGGTGGACATGGTGAAAAATTAACTGAAAGCAAATTCAAGTACACAAAAAACTCTTCCGTATGTACTGGGGGCAAGTCATTTAGGCCAGGCATTCACCCCAGCCTGGGAAAATAGTGTGCAGCAGTGTGAGATGGTTAAAAATCAGATCAAGGGGCTCTAACTGCATGATGACTATCTTGCTTTCCTGTTCCAGTTTAAAAGGTACACCTATCAAACATTTCTGTCCACCCAGTCCTCACGTGGATGCTGCTACACATATATTTGCATAGCTTCTTTTGTTAAATATTCCTGAAGGAGATCTGAATTCTAGTACAATTTGCGGCACAAATTTGCTGTGAGGTTTTGGGTTTAATTTTTCAGTGCTTCAATTTCTCAGCATATACGGAGGAAACAGAACTTATAATATATACCTGGAAGGTAGGTGCTTAGAAGACCATGTGATGCATTTAGATACCTGTAGGCAAATATTCAGAAGTTACAGAATTTGAAGACTGGTGCATTTTCTTCCAGTTTCCCTTTGTTGAGGCTCTACACCAAATATCTCCTCGCCTGCTGTGATGTGAATGAGAGGTAGCCCAGTGAAGTCAACACACTTAAACAAAGTCAAGACAGAAGCAGAGCTCTGCCTTAACAAATAGTATTGCCTGTTTCATATGAAAAGGTTCTGTCAGGTCACATCATGTACAATACAGAAAAAAACATTTCTGAAATTTCCCCAGGGCAAGTCAGCATCCCAAAGACCTTGACTGAAACATGGAACAAGACCTACACACAAGGTCAAGATGTTTCCAGACAGAATATCTGGTTGTTTTCTTGTGCCAGGACTCACACTGATGGCCACACAGTAGTTTGATGAGAAAACTGAAAACCTCTTTTTATTATCCTGGGTTAATTTTCAGACAGATAAATTCCTCAGTCCAGCTTGCTATGCAATCGCATGATTGCTCTGGCTAGTCCCAAAGAGAGGAGACAAGAACACATTATTGGGAAGGAAACTGGGGATGGCTTTATGTGGTATTATAACTTGTCCTCTTGAAACCTTAAACAGGTTTCTAGGTGGACAGTTAAATATGTTCAGAGAGGTTTTTTCCATTGCTATTTTGCATCTAAGTTGTAAGTTTCCACCTTTTACAAAAGCATCTTTAATTATGTGGTGTTGCTGAAACTTCTTGATAAACACCACAAAAGGGTTTAGTAAGGGAGATAATTTTCTATCAAAAACATTTCTGGAGAGAAAATTAATAATATTTTCATGTTCTTCAAAATTGTTGTCTTGCAGTGAAAATAGGAACATTTATTTTTGGATATTAATACTTTTTGCCTTTCCACATTTATTTTTTTCATGTTCTTCCCCTCTTCCTCCTTCATGTCCTTTTTTTCTGTTTTGTAAGCAGGGGAGAGATAATGGAAAGACAAAGTATCCTCTTTTTCGTGGAAAATAAAAAGGTTGTGTGGGATATTGCTTCTAATGAATATGTTGCCATTTTCCTGCTGAAAATGGGCATTTTTTAGCTATTCTTATGTCTCAGTAAACAAGCAATTAAAAAAAATGGTCTATTTGATCAGCTCTTCTTGACACCTTAGTTGTAGAATACTTTCATACCCCTTGGATGGTGACTATCCTGCTAATAAATGTCTTTCACTTACAGAAGCTGTGGATGAAACCTCAGGTATATATTCTTGTCTTTGTCTTCTACTCAATCCTCACACAAATTCTTGCTCCAGACCGAAGAGCTCCTAGCAGCAAAGTTTCTCCCTTACAATCAATGTAAGAATAAATTACAATTTTGTTAATGACATGTGCATTTAATCCTCATTGTTATCCATCCTGGTGTTCATTATATGGATTTTGGATTCAATAGTGTTTATGTCAACTGATGTGAGAATCTATCCTGGAAATTTTAAATTTACTCCAATTTCAAAATAGACAGCGAGAAGTGAGCTTTTTTTTGAAGTCCTTGTTTGATGAGGTGTTTGAAGGAAATGCATTCCCTCTGTCCCAGCTAGGCTATCAGCATCCAGGGAGAAGCAAAGGAGGAAAAAGCAAGCAAGTAAGCTCCTTCAGAGAGCTGCATGCTTCACTGATTGTAGGCTTTGGACACAGCACAAGAAAGGGCATGGGGACAGAGAGTTTCCATTTACACAGGTCAGCAGTGTGTGAGGGAGCTGTTAAAGGCCCTTTGTCTGGACTGTACATTCTTTGATGAAGAAATTCTCTTTTTACTATAAATATCTGTTCAGCACTTTGCTGTGGGTTTCTGACAGGGATTTCACCAGGATCAACACTCATATAAGGTACATATTCAGCTGAAAGGCTCATAACTATGATCCTTTATGGCAGGAACTTCTAAAGCTCTGAGGATGGGGATAACATCTTAACATTTACCAATGCCTTGGTGTAGGTTAGATAGGTAGATTTTAAAGACTCAAGATCCTGTCTTGTAAAAGGAAAAAACCATAAACACACCATCAGGAAGAGACTGAAAATGAAATGGGAACAGAACATGAAGAAAAACAACAAGAAAGATGGAAAAAAAATATAACCTCATTGAAAGCACTTTCCAGCCTTTTACAGATTACAGTCCACAAAACATTTTTCAGTGGTGCTGCACATCTTTGCATGATGAATTCAAGATTATTAACAATAAGTTTGATTTTCTTAGTTACCTTTTGTGATTCCCTTAGAAGTAGTCCATTGACCCTCAGGGTCCACTGGTAACCACCATGACAGTATAATTATGATTTACTAAGTACGAAAGGACAAATTTTCAAAGAGCAGGGCTGGAATTTCACTTTGTAAATGGAAGCAATAATATTCAAAGTAACACAATTATATCCAAACATGGCATGCTTAGAAAATGTAGGGACACATAATTTCTTAATCATTTGCTAGAAATGTCTTTATACAGGAACAAGATCTTCCTACAAAGAATTCTCCTTTGCTCTCATACTGAACTCTGTGTCTGCCTGTCTTGTACTTGGCAGCATTATATACTTTTAAGTTAAAAAACAGCCATATGATATGAGGCCATATCCTCAGCTGGAGTAAATCAGCTCTACTGAAGCAACAGAGTTGTGTTGATGTACACCAGCTGAAGTTCTGGCCAATTTTTCAAAATAAAAGTACTTTGAAGTGACCCATACTACAGCTTCTTAACAACCCTGTACAACAGATGAATGTAAATCTCATGAGTCGTTGCAAGATCCTGATCTCCCATTTCAACTGAAAATAGAGCCATCACAAAAGTGATGTATTACGTCTCATTTTTATTGTCCATGAGGAGGGTGCAGGCGAAGGGAAGCAAAGGGCAGCAAGGGTCTGGGGCTAGCGTCTGTTTCTGAAACTGCCAAGACAACAAAGCTGTAGGTGTCAGCTTACCTCCAGTTCATGCTGTCTCGCACAATCCACCTGACCCAGGTGAAGGTCACGTCTCTATCACTTGACACTTCAGAGTCATTTGCATTTATATGTAATTGAGTTTTGAGTATGCGTGTGTTCAGAGGAGCTGCGTGGCTTGGGAATTGGTAATAGGATATCAGAGCCTGTCACCAAAAGGCCACTAGTTCAAAACCAGAGCAGTTGCTTGAGCAGCCAAAAGGTGCTAAGTTTCTGATAGCTGCTCAGCAGCTTAGACGAAATGAGTTGATGATTTCAGCCTGGACATGTATCCCTATCAAAAAACGGCTCTATAGCTGCAACTGTCAGAAAGAACACATTGTGGATATCAACAACAGAAAGGTCAAGGACTGATGGTGTGAGTGTGAAGATGACCTCTTCCTCTCACCCCAAGCAGTCAATTTTCCAGGAGTCAGACACACGCTGCTGGAACAGTGTGGAGAATGTCACCCAGCTGCTGCCCTTGCTAGTCCTCTTCTGGAGGTTAAAGCATGACATCAGACCTGTGGATGTTAAACCTCGTGCCTTTCAGAATCATTTAAAAGCCTGAATGAAGTGCTGTGAAGACAATAATAAATAAACATGCAGAGAGACCTATAACAGGCTTCGAAAAAAAGCATTTGCAAAACCTATGGCTCAGTACACCTCTCTTAATAAATTTCGCTGACAATGCCAGCAGGTGCCTGGTGGCAGAATTACTGATTTGTTTTTTTTTTTTTTCCCTAGCATCTATTTTACCAAATGGGGTTTTTTTTCCCCCTAGCTCTGTAGGATTTATGTTCTTCACTAAGCACCTGCTTCCCACCTAGGAAATAATAAGTGCATCAGGTCTGTCTGCCTTGCAGAGGGATGGAGAAAGGGATGGAGGTCCAATGCACCTATTCAGCTACCAAGAACCCTAGTATCACAGAAAGACATAATTAGGCTGTTTGACCTCATCATGAAGTAAGGGATAAAACCTCCTTCTATGCTGCAGCAACAGCCTGAGCCCAAGTCACCTTGCACTGAGAAGCACCAGCAAAAGCCCAGAAGGGCATGAGGAATGCAATTTGCCAGGAGTTTCACTAATCCCCTATCCTCCCAACACAGCACAGACTCAGCTGGGAGCAGGCTCACCTCCACCTGCACATGGATGACAGTGTACACATTATTCACAGAGGGCATAGGTATATCTTTAAATCAGATAGCTGAGGTGGTAAGACAGCCATCTAGCCATGACAACGCAGAGTTCAAAACTGGGTAGCTCTTGAAGTATATACCCTATTACTTGTTGCGATTGTTATTACAGCCAGCTCTGAGTTACCTGTTGCTCTGGCTCTGCAGTTATAGGTGCATAAGCCAAGTAGGTAAAACCTAATGTGGATCTGTGCATAGGAGTGGCAGTCATCTCTCTGGCCTGAAGTGCACCTGTACTAGCAGAGATAGGGCTTTACACTATTGAGGTACTGAAAGGGGATTCAAGCCCTGCACTCCTCAGACCTCAAGAGAACTTGGGCATGAGTCAGAGCGTCGTATCTGATCTTGTTTCAAGTAAACAGTCATCTGTCAGAGTTTCCTGTAACCTCAAAAATATACTTCTTATGCCCACAACTGACCGTCTAAGCTCTACCACATTTTGCATCTCAGAGCAAGTAAAAAGACAAAAATATCTTTCTTGTCATTGCCTTGGGAAATTTCCATTTTTTGTTCGTCCATGGTTGTTTGTACACCTGCACAGACGATCAAACACTTCAGATGTATTGAAAACACCAAAAGCTGAAACACATGTACTGTGGCAAAGCAGGTGGGTACTGTTATTAATCAAATCTGGTGTCTGGAAGGAGCTGGTAAGCACCACCCCATCTGAAAACAGAAATTATAGTGGTTCCCTGTTTACAGTGACCAGCTGAGCCCAGATTTACACAAAATTAACCAAAAGACACTTAATAGAGCAAAAGCAGTCACAGCAGCAACCACTGGCATGAGCAGCTGGATCCCATTCTTGTTGAAAGTCCCAACATCAAAAGTACATAGTTGTTTGCCAAGTCATTTCCAGACAGCTCAGGGGCAGATAGCTAAAGACTGGTTTACTTTCAAGGAGATTTCCTATTCACAGTTTTCTCTGGTTTCTGAAAATGGCATTATTTTCTTCTGCAGCTGATGTCCAGTATTGTTTGGTCATCTGATCACTATATGGTCACTACATCTTCACTGCATATTTGGGGCTATTGCAAATTACACCTTACATCATCTTGTTTCCTAACTGTTTGCTGAACAGCTCTCCAATAGGTGTCTGGGGGAGGTTTATTAGTGTACTTTGTATTATGGCAGTACACACAGGCTATTATTAAGCACTATTCAAACATGGAGCAAGAGAAAGTCCCAGCTCTTACGTTCCACATTGCAAAATGGTTAGAGAAGAACTGAGTTGGGAGACTGGACAGTGACAGAGGCAAGGAGAGGCCCAAGGGCTTCTGATACTCAGCATCCTCATTGCTGAAGCTCATACACACTAGAGCCTTCCTCTTGCTGGAACTGCTTGTCCTGCTTGTATTTTATTAGTCTGTGGTTAGTGTAATGCCTAGAAAAGCTGCAAGTGGATGTGTCTAGAAAGTTTTGACAAAGAGAAATTCCTTTTCTCTTTTCTCTGCAGATGTTCAAATACTTGCAGTAGCATAGACAAATGAATTGCCCATCCTACCACTTTGTCTGGCTCCAATCCTGTTGGAGCTGTGGCCACAAAGAGCAAAACAACACTCCATATTACTCCAGCTCACAACTCCCACTTGCAAATGCTGCATGTGGGCAACCACTCTTCCCCCCCCCCCCCGCTTAAAGGTACTTTGTGCTGATCACCTCACTGTAGGCAGCTGTATTTAACTTCAGGTGGGTTTTGAAGGGGTAGGGCTCAGTCATTACTTTGCACATTTCTCAAGCTACAACAAACTTGGAAAATCCACCAGTGGGAGATCCTGTGAGATGTTTTGTACCAAGTGTGAAAAGTGTTGACCTACCTAGTTTTTGTAGTCACCTGCAGTTAAATGCAGGTGGTTGCCATAGGCATGAGTCTACTTTTGTAGTTATCTGCCTTGTAAGACATGAAAACCTTGGTGCCAGCATGCACACTTGAGGTCGTGAGCACGTACTTGCTTTGTTAGAAAGAAACAAACATCACTGGGAACAATGACATGCCTGTTAGTTAACAATTAGCAAGTTAAAAAACTGCAGCAAAACTTTCCTCTCTAATTCAAACTGACAGTTGTGTATTTTTTTCCCTCCATTGTCTTTTACTTAATTTATCACGCAGGTGGTGCAACAACTATTTGAAGTAGCTGAATGGTGGGTTTATCACATCTGACTGCTGACTACAGTGGCTGGTGTGTGGATTAAAACAGTACACATGAGTTAATGCAGCTAACCATTCACCCCTAGAGATGGGTGGTGACAGTTTGCTCAAATTTAATGAGAAAAAAGGGGAGTTTCTTGTAGCAGATGCTTGCCAGTATACCCCAAACACACAATATCTAGTTATCCTGCTTTGAGGGAGAGAGGGAGGAGTTAAAAGATCAAATGCAGAGCAGGTTAAGGCCGAAGCATGAAAAGGGATCTAACATGTCACCTGACAAAAAACTTCCTGCTACCAAAGACTCTCCCAGCGGCAACTCATTTTCTGGAACCCTGAGCTGAGAGCCCAAATTAGTTCAGTATTTCCTGCCACAGCCAGATTTCCCGGATGGTTCCAGCCCCAGATAGTTAGAAACTGGGCAGATTTTCAAAGGACCTATCACATTGCGTATCAAAATATTTAGATGAACTTGGCCTCACTTATCCTGAAATACTGTAACACTGTTATGCACAGGTGGGATTTCCTCATGTATAACCATGACCAAGACAGAGCTTCCCAGAAGCTAATGCTGAAAGCAAATTGACAACTTAGGAATTGAAAACCATCTTTTTCCTCACTCTGGAATACAGGAAAGCTATTTGGTTTAGGCTCTTTTCAAGTAATAAACATATGTTGTACTTGCTCAAGTTGAGCTCATGTCAGTAGTACTATACCAGATATTCTCCCTAGCTGTGTTCACACACAGTTAAGCAAATTGCATAGTTTTTGGCAACATGTTATAGAAGATAGGTACAGCCTGATAGAGTGAAATGGCCATGGATCGGCTAAGCTACTCAAGTACATTCAGCTAGAAACTAGCAGATGGTTTAATTCAGGAGTTTATTAGTAGTATTATTAGGAATTATCAGCTTTGAATTAAGATCAGAGAAAAAATATCACCCTATTCTGAAGGAAGCAAACAATGTACTGGGCTGTATATAAAAAGAAACACTGCTCACAAGATGTATGAAGTCTTCCAGTTCCCTTCACATCAGCAAGCAAGCTGCCACAGGAGTCCTGTACTCAGATCAGGCACAACAAGAATGTATCATTTAGAGGAGGACAAAGATGAGTGTCTAGAGGACACAACCTGAAATGAAGGAAAGACTGAAGGAACTGGAAGTGCTTAAGAAATAAATTTTAGAAGAAACTCAGTAATAGTCTTCAAGTGTGTAAAAGTTCTTCTGCAAAAAGAGGATAATCTCTTCCTCGTGCCTGTGTTTGATAACTTGTGAAATTGTGGGCTAAAATAACAGATGAAAGGATTCAAGCTATATCTAGGAGAAGCTTTCTAACAGTAGGGACCATGGAGCACCAACACAGACTGCTTGGCAAGACAATGGTGTTAGCGTCACTGTGGCTTAGATGAACATCCACCAGAATGAGACAGATACCAGGGACCTGCCCCTGGACCAGACAAGTTCCCGAGATCCCTTCTAGCTCTATGATCTCCTGGCATCCCACATCAGGTAATGTATGCCCGCAGTATTACCCACCTAATTCAGCAAACCTGTGGATTGGTGCATGTCATGCTACTGCCCAAGTATGTTTCTGGAACAGCGTTACCATAACCCCCAGTTTCTGACTGTGCTGATCAACTAGCCTTCTGCTGGGGGTCTGTGAATGCAATATTGCATTTAGGGTAAATATTCTTCAAAGGACTCAGTCAAGATGGACAGTGAGCACAGAAGTGTTATATCCATGGCACACAATGGAAGCATTCATATTAGTATGGTGGAGGTTTCAAAAAGTTTGAAAGACAGTCACTGAACCTTTAAGACCTGGCTACTTTTAATACAGAAACCAGAGTCTGGATTGGTTAATTAATTAGTGATTAATAAAAATTCATTTATGGGGTCTAAATTGAATGAGGTATAAATTATATTGAATGGTTTATTGCTTGTTACTAGAAAGTAAGCATTTTGGGGACTGGGAATAAAAGACTCTCTGTCATGCTTGTATTCAGGAGCATTACTATTTGTTCTGCTCACTGTTACTACTCCAGCTATTTTTGGTTGATACTGAGAGGATAATTTAACAACAGAATGTCTCAAGAACTAATTCCCTAGTTTCTCTCTGTCTGCTTTCACACTGTGGGATGTGCATAAAAACAAAACCGTTCTCCAGTACAAATGAGGAGAATATGCCACAGAGCATGGTAGTGCTGTTAGGAAAAAAAATCCCTTAAATATTAAAATGGACTTCCACACGTGGTCTCACTTCTGGACAAGAAGCAGCCAGCTGATAGGAATGTTTGCAGTTTACTCACAAACGCAATAGGAAGTTCCTTGAGGTACTCCTGCAGAGAAGTGACTAACAGGCATAACAGAGCCTCCTGAGATAAAAAGAAACCAACCCAAACTTTCATATGCAAAACTAATCCAAAATAAACTGTTCTCTAAGGCTTATAAATATTTAACTTTTCCTCTTTAAAATATTGCCTAGCCTTGGTGATGGCAGGGACCTGAGATTCCTTTCAGCCTTACATCTTACCTTTCTTATATTCCATGTTTCTCTTTCTCTCTGACTTTTCTACATGCAACATTAACCAGATGTAGGAGAAATAAAATGTCCACAAGAAAGGCATTAATGTTTTCAGGACTTGCAACTTGATCAAAAGCATAAGGAAAGTTACTCCCCAGACAATTTATAGGCTAAAAATCTGTAAGTATTTGAATCAATACTCAAATGTTTGAATTACTATATGATTACCTAAGATTGCAGGGGACTGGGCTAGGTGAACAGGTGAGCTTGTTTAATACTATGGCTGTTTCTATGAATGATAGTTCAAACAAACCAAATAGAACCTACAAACAGATGAGATTTGCTCATCAGGAACCCAAATGTATTTCTTCACAGGACAATACATGCTATTTTTCAACAGTCAATTCCATGAAAAGAAATACATTTTATGATCTATGAGACTAATAAAAACTAACTCAGCTTGAAAGATGAATTTCAGTTTTCAAATAATCCCAGTGAAAAGAGTGTGAAAGACCTACAGATCAAGAATTATTCATAGAAATTATTCAGACAATAGTTTCAAATAACCAACAAATGTGAGAAAACTGAAAGCTATTAACACGCAATTCACACGCCAGAAGAGAGGCACTGTATGAAATAAATTATTCAGGACAAAGAGCTTTAGTGCTGTTTTTCTCCAAATGGTGCTTTACCAGCAGCACCTTTTCCACAGACCAGGTGACTGGTATGATGTTTTTGGTAGCGCATGACATACAGAGGACATTCACTTGCACTGGCCTGAAAACATAAGACACTGTTTTCAACACCTAATTTAGGGTGTGACTTTTCCTAGAACCTCTTTGTAGACAACAGAGAGGGAGAGAGGCGCTGTTCCAGAGGATCATTCGCAATATCTAGTTTGGGTTTATATTCTGTTTTGCCATCTGGAGGCTACAGAGGGAAACATGAGTCTAAGCTACTAATTTAGACACTTATATCAGGGTTGATATGTGTTATTTCAGGAGTGAAATGTGAATATTCATTATAGTGTCATGCAGCAGAAACTGGATAGCAACCAAGAGGGACAACTCCTATATACATGTGGGAGCCGAGAGAAGCAGTCTACAAGGACCAGGAATACGACACCCAACTTCCAGGCAAGTAATCTCAACAGAAAACCTCTTAGTCCTTCTCTGGGGAGAACCACTTTCCAGAACGAGTGATCCTGGAAAATTACTAACAAGGTTTAACCAAGTAGCAGAGGCACAGAGATACATGAAAACAATAGCAAAATCCTTCGTCTACTCATAGGTAGAGATGTAGTTAGTACTCCAAACTGCTGGATGTTTATGATTGAAATGAAGGCATTTCCTTCCTAGATCTTCTGGCCTCCCATTTTCTAACTGAGGCTTGCTCTACACTCCCAACACAGTCCTGCTGCAATGTGATGTGTGTGGAAAGGAGGACCTAGTGAACTACTCGCCTGCTGTGCTGTGTTCCTTATCACTCAGACTTGCTTTGTTGCTCTGGTCATGGCTGGAAACAAGGTGTTGGTAATTATGCAGAGTTCACTGGTGATAATCCTTCTGTTTATGTACCTATTGTTGCTGGCAAAACTATTTTTAGCCTTTGACAACTTATGGCTAATTAAAGATCATGTGGTTCTTTGCTCAAGAAGAGCTGTACTAGTGACAGCATCTTGGCGAAATTTCATGACCATTGTCTCACTAAGCACTCATTGTGGAATCACTTGAAGGGGTTGTTCTTCCTCACTTCATGTCTTAAAATGGCATTGGAGGTTGGTCTGATCTGCTAAATAAATCCCCACATCCACCCATTCACTGTTAAATATTGAGATACTTCCCCTTCTGTTTCAGTGTCAGGACAAATCCAGCATAACAAGGCTCCAAGAACTCCAGCTCTCTTTCCGACACAATCCAAGATGGTAGAAATCCCTTAAGGCTAGCTGGCTTCTTGAATTTATGTCTGCTAGCAAAGAAATCTCACAGAACAGATTGCCCTGTTTCAGCACTACCAAACTTGATTCTGCACCTCAGCTTCAAACCTCAACTTTAAAACAGACTTTAAATCTGACATGGAAATTGATTCCAATTTCTCCTTCATGTGCAGGCTGTTTTTTATTTTCCCCAAACCAGTTTCCTCTTCTTTGCTAGTGGGATCTGCAAACGCTTAAAGAGGCACCTAAAATTTACTCACCAGGCTCAGTTTAGCTAGAAACAGATTAGGCACGAAGTAAAATCAACCCTTTATTTTCCAGAAATATTTTCTTGCTAAAACTGTCCAGGAAAGGTGGGACACCAGCTCCCACCCCTGTCACATGCAGCTGAGATTATGGCAAAGGAGATGTTCACAGTCTCCAGCAGAGAAACACTTTAAGGCATTTAAGGCACCCTGTGAGCACCAGCTGGAGTTTGCAGCAGAGGCAGCTGTTCCAGTATGTGGGAAAGGGGATTGCAGATTAAAACAGACAAGGCAGCTTAAGGGAGCATTTGGAGTGAGTTCTCAGTGTAGACACCCCTTCTTCATTGACAGCTGCTCCTAGGGAGGGAGAGCGGTGCATGCACTTGCTCCAAAGCCTAGGATGCACAAAAAGAAAGCAGAACAGTGTCTCAAAATTGCCAGCAAGTGCTGCTGCTGTCTTCAGACCCTTGCCAGACCATCATTAGGGAGCACCACATGTGTGTGGCAGACATCGCACCAGACACAGCTGTTGGCAGCTCCTTGCACGTGGAAGGCCAGTGTCACTCCTCCAGCACTTAGCTGGGAAGGGATAAAAAAGGAGGAAACTCAATTTAAATGCCAAATACACACACACACACACTCACTCATTTTTCAGAGGGCAGGAAGTGCAGGAGCTCAGAAGAAGCCTCGTGTCTCCTCTCCCTCTGCCCCCTGGAGTAATACCTTGTTGTGGGTTTACATGCTTCTTAAAGACCAGAGGATTAATACAGTTTGGAAACTCTGTGCAGAACTGATGGTCATACATGCAGGGATGAACACTTGCTGACACTGATTTGTATTCCACACCTTGCTTTTGCACCTACACAGAGGTAAAGTTTGGAACTAGGAACAGTGTCTTCCCAGAGAGGTGGACAGCTGAGCTGGGTAGCACAAAGAAACCTGAGCATAGGCTAAAGCCCCAGGCCCCAAAGGGCTTTTCCATCCATCATCTGGGCTGGACCCCAGTCATAGATCAGATTCAAACTCAAAGGCTGGAAAGAGCTGAGCTCAGCCTAGGCGGGCGTGTGTTTGACACAATCCTACCCACCCTCCCAGGGCTTACAGCAGGAATGGAGGCCACTTGGACTGGTAAACCATGAAGTGGGTTTCTTTCTCTGCATGCCCTGGGCTGGCACCACAATAGCTTTTTGCACACTTCTAAGGCTTTAAAGAAAAACTCCACTCTTGGTCAAGCTCAACGATGCAGACATACACAGCACATCTGACCCCACATCCTTCACCTCTGAGAATTTCCCAAGGACCAGAGAAAGATTTTCTGCCCACTCCATACCTTTTCCCCTGGTGAGAACATCTCGGATCCATGGGGCTTCTTACTTACCTTCTTCCTACTGCCATTTTCTGTCACAGGAAAGCGGGATATAGCCCTGCTTTGTGAGAACTCATTTGCAAGTGTACAATGCCAAGATCAGCACCGTGTTCCTCTCACAAAGGCGGAGACTGTCATGTTTGCTGTAATGTATGAGACACAGCTTCCCACAGTTAAAACAATTCGGCAGAACTTGGCCTAGTAATACTGTCATCAACACAAAGAAATCTGTTTGATTTGATACCAAACTTTTCATCTACTATATTAACATCACTTTTATGCTCTTTCGTCTTATAATTTGGCACGCCAGTAGCACTGAGAAGCCACGAAGTTCCTGTTGTGCTAGATGCTCTGCAAACACATGGTAAACTTGCATTGTCTGCCTCCAGGCCTGAAGTCAGCAATCAAAAATACAGCATTAACTTCCCAGTGCCAAAACTCTTCCCAAAATACTGCAGCAGGTTATTGCACTGTTCAAAACCACCCCAAAAGCACATAAGAAATTGCTAGGTATTATGGTTCCCCATCTTTTCTGTAAAAACCCAGTGGTTATTTACGGGGAGGGAATCACATTTGGACATATTGCATGGCAACAGTGTTCAGTCCCCCTGCTCCAAAGGCAACCAGTGATGGCGATGGTACTCTCTCCATTGCCAGGTGAGTTATTGCTCCATTACCAGCCTGAACTTGGAACACTGCTCAGACTGCAGCAATAACAAGACAGATAGGTCTTTATGAAATCTATACTATTAACACTATTTGTTTTGCCATGAGTTGACAACTTTAGTAAATTGCTCATAATTGCCTATCAAGGAAAAAACACCGCTCTGCTAACCATTATTATGGTATTGATTTTCAATAATTGCTTTTTTTGGGGGTGGGGGGAGTGCACGTGTCGCTTTTGTGTTGTAAAAGAGCCTAGAAAGAAACTGGTTGTGTGGGTCTGCTCTGTGTCTGGAACTTCACTGTGGCAAAAATACATAAAATACACACAAGTAGCTGAAGCAAAGGTTTTTTTGATTTTTTTTTTTTTTTTCTCTGGCATTATATTTTAGCATTAAAAGAAAAGAATGGAATTACCATGTAGCTAAACACGATGGTAGCCCTGTAGGATATTCGTGTTAGTCAAAGGCTGAAATACATTAACATTAAAAAACTCCATAGGGTTATTTTAAATATTCATTAGGAAATTTACAAGCTTTGGTGTAATGGCTGAGGACTCCAGTGTTTTTATAATTGGAAGCCAGGCCAGTGGAAACTTTCTCAGACATGGGAAAACAATGTGGCCCAGTTTCTGTTCCTATGTTAGAGATTCCTGATTATGCTCTCTAAATATCAATTCCCTGAACACATCCACGCACACACACATACCTGATATAACAATATTGTTATGTGGCATCATTCATTATCAGCTCTTCCGCTTGGTGTTCTTTTTTTTCTCCTTTTTTTTTTTTTTAATATGCAATCATGCCTGTGGCCCAAAATACAGCACTCTCCTCTTTTCAGATGAAAGGGACAATGTTGCTGGGAAGAATGTAAAGACTGTCTAGTGTCTCTCAACAGGTAAATGATTCAGAGAATTTGCTGACATGCACAAGCACTTAACACAAACCCAGGGAAACTGACAGCAATCTTACTTAGAGATGACTCACTCAAAATTCAATTAGTACAAGATTACAAACTGATACAGGAAAAGAAAAGGTATCTCTGACACAGGGTTTTGTTTTGTTTTGTTTTTTTCTTTTAAATTTATAATTTTTAAGCTATAAGATAGCCAAAAAGCATTTCTTCAGTTTTCTGACTTCCCATTTCTCTGGGCACAGGAGAAGTGCCTGAATTCTCGCTTCCTCACTTTCTTGTTCCATGGATGTCAAACGATCACCATGAAAGACTGGGAAAGGAGAGTTCTGAAGATTTACCCCTCCCAGGAGATCTTTGCCCAGATTTGCTATAAAACTCAGTGCAATCTTTGATCTTCCAGTGACTTGTACTCTTCTCTGTTACTTGAAACCCAGCATTATTATTAAGCTTAAGTAGATTGCTTTAAACTTCTAAAATATTTACTCTCCTGCCTCCCAATGGGATGTTAACAATAAAAAATAGCAAGGGCTTCTACATTTGTTTTTACTTTACATAAACGAATTAAGCAGTCTCTACTAGACTCGTTTAGACCCACAATAATGTAAACTGAAACAACACAAAAGAGCCTCCACATCCATGTTTACGGAATAGAAATCCTACATTTTTTGGAGGGAGCAGTTTAAAGAAGGTGTCTAACTCATCTTTACTCTCTTGACTATGAGCAAACCTGGATAGGCCTCTCTGTTCATAAGGGAAACGTGTGACACTAACAGCTTGGTTGTTTGCTTTTGTATTTTTTCAACTGAGTTCAAAGGGACTCACTTGATTGTATCCCTTCCCCCTCCCCCACCCTTCATCCTTCATAACCATTGTTTAATGAATTTTTATTAGAAAAGCATGGCTGCACTTATGAAAAAAAAAAATCTGTCTTTGAAACTAGGAGGAGAGTGTGTTTTCCCTGGCATTAGCCTGTTAGTTTTTAATATCAGGTTTGCACTGGAGTTGACTCCTGGTGCATTTTGGAACCATAAGCCAACAAAGTGAAGCTAATGGGAAAGGAAATAATACAGGAGAAAAGAGCCCCTTTTGAAGTGTGGGCAGGAAATCTGCACAACTCTCCTCCTCCTCCTTCTCCCTCCTTCTTTCCCTACCCCCACCCCATGCAGTGTCCTCTCCTCCTCATAAAGAGTGATTTTTTCTCATTTTTTTGTTTAGAGGATGGGATCAAGCAAAAACACCAGCTTAAACTCAGCTTCTCAATTAGCAAAACTTCTGGGAAAAACATTCCCTGGTGTAAAAAAGACAAAGAGATCAACAAACATAAGGGATGAATAAACCGAGGATTCAACTCTGTAGTTTTGGACAAGGTAGATCTTGCCTTCCACCTAGCTTTCCACTGCAATATGCCTCCCATAAAGCCTCTGAGAACCAGCAGCATGCACAGTAGCTCCTGGTTCCATGAAGATACTGAAGCATGTCATAGGTGCCTCAGAGACTTATTCGCACTTCATCATGTCAAAAAGAAGAAACTACTAGGCAGAATCACTTCCAGCTCTTAAATGGCACACTGGTGATGCAAAGCATTGCCAGATTACAGTCACAGATTTTGTCCCAGCTATTTACTGTAGCTCATTCTCTGCTGACATCCCTCAGGAAGCTTGATTTGTTTTCTAAAACTGTGAGAAGTCTGTGGCAATGTTGGTTGTCCCTTCTCCTTTTCTCTTAGTTATAACTTCAGTGTTTCCTGGAGAAACTAATGATCAGTAGGAAGGCCTCTAATTTAGAATTTGGAGGTTTGCCTACTTTGCCTGTTCAATTGCCTACTTTGTCACAGACCTTTTTGTGAACTTGGGAAACATACTTTATCTGAGATTCTTGACTATTTAACAGAAATTAGGCTCTAAAATATCTTTGAGATTTCGTTTGTAACACTGCAGCTTAGAAAGCCATTGTACGGGGTCTGGCTGAGCCGGAATTGGTTTTCCCCTATAGCAGCCCTCATGGTGCTGTGTTTTATGTTGGGAGCTGGCAGGGTGTTGGTAGCACACTGGTGTTGTGGCTACTGCTGAGTAGTGCTTACACAGCACCAAGGCTCTTTCCGACATTTTCCCCCCACAGTGGGATGGGGTGGGCAAGATCTTGGGAGGGGACACAACCAGGACAGCTGACCCGAACTGACCACAGGGATATTCCATACCATATGATGTCTACTTGAGTATAAAGCTGGGAAAAAGGAGGAAGGGAGGGGGGTCATCCTTGGTCCTCCAAGGCAACCACTATATGTATTGGAGCCCTGCTTCCTGAGAAGGCCCGACATCGCCTGTTAATGGGAAGTAGAGAATAAATCTGTTTTTCGTTTTGCTTCCACGCATGGACCTTTGCTTCGCTTTGCTTACATTAAAACTGCTTTTGTTTTACCCACAAGGGTTGTTTCTTTTTCCTATCTTATTTTCTTTCCCCTTTTTGCCCTGTCGAGCAAAAAAGGGGGAAGGGGGGGAAGTGATAGAATGACTTGGTGGGTACCTGGCATTTAGCCAAGGTCAAACCACCACAGCCATAATCATGCTTTCTTATCATAGAGCAGTACCTAGGGGGAAAATATGGGGACAAAAATCAAATATTGCAGCACTGGGAATCATCAAAGTAGCAAGAGACTTGCAAAAGACATGCAATGGAAGGTGAACAGATTGAAGATTTTAAAAATAGAACACAGGGATCATTGAATTTCTCATGTCCACTATCTTTTAACTCAAAGGCTATGATAATGTAAAATAATATTACAAGAACCATGGAAATGGCTAAGAAGAGAAGAGAAAATGCTGGAATATGACATGCCAATAATCAGGGTTAATATTCTGCCACAGTGGTACAAAATGGCATATTAGAACCTGTTTTTATTGATGTTAGAAATCCAGCACCTTGTTCTAACACAAGCCAGTATTTGCTTGAGCATATTGTCTAGGACTGAGTCACTTGTAAGGTTTTCTTGGGTGTCACAGAAAAAGCATGGCTGGGACATCACCTGGTCAGCTACTCCATGCGTGATGATCACATGCAAGAAATGCACTATGGGCATGATGTATTTGTGGGTCACAGGATGCTGGCAGCAACTCTTTGCTGTAGTTCCCAGAGGTACGTGGATCCCTAGCTGTAATAAGCACAGAAGAAACAAATGCACAAGACAGAGGATAACTTCCTCCAAATGTCACAGCCTTTCTCAAAATCAGTTCCTTTGTAATATTAACATTATGGACTTGTTTATTAAGCTAGGTAAATACCTTTCTCTCCAGCAAGAGAGTGAGCATGAGCTGAGAAGATAACCCCCTGTTATTTCTTATTTGCTCTTTTTGCTGATGGCATGAGGTCAATAGAACAGGGCATGGCAGACTTGCTGAAATATTCCTCCTACACTTGTGAGAGGCTTGACAAATTATTAATATCACGATGCAGTTGTACACTTCTCATCAAGGACTGAACATGCCTATACACTACAAGGGATAACATAAAAGTAGATAACAGCCCATCCAGAAAGTGTGCTAGGTATACAAAATAAAAACGCTTTAACTTGCCACATGCTTTTACAATCCTCACAAAAAAACATCATTACGCAGTTGTTGTGTGGTGTTTTTCACATTCAAGGTGTTGAAATAGCATTGATTGTCTTCTGAAATAAAGTATCTGTGTCAGAGTTAGCTACCCTGAATTTCTATTAAAGCTGATGAAAAGAAAATGGTTTCTTACCCAATGCAACTCATTTCCTCTAAAAGCAGAAGGCATATGAATCACATCCTAAAAGCCCTTATTGGTTTTTATCATCTACGGAGAGAGCACTGAGTAAGCAGTTCAGATGTAGCTGTCCACAGGAGAGAAGGCTGAGGCAGTTGTTCCCATTGCTGAGGAACAGATCTAAGCAGGGTTTTGAGGACCATTGCAGGAAGGACACAAGCTGCGAGACATGTGGCCTGAAAGAGGCTGGAGTGTTGGTGGAGCTGTGACAACAGAGTTTGATCCAAGCTGTAGATGTTCCATGTGCGCTAGCAAACTTATAAAAATTACACAGACAAAGTGCTGCTGACTGCTACATGTGTCCTCAATGTCAAGCTCAGCTTTAACATACCAAGGGGTCTGACCCCATCTGCCTCTACGGTGGCACTGTCTCTGTTTGTGACCTTGGTGGCAGCCCCGCATGGCACTGATTAGCCTTCTGCCTCCAGGAACTGCAACCAATGGGGTCTATGCAGGTCTGGAGGGAAGGGGTATTATCTGGAGATCACTGTGCCACCCTTGACTTGCTGAAGTCACTCCTTCAGCCAGGAGATCTGAAATCCAGGAGGCAGAAGAATCTAACCATGTGTCTGGCAGTTTTGTCTGCCATGGTGAACAGGCACTCCTGCCAGACCCTGAGAGATAGCAGCCACCACATTAAAAAGATTGCTGGCTTCTCACACATGAGGCATGAAGACATCGAACCCATCACTAGGGACTAACTGAGCTTCCTTGTGGAAGCCTCCTCCTTCCACCAGATGACAAAAGTTGTGTAGGAAATATGCAGTCTTGACATCCTGATTTAAACAAAGCCCACTGACACAAAAAAGCTCACTCTTTAATGATTTCAGTAGGGTTTGGACTTCATTAAAGAAAATAATAATGACCTTGATATGATCTCCTGTCTAATACCACCACCAGCATATCAGCTTGCTCGGAGCCAACGAGTCCGACTTCAGAGTGGAGGCAGTTACAAGGTAGCTGCTGAGCACTACCACAGGAGGTGGAGACCTTTGACAGGGAGGACATGCAGTCCCAGGCATCGGCTGAGAGCTGGCCCTGCTTTTCTGGCCCACATTTGAGAAGGTAAGCTCTGTTTTCACACCTTCTGTAGGAGCTTGTGTGAATACTGCAGAGTTATTGCTGGGTCCAAGGCTGCAACGGTATGTTCTTGTCAAGACTGGCATTACAAGCCTGCAGAATTTAAAGCCTGTATGCATATCTTAAGAAGTATGAAAGACCACATGCCACTGTTCAAGCCAGCATGGGGTTTTAGGCACAAGGGTTAAAAGACCTGCTAGGAGGACAACAGGGAATGTGTACCTATGAGCACCCACAGGGTAACAGTGCTCAGTGGCAGGAGGCATTTACCATCAGGAGGGATGCTGAGAGGACAGTTGCGTCCAGTACGTAGATGCAGCTCCCACAAGCTCAGGGAGACAAGCTGGACCAGCTTCACTTCCTGACCACATCACAGCCTACCTGTGTCACAGAGCAATCTGAATTTAACTTATATGATTTCTCTATACCTTAGTTTCTCCTTAGCAGAAAGGAGGTAATAACTCTTCCCACCTCCCCATGATGCACAGTCACTTGCATTTCTGGGGCAGGTGGAGTCCTGGAAGTTCCTCAGTTGATAATCTTCAAGTGGTTGATATAAAGTTAAATATAAGACCGAGATGCTGTCAACCTGCCTCAGAAGGTGCTTTCAAAGAGGGCCAACAAAACAAGTGGATCAAGAAAATTATATCAAATCAGAGCTGGCCTGAAGGTTATCTTGGCTGAAACAGGGCCATCCTCTCAGAATACCAGTCCAAAAAAGAGTTTATTAAAAAGTAGTGAGGTAAACCCCACTTGCAGGAGCAAGTTCCACATTTTTGGCTCCAGAAGGCTGGAGGAACCCTTACCTGATGTCATTTTAAAGTGCTCTGCAAATACACTAAATAAGAGGGGGGTTTCTGCACAAAATGAAAACTTATACAATCCCTTAAAAAAAGCCAAACCTTAAACATGTGAAAGCTTATGAAAAATTAGATGCTGTGAAAAACACTTTAAATCAAAGCAGCAGGTAAACCTGGAAATAAAGTTATCTTCAGTTAAAATCTCTATGTACCACATTGACGGTAATGCTTCATTTCCTGTAGACTGTAAGTAAATCAAAGCCTACTCTGGGTTTCCATATCTGTCTAAGATCTCATCTCCAAGAATGTACTATTTTGGCATTTCCCACTTTGGAATTACCTCTGGTCCAAATTTGGGTAATAGAGTATGATAACATATTAACAAGTAATAAGCATGAAATTTTTATCCATTTTAAAATGTATTACTGAGAAAGAAAACAAACACATTAAAAAGACAACATTTCAAAAGTAATCAGCAGTAGAACCGAGAAAACAAAAGACTTAGGTCACAAGAGAAAAATGAAAGGAAGGGAAAGTATAGCTAATTGGTGGCACTTTTGCAGAGAAAGAATGTAAGAAAAACTGCATACCTATTCAGGAAAAGTAAAACAGATGTGTGAAGTGTCTGACTAAGCTATTGTTTTAAATTGTAATCTAAAATAGCTGACTTGATTTCATTTTAACAAGGGATTAGTTCAGCAGACAGTTTGGATTAACAGCAACATATATAAATAAACATGTTACTCTTAAGACTTAAATACTCATCTTACAAGATGCAGGACAACAAGAATCAGGAAAATGTTAGTCTTGAGCTTGTAGACTATAGAGCCAAAACACATACCCATTCCACGGAGACAAGGAATTAGCAAGAGCCCTCACACTGAATAATGTAATACAAGAAATATTTGTGATTATGATTTCACTGAGAAGCAACTCATGCCCTGCTCTATGCCCTAATTGCAGAGGATCACAAAATATTTTACACCTATGCTATTTTAAGAAAAAGAAGGATAAACTCATACTTTGCTATTCATATGAGAAGGAACCTGACACATCAGAAATCATGGGTCAGGTATTTTGTAAAAAAAGATGCATGTTGCTTTGGCCATAGGAGAGGGAGAAAAAAACCTTCTCCCTAACTAAAGGAAGTAATTTTCTAATATGCTTTTCACACAGTGACAAAGATCAGGATTAACAGATCTGAGGAGGGGAGGTGTCTGGGCTAGTAACCAGAAAGAGCATGAGACTGGGAGAGAACCAGTCTTCCTCCTCCGAGGCAGACAGCTGTCTTTAAGTGAGCAGGCTCAGAGCCTGCACTAACTTTTAAGTCATAAACATTCACAGACATTTGGGGTTTTATATAGGATCTTGTATAGTCCCTTCCAGCACTGCCAAGCAGGATGTGATTCTAATGTCATGATGCTTTCTGTAGCAGTCATTTTGCTACCATCTGTTAGAGGTCAACACCAATAAGGGTTCTCTATTTTTTAGGTCCCTTGAGTCAGTAAAGGCTTAAGCCTGCTACTGATTTCAGTGCCCTTTGGCTCTTGCCATCAGGGTGAAGACCTGCACTTGGATATACAGAATCACAGACACCATTCACCTACAGATGGACAGGGTGCTCTCATGAGTAGCAACTACCTCAGTTGTTACAGGAGATTTCAGTTCAGTCCCTAAATGCTCTGTCTATAAGGATAGCCATGCTGGAACAGTCTTCCTTGGAAAAGACTGCAAAGAGGAAGGGGATATATTCTTCTCCACATCCATGATGAAGAGGCTGAACCCAGCAGGGTTTAATAACAGCAAGAAAATTTTAAACTAGACGTTAAAATCTGTTCTAATGCCAAAGATGTAGAAATGTTGTGAAGACTTCATAAGTGGAGTTCTGTAAAATGAGTTAGATATACATTTGCAGAGAATGACTTAGGAAGGCAGAGCCTGAGCTATATCTGGGGTTCTTTCTGTTTTTCATGGAGTAACATTCATTTGATCAAGTACTGACAAACACATTGGCTATTCATCCTCAGGTGTATGGCAAGCAGACCCTAATGTGTATTAAATCCAGAGAATTCACAAGACTTCCAGTTCCAAACAAGAAACTTTAGCAAGAAGTTACTTCTGTCTGGAAACATGGCTACAAAAGAGAATTTGTGAGAGAAAAATGCAGGTGCAGGAAAGCAGACTACTGAAGAAATCAGAGAATTTCAGACCAGGGACACATATCTCTGTAGCAAGATAACTTGTAAGTACATGCACAAGGTAGCAAAGAAGACAGCAAGCATGATAATTCAACGGGAGTAACAATTTTGGGGTGCATCTCCTGTGAAGAAGGAAAAAACTAGTGACACCAAAAAGACAGAAAAAAAAAAAAATAACAGAAAGAAAGAATCTAGTGTTAGGTAGGAATGTACAAAGGTCATTTCTGAAAGGTCAACTAGGAGTAATGCATCTGACACACCTTTTCTTCTAGATCTGTCACCAGTCATGACACCAGCGTCCTTCCCCAACACAAAGCATAGCTGCATGGAGCCTCAAAATCTTCTCAGGAGGGTGGTGCAGAGAGAATACAAAGCAAGGCAACAAGGTCTGGCCTCAGAAGTTTGGAAAAAGAAAATAGAGGAAATATGTTGATGGCATCCCAGAGGGGAGCCTTTGGCCTTAGTAGTACCTGACCATCTGTTGTGGTTTAACCCCAGTCAGCAGCTCAGCCCCACCCAGCCACTCACTCACTCCTCCCTGGTGGGATGGGAGAGAGAATCAGAAGGGTAAAAGTGAGAAAACCCATGAACTGAGATAAGGACAGTTTAATAGGCAAAGCAAAAGCCGTGTGCACAAGCAAAGCAAAACAAGGAATTCATTCACCACTTCCCATAAGCAGGCCGGTGTTCAGCCATCTCCGGGAAAGCAGGGTCCATCAATGGAACGGTGACTTGGGAAGACAAACACCATCACTCCATACGTCCCTCCTTTCTCCTTCATTCCTCAGCTTTATATGCTAAGCATGGTGTCATATGGTATGGAGTATCCCTTTGGTCAGTTGGGGTCAGATGTCCCATATGTGTCCACTCCCAACTTCACAGAATCACAGAATCATCAAGGTTGGAAAAGACCATCTAGTCCAACCATTAACCTAACACTGACAGTTCCCAACTACACCATATCCCTCAGCACTATGTCAACCCGACTCTTAAACACCTCCAGGGATGGGGACTCCACCACTGCCCTGGGCAGCCCATTCCAACGCCTAATAACCCGTTCTGTAAAGAAATACTTCCTAATATCCAGTCTAACTTGAGGCCATTCCCTCTTGTCCTGTCACTTATTACTTGGTTAAAGAGGCTCATCCCCAGCTCTCTGCAACCTCCTTTCAGGTAGCTGTAAAGGGCGATGAGGTCTCCCCTCAGCCTCCTCTTCTCCAGACTAAACAACCCCAGCTGCATGTCTTGTGTACCCCCAGCCTCCTCGCTGGTGAGGTGGTGCGAGCAGCAGAAAAGGTCTTGACTCGGTGTAAGCACTGCTCAGCAGTAACTAAAACACCCATCATTACCTACACTATTCTCAGCACAAATCCAAAACACAGCCCCATACCAGCTACTACAAAGAAAATTAATTCTATCCCAGCCAAAACCAACACACCATCTCATCTTATGCTGAATAAAAGGCAGTATCTGAATCCTTTTGCCTCAAGGAGAACTGACCTGGCGAACAGAAGATACAGAATACAGGAGAACAGGAGAACAGAATACAAAGAAATGTATCAAGAGCAGAGTTATTTCATGGCATACATAAGCTCAGGCATGGTGTGTCTCCCAGATGCTCACAGGAGGTTGAGAAGTTAATTAATTTTGGAGCATGCTGCTTAGTACAGGAACTCATAAACAAAGGGATGCTTCACGGCAGGATGGTGTACGTCCCTGAAGAGGGGAGAGCAGCTGGTGATGCACCATACAGAAGGCCCTCTCCTCTCTTTGAGAACAAGAACACAGAAAGGTTCATCAGTGAAGAAGATGCTTCTGACGAGAGAACAAGGAAACTCACTGTCTACACAGCAGTTCAGCCTCCCAAGGAATGAGCCTACAGAGTGATTACAGGTAAGAGCTGGAAGTGGACTGAGTTTTGAAATCAGGCAGCATGTTGCCCAACAGCCCAGTAAATCATTAGTAACAGGACGCACTCATCACACTAACTCTGTAAGGCCTCAAGACTATTCCGGCTTCATCTGGACTTGTCTTCACCTGCCTGAAGCTTTGTTTTAGCTTGCTTAGCTGTATCAGCAACTATCTGATGACCAGGTGGCTATAGCCCAATTTGTTCTTTTGTTTGCTAAACCTCTGTTTAGATTTTCATAGTCATTTGAGGTAACCTATTGGCTTTGCATGGCAAGGCTTTGGTAGTGGGGGGGCTACAGGGGTGAATTCTGTGAGAAGCTGCTAGAATATTTCCCTGTGTCCAACAGAGCCAATGCCAGACGGCTCCAAGTCAGACCCACCTCTGGCCAAGGCTGAGCCCATCAGTGATGGTGGTAGCACCTCTGTGATAACATATCTAACAAGGGGAAAAAACGTGGTGCAATAGCAGCCAGGAGACAGGAGTGAAAATATGTGAGAGAAACAGCCTTGCAGACACCAAGATCAGCGAAGAAGGAGGGGAAGGAGGTTCTCCAGGTGCCAGAGCAGAAATTCCCCTGCAGCTCGTGGTGCAGCCCATGGCGGGGCAGGCTGTGCCCCTGAAGCCCATGGAGGTTAACAGTGGAGCAGATCTCCACCTGCAGCCCATGGAGGACCCCATGACAGAGCAGGTGGATGCCTAAAGGAGGCTGTGACCCCATATGGGAAGCCCACGCTGGAGCAGGCTCCTGGCAGGACCTGTGGACCCATGGAGAGAGGAGCCCACACTGGTGTAGGTTTGCTGGCAGGACTTGTGACCCCATGAGCGACTCCTGCTGGAGCAGTCTGTTCCTGAAGGACTGCACCCCATGGAAGGGACCCAAGCTGGAGCGGTTTGTGAAGAACTGCAGCCCATGTGTAGGACTCACGTTGGAGAAGTTCGTGGAGGAGTGTCTCCTGTGGGAGAGACCCCATGCCTGAGCAGGGGAAGAATGTGAGGAGGAAGGAGCAGCAGAGACATGTGATGAACTGACCACAACCACCATTCCCATTCCCCTGTGCCACTTAGGGGGAGAAGGTAGAGAAATTCAGGAGTAAAGTTAAGCCCAGAAAGAAGGGAGGGGTGGGGGGAAGGTGGTTTAAGATTTGGTTTTATTTCCCATTACCCTACTCTGATCTGATTGTCAATAAATTAAATTAATTTCCCCAAGTCAAGTCTGTTTCGCCCTTGATGGTAATTGGTGAGTGATCTGTCCCTGTCCTTATCTCAGCTCACAAGCCTTTCATTATTATTTCTCCCACTGTCCAGTTGAGGAGGGGGAGTGATAGAGTAGCTTAGTGGGCACCTGGTGTTCAGTCAAGGTCAACCCACCGCAGGTAACCCTATTTTTTTATTTAGATATAGTAACAAGTAGTTATTTTTGTAGAAGTAAATATCTATGAACCTAGGAGAATGAGGCAGTGTAGAAGAATGCAGGCATGAGATGATAACAGAAGGGACATGGGATGATACTGAAGACCATTGAAATATTAACTTATCAGTGGTCAATTACTGATGATTAATCACAGTTCTTAAACAGTGGCAGCTCAGGTGATTACATGGTCAAGACCCTTCTTTCCTCAGAGCTGTGATGGGGAGATGCTGATCAGGTCAACTGGGGCCCTCCTGCAGCTCTCCCCCTGCACCACAGTCACCAGCAGAGTGAGAAAAGCATATCTATGATATTGTGTAAGAGCCAGCATCACTCAAACTCAGGTATTTCAAGTAAGTGCCTTAAGTCAGTGTGGCTTGAAAGTATCAAAGGAGCATTTTTTCAGAGCTCCCAAGCCACTCATTTGTCATGACTGAGGCTATCCTGGAAAAAAAATAGTGTTTTGGTCTCAGTATTTTCCAGAATGATGCTTCATTGGGAACTTGCCAGATGTCACCTGGTATCTCCACGAGGAAGGCTGAGCTTTTGAGTCTTTTCTTCCTGTAGTGACAAATCATTGTTTTCACTTTTTTAACAAATCCTTACCCCCAAAAAAGGGGGAAGGTCTGCCTGTTTGTTAGATTAAGGAGGAGAAGACCCGCCAGTAACTTACAGTCATCTGTCTGCCTATCATGTTCTTCCAGACGTGAAATTCACCCAACCCAAGAGGACCCAGGAGGAGCACATAGCCGGAGAAGGTAGGGGATGAAAGTGAGCCTGGCAAAGGAGAGCTTGGGAAATCAAAACCTGAAGCAGACCCTGTGTACTTAAAAACTTTGCTTCAGTTACGAGCAAGAGGACTTTATCACCACATCCAGGCCAAACTTCTCTTGGTCCGCTCCAAAATCTCACCCACCAGGCACTTATCCAAGTATGGCTGCCCTTCCACTCACATACCATGTGTGGTGGAAGGGCATCCTTCAGGAGACAGAAGGATACACCTGTTCTCAGACTGGGAATCTTCACAATTACATTCACATATATTTCACAGTATGATGAGAGTGGCACTGAGGATCTGGCCTGTGACTCAGCCCTGACTTTTTCTGTGGCACAGCCTGAAGTGGCACAATCTAAAAGTGGCAAATAAAAACACAGAGCAGGGAGTGAGGTAATTTTTGCATGTGCTGCCTGCTTACCTCCAGCCTTGCCAGCACCTGGCAAAGCAGAAAGCAGAGAAGCAAGTTTTGACTACTCCAGTACGTTTTGCCTGAGTAAAGGCTGTGAGATGTGTCCTAACACTATTTTAATTAAAATGCAATATCAATTTGATTTGAACCACCACCTTTGATACCAAACTCAGCAACTTTATGTAGTAAGCTTGAGTGGAGATTAAAAATTAATGTGTTAAATAATTTAGGCATCAGAGAGAGTCCCATGACCATAATATAAACATATTGATGTTGGCAAGAAAACATTTATTATTAATTTTACATAAGAGCTACAAAGTTCCAGGTGCATTTCCTAATTCATGCCAAACTTTGTAGACATGCAGAGTTTCATGGTAATTAGAACTTATTTATTTGTATCAGTTTACATTTATGTTGAGAAAAACAATAATTATACAGAAGGAGGATTGCTATAATTCTCTAATTTTTTTATGTATATTTGGCTTGAGCAAGCACTCTTAAGTTTTCGGTGCTGCTGCAGTAAATGAGTAGGTGTTTACAAGAATACAAAAGGTATTAACTAACCATTTTTGGAATTGTCATGGCAATGCCCCAGATTTCCTGTAAAATCCTGAATAAATACTAAGAAAAATGTTATTTTCTTCTGTGTTTGTCTTCCTTACCTAGAATGATGACCCCCATCTACAGAATATATATATGTGTATATAGATATATATACATACTGTAAGTATACATCCAAGTGTGTGTGATGTAGATATACATACAGGAGGCTATGCATGCATGTAGGATAAACAAAAGTGTGACAAACACTAAATCTGCAAGAAAGAATTTACATATTTTTGTTGCTGTTAATAATCATTTGACAAAGACTTGTTCTTGCGGTTTCTTCACAGTATGCATCTTTGAGCAGACTCTCATTTTCTGAATACTGCAACTTTAAATGAAGAACTCCCTTTGCCTTCTCTCATTTAAATTCAAACACACATATTACAGTAAGTCACTGTGTTTGCTCTCTTCATGATCTGGGCCCAAATTTCCAAACAAAGATTTTCATGCCAAAATTTTAGACCCCTAAATTTGGAGAGAAAAACAGCATCGTTATATTTGTTTTCCTTATTCAGCATTTTCCTGTTCTGAAATAACAGTAATGGAGGCAGAACAGACTGGCCAGTGCTGAGCCCCAGCTCTGGCAGCTGCACAGCGCTGAGCAAAGCGGCTCGAAGGAGGGAATAAGGCATTTCTTAGGTGGCATCAAGCTGCTGGGACTGGCTCCAGCAAGAAGGAACAAGCTGAGACTGCAAGGAGCCACAGCTGGACCTCCTTGAACTCAGGTACCGCCCGAACAGTGCTGCCTTGCCACCATCACTGAGACTGCTGTAAACTCCAGCGGGGACCAGAGACAGAAGAGTGAGAGGCTTGACTGGAGCTGCTCTCTTCAGCCCTGAACGCAGCCCAGGTCAGCCAGCCCAGGAGAGCCGTCTGTTCATATTATGCGGCTTGTGTATAATAAAACATAACTCACGCATTTTTAGATCGTCAGCTGCAGTATTAAAACAAGAACCTTGCTGAGAAAATAAATACAAAAAACATGACTAGAGGAGATGGCACAATCATAGAGCATCTGAGAGCAAAATCAGAACTATTCTTTCTTTTTCTTCTTTTTTTAAACTAATGTAATTAAAGACTTCCTCAGCATGTATACAAAGGGAGTATTTAATGTGAACTTTAAAAAAATACAAAGATTTAAAGATTTAAAGGTTTAATATACCTTAAGGAAAAAAAAAAAAAAAAAAAAGCAGTTAAAAGATTTCCTTAAAAAAAATAAAGATCCACAAATGGCTGGTGAAACTCCATAAAGCAGCTGGAACTTGTTAATAGTCACACTCTCCTGTGACCTGAGATGCAGGAATCTAACCATGAATTTTTTACAGATATCCTTTAAAACGAGTGCTGGCTGATATCACTGTGGCCTGCTGGACTAAAACTTTCTGAAGACATTGTGGCACCTAGAGGAAATCAACTCTTCTGACATTTAGGCTTCAGGAAAAAACCTTTTTTTTTCTTTCTTATTCTTAAAAAGGAAAAAAAAAAAAGAAACACTTAATCAGTAGCAGTGACTCAGTATTAAAAACCAACAGTATTCTTTTCCCTCTGGTCTGCACATATGGTTCCTCTGAGAGACCAGAGTTAATGAATAATAATAGTAATTTCTTCACTAGCCATTGCTAACTTTGATACCATGTGAAAAAGATTAAATTCAAGAGAGCAGTTTTCTACAGAGATGGACCCAACAAACCTGGATATAAACAGTCAGAATTTTGCAGGGAGTTGATAAACGAAATCTAAATGTCTGTCTTAATCACAGCCCCAAATGAACCCCCAGCAGAAAGCATGCTCAGAGTCATCCTTCCAGACACTGAACTCAAAATCCAGATTCAGATTTTTGGCACATTTTACTGTGAAAAACTGAATGTTGTGTTAAACCAAGGGTTCCTCTAAATGCTGTTAACACTTATAATTCAGAGTTGTGCAGAAATAAAGGTCATGTTTTCCTGCAGGATTTTGCCCCAATGCATCAAGGATGAAGGCCCTACTGTGGACCACCCAGTGTCCTGTCTAATCTTCCCTTACAGCTCCCCACTTTCTTTCTTGTACAGGAAGAAAATAGCATGTCCCATTCCAAGCAAGCCAATCAGCATGCTGATGCAACATGAGCTGGCTTCAGATGGGGTCCTAACTGCTTTCTTGTCATGGCACTACACACTTAGCAGGACATACTGTTTAAGCTGGAGGACACCACCAGCCCTGTGAGACTATCTGGCTTCTGAATTACAGCACATCCACCTTGAGCTGCAGGTGGAGTGAGCACAAAACTGTTTGCAGCGGCCAGTACACCATACCCTGTGGTGATGCCAGCACAAGGCTTGAAGACATTGTGCCTGGACTGGAGAATCCTTATTAAGAAAAGTCATGGGGTGGCCTTTAATAAGTCTTCGCTAAAACAAATTCAGGAGTGGGACCTTATTTCAAAAACCCCCAAAACATATCAAAATTTGGGGATGCAGCAAAGTAAAAATTTGCTGCCTGAGCCATTACCTACTTGCTGGAGGTAAACTCAGATTCTCATCATCCACCTTCAAAACACAGCAGGATTAATGTGTTGTGCTAGCCAGGACACTGGAATACTGAGTCCTTTTGTCTACTTAACTGTGGTAGGAAAAGCTATTTTATTTCCCTGTGTCTCTGCTCCTTTATTAAAGAGAACTTTTAGGAGGGGTTGTGACTTTAAGCATTTCTCCTCCCACATATTTTTCTGTCTTACTCTGGGTTTGTACAAGGCCCAGCAAGTATTAGAGCCTTAGCATGGCTGCAATAATAGAGCCCTTGGGAAAGGTGGCACTTCTATGGCTGCAGGTGTTGAAATACTCACCCTGAGATCTCCGTCTCATTAGTTCTGCTCACCAGCCTCCTTATTATTGCAAAGGTTATTACAACACAGTGCCTATGTGAAAGAAGTCAGGCTCTGATTTGGACATATATCAGCCTCCCAGAAGCACCACTACATTTGGCACAGCCTGGCTGTTAGTTTTAGCAAAAAGGCCAAGAACTGGAAAGATATGAAGACCAACTTTACTGGGCCCTGCAAAAGGTCATTCAAGGTCAAATCAGGGTGGTAATATGGGGAAGCTTGCTCTGCTGGAGCTCATCCCGTGCCCATTCTGCAAGAAAAACTAGAGTCTTCAGGACCATCACTTTCCTTCACAACCACTAAATTCAGACAAACATTTTAAAAAAAAACAATCTCAGAAAAAGTTAAACTAACAAACTCTAAATAGGGAAAGGTGTTAAATTATGTGTGGCCTCATTCTTGTGCTCTCCCTGACAAACAAAATGTGGCCAAAAGAGAATTACAAGCTATGAAGCTGTTAAACTTTCCTTGGACTCTTTATTTCAGATTCCTTATGAAGGAGTTGATAGACTGGATACTTAGGCATGCTGCATGATATAGGCCATGAGAAGAAGGGAGAAGAGTGATTCTCTTCTCTCTACATGCACACACACACACAAACACATGTGTACACACATTGCCATTGAAATGAATGAGACCATTCATAGGAAACAGAAGTTCTGTTGGTTTATTAGGCTTGGAAGCAAGTCACACTATCTCAACCTGCCAGAGTTAAGTTGTACATACCAGAAAAATGTCTCACCTGTCAGCCTATTTCATATTAACGTAAGCCTTACAATTTCTATGGTCCGTGGACCAAATCCTGAAGGCCTTTTGCAGCCCTGAAAATGGGCAGAAGGAGGTTTTCTGCCTCGTATCGCAGTCACTGGGACTCACCACCTCCTTAGAAGGCAGGCGGTGTTTCCCGCAGGAATGACTGCCGGCGGGAGGAGGGACATTCCTTGAGGTTCCCCTTTCAGAGACTTCTTAGAATCCCTCTCTCTGGGTGGGTTGGCATCTCCTCTGCCAGCGGGAGCAAATGGCCTATCTCCCACAGGGTCTTAGCCGATCAATCATAGGTGGAGGGCAAGTTGCCTCTAGGCTGTCTTCTGGCCCTCAGTAGCTCTTCCCTCTGTGGTCTTCAGTGCTACTCAGCAGCAGAGGTGCTGGGAATAATCCTCTGTCTGCATCCAGCTGTCTGTGCACTGCAACAAGAGCCTCACAGTGCCCTGCCAAGCTGCTCAGCCTTTGAAGGCACAGCCCCAAATACCACACGTTCCATTCCAAGGCAAAATGTAACGACAGCTATAATTAAAACCGTTATTAATGCAAACACATGAAGTCACAATAATAACTAAACTGTCCAACAGTGTCTGAGGTGGTGTCTCCCTTCCTCTGGAAGATCAGACCTGATCCTGTCAGAAGACAGGATGGCTGCTTCTCCTGACTAGTTCATAACCTGGAGATCTATTGTCTAAACATGCTGTTTCCTTCTCACATGCCGCTTTTCACCCGTCTACTGGGCAGAAGCTCACTGGGACTAGCACACAGTTGACTAAGCCAATATTGCACTGCAAACTGCTTACATTCACATGGACCTAATTCTGGCCTGTTGATGTCAAGTAAGGTGTATTAGGCAAGAAAAGATCTTTGATGTCTATCAGCAGTTCTTTACCTGTATCTCCCAACAAAATTATCTCAGAGAAGTCAGAATAATAGAGTTCTGGTTTGGACTTTTTTTCCCCTAATCAATCTAAATAATCTATGTGTACCTTGCTCCAAGCCAGTTTTTTCTCTGTACCATCAATACAACACTTTCCTACACCTTGATCTTTATTTCTGGCATATACAGCAAAACTTAAGAGCCTCTTCGATACTACTGTTCATTTAAGGTTAAAATAACTCTCCTCGTTCCTATAGAATTTTTTTCCTCAGAGAATCCTTATTGAACTCTGTGACCATTTTTTCACATAATTTTTAATAACGACTTAGGAGTCATGATTCTTGAAACAGGATTTCATGCAGCTGTGGTAGTTTCCCTTACACTGATAACAGTGATGAGGAATATGCTGGTTTTGACACTATGTTTTTAATTTTAATTATTTTGTGTAGAGCTTCATCCTAAGTAGTCAGTCTGAAACTCACAGTCCCTAGCTCACCTCAGAACACAAAGTTTATTTTTATTAGTATAACATGCTAATGTTGGACTTCGCCACCTCTGTCAAACACTTTAAAGACTGTGTCTGCATCTTCAAATCTCTTCCAGGTTCAGATTCAATTTACAAATCATCCATTTGTAGTTGAAAAAAGTAAGCTGTGAATTCTCTGGAGTGTTCATAAGGCCATTTTCAGTAACAGCAATAAGTGGTTTGCAGTCAATTTCAGCTAATAAAATAGTAATAGCTAAGGCCTCCCACAACTAAGACATGAAGTCTTTTACAACCATGCCAAAGCCTCCTTCTCTATCTGAGCTTATTAACTCTCATTTCCTGTTAGCATCTACTATGCATAAACCACTGGTCTCTAGCTGTGACCACTCTCCTGCAAGAAGATTGCACCCAAATCCTTCTTAGAGGCAGCTGGGGACAATATAGTTTTGGGCATACCATCCTCTCAAATTAATTCCTTTTACTTCTTAGACTTTTTATTAAGGTCAGGCAATGTCATTGTATAGGAGCATTCTCTATTTATTTATTCAGGCAGCAGTATAAGGTACAATTGTCCTAAAGTAATCCATCATTCCAAGAAATCTACTATTTCTTTGTCAACTGCAGTGGTTTCACTGTTACCTATATGTCTTGCCGAATAACCGTCTCTCTCAGGTGTGTTATTTATGTTATAGAAAATTTACATTTTGTTGTCATCACACTAACCCAGCAGCTCTGGTTCTGTTCCAGAATGCTCAGAGATTCCAGTTATTCTCTTCTGAGATTTCAGTTTCTTTTACCATTTTTCCCAGATTAAAATATCATCTATGGTGGCCTAATTCCTTCTGTACAATTAAAACTTTTTTGTATTTCCTGATGATACAAATGGATTGCTGTTCACAGCCTAAATGGAAGTCTGAAGAAACAGGGTTTTCTCAATAAGACATGGAAAACACACAAAACATGTGCTGTGTTTTTCCAATGACATTCCCCAGAACCCTGCTGATACATCCAGCATATAAAAATATCTGGTATTAGACAACTTCCCTGAAAATGATCCTCTAAAAACTACTGTGACTTTTTTCTTTTTTTGTATTTATTCAATTCTTCTGGTCTATCCAGATGCAAAACATTCTGTCCCTCTTTTCTTTTCTAGAGATGAACAAAGAATGTACCCACAGTTCATTCTCCTACACATTTTGTGATTCTTGGGGTAATAAACTCACCCAACTCCTTTTTTAGCGCCTTCCTTAAGAGGAATGGAATTTTAATAGGAAGAGGAACTGGAGAGAGGCTGACTTTCTCCTCTGATGTGTGTTCTGCTCAGAAACAGCTTGTTGCCTAACTGGTGTCCTCTGATGCTTCCTCAGGTATATTGTCCTCCTGTCTTCTCCCGTGAGCACATCATCCTGATGAGAACAAAGGCTCGACACATTATTTATTCCCTAATGGATGCTCTTCTCCATAAAGTTAATACAGACTGTATCTGTCCACTTTATTTACCCTCATGTTAACTTTAGTTGCTATTAGCTTACCCCTGTAAGCCTCCCCTGACTCTCCATTATCTGCTTCTTGTCAGGAGGATAACATTATTTCAATCAACACACCATCATGTGCACCAGTATCCAATTTAAAATGAATAAATGTCTTACTTGCTTTCAGGGTGATGGTCCATTCATCTTCTGATGAATTGCTCTTATGAAGAATCCCCCAGAGCAAATGGTGTTGTCATTGATCTCCTCTGTGCTGCTTCTTACAAACTATTTCACAGTGATGTAATCCAGTGCATACCTTTTTCCAGTTTATGGCTTACGCTATTTTCCATGCCATCTGCAGGCCCAGATGCTGCTCTTGTGGACTCCAGTTATAACTTCCTCAAGCACCTCTCTTTGCACTATTTTGGATTCTCAATTTTGTCCTCCCTTTCATTCTGAACTGGGGAACTGGTTAGCTTGACAAACTTTGTCAAGAGTTAATTCTTGATGTTCCAATGATTTATTCCAGATCCCAGTCACAAACTCCTCTGTAATCAGGGTCTTGCTCCATTAAATTGCAAAATTTTCTCTTCAGCCATAGAGACTTGCTGTTATGGATTTCACCTTTTTTTAATATGTTATCCTTTTTTAAAAAATCCTTACATTTCATTATTTCAGAGTAAAATACTCCTGAACACTTTTACAGTTAATTCTGACTGCCTAAGCAACTGGAAACCAAAGAAACCTGTCAGGACTTCAGTACCACCTATTGTCAGACAGAGCTATTGTCTTCTGTCTTCCCTTTTGTAAGCAGATAAAGAGTAGGCGGTCATTCACATCTTCTAGAGCTATCTTCCACACATCTGGAGTTTTCTCCACAGTGACATTTTTCATTGCTTCATTCTTCCACTTGATGTACTTTCTTCCTTCTTTTTAATTCCCAGCACCATCAGTTACTTCCTGGTGCTTCACCTGTGTACAAGAACATGACCTCGTGTCTCGCCCACTTCCCGTCACTGTGGATAGCTACACAAGCTCCACGGTCCTCAACCAGACCAATCATCTGGGCCCCTTAGCCTTTGCTGGAGATCCAGTCCCACACCATGTGGCTTGCTGGCACAGTGGTTCACAAGTACCACACTGACAAGGCTGACACCTTGAAGGATTTTCTAAGGACAGAGGTTGCTTTGCTGCCTCAGGAAATTATTGAGCCTGAAGCCATATTAACTGTTGAACAGATTTCTCTCTCAGATACTAAAGTTTCTCATAGTCACTGAATTTGTCTTCTGTCCAAAGCTCACAGAATAAGTCTCCCAAATGGGGAAGAACTCCTTCTTCTTGAACGTCAATTTTCCTACAGTGAAAGACATTTCTCTTCTTCTTTCTAATCCCTCAGAAGAACTAGGACTAGAGCAAATCCTCTCATCATTTCCTAGGTGTGCAAGCCACGTAGCACAAGTTCAGTAAATCTAACAGTTCTTGGAAGGACTGGACCCATTACACATGCAGGGTGCATATGGTCCGCACACACCCAGTAAATCTGCCACTCTCAAGACGCACAGGACTTAGCACATCTGGTCTAAGATCAGTGGTACAGTAATAAATAAAAAAGGCAAATAAACTCACACCTTTGGTATCAAAGAGAAGCAGGCAAATACCACAACTGATACATTGGAGTGGGAAAAGACCATTTGCCTCTGCTTGTCCTTGACTACATCTTTATCATACGCTCCATGGAAAACCCAGGCTTACTATTTCTAAGACTATCTCACCTATGCTCAATCTGACAGATCTCTGAACATGATGAGCAAGGCTTAAACTACACTCTAGACCCAAGCAGCTTGTCAAATGTCTGAAAATCCATTATAAATAAAAGCAGTCTTCAAATTCCATGTTGTTAGAATTGCCAAAAGACAGAAGGGTATCATCTGGAAAACCTAACAAAATATAGCCTTAAGGAGAGCCAAGAGATAGAAAAAAAAAAAAAGGACAATTACTCAAAGTTACCTCTCACCTTGGTTTTTTTGCTGAAAGGCAGAGTTTGAATGCATTGTACACCTCAGTGATATGCCAAGTGATAATGAAAGATCTTCCATATGAACATCATACACAGGCATATCTGCAAATTCATAAAAGGTCTGCTGCAAGAGCTGACCCAGTGATTAAAGTTGCAAATTGTTGTCTCTTTGTCTCCTGACTAAATAAACAAAGCTGCCTCTATTTAATAACTGAGAAAGATACATCATCAGCCCAAGAGCTCCTGCCAAGGGGTAGGATGTACTCTCAGATTTTTTAAGGCACTTAACAAACCAAAGCTGAATCTGAAGTTAGACCATGATAATAGCACCTTTATATGAAGACACGATGAACTAATAACATCATAATCATTTTTTCCAAGTTCTCACAACACCTGGTTTTGACTAAAATCCTTACAATCCAGAAGCAACATGTTATAGGATAATGCAAGAATTTATAGAAAAGTTTTCATCTTTGGTGTTCACACTTCATATGCTTTTAAATAACTGCTACTACAGTTTTGGTCTCCTTGCTGTGTAAATTTGGTAGGATTTACACATAAGGGCTGGTCTATCATCTGTTTATGGAATATTCAGCTCTTGCAGGGGAATAAACTATGTGACATAACCAAACTTCCCTTCTCCAAATTCCATGCTCTCATAATCCCTGCAGAGCTACAGATTCCAAGAGAAGTGCAGCTATTACGGACCAATGCAAGGCCAACCTTCACTCAGATTCAGGGCTCTGGAAGCACTTTTCTTAATCCAAAACAAGAAGTCAGATTAAATTTTTCCTCCTGATCTTGAGAAAATCCATCACTTTAAAACCTCACATCTAAAAATATTAATGTTTTTTCCCTTTTGAATCTGACAAGAGTCTCCTGAGTCAGTGAGGAGGTTGATAGTTTCAAGTTGGACCTGCATAGGTTATTGTGTCTTTAACAAAACCAAAAGAGAGTGGTTTTACTGACATCGTTCAAGGTACATTGTGGTTACACTGGCTGAAGATACAACCATATATTTAGCACCATTTTAAGTCATAAAAATTCACTCGCAATTTTTTTTTTAACTTGGGAAGTTTACTGGCTGGTCACATGTGCACAATTGCAAAATGATTGAACAAATCTTCCAAATGTCAGTTTTCTTTTCAAAACATATTTGTCATTAAATTGAGAAGACACATGATCATTTTTACTGCCAATGGACTGTTATAAGAAAATGTGACTGAGTGAAAACAGGATTACTACAGAGATTTTCTAATTTACTATTAGTAGTTCAAATACAAGGATAATTTGTGTTCCTTTCTTGATTATCAGGAAAGCTGCTGAAAACTTTGGAGCTAAAGGCTAGAGACACCAAAAAGGAAGTTTAGAGTCTTGTCATTTGCTTTCACTCTGAAAGATTTCTCAGAGCTTGGCTTTAAAAGAATTTTTGAGAGAGTAGACGTCGAACTACATGATATGGAAATCCTGCACATGGTCTGGTGGGGGAAGGAAAGGGGGCTGCTACCAATCATACTATTACCATTCCTATTACTGGCTTTAGAGGACAATGACAGTTTAACAGTTTTAGAAATAATGACTGTATCATCTGATCCTTCTCTTTCAATAATGCAATATCCTCAACAACACAGTATTGGGGTCTATTTTTCTAAAAATACCTAAAAGTTACAAGTTATTCCTGACTGTCAAAGTTGGTAATATATAGACAACACTGACTAGGCAAAAGTCCTGTGATCCAACTCACATACAGACATAACCGCCCATGCAGCACAGGCCTTAGCTCATTGAACAACCCTCCCTCAGATGAGCCTGAATTTGTGGGGCTGATTACGATCAACACCAAGCACTTTCCCTACTCTTGCTGGTGTTCTTACAGAAAACAAGATACTGTGTCTCCCAATAGCTTTCAGTCAGGAAATGATTTAAAGGATTGAGGGTTCCTAAGAAATTTCTAATTAAATACAATGTATTAGGAGGTATGGCATTACAGCTTCATTTGGCCATTCTTTAACATTTCGTAACCCTAAGCACATTATCTTGACCAGCAATCTGAAATGTGAATGAACCAGGACACTGGCAAGGTTGAGCCCCAAGAGAGAGGGTAAAGGAGATGAGGAGGAGAGGAAGAGAAGGGATGGTGGGAAAAAAGCTTACTGAAAAGAGATCTGAAAGAAGAAATAGAATTATGCTTTCTAATGTTGGCAAATAAGATAAATGGACATCACCATTGCAAGTTTTATTATCTTTAAGGTTTGGAAAGCAGAATTTCTATCAGGAGGGAAGAACTGACTCTCTTGCTCCCAGATCAGGATATGTTAAAATTCAAAATATATGACATAATAAGGAAAGATAATCAGTCTTTCAGTATTGAAACAATGCCTGAAAAGTTAGTCTTAGGTCTCTGTTCTGCCTCAAGGTATTTTTTCTGAACATCATGATCAGAAGTGTTAGCTCCGGGAAATGAATTAAAGTTAGTCCTAATGAGGCTGAGGCCACAGGCCACACCATGTGCCAGAATGAGAGAGCAGCATATGGCAGACCTGAGGACCACAGATGGATTTTTGCTTCCATTGACTAAATTGTCTTTTCTTGAGTCACATCACCTTCATACCTCAGTTAGTGAAGAGCCAAAATCCAGCCCTAATGCAGGATGCAAGATAACAGGTTTTGTTAGTAAACATGTTGATGGTCTGCAGCTGACAATCTGACCTGGAAAGAGAGACCTCAGTAGCTGACAGTCAAAGACTCCAATCCACATGTGCTTTAGAAAGTTCCAGCTGAGCCCCAGGTTCATGAAAGGGTTACCCAGCTCAATAGTCTTGCTAGACAATTCATTCAGCCTTGCTCACTCCTGATCCTTTAAAGGTTAACAGGGAATGGTCCTCAAGCAACAAGATGCTTACAAGCAACAGGCATTTTCCTGACCACAGTAGTCTGTCTTCACTCACCTTCTTTGCTGGACCCCTCTAAAGCATGTAAGGTTTTCTCTGAGGCATATATGGGGTTTAGCAGAGCCTTAGCCAGCCCAACAATTCTAGGAAGTATCAACCTATTACCCTTGTGTAGTAAAGCCAATATTACCAAGCGGGGCCAGCTCCAGTGTTCCTGTACAATGGATCCCACTATGATGGGAGACAGGATGCAGCCTGCAGTCTCATCTGCCACTAGGAGAAGCTACTTGGCTCATCTGACCAGGAGAGAAAAGCAATATTGTTTTATGACATATGGAAAAAACTAAAGGCAGGAAAAGTATGATTTAATGAAAAGTGATTTCTGGAGTGCCCACTACAGATGCACTCAGCTGCATTGCATAAATTGTAAGGAAAGACTCCAGATTTTTGTGCTTTATCTGGCTTTAGGGTTTTTTCTCAGCCTGCTGGATTTCTCAGTGCAGGTTTCTGCTGCTTCAGATTTGAATTTATGCTTTAATGTTTTTTTCTTTCTCATATGCATTTATATATCCTATAAATGCAAAAAAAAATATTTCTGTAATGAACTTTTCTTTCTAGTACCAATATTTTTTTATGTCTTTCAGGAGTATGATAGATGCTTCATTACTGGCCTCATCAGCTTGAGGAGGTGGGATTTCCACCATCAGAGGGTTACATCTACTAGTGTGAAAGATTTAAGGCATCTCTGCTACAGACACAAGTGCAGTCTGGCATTTATGCCATTTCCAGGAAACAAATCATATTTCAGCCACATATATGCTGACCTGTTGATCTTGAGGTGTTATTTCCAAAAATCAATGTTTTGTGTATGACCTTCAGACATGTGCTTTTCATTGTAAGACGCTGATGTGAAGAGTATGACAATCAGCCAGTGTTTTATCAGTGCTCTACCATCACACTGGTCCACCAGTATAACTTGGGAGGTTTCTGTAGCTGCATCACCAAACATACCCACAGTGTACTGTAAGAGTTACCTCTGATAGTTACAGATTTTGAGAACCCTACAAATAGTTTTATAGCTCTTATACATTTCCATATTGCCTGGCAGCATGCTTAGTGGCCTGAAGCAGATCAAGGATTTCATGTGCTCTCTCTCGGGATACTAATTTATCTCTCTCTCTTGGTTTCCCCACCTGTAAAATGTGTTATATTTCCTGCTGAAAGATATTGTTGTGATTAGTTTTAAATGTTTGTGAAGCATTTTGAAGTTCAAAGGTTTGGAACAGTAGTTTCTGGCTTAAGTTTACCTTAAGCAAAAGTGAGAGTGTGGAGAAGGAATGTTGTATCTCCAAGCAGCAACTAAGAATCACAACAGCATTTGTGAGGAGAGGCAGGTGATATAGTGAGAAAACAGGTCCCTGAACATAGATTCAGATAACAGCTGGAAATATATTTTCATGACATTTGGAGTCAAATGTAAATATTCATACTTTTAAAAAGATAATTTTTCCAAAAACACAGACTAAGATAAACATCCAAACAAGAACAAATTATTATCCATATTCACAAGATAAGCTTTTTGTAGTATTTATTAAAGTCTCTATGCCTCTGATAAACATCAGTTATAAAATCAGAAGGAATACCAGTTTGTTTGACTAATCCCGTATCATATATCATAGTCGGCATGACCAAGTTCCAGGAATTAATTATGGCACAGTGACTCTGCAGTGGGGATTCTGTTCAAGATTCAGATACCTAAACTTAGGTGTTAACAGTGTAGATGGCTACAAAAGAATGAGGTTTCAATCTACTCAATGGGGAGATCCATGGCTCAATCAACTGCCATTTCAGATGCTCTAGTGTATCCTGTGAGGTGACAGCTGGCTCTCTAGAAGGTCCCTCATATGTATTATATCAAAACTGACAGCCTCATTTGGAGATCTCAGGTACCCTAGAACATCTCCCCTTTGTAAATGAGTCAGTCCCTAAGTATCTGCTCTAGACTCCATTGACTGAATTAACTAGACCTCCATCCCCTTTAGTGGGAGTTTTGGGCACTGAGCTAACATAGAAACACACATTGTCAACACCTATATTGAGGCCAAGCTGTATCCCACTTCAGGCTGTAACCAATCCCTGAGGCTGAAGTATGTTATTGTTTACATAACCCAGCTTTCCCAAACTGTGGTCATTTGACCTTTGTTAAAGAACTAATGCAATATTCATACTAGCACAGTTCCCGGGAGCTACAAACCATCCCATTTATTTTAGAGATGTTTTAACCAATTGCTCTGAAGAACTCTTTTGACATCCTTAAAGGAACTGTGTGAGGTAGGGAGAGTGTAGGGGGCCCAGCAGGCAGTGCTGGGAACTGCCCTCCACTGTCTTCCTCTAGAAGAAGTGGTTCTCTCCAGAGGAAAAAGACACTCTGCTGTTCCTGCCAATGTCAATGCAGAAGGGTTCTTTCTGTACACAGCAAAGGGAAAAAAGTGTTTCCCACCATTCTTCCTGCTGTATAGCAAGAAAACAGACCTCTTCTCTGCAACTTCCAGCAGGGGTGCAGATCATAGCATAGGTGGAGTTGAAAAACAGAATGAAAACTTATTGTGATATGACACTATCTCCTAACTGCTGACACAAGTATTTCTTAATACAATGCAGAGATAGTTAATTTTGTGCCCTTTTGGACAGTCTTTAAAAAACTGTCTTGTAATAAAGATCTAGCTTAGGTAAGGGGCAGTCAAGTTTAGTCTTGAGCATCATGCCCACCTAACAAGTGGTTCAAGAGGTGTTGCCATGCTAGCGCTGTGTCACTGACACAGCGACAGCTGGAAAAATGGGATGGGAAGCAAGAACAGAAAGACTTCCCCTTGAGTCCCAGCTATTGACCTAGTCCAGCCCCTTCCCACAGTGGATCATGGCACCCATCTCCTGCTATACTGCATCAAGAGACCTTACTTTGGACTAAGAATTTACTTGTTAGATGGCTAATGCTACCTGAAACAATGCTACCTCTCTGAGAAGAGCAGAACTTCACCACCAGCACAAATGGGAAAGAAAGGGTGGGATCAGAAGTAGTGGGGGAAAATGTTGGGAATTACTGATAATTTCTATCCAAACTTGAGCTCACTGGAGATAAGTGGTCATATTATTCAGGCCAGCAGGAAAACCTGGAGAAAAACTGGTGGAAAGAAAGACAACAGAGGCCTGCTGTGCAAGAAGGAGAAGAGGTGATGATTTTTGCTCCTCAGATAACTTTGTCTAGGTTTACGAGCACCAAGGAACAAGAAGGCACTGAAATACTATTCCACCCCCAATAAAACTAATTCTTATGACCACTCTTTCCTTAAGAGTCGCAAATGCCATATTTTGCAGATGGCTCTCAGAGAATGTCAAAGGATGTGAAAAATTACATGCAGACGGACAGCTCCTGAGTACCTGTCTGAGGAGGCCGTAGAATAAAAGCTATTCAAAGAAGTGATATAAGACAAAAAGTATTTGTTAAATTTGCCTGAGAAGTCACAATATGAATAATTACAATAACAAAGAAAGATTGTCCTTTTGTTTCAACCTCATCTATTTGGGGAGAGGGCTTGTTAGCACAAACATTAGACCTAGGATACCTCCCAGCCTATCACACATTTTAGTAGGATGTCAGAAATCTCCAAGAGCAATAGGATTGTATGGGAGCTGCTGATAGCTCCTCAAATGCATAGATTATTCTATTTTTGATGATATGCATATGTCAATCTCAGAGCAAAATTGAGCCCTTAGGGCAAAATTCTCCTCTCAGATCCACACATCAATGGGAGTTCCCCTCATGCAGGAAGAACAGACTATTGGAGTTGAGAGCTGCTGTGCAGGTCAGGATGGAAAATTTTGTCTGTAGTGTTTATTTTTTAAATAGTAAATTTAAAATATAAATGTAATTTTCTGTCATAACAAAACGTTTGAACAAAATCTAAATCTGCCCTACCAGCATCACAGAAAAACATACCACATTCACAAACATAAACAAATATTTAGCTCAGGGGTTTTGGAGTGAAAGAGGAGGTAAAATTATTTTTTCAGAAAAACTGAATATATTAAATTCTTCCTCTACAATGGTGAATCTCTTCAGAATGAAAATGCTCTTTATTATAACAGACTCACTGGGGACAAGGTTCTTGAAGAATCAGTTTTGTGTAATCCTTCGTAAGGTGAGAAATCACATTCCTAGTGCCTTCAGGCCTTTACAGGCTGTCTGGGCACAAATGTAAAGAAGAAAAGACTCATTCCACCATGCTCACCATGAAGCATGTCCAGCATATAAAATGGAATTCCATTTTCCAGAGGGGACGACAAAGAGGAAGGGTCACTAATCTAGAGTAGCCATTCAGGAGCTGTAGTACAACCTTTCCAGACTTGCACAGGACAGTTTTGTATGTAAATTTGGGGTTAAATATAATAAAAAGTACATGTACCAAAAAAAATAGCCAGTCAAGGATTTAGCTTTGGAATCGCTGCCAAAATGTGTATCTGATCTGTGCTCACTTTATACATGATATTCTTTGCATGTTTCTTTAATGATAAAATTAACCCATTCACAGTGAAATGATACAAGACCTACACCTCCTCTTAATTCCTAATTCTCTCTAATTGTTAATTTGAAAATCAGCTATTAAAATAAAGTTTAAAAGAGTAAATTACTGTGTATATCCTATATTGATCCTCTGGATGGGTGTGATTTTCACCTGAAAATTCCAGGCTACTGCTGTCAGGTTTTAATGCTGGTGGTCTGATTTAGTGTTCAAAATCTCTCTTTCTCTCTTGCTTCTGCTTATTTCAACATTAACTTTCAACATCTTCTTGCCTGAAAACTTCTATACTCATTAGTCACTATTGAGATCATTAGCACGCAGCCTGAGCCTACTCTATAACTACTATAAACAAAGGCATAAAGTGCTTTCTCATGTTTCTTACTGCACTTTTGGAAGCAGTTGATACTGCAAGAGGGTAAAGGGACCTACAGCTTCAGATAGGTATGGTACAAGCAAAGCAGCAGCCAGGGACAACACCTAAGGCTTTGGAAAGATGGCACTATTTTGAATTATTAACAAGAAACAATCTAAATTAGAAACTCAGCTAATGTGCCTGTAGGAACCACATACCCCTAACACAGATGTTTACGAATTAGGTAAGCATTTAAGTACTAGTTAAATAAATATTCATCTATAACCCATTCTGCCTGTGGACATGTAGTTAGAAATCTTTGTTATCCTGCTAGAGACACAATAGATATAAAACGGTAACAAAGACAGCTATAAAAAGTTTGCGTCCTATTTCCACTTAAGAAATGTCAAACTTTGGTTTTGATAGTGGCTCTCTGGGAAACTTTCCTCAGGCAGTTTTTTAACCATAACCTGAGAAGAATATTTAATTGCAGGAATAATCACTGTTGAGTATCAAAATTAACTTAATACTCATTGATTCAACTATGTCAGTACTTCTTGACTTTTAAAATTTGTGCAATGCATTATTGAAAAACCATTATTGAAATAACCTCTGCTTTCCTAACATGGCTGCTTATGTTTCCCAGATGAAATACAGCATGCATCTGTTGCCATAGCTACTGTTAGTTTCTGAAATAAACATTACTTCTTTCTCATTCCTATGTCCACATACAAAAAGTTAAACTATGCCATCTTTTCCAATCATATGTATTGTAGGTACAACAGTCCATTTAAATAATAATCTTATTAAACATAAAAACCTATCTTACCTCAAAATGCAGACATTTAAGTGACTTGAAAGATGGCAATTCTCAACGTTTATAAACACAACATGGCATGTATATATACAATCTTTAAAGAAGTGACCTTTCTTGGAGTCCTGTCGATGTATAAAACATGAGGAGAAGTTTCACTAACAAGATGTGGGGGACAGGGAAAGTTTTAAATAAAAAACAAGTTCCCCAAAGTGTGCTTGTTGTACCTCTTGGGTTCTAGCCTTGTAGTCTCTGGAGGCTTGGAAAAGAACCTTCTATTCCACGGCTGGGTGGAATTTGGGGTAATTTTATTTAATGAATTGGGCAGTCCTTTTTAACCTTGTCCTCCTGCAGCACAGAGAGTTTGTGTAGTTTTCAAATGTCTCATATACAATTTCCAAAAATAACACTCAGTTCAAGGAACTTAGGAGACTGTCCTTGGGGGTCAAACTTGTCATGCCAATGCTAAGGTTGCCTCATGCATCAGTCTTGAAGGAAACACACTGTTACAAAGAAAACATATTGTACTTCTGGCAGTAAGGAGGAAACTAAATTTCCGGAGGTTGCTTCTCTGTCAAATGTTACACGTGCAAAGCAGGTGAGTGAAGGCCAAAATAAAATGACACCCCAGAAAAGAAACCACAAATGCACTTACAAGTGAGCAGACCAACCATCATACAAGTTTCATCCAGGTCCACTTCCGACTATGGTCAGGAAGACAGACAAAAATATCAACAGATGCTTATAACTCAGACCTGAAACAAGGGCCAGAAGTATAGAGGATATAAATCAGCATTTGTCCTGCACCTTCAGCAAAACCACACCAAAGTATGCAAGCAGTACTCAGCTCTCATGGTGTTGTAAAAGATGTGTGGATATTCTAAACATTTGCCTTTTTTTTTTCAAGAACCCTTCCTCAAAGCATAATCAACACAGAGGAAAAGCAGCCTATATCAATCCCCCAAGAGCCTAAGTAGACAGATGTGCCTTGCAACATATCTTAAGGGACAAAGGATTAGAACTATTTTGGACCACTTCAGGAAGTAGATCCCAAAGGAAATACCTTGACAGCAGCCTCCTTTATACACTGGAAGGTTTTCAGAATAATTGTTCTTTACTGACCAATAGAAACATCAAGAGAGATGCAGTCTTTTGTGTAGATAAGTCCAGAGCCACTCAAGGCTTTAAATACTGAGACCAACTCATTCAATATCACCAGAAAACAAACAAGGAGTCACTGTTTAGCACAGAATGGTGGCTATCAGCAAGATACTCCAACATCTGAGTCAACATAAAATGTAGCTCTATTTGCAATATATTATGAAATTCTACAATAGTTTACAGATCCTAGCTAGCATTACTCATCCTTTGTGTAAGCATAAAGACACTTAGATCAAGAAGATATAACTTGCTAGGCCCTATAAACTTCACAGATTACAAACCAAGTGAAAGGCTGAGACTAGACTAGCTTGTGACCCAGCTGTGTTGTGGTGTATGATAACAGTATGGCTGTTACTCTTTCAAAATTCAGTGTTGGTCTGGCACCTCTATAGCCATTTTTCAGAAAACTGTGAAAAAACATGCAATCTGGTTTTAGCCTATTTACAGAAAGACTACTATAGATTACAGTTACCAAGCAAGATTGGATGTGGAGCAAGCATCCAGATAAAAGGAATAAAGGAACACCAAGTAACTAAGAAAGCAGGTAAATTAAAGCACTTAAAACAACCCGAGAGAAACTATCAGTCACCAAGAAAAGCTATGCCTTTCTGCAACAGCAGAAGTCATAGCGTCCAAGGTAAAGTGAATGAGGAACAGAGACATGTTCAGTAATAGGTCTGAGAACCTGATTTCCTCAGTTCTTGAGATGCATATAGTTTTGATAAAGAACTAGAATTTTAACGTTTAAAGGAGATAAGTGATTTGAACTCAGCAGCATCTTCTCCCTTATTCTCCACTATTCTTGTTCATCAGAATTACTCTAGACCTCACAGTATCATCTAGGATATCATTTATTCAGGAAGAGTATTCACAGTAAAAAAATCTTTCTTCTGCTTCTCCACAAATAAAACACTGAACTCTTCTCCAAGAAAAGGTATTAGACACTATTCAAGGCCTAGACATGCTTTATTTCCAGACAGAGCATTTCCAAATACTCCTTACCCAATTCTTTAGCAACAAGGATGAAGGGACAAACAATTCCAAGGCACTGATATATGAATAGTGTGCCTCTCTGATAAGTAGAAGGGTTGCCATGAGCACAACACCTAGTTTAAGCCCTGTCTCCCAGGACAACTCCAAGGAGGACTTTCCAAAGCCTCAGGCATCTATTTATACCAGCAAATATATCTCTGCCCATCACTGGTCAACAAAAGCTATGTGTCCTTGTAAAAGTGCAAGTCTCAAACACTAAGAAAAAGTACATGAGACCCAGAAATAAACATGCCCAGAAAATGAGACTCTATTCTAATTCTACCACACTGAGAAGTGGCTGAATATTTTATCAACACTATAGCTTTCTCTTTATAGCAAAGTTATTAACTACAGGAGGAGCAGTAGCAATCTCTCTATACTAATAATGGTTGGCATCTCCTGCAAACTTTTTGTCGTGATCAATAGTCATAGGGCTCAGATACACAGAAAAGTCAGTTCATCCACATATATCCATATACATGTTTGTAGTCCTTGGCAAACATTGTATAAACTAAATTAAATTAGTCCTTGAAGAAAGACCTCATTTGTCAACCAGTGATAAAACATTCATTCATCTCAACCTCTAATGCCAGGTTAGAGCTTGTGCATCTCCTAATGAAATCACTTCAGATTTGACCAGCTTCTGCATTTCCCAGCTGCTCCCCTTGCTTCAAGCTAGCTTAGCTTCTGCTTGCAGCCTAGGGCTTTCCATGTTCTGAATGATTATATATCCAGCAGCACCAGCACCAGATCACAAGTGATGATAGAGAACACTTCACAATGTATGGAGCATGCTGGGATGCATCTCGATGGGATGAAAACAGAAGGGAACTGAGACTGTTTTTCCCAAGTCAAAATATCATTTGGCTTAAGGTGAATGTACAGCCTGTTGGCCACAGTTAGTATCTGTGAATCTTTCATGTCCTTTATTATTAACCAGAGACTCACACAGCACTGAAAACTTATGTGAGCTGAGAACCTACCTGTTACTGATCTCTAATCAGAAAAGGCCCTAAACCCTTTTCCCACAACCATCCCTCATACCAGAGGGCTCCAATACCCATAAAATGGAGTCTTCTGTACATTTAGTGTCAGTGAGTTCTACACCTCTTTGGATGGCTCATTTGCCCAAGACCTATGTAAGCTTAAGACACCATAATCATCTTTCTCTTCCTATGAGCATAGGTTCTTTTGTGGACCAAGTGATCTCTAGACTTCAGCAGAGTCCAGTGTCCCAGTCCTAATGGTTCTACAGTGTATGCAATCTGGCTTTTTATTTTTCATTCGAAAAAGGATAACTATAGACAATTACATATGTAAATGTTGAAGGAAAAGATTCTTAAACCTGAAAAAAATAAACGTTCGTTAATTCATTAAACACCCAAAAGTCAGGAAGTGCCATTACTGGCTTTTACTGTGCAATCAAATTCTACTCCCATGTGTATACACATTATGATACATTCTTTAATTATACGATAAGTCTTTTTTTTTTTCCACAGGACCTCAGCTTTATTCAGTGCAGAGTGTTCAGTGAATACAGCAGCTGCTCAATATTTCTCTTTATCCTCATGCTTTATTTACTGCACATCCTCTGAACATTGCATTGAATACAGAGTTACTTGTTGCCTCATGGGTTTTGTGCTGATGCTCGCAAATCTAGTATATCAGTATACTATCAAGATTAATGAATTTATGGTCACAATCCCCTTATGTACACACTAGGAGAGGGTCATTCCTATGTACACATTAGGAGAGTGTCATTAAACCCATTTTATAGACTGAAGCAGAAAGACACTGTGACCTACATAACATAATAAGTCAATGGTGTATTGCATGAATCTACACTGTTATGCAATGCTGTCTGCTTGCTCAAAGTCCCAAGCCTACACAGCTTGTGTTGATTAAAGTTGTGACAGCCAACACTGAGCACTTATGTACATCAGGTTCCTGGTCTTGTGACTTTAACACCCAAAAAACAGAAAGCACACATTCAGTGATATCATGGAAATGTCTTACTGCCTTCAGTGTATCATCAGCTTGAAAGTCTGTAGTGGGCTAGATTTATTTCTCCTACATGATCATTAACTGTGCTAATGATGAAGCCAAACTTACACTTATTGCCGTATTTTCCCTCATTGCATACATACAGATACCTACTAGTATTCTCATGCAAGTGTGGAATACTCCTAGAAAAAGGCTTCATTCTCTTCACAGTCCAAATTTGTTCCTTGAGCAGTTTACCTCATGCAGCAACTGAGACAGGGGTCCTGTGGTAAGAATATACATGATAACATAGGATGGAACCATATGACATTGCTTCATTAAAGACCCTAAGGCTACGTATGTGGCAATTTAAATTCTATCAAGTTTTGAGGGATTTGTTTATTAATGTTTATGCGTATATGTACATCTATATATCTCCTCTCAAGAGGTCTTTTTGCAACCAGGAAGAGAGGAAAATTGGAAACTTCATGAAATCTAGGAACTTTACTGCGCAAAGCTGATATATTTAGGAAATATTCAAATATTATTGTATTGAACCCCACCTAGGGAAAATGATAAGATTATTCTTTTTCCCAAGAATCTGTAGAAAAACAATTTGCGCTTTAGCTGGCTATAATATCAGAAAACACATTAGGGAAACCAGTTAGAATGGAAATCATAGCAGAAAGGTCATTTGCCTGCTATGCCATCAAAGTAGCATCAGCTGCTGACAATTTATTCCTCAACTCCATCTATTCAGACAAAGGAAGTCAGGAAAACCCAGATTGTAGAGTCCTGTGTGAATCTACTAAGTCATTGTGTAAAAGGAAATCTCCTCTGAAGAAAACAAAGTAGTGGAACCTCTGTCATTTGTGCAGGGGAGGACACATGAAGGAAGCGTGTGGAAGATACTTGCCATGGAATTGGACATGTCTGTCCAAAGAGAGATGTTTACAGAGCTAGTCTTCTTCTAAGGCATGCCTTGATATACTCATGGGAGGTCTATTTGTTAAGTGTCTGCTTGCTTCCACTGACAAGTTCTGATGTAGATGTCTGAACTGTAAACATCTGAAGTTAAGCAAGATGGAACAGATGCCCACTTTCTGTAACTCAAGCAGGCTAAGAAGGGAGCAAGCCTCCCAGCCACAGAGATCTGTCAGGTGCCAGGCACACACAAAAGTAGAACATGAGGCTCATGGAGAAATTTAATGTGTGGAACCAGAGGACCTGCAGCCCTCAGGCTTCAGTAGAGTTTGAGAAGCAGCCAAGAGTCCTGTGTTAAGGTTTTGGAACCAAGTGCTTAAATTCCTCTGAAGTCTAACTTTAGAGTGAGGCATTAAGACCCTTATTTGGATCCAGCTTTCTGATCCTGTATTTTTATAGCCTCTTGGTAGCAATTATAAACTAGCAATTAAATGTAAGAGTAGGATCATTACCCTTAATCATATTGGTAATGAAGTCTGAGTATTTGATTTGGGGAAATGAAATGACATACATTTCCTTTTGTTCTGTTGTCCAATCTCTAGTCATTTACATGTGGTCCTTGAATGTAGATCTGTCTTTCTGTGGTTGCTCCTGCAGACTTGAGTATACAGATTTCTCTCTAATTTTATCTGGACTTTTGGACATGCAGGCAATATAGGACTGAACCACACATATTGGTAAAATTTCCACAGTTCATGGGTATTCATGCCAGCAGATACACAGTCCTGTTTCCTGTGTAGCTCCTCATAATTTTCTTTTCAGATGTTTGCAGCTCAAAAAATAATAGTCTAAGAGAGAAACTACTCAAGAAAGAAAGGAAAATTTTACTGACAATTCGTAAGGAATTTGTTACTGTGTTTATTCTTATCCAATTCAATTCAGATCCTACAGAGAGAACTAGAGACAGTAGCCAAAAGTGCTGATGGCAATAGTGTTAAAGTATAATTTTTTTGAATTAAAAATAAATTTTCATTCAAAGAAGAAGAAAAATATACCCAAAGACAAGAAAGAGGAAACCTCCCTCAGAACTGTCAATGATTTCAGAAAGAAATAGAACAAATAGTCATTGGAAAAACATGTTAATCAGCAAAAAATTAGGAAGGGAAAAAAATCTCCTTCTAACAACCAAATTGCCAAAAGAACTTATCTTTCTTTTCAACATCAGAACTGAATATGAATAGACAAATAATAAGAGTGTTAAAACATATTTATTTATAGATTGCTATTAGACGATCTTCTGGTGAAGCTAATCTTTCAGCACACACTGTTATCACTTTATATTTTTTCTGATTGTTCTTACAGTACATGCCACTGACAACCATTCACTGCCCACATATCTTTAAGAGACAGAAAGGAAGGATTAATTTTCTTATAATAGCCTGTCTCTTACATAGTTAATGACAGGAAAAAGAGGATGTCAGTTTGTGGTGTTGGCTTAGAGAGAAACAGTAATCATGATGTGGGAATATTGTACCAACTGCTTTCCAGCTATGTTCCAGGTCAGAGCTCCAATAGACATAAATACTTGCAGAAAATGCAAGGTTAGAAAAGCTACGTACAGGTTCTGACTTTAGCTTACACAGCTTATACAGCCAGCTGCAAACAAGAGACAAGAAAAAATAAAGACACGTCAGGAGGACTTGGGAGAAGGGCTGGGATATGGAACTACCCATCTTCTAAGGCTGATGAAGTTTAAATGCAACATACATGTCAGACAAACTGGCTTTCAAACAAGACAAGTCCAACCTAGTTCTTGTGACTAGTTCAGAAGTTTAGAACCTGATCCACAGACTGTAACCTAAGAGAAAGATTTCCACCAACCCGGTTTGCTTTGGCACTGCTGATGAAACAACATGGTGAGCAGAAACAAGAGGATTCCCTGGGTATCCTCTTCAACATCAGAATCCCAGACTATAACTAGAAAGAATGAAACTATAGGAGAAAATTACATTGAAAATACCAACAAGCACGGACATGGAAAAAACTCAGTCACCTGAAAAATAAGAGACTGATCTAGTGCCTCTCCTATTGATTTTAACAGACAACAGGTTAGAGCTATCAAATACAATCCCTAGAATGGTCTAATATGAAGACTCCTTTAGTCCTTCTGACACTAAGAAAAAATTATCAATCCTTTAAAAAAAAAAATAGGATACCAAACAAAAAAATAATCATACTGCTAGATGGTATGCAAAAGTAGCTTCTGATTAGTCATCACTAACCTATAACTTGCTTTGTAAAACTTAGAGAGAAACCAGCGAGAGATCTGTAAGTGGTATGGCTACAGAGTACTGTATTCATTCCTTGCAAGGAGAAAGTGAATAAGGTGCTTAAAAAAGAAAAAGCATTAAATACAAAAAAAAAAAAAAAAAGCCCTTTGATTTAACAGGGGGAAATGCCTTGTTATTAATAGTCCCTTTGGTAGTAGTTATTTTGGGTATCCGTTAACACATTATTACAAATATTTATAAGTTTATTCATATCTCACTTTTACAAGATGTACATTCATATCATATGATTCAACATAATACACTCTGAAACTGGAACTCAACATGTCTGGTGAATTCATGTAGGAGCATGCTGGCATAACCAAAACCTAAAAAAAAAGTTGTTTGATTGTTTTTCTCTTCCACAATAACAAAGGGGTACAAACTTTTAAGACGAGTTGGTTTGGAGATTATTTTCTTTTTCATTTTAGCAATCCCTGAAATGTCTGTAAACTCAGACACAGTATGTGTACATAACCAAAATAATGCACTGGTACTTCAAATCATACTGGCTGCTCATAGTTTTGCAAAAGCAACAGGTTTAAAAAATATAAAAATAAATGCAAAGCATTGTCAAATTTACACTCAACATAATTAAAATAATACACATTTAGAAATTTTCAAACAAAAAATAAATAAAACATCCACATACATTAATACAAAGAAACAGAGATATTCGCCTGTCTTTGATGTAATTAATACATACCATAAGCCTAGATTCATGAAAGTATTGCCTTTCAATAAATATCTTCAGCTTCAAAATCTGATATTTTCTACATTCTTCAACTGATTTTAGTTAAATATCAATTTTCAATATAAGGTGTATGAACTGCATCAAGTTTCAATTATTTATTGGAAATCAGCAAGTTTCTAGGCTGATTTACTAAAATTAGGCACCAACTTTTAGCATCAAATCTGTCTAACAGACAAACAAAATTTGAGGGATATCTGGTATCATACCCCTTTTGAAGAATGCCTCAAACACCAAAGCCTATGGCCTTCCACTGACCTGGCTAGAACGACCAACTAACCAAAATAACCAATATAATATCAGCCACTGGGTCACATTTACAGGACCCACGTTGCACCTTTTAAAGATGTGACTTAGAGATGCAATTTTACGAAAAGCGTGAGTCATAAAGCAGAAGGCTCTATTCTTCTCTTAAGGAGAGGAGATCACACTCTGTAGCATACCTCATTTCTGGGTTTTTTTTAGTTTCCAAGCAATATCAGGCCTTCTCTGGCCCTACCACATCTTACTGCAACCAGCAGAGATTTTCAAGTGACTGAACGAGAAGCTCTTGCCATGTTAGTCACAGCTGTTTGGAAACTTGTTAGCCATGGGAATTCTGTCACATCAGGGAAAGAAAACAACAGGGAAAGAAAACAACATAATGGGGTCAGTAGGCTGCTTACAGATGAGGAGTGGGGTGCTTCGATCATCCTTTTTAACCAGGAACACAAAAAATTTCCAATCATATTGGTTGTGTGCACTTTATAGAGTTGAGTACAATTAGCAATCACAAGGACACCACCTGGATCATTAGATATTAGATATTATAAAAATAAACACATTTCTAAGAAAGATGTGTAATCTATTTTTCCTATACTTTGAAATTTTTCCTCAAACTGAAGGGGGAAAAAGCCTGCCACCTCCAAAGTAATAACGTCTCCAAAAACTAAAATTGTCTGTTTAAAAAAAGAAACAATTTATTTTGCCTAGCACATTTAAAAGAGCAGAAAACATGCGTAATTTTTGTCACAAAAAAAAATAATTCATAACCTGGGTTTGCCTTAGGGATCTGGATTTCCGTAGGACTACATGTCTATTGTATTGGAGTCAACAGTCCCAATGTGTCAATGTTATGTCAATTCAAAATCATGTCTTATTATTATTTTATAGACAAACATAGGACTAAAAGATATAGCAGATAAAGCATGCAAAGAATTGACATCAGCACACTTGGTTTGTGTGAAAAATTTATAGTAGGGGAAGTCAGAAATTGGGGTTTTCTAGCAATTTGTGCATGCTGTTGGGAACTCGGATTTTTGGTTCTAGTCTTAGCACTGCTGCAACTCAGCCCCACCGAGTCATAAACCAAATTCCCACTGACGTACGGGGTCAGAGGATTGGGCAGTAACTTCGTGTTCTGTGGAAATAACTCACAGACACATTCTGCCACTCTGAATCACATTCAATGTTCCCTTTAAGACTTGTTGCTGAAGTCAGGTACGGAGTTTAAATTTCTTGGAGCAGGGCCTCTGCTACTTAGAGTTTCGAAAGGTGTCTAGCACCACAAAGTTCATGTCAGATTACGATCTGGAGGATGTTGCTACATTATGAAAACAAAAGTAATAATACTCAGTGCTGACAGTGGGTGATGGAACCTGGCCCTTGATTTATATGCCTTAATTTCTACAAAAATAGGGATAATAATTCTTACCTACTTCATAATGGGTGAGGATTAAATAATAAACATTTATACAGTGCTTTGCAGATAAACATTATATAAGTGCTAAGTATTATGATATTAACCAAAATGTCACTACATCTATATGACCCTACTAAGCAAAAAAACCTTCCAGTATAATTTTTTTCACAGATTTCCAAGTCAATAAAAATGAACCATGGAGTCAGCTTGCTATTTTGATACAAATGGATGAAGCACTTAAGCTTATTTGACAGTTCCAAAAAAATCAGAGACTACTTTTTCCATTATAAAGGGGCCCATGTAATGCATAAAGCCTTTTTTTGTAGACTTGTTTATAAACAGCATTACTCATTTGGCATTCATTCACAGTTTTTTTCAAATACAAGACCAAAGTTTTGGGAAAGATTCCTTAGCAATCCACATACACTAAATGAAGGCCTCCTTCAAGGAAATTCTGCCCAGCAGCCGCTGTTCTGATAATCTTGGAAATCTCACATTTTCCAAATGAAGGATTACACAAAGATGAGGCTGGATGATGGTGGACAATAAATGAGGCTTGGCATGCCTGAGAATCTAAAACAATTACAACACTTTTAAACTTTAATAAGCACCTCAGGACCTTGACTATCTTATCTTCAACCTCCAACCTCCTCAAGAAAAATAATTAAAGAAACACACAAAAAAAAAAAAGACCACACATCAACAGAGATGGAGTAGACGCTTTGGTCCAGATTCTCAACTTGTATGGATCACCGGAGCTCCACGTGGTGAATGGAGCCACAGTGACTTACGCTCAGTGAAAAGTACAGTCCAGTACATGGTAGCCCAGGTAGGACTCCTCATTTCTTCTCAGGGATGTAAGGATGGCAAGAAGAGGCCACCTGCACACATCATCCAAAACAAGGCAAAGCTTTTATACCATCACTGATGCAATTGGCCCACTCAAGAAATAAGCAAAACAGAACCAGTTTCAGCTACAACCCTTGTACAGTTCACCTTTGCATTTCCTTTCATGCTAAATGAAATGCAAGAGCAGCATGAAGCACCTTGGTAGATTCACACAACACCCTGCCCCTCTCCCCAGGCTGATCTGTGGTACCTCCTTCAAAACAGGCTAAGCTGATAAATCTTGCCACCTTCTTCCCTTCTGCAGTAGAGGGCAAGACTGTCCTTGAGACATCCATTGAAAGCAATCAGAAGAAACGGTAACAATTTTTCATTCTGGAAAGATGTATGCTACACTACCAGCCTTGTTTCATGTTAGCAGGGAACCGTATTCACATTACCGCTATTTTCTGAATACAAGAAAGAAGCTGTGTGTAGCAAAATCTCTGAGAGAAATCTACAAGCATTTTTGCTGTGTTGGCACCTAGTAAAACAGCAAAGTTGGAAAAGTTACTCCTGCTGATATGAGGTGGATGCATACTGTACGAGCATCCTGGAACACTGTAAGATCGGTAGCATGTCACAGCCTCAGTTAGAAGATGCCTGAGAAAATTCAGATCCCAAACCTACAGCTTCAACTGAGTTCATTCTAGGGAATTGTTGGAGGGTGAAAATCACTCCTTTGCGAAAGTCCAGCACAGGACTGAGAAAATCACATAAGCCTCTCTTAAACTCTCAACAGAGGATTCAAAAGGTCACAGTTAGATAACAGGTACAAATAACAAGAAGTCCCTGCTCAATCAAACGTTCTATGCCTTCGATCTTCAACACTGTGTACCAAATTCTCATTCGATGGCTGTGGGTATCCAGTACAACAGGTTACTCGTAATAGCCTAAAGCATCTCTGTAGTAATGTTTATTATTTTTCAGATCTGCATGTTAGAATTGCTGGAACCATTCCAAATATTTCTTATTTTAGCCAGAAATTCATGCATCATCATGAATAATGTTTTACTTTCTAGGTAATATTTTGTTTCAATAAGAAACTGTTCATTGCCTGAGATTTTTGTCCGTATTTCTCAATAACAAGTATCACTACCTTAATATTTTGGCCTTGCTTTAAAAAGGTACTGGGCTTTCACAGAGAGGTAGAAAAGGCAGGTAACATTTATCAGCTCTAGCAAATCCAAAATATAACTACTTCTCACATAATAAATAGAAGGGAAATGGCACAACTTTGACATTTCAGAAATTTTGCTTGCAAGAAAATATCAAAACTTGAAGGAGAAACAAAAAAAGAAGACAAGTGTCTAAACTTTATCTACAGCATGAATTTTTGTCCTACAGTAATATTTGGATTTGATAAATACCAGCAAAAGCCAAAACTAGTAATGGATTGCTAAACGAGACATAAAAAGCAGGCTTAATAACGGTACTATTGAGAGGATAACCTTTCATCAACAGAGGCCTTGGTGGCAAAGGCAACAAATAGCTATCTTGTTAGTTGTAGACAAGACCAATATTTGTACCTTCCTCTCTCCTCCCCACCAAAAATTAAAAAAAAAAAAAAAAAAAAAAGGAAAAAAGATATCATAAACTAATTAGAAGTGAATAGCATAAAAAGGGGGAGGGGGGGGGGGGGGGTGTCTCAGTAAACCCAGACACTTTGGTAACACGATTTAAAGGAGTTCCCTACTCCCCATCCTTTCTGGATTTATACTAGATACTGGATTTATTTTGCTTAAGCATTAGCTTAAGACTCTGTGTCTAAATCACAGGCCGAAATTAAAATGGCCAAATATTGAACTTGTCCACCTCTACAAAACACTTCTGTGGGTCGGTTTTCTGTTTTTTTCTTTACTTAAAATGATTGCAAAAGCGTCATACAGACTTTTCAGCTTACTTCCCAGAAATATGGCACATTAACTCAACTAGAAATCATGGCATCTACCTTTTCCCATATGTGATGCATACAACTTTATCCATTCATAGAAGACTCAGACTGTCATTTTGGCAAGAAGCTGCAATGCACCAGTCTGAGCATAAAGGACTTAAGTTATGGTTCTTGCAGAATTGGTTATTAACAGAATAAGTACGGCTATTTTTTTTTAATCTATAATATTTACAGTATTGCACTTTACTGCACTTAATTGCATTTCACTAAAATTAATGCTGCATCAGTATTATGCCTTAAAACCATATGTCCATCTTTGTTGTATAAGTCATTCTTTCTACATCCTGTAAAACAGCAAGATTTTGATTCAAAGATCCAGACATTTGGAAAAAAAAAAAAGAAAAAAATTAGAAAAATTGACCTGTTTCTATGGCACAATGCATCTCATTGAGTTCAGGTGATTCTGGCAAAACAGGTGCATTTCTTATTGTTCCCATCTTTCAAGTTATCACTAACAATTAGTAAATTCTAGTCTCTCTCTTTTTCTCTTTTCAAAGGACATAGCCGTTTGAGATGCACATTTTTTGTTATTGCTGCTTTTTTTTTTTTTTGGAAAGAAAAGAAAAAAAAAAACTGCCTTGCCTCAGATCTGAAATTCCACATTTAAATTCAAACCAGTTCTGCAGCAGCAGCTCCTCAGTGATGGAAGAGATTCATGGCAGTGAAATAATACTGTTGGCAACAAAGAAATGTCATCTTTAATGGAGACCAGCCCCAAGGATTTATTATTTATTATTATTACTATTTGTTTTGTTTAGTTTCGTTCTAATATATTTCTGATCTTCAAAACGTGTTTAGTTAGACACATGCACAAGGTAGCAAAACTGACAGCAGCAGATGACGTTATGCTGGAGCGATCACTTTTGCCAGGGTCAAAAAATCCGAAGTGTCCCCAATGTTCACAGATTAACATAATTTAGAGATCGTTTCCTTTCTTTTTTTTTTTTTCTCCTTTTTCTGTGTGTGTGTGGTTTTTTTTAACTTTCCTTTCTCTCTCCTCCCACCTACTTTATCCTCCGCGGAGTCTCTGACTCGTGGGTGCGTGTTTGCTGCGCGGGGGTGGGTGTGAGTGTGTGTGCCCGCCCGTGTGCTCGCCCTCGCCCCGCGGCGGGCGGAGAGTCCCCACCGCGCCACACAGCGCCACCGGCCGCCGGGACCACCCCCCTCTTCGCCCGGCTCCCCCGGCCGCCGAGTCCCTGGGGGCGAGATGGCGAGGATAAGCGGCGGGAGGAGGGCTGCCGCCGGGCGCTCGCAGACCTTGGGAAAGGGGAAAGAAATTTAAAAAACAACCAAAACAAAAACAAAACGCCCCCCAAAAAAGAAGTAACAAAAAGAAGAGAAGGCGGCAGAGCAGCCCGGAGCGCCGGAGGGGAGGAGGAGGAGGAGGAAGGGGGGTGGTGCGGGGCAGAGCGGCGGTCCGTGCGGGTCACCCACACGCCCGCCCGCCGCGGGCACCCGGGGAGGGGTGTGGCGGGGAGAGGTGGGGTGGGGGGGCTCGTCCGAAGCGTGTCAGAGCCCCAGGGCCTCGGCGTGCTTCCGGGCCTTCAGCCGCAGGTCGGCGATGCTGGAGTTCTTGCTGTTGCTCTTGGCGGCGGCGGCCACCACGGCGGCGGCGGAGGCGGACTCGGCCAGGGAGGCGATGGGCAGCCCGAAGGGCGGCGGCGGGAACATCAGGTAGGGCGCGTGGGCCGCCAGGTGCGGGTGCAGGTGCGGGTGCGCGTGGGCCACGCCCTCCAGCTGCAGCTGCGCCTGGACCTGGGCGGCGGCACGGACGGACGGACGGACAGACAGACGGACACGGCGTCAGAGAGACAGACCCCCCCCCCCCCGCGCCGCCGCGGGACCGGCCGCCTCCCGCCTCCCACCGCCCGCCCTTCCCGGGAGCCCGGCGGCTGAAAGAGCAACTTGTTCGCGGAGCCCCCGCGCGCAGGGGCGGGGCGGGCGCGCCGCGCATCTCCGCGCCGCGCTTCGCCGGGGCACAGAGACACCCTTAACCCCCCTCACGTTTAAAAAAATAAGTAAAATAAAATAAATACGCGGCCCAACGCACGGGCGCCAACAAGCGCTAAATAGCTAATTTTTTTCTTTTTTTTTTTTTTCTTTTTTTTTCCAGGGATGTTTATTTATACCTTGCTAAAAACTCTTTGGCCATGGGTCCCTTATATACCGGGCTGGTGTTTGCTTTGGAGCTTTCTCGACCTACACAAACACGTTGGGTTGACTGAGAGATTTCAGCTCGGGGTAGGTTTGGGGAGGAGTGGGGGAGAGTTTATTTATGTATTTAATTATTTTGGTCCAAATATGTCTTTTAAAAATCAATACAATTAATCTGTCAGCTCCACGTGTCTCCGAGACGGAGAAGGTGGTGGAGGGTCCCTTTGGGCTGGGAAAAATCGATTCCCACATTAATTGACAAAAAAAAAAAAAAGGGGGGGGGGGGGGGAAGTTACAGGCAGCGGGGAGGGGGTGGCTGGAAATGGGACGGAATTTCATGCCCCTCGTCCCGGTTTCCCCCAGCGGCCTCCCCCCGGGCTCCGCTCCTGCCCCGGTCCTGGCTGGCCAGCGCGGCGGGGAGAAGCCTCCCCCCGGCCCGGGCGGCCTCCTCCTCCATCGGAAAAGGTCAGGCCTCCACAGCCCGCCTGAGGAGGAGGGGGGGAGAACGACAGCTCAAGGGTCCGCAGAGTCTTTCCCCCTCACGCTTTCGCCCACCGAGCGGGACACACAGACACCCCCTCCTCCCGCAGCGCCCTCCCGGCGCCGGGCGGGGAGCGAAGCCCCCCGGGCGACTCGGGACCGGGCCGCTCTGTCCCCGCGGGGTGCGGGCGGGCTTGGCCCAGCCGCCCCGGCAAGGCGACGCGCCCCCGGGAGGTCAGCCCGCCTTTGCCACGTCTGCGGGCGGCCCCGGAGGCGTGTGCCAGCCCATCGGACGGCGGCGGGGGGGACCCTTAGCACCGGCGGCGCCTCCCGGGGCGGCGGGACCCCCCGCTCGGCCCCCTCCCCGGGCCCGAGGGACGCTGCGCTCCCGGCAGCCGGGCGGGGGCTCCTTCACGAAGTTTTACAGCCTGTTTTTAATACGTGCCAACTTCTATATAAATGGCACTTGTAAACGTGTCCGGCTTCCTCCGGTGCAAACGAACGGGGGTCGGAGCTTGCCGGGGGAAAGGAAAATAAAACCGGAGCTAACTACCTGTTGGAAAGGCATCCTCAGGGCTCCCATATTCACATAGGGGGCCACTCTGCAGGCGTCTAAATGGCTGGCGGTTCCCAGGATCACACCTGCGGGGAGAGACAGGGCCGGGTGAGCGGCGAAGGCGCCCCGGGGCTCGGCGGCCGCCACCCCCCGACTGGCCGGCACCCCTTACCCACCTTTGTGCATCTGGTTTTCCTGCTTTCGGCACTTTGCTCTCCTGTTCTGGAACCAGACCTGTGGAAAGAAAGAGCAAACAAAAACAAACAAAAAACACAACAAAAATGGAGGTAGACTAGGCAGCTGCTAACAGAGGATTATCTTGGGGGCTTGGGGTGGAGAGGAGAGGCGAGGGACTCCACAACTTTGCCGAGGTCTCTCCTCGGGAGCAGCCGAGGGGGAGAGCTCAGCCCCAGGCGGAGTGAGCCCTTCTCCGTGGGACTGTTTGGGGGGGGATCCTGCTCTTTGGTGGGGTTTCTCAGCGGGAGCTGAACCTCGGCCATCAGACGTGCCCTCGCAGCCGGGGATACCGGGCGCCGCCGCTTGGCACTGAGTCTCCGAGGGCCCCGCGTTCCGCGGGCGGGCAGTGGCGGTCCTTGTGCCACCCGTCCAGAGCGAGGGGCCGCGCCCACGAACACTTAAAATAAGCCCACAGGCGGGCCGGGTGGGACCCTGGCTCCCTTTCCAATCACACCTCAGCAGCCCGGGGACAGCCAGCGTGCGGCAGGTCAGGCTCCGGGGTCTGGCCCCCGAGCGACAGGGCCGTCTGCTCTCTGCTGAGCTGGGCTTGGAAACCGCGAAGACCCCAGAGAAGATGCGAGATACTGAACTTGCACAAAGGGGCTGAATCATTCCCCGCTCCACAAACGTTAAAATAAAACAAAACTCGCTTCTGTAGACTTCTGGACCGACAAAAGCAGCACCTTTGAGGGCTGGGGTGTAAAGAAGGGTTTATGCCCCTACCCGAGAAGTGCCTGTAATCCAATAATCCTGCCCCAATTCTGACTCAAAAACCAGCGCAAACTTGCAGTTGCCGCTGCGCCTCCCCTGTCTCTTTTCCAGAGGCACTTCAGACCGCCGTTACTTTCCCCCTTCCGAGGCGCTTGGTTTAGCAGCTCTCCCCGAAGGGCCGTCAGAGGCACGGACCACCGTGTTTTGCGGACCCTTATCCTTACACCAAAACCTACCGAATACGGACAAACATTGACTTTCACCGCTGATAAAATCTTGTAGCAAAGTAAACACCTACAACCTTTGATGTTCTTGCACTTGCCAAGAGATCATACGGTTAATTAATACTAACTGCACTTCCTACATCAAATTTTCCCTTCAAGCTTTCTTCAATTGCCTTAATGATGGTCATTTACAACGGAGTAATTAGTGCAAAGAAAGGCTTCCAAAGGCATTAATTACCTCGGGTACCTCAGTGATTTTCTTAAGTAGGAATTGGCCTTCTTTGACTCGGAGCACAGGTTTTCCTGCCTGGGGTGGCCGGGGAGGGAGCGCGCAGCGGGCGGGCGGCTGCGGGGACGGAGCGACCGACGGAGCGACCGACGGAGCGCTCCCGCTCCCCGCCGGCTGGGCGCTAGCGCAGCCCCCCCGCGGTACCCGGGCACCGCTGCTGCCCCGCTGCCCTGAAACGCGCAGCACGGCACAAGCCTGTTCTTCCCTACAAGCAACACGCAAATATTAACAACGTGCAACGCTTCTCCTTTTAACCGGGCCGTCAGGGATTCATATATATATATATTTTTAAATACAAGCATGCAAAATATCATCGTGCTGTAGCGACAATAACACGTCTTTTTACGGTTGTAAATCCTTGCAGGAAATCTCCTTGTGTGTGTTCCCCACGCCCGCCCCCCCCCCCCCCCCCCCCCCCCCAAGGAGTATAAATTGTCAGGAGGAATTTAAGCAGCGTTTAAACAACTTCTCTTGCAAATCAGAACATCTTTCAAACAGAAATTATATTTAAATCTGGAAAACGAAGTGCCCTTTCCCTTTAGCTACGAAAAAATAAGGTTATGAGGAATAAAAGTGATGAATTAGCCACTGCGTTAAGCGATAATAAATCAGGCTTGGTGTGATTCACGATCAATTCCAATTAGTCATGAATATGCTAAGTAAAGCACAGTACACTGTTTTAGACAGTTATTTCTTCATTAAGGATCACTCAGTGATTTCTTTCACAAATGCTCTAATCTGATTTCCTTTTGATTTCCATTAGAGACAGTGAATAATGACATTTAATTTAGCCCTGCACCATAAACCCAAAGATATTTGTTGTAATTGAATTACTGCCTGCTCCTCACTATGGTCTCATAACTTTCAATTATAACCCTGACAGCTGGGTGATATGAGTTTCCAGTACAACACTAAAAATAAAAGGTTAATAAGGACTAGCTACCATAGGAGCTTCAATTTATTTACAGCAAATTTCCACACTAAATTGAAACTATATCCTTTAACAGCAAGGGACAAAGCGGTTCAGATAGGAATTAGAGAACAATTCTGAAAGTATTAAAAAAACCCACCTTTCTCTTTTCCCCCTTCTCCTCCCTTTTTTCCATTTCTATTTATTGATGGATATCAAGCTCTCTGCTTATTTTCTAATTAATTATCCATTTCTCCTCTTTTCCCTCTTGATATTTCTTTTACTTGTAGTTTTATTTTCATCCGTGCAAACCTCTTTTGTAAAATGATTAAATTTATTAATTTTTTTTAATCTCTCTCATAATCTCCGCCTGAATCAGTATCCTCTTTTTTTTTTCTTTTTTTCTTTTTTTTTTTTTTTGGGGGGGGGGGGTGTGCTGTTTTAAGATCTGTAAGCACTTGAAGCACCAATTTTCCTGTAACTATGAACATCCTGTTAAGGTGCTGCTCAGTAATAAAGTACTTGAAAGAAAGAGTGCAGAATTCAATTACAAGTAATTTATTTTTATAGAAACAGTACATCAAGGCCTTGGAAAGATATTACAGAGCCCAAGTAAGAAGATCTGGGAAGATGACATAAGAGTTGATGTCCCCTTCAGCAAAAGTTTAATCTTTTCATTAATTTATATGGTGTGGTTAGATCAATCTTCCAGGAGAAAGTAGGCCAACAGCACTCTGAACCCCTCCAATATCCCCTGCAAGCCGCCCTTCCTAGGGCATGTGCCTGGCCCTATCTCTCACCCAGTTCGGTTTATACCGAGAGAGACAGGAGCTGAGGGGAGAAAAGAGCCTTTAAAAAACAAAAAAAAAAAAAAAAACAACAAACAAAACAAAACAAAAAACCCCCCAACAAACCCACAAAAAAACAGAAACAAACCAAAACAAAAAAGAAAAGAGCCTAGCTAGTCTATTCGTTTCGGGAAATGCCTCCAAGAGGCAGTTGTTTAAAACGAGATAGTCGCTTACTCAGGCAAAGCCCTACTGAGCCGGTCCCGGGGAGCGGGACCCCGCCGGTTGGCTTTCCCTGGTGGGTTGAGTTTAAGGAGGGGGACAAGCCGACCCCTCTCCCCACTCCAGCTCGGAGCTGTATTTCTTGCCCTCCCGCTGTGTTCTGGGGGTGAGAGGAGCCACGGAGGCGTCCACCTGTGCCCACACAGCCACACCCGCACCTATATGTACCCACGCGCACACATGTATAGGCGGATATACATATGCATGCGCATCTCTCATCTCCAGGGTACGAAGGCGTTTTGTTGGGTGGAGGGGTTGGCCTGGTGACTTTCTCTTCTTGGGTTTTGGTTTTGATTGGGTCTGTTAGGCCAAGCACAGAGTTATAACCCAAGAAGGGATTTCCTCCAGGTTTCTCCTGCTCTAGGCCTGCTCAGAGAGCCACAGGTCGATCTTACTAATTATTTCTAGGTTTGGGTTGGGTTTTTTTTTTAATACGACATCTGTTTTGGGGAGGCATTCCCTAGGCATTTAAGGGGGGTGGGGTGGGGTGTATTTTTCCCCTGCATCAAACCGAAAACCGAATTTTCAAATAATCAATATGGAGCCACCCAAGCAGACGGCTCTGATGGCCCCAAGAACTACAGCGGCGCGGACCTATTTTCAAGGTTTCGAAGGCTAATTGGTATTTAGCTGTATCTGAAGCGGGATGGGCGGCTCGGGGGGAGACTCCACCAGATGGGGTGCCATGCATTCATACGCTTGCTGCGCGGGCACCTTTCCCCCGGCTCTGGCTAATCCCGTCCCTCAGCACCCAAACCGTCTAGCCTTATTCACGGCGATTGTTTTCTGGGCTTTTTTTTCCCATAACGGCCCCATAAAAGAAGGAGGGGGAAGAAAATGAGGATTAAGAGAGGGCTAATGGCACCTTTGCAAGGAAAAATACAATATTTTTTTAAAAATAGCGAGTTGCTCGGTTATTAGAGACTTGTCAACAGTATCACCACACCACCCCCACCCCCACCCAAAAAAGAAAACAAACAAACAAACAAACAAAAAAACCAAACCACCTTCCTATGAAATGCAAGGCACGGGCAGATATTCCCAGAGCAGAATTAGTGTTTGGCAGGACAGGTAGAGCGGAGTTGCAAACAGCTTCCCCATCACACGTGTCGTCTCTGCCTTCACCTCCCCGATTTGGATGAAACGGGGCACTGTGCTAGGATCCGCTGGCAGTTAGGAAGTGAGGTGAGGACGTTTCCAGGAACAGAGCCTTTCTCTTACCTGAACCCTAGCTTCAGACAGTCCCAGCCTCTGGCTTAGTTCCTCCCTCATGAAGGCATCCGGATAGTGAGTCTCATCAAAAAGTCTTTCCAGCTCATTCAGCTGCTCTAGTGTGAAATTGGTTCTGCTTCTCCTTTGTTTGAGCTTGGTCTGCCCATCTTCATCTTCTGACTTCACATCTTCCCTCTTCTCTTTGCACTCGTAGATCCCTGCCGGGAGGGGGAAGGGGAAAACGACACTAAGCCCCCCCTCGCACCTCACCGAAGTTTCTCTCCGCAGCACACGGGGGTCTCCCCCCTCCCTTCTTTTCCTCCCCAAACTCAGCGCAACCTGTGGGGGCAACCGGCGGGCGGGAGGGGGGTCCCCGGGCCGGCCTCGGCAGGCCGGAGGGGCGAGCGGGGCTGGGACCGGGCCGGGCCGGGGGGCACCGGCTCGGGCTGAGCCCCGCTGCCAGCTCCGGGCCGAGGGAAGGAGAGGGAAGGAGGGAGTCGCGCTGCCTTGCCTGGCCGATGCCCCACCAGAAAAAAATATATCCATCAATATAATTTTATTTTCTTTGCAGGGCGAGGAGGAAGCCGTGCCGCCGGTTGGCACGGGCAGTTCGGGGAAGGGGCTGGGGGGGAAACCGCCGGCCCTCCGATACCTCCAGGCGTGGGGAAGAGGCGGGGGAAGGGGGTTTCTCCCTTGCCGTTTTCTCGCGAAGTAAAGAGGGTTATGCAAGAAGCTCCCCACCGCTGTCATGGTGAAGCCACGGTGAAAATATTTGCCTCGTAAAAGAAACTTTCCATGGGCCTGAGACCGAGACGCCTGTCCTTCTCCCCCTTATCACCCCTCCTTTCCCCAAAATACCTGCCGGCGGGTGGAAACCCCCGGGGTGGCGGGCCTGCACGGCCCAGCGCGGGGCACCGGACTCAGGGACCGTGTGTGCCCCCCAGCCCCTCCAAAGCAGTGAACACACACCCACTGCCCTCCCCAGCCCTCATGGAGCCCCAGAGGCCTCGGGGCGAGCTTGTCCCGGGCGGAGGGCTGCGGAGGCAGCGGGGGAAAACAGTTATCCTTTTTTTGTATTGGTTGGGGGGAGGGAGAGAATTTTTTTTTGCTTTGGCAAATTATCTTTCTTTCCTCCTTTTTCCTTTTTTTTTTTTTTTTTTCCCCCCGTTTTCCTTAATGCTAGGCAGCCTAAAGCACCGGTCCTCTTTTAAAACGAAAAGAGGAGAGGTGCTGGAGCAGGGGACACCTCTGGACACTGAACCGGTTCCCCGGGCCCCTCTGCCCGCCCGGGCCCCCCCCGCCGGGGCGCGCATCCAGGGCGGGCACCAGCAGAGTCCCAGGACCCAGCCCGCTCCGGCTGCCTCCTTTGTCCTGCTTCACCTTCTGGGCGGTGTGGGGCTGGGGGTGAAAGCCACATCTGCAGATGATCCCGAATTAAATCCTTTTCCCTCACCAAAGAAACACGGATTTTATATACGTACATATGTACGTATGTATACACACACACACACAAATGTGCACATGCACATATATATTAACCTATATACATACTTATGGGTATCCCAAAATGCAAATGACTAACTGCAAATCGTAAGTTAATTGAACGTAATAAAAAGTCCTGAACTGCATCTGTGCCCAAGCAAGGCGGGGACCCAAGCCGAAGCGCTCGTTTTTCACTTCCGAAATGAAAACTGTCCCTGGCCCGTTATCGCTCCTCCGGGCTCCCCGGCTCCGGCTCCGGGCTGGATATCGGCTGCCTAAAACTTTGGGAAGGGTCTGGCCTCGGGAGGGGGGTGTTCGCTGGTTGGTTTTAATGGCGTTTTGGTCGCATTTCTGCTGAAATGCGTGAAAAGACGAGGGTGCTAACCCAGCAAATGCCTAGGGAAAATTAGGCGCGTTCAAAAGCTCTGTCTCCTTTCGGAGATCCGAGGCTACAGCATGTCCGTGATAGGTATGAAATATTAACTAGCATATCGGTGGGACTGAAATCACACGCCGGAATCAGTTGAAATTAGACTGAAACCTGGCATGAATTTAAACTGTCACAAGCATCTCAGCTCTTTCCAACTCCTCCCTTCCATCCCCACCCCCAGCCCCTCTCCATAGATTAGATTAGCTAAACATACAAGCCAGAATTTCGATACACAGGGAAAAAGGGGAATAGTAAAGATATACTTTTTTTCGTTCGTTCGCATTATAGTATTTTTTTAGATGTTTTTTTCCTGAAGCATGCCCTGCTTTCATTTTTTTAAAACCATCTCCTGAGCGAATGATTCCTCTAAACTGAACCCTCTCGTTTTGCGATTTCTCGACCAGAGAAGGAAAATCAGCAGTGCTGAGTAGTATTGGCTTGTGCAGAAATACGGGTACACGAATATGTGATTATACCCGGTCCTTCTGTTTGGGGAGGGGGTGGAAGAGAGGAGGATATTAAATACGCGTTTGGGCTGTAAATTAAATTGCCTTTCGCCCAATGTTATATTAAACAAGATCAAACAGTAGGAAACAGCTGAAAGACTGGTTGTTGTTCCCCAACCTATTAACCGGTTTTTATTACCCCAAGCTAGCCAGTAGCTCCCCAGGCAGGTCCACCTGTCTAACTTGCCTAGAGACACTTTCTCAACTTTCTAATCCCCCCGCCCTTTTTATTTTCTCCTTCCCCTGCGAGCCTGTGCGGGAGTTTTAGCTCGCTTGGTTCAAAAATTATTTTTAATTTGAATTTCTTTCCGCTGAAAGAAGGAACGGCTGTTTCCCTCCTCGGCCGGCGGTCCCCGCACCCCGGGGGGAGGCGGTGCTGCCCTGGCCCAGGTGACAAGGGCGGGCGGGGGACCGGGGGGCCAGGCGGCAGGACCGGCCGGTGCCTCTCTCCGCAGGGATGCTCCGTTTCACCCGGGCCCGGGCAGCTCCCCCACAGCCACGCTCCTCTCCTCCTCCTCCTCCTCGCCGGCCGCAGCCTCTGGCTAGGACAGGCTGACGGACACAAAATGCCCAGGGAGAGCCCCCTCCACATTCAGCTTTCTCCCAGAAGAAGCAGCAGCATCCTGACGGCCCGGAAGCAGGAAGAACAGGTCTCCCAAGGCAATAAAACTCCCCGGACAAGGTTTCCTCGTACAAAAATACCCAGATAGACAAAAATGTCTGACGTCCTGCGCTGCCCCCTTCCCCCGGGCGAGTGAACACCTAAAACACCGGATCGATTTCGGATGCGAACGGGGGCTGGCGGGTCAGGGCGCGGGGTGGGGGGTGGGGACACACACACACACACACACACACACCGCACACACACACACGACACCGAAGTTGCGACTTATTTTTCACGGCTCCGCTCACGTTATGCATGCGGGCATGTGCGTTTCTAAACGTATGTTCCCGCCGCTGCGGGAGGGAGGCGGCCGGAGGAGGGAGGCAGGGTGCGGGAGGCGAGCCCGCTCGCCCCGCCGGGGCCCCCGGGGCCGGGGCCGGGGCCGGGGCGGCGGCGGCCCGGTCGCCCCCGCTGCGGAGCGCCGGGGGCGACGGGAGCCGGGGCCGGGGCAGCCGGCAAGGGGCGCGGGGCGGAGGGCGCCCAGCCCCGCTCTTACCTTCCGCCGTCCTGCCCGTGCTGAACTCCTTCAGTTTGTCCTTGTCGCTCTCTACGTGGTCTTTGAAAAGATGCACCGGGCAATGGTTGCTGCTCTCGGTCATGTCCTGCAGGTTAGAGTCAGAGTTTCCAAGCTCCCTAGAGCGAGCCAACCCACTCTCCAAAACTTCCCTGTACGTGATCGTCTCCTTCTTGTTGCTGCTGCCACTGCCGCTGCTGCTCTCTTTGCTTTTCTGGTCGAAAGATTTGGATACAAAAGCCGTAAGTTCTTCCATGGCTGCCCGGTGATCTTATCCACAGAGATCCACTTGTTTTCAGTCGGAGATGTGGCCGTCCTCCGCACGCTGTTTTTGCACGTAGAAGATGGGCTGTATAGGGTTAGATCACTCCTGCTGTTATTTATGCCTTTCAATTTGAGATCACACTATTTATACATGGCTACCTCAGCCCAACCCCCAGCTCTCCCTGTCTCCAGCAATTACTGACTGCTCCATAGTCGCAGGCGGACTCCTAGCAGCTATCTCCCCCACCTCAGTCCAGCAATTGGCTTTCTTTTCATTTCATCACTCTTTGGCATCTTTGCACCTTGATTTAGGGAGGCAAAGAGGCGAAAGCGAAAAAGAGGGGGAGAGAGAGAGGGAGAGAGAGGAATAAAAGGGAGGGGGGGAAGAGGCAAACACGAAAATAGGTATCTGCATTCTGTAAATGGGTTACAGAAATGAAAGTCGAGGAAGACTTAATTGATTGTAAGGACATCCTGTGCGTGGCAACACTGTGAGTAAAAACGGACCTAGCTAATGAAATAACTGTGCTTCTGCAATTAAATGTATCGCTGTCAAGAGGAAAAGAAAATGAGTGTTCAATAAAAAAGGTAATGAATAAAAAGCTGGAGATGTGCATTTGTTGCAATCGTTGGAAATTCTGCCTGATTTGCTATTTAGCTAATTTCGCTTAATTAAACGGTCAAAATAATCGGCGAACCAAAAATGCTGGTTTAAAAGCGTTGCCTGTTCTGGCGGGTGGGTGCGCGGAGGGGGACGCGTGTTGCAGTGAAACAAGTGGCGAGGTGTCTCGGAGACCCGTGTCGGTGTGCTCGGAGGGTTTGGAGGGGGGTGTCTGGCTGGGGGGGGGGGGTGGGGGGGTGGGGTGGTGGTGTATCCAGAGGTAGGGGGGCTCTCCAGGTGCGTGTAAACATTGTAAGATCTGTTTTCTTGTTTACTATTATTATGTCGTCTGAAGATACTGTTGGGGGAAATTAAAATCTAAAATGTTTCTTTGGGTGTAGAGCTATCCTGCTGCGTGCAGCAGAGGGGTAATTTGTTAACACGAGAGTTTGTACACGACAAATAGCGCATTAAGTCGGGTTTTTTTTTGTTGTTTTGTTGTTTGTTTTTTTTTTTTTCCTTCTTTCAACGAAACATATCCTGCCGGATTTAAGATAGGACCGGCAATAATTTTCCCATCTTGTTCTTAGTAGGTTGCTGTTATTTTTGTTGTACTCCCGGAATAATTATTATTCTATGCGCTTGAATAGCTGCCTGAAATTCATCTCCAGATTACAGCGCCGGCATTTCTAGCGCCTCTCCGCACCGTTTGATCCTCACGCGGAGCCGACTTTCCAGCTATTTATTTCTATCTCCTCGGGCTTTTACGCGAAGGGTTATTTGGTATTTGGAGGAATTTTGCCTTCTGGTCGTTTGTCTTTTTACGTCCTTCTCATTCCCTCGCCTCGAGTTTGAGATAATCAGAGCCCGTCGTCACGCCACCCCCTGCTCTGAATCGCAACCCAAGGAGGCTCCTTGCTGGAGCAAAGGGCCATTGTTTCTTTTCCGGGGGAGCGTGGGACCGCTCTGAAAATTAGCAGGACGTTAAAACACTAAAAATACGTTTAATTAATCCAAAGGTGCCCCCAGCACCAGAGTTAACACCTCCACAGGAGGAGGGGAAAAAATAATAATCGAGGAAGCAATTAATAAAGGGCTTTAAAAAAAAAATCAATCTCCCCCTGTGCGAATTTAAAATGATTATCTAGGGGACAAGGATTGATCATTTGATCTCGGCACTGCGGATATCCCTGACATTTATTATATTGTGGTGTCTCGGTGGCATCCTTCCTCCAGAGTTCATTTAACAAGCGAGGGAGCCGAGGAAGCCTTACAACTTAACAAACAGGTCTTGTCATCGCAAACGCCAATCATATCCGAGGCTCTAATGTATATCACACAGCACCACATAAATAATAAAGGCAAACGATAGACGTGGAAGTAACGTATGGCTAAGAAAAGATCCCGGCACGACACGCTGCTTGTGCCTCTCTCACGCCGTCCGCGTGTGGAAGGGCTCATGGTGGGTTGTTGCACACGCTGGTGGCGCGGTGCGAGGGTGCCACGGACACACGTACACGCGGGGACACGGGCGACCGCTCCCGCGGGGAAGAGGCTCCGCGGGGCTGCGCCGGGGCCGAGCCGCCGCCGGGGCAACTTTCCCCAGCCCTCGGCTCGCCCGGCACCGGCTCACCACTCCCCCACCCGTGCCCAGCCTCCCTCTGCCTCCCTCGCAGCAAACAGTAAATAAGGATAAATATTTACTGACTCCGTTCCCTGGCCCCGGCGCGGTGCGGTGCGCTTCGGTTTCCCGCAGCTGCCGGAGTTTGCTCCCCATCCTCCGGATCCCCCCCTTTCCTCCCTCTCGCCCCCGTTCCGCTCTCCTCCCCGCCTCCCCCCCTCTGCGCCCAGACCCACGCCTGCAGCCCACGCGGGCGCGGGGTCGCGCTTCTCCCGGCGACCCCCCCGGGCCCCGCCGGGGCTCCTGCCGCCATGGACAGGGGCAAACACGAGCCCCCTAAAGCAGAGGGGAAAAAAAGCCCTGTTGACCTCCCCCTTCCCCATCCCTCCCCGCTTCCCGGCAGCGCGGGGGCGCCCGGTGGGAAAGCCGGTTGCCCCCTCCCCGGCTCCCGCGGGGGCGCAGCTCTGCCCGAGGCAGACACCGGGCGCGCAAATGGCATGGCAATACGCTGCCCACCACCACTCGCCGCCCTCGACGGCAGCGGGGAGGCGGCCGGGGGGGAGCCCTGCAGGCGGGGGGACTTGCCTCAGACTCGCTCCGAAAGCGAAAAGCGAAACAAAGCACCGGAAAGGGAAAGGGGAAAAAAAGGGGGAAATAATTAAAAAAAAAAAAAAAAAAAAAAAAAAGCTGTACAAGTCGCAACCCTCTCCGGGGATCCGGCCGCCGCCCCACGCCGTGGACCCCCGCGGGGGCAGGCGGCGGAGGGCGCGGAGACGCGGGCAGCCCCGCGGGCGCGCACGGCCTCACTGCGCGCCCCGCGCAGCGCGGAGCTTTGCGGGAAATGACGGGCCCGGCCCGGCCCGTCCCAGTGGGGCGGCGGGGAGCGGGGAGAGGCGGGGGATCGCCCCCGGCCCCCCCCCCCCCAGCCCGCGGCCGTGCCCGATTTAGGCAAGGTGCTGCGGGCGTGGGCAAAGGTGGGGGGCACTTCTGACCCCGCGACAAACTTTGGCGGCGGATTCAGAGGGGAATTACGCTTATTGCTGCGCCTAATGACGGGCTGGGGAGGAGGGATGGAGGGAGGGAAGGAGGGAGGGAGGGAGAGAGGGAGGGAGGGAGGGAGGGAAGGAGCTGCCGTCCAAACCCCATTCCCTTGCAGGCACGGAGCTCCCGGGACCCTGTCGCAAAACTACGAAGTGAGCAGCGCCCCTCAGAGCTGTCCCCGGCTCAACTCGGCGCCTCGGGCATCCCTTTGGCGCGGCACAAGGCACCCTGCTCTCCCTGACACCCCCCCCCCCCGCCCCCCAGTCTCTTGCCGGAGCTGCCACCAACGTCGTGCCGAGGGCTCCCCGGCCAGCGCGGTCCCCCGGTTCACCTGCGGGCGCTGCGCCCCCAAATCATCCTCCTCCTCCCTCCCCACCGCCCCGGGGCACCGGGCCGGAGTCCTGCACCCTGCTGGGCGTCGTAACTTGACAAAAGGGGGGTCCTGCGCATTCCACCCCACACCCCCCCCCCCCTCCTTTCTTTCACCTCTCCTCACTTTTCCCACCGCCGGCTCTACGGGGCTCAGTCCCCTCCTCAGATCCGAGTCCCCCGGTACCCGGGAACATCCCGGTACTCGGTGCCGCAGCAGAGTGTTTATTTAGCGTGGTATCAATACTTGTGTTATTTTTTATTCCTCTGTCAAAGGGACCTCTTGACCATTGCGGTTTTTCTCCGAGTTAAACAAGAGGAATAATTATGAATGAGTTTAAGCGTTGCATTAGCTTTAAGCATTTCCAAGGCAAAGTATTGGATTTCATATTTATAAGAGGAATTTACATTTGTACATTGACTCATGGTATGACGTAGGACGAAACCGATTTCCTCCCTCCCCCCGTTTCAGTCCATTTTGGTCGAAATGGGGCAAACAGAAAAATCATCGTTTTAATCCACGCTTTAATAAGCGCTGACCCGAAGAGCAAGATTTTGTTGAGTAGATAACTGAGTCCCCTCTCTCCATCTCCCTCCCTCCCTCCCTCCCTCTCTCTCGTGATTAATTCAGAGACTGTAATCATGGACATTGTACATCAAACCTTTCTGCTCACGCTACAGACTCCTGCAGATTTTTATTGGTTTACATGAAAGCGAGTAAACATATTTCAGAGGATGCCCTTTCAATCTGGCTCCATTTCCACAGCACATAATTCCAAGGACAATTTGTTTTAATAATAAGAATGGATGCAGTGTTAATGGTTTTCAATTTGTGTTTAAAAAAAACCATTAAATATTTATAAGTATCGATCGAGGGTTTCAGGATTTTACAGACGTCTTAACACATTTCATAGATGGGATTTTTTTTTTTTTTAATTTAGAAACCTGCGTCGTATTCTCTTTTATGCTGTTTATTGATTTAAGCAACATCCGTGTCTCAAGTGAGAGACTAATAGATTTTCATTAAAATAGGCTCTCTTAATCCTGATTGTGAATGGATATGATTGATCCATCCAGCACACTACACATCTATAATATTAATAAAGGACATTATCATGGCAGGACTTGCTTTTCCGTCATCAGGACACTTTTTTTTTTTTTCCCCTCCTTGCAACCTTAAAGATTTATTTGGGAGACGCAAAATGGCCCACAGGAGGGAAACTCATTGGGAATAATACATTTTTATATTAGATTTCTTTTTTTTTGTAGCTTCAGTGGAAAGATTTTTTAAAAAAAAAAAAAAAAACAAAAAACCAACAAAAACAACAACTACAAACCGCTGTGGCAACATATGGTGAAAATTAAACTGTTTCCCCGCAAATCTAATCTTAAAACATTTATGTTGAGTTTTATTTTTAGAAAAACATTTTTAAAGGAGAGGAAAACAATCTTGTATGAAAAGTAAAATAAAGAACATTTGAAAGGCTATAGTTTAAACTAACAATAGCCTACTTCCCCGGCTGAGGCTGCTGGACGGGTATCGTACCTGATGAATATGTTACGGAGCGGTCGGGACAGGAGCGGCTCCAGTAATTAATGGAGTGTGACAGAAATGCTAAGGGCTTAATTGTCTTTATTCCGACTTCTAGCAACGGAACCAAAGGGATACATTAATTCAGTACAAAAACACACAAATGCTCTCCTCTCACCTACACGGAGGCACATGCAAACACACACGCTCACACACACGCACAACGTCTCTTCTCTATCACTATTATTTTTTTTAAAAAGCTGCATCTTTCCAGCAACATTAATTACTCATATATTCATTACAGCGAGCCTAGACCCGTTCAAATCCTCATCTACTTTTACTTCTGTAAAATTAGGCATTCACGTGACGAATTACAATAAGCAATTGCCTTTGTGTGTAATTAATTACAATTTAGTGGGCGAGCATACTGGGCGAGTAGCCTCCTTGATTTCAGTCGCCCTAGATAACTCGAGCAGAATTGGAAGAGTCTATCTGAAAAAACGCCGAAAAAGAGGGAAAAAAAAGTTCCGAGCTGTAAAGTTTGTGCTGATTTTACCAACGCAAAATACACACAGAGAGAATTGTTTGCCTCCTCCAGTAATGTGCGAGGGACGCTGCAATTTTGAACTCTGTAATAATGATTAATAAGTCAAAAGGGCATATTTTTCTTTTATGGTATGCAGCGCTCAAGGGAATATTCCGTGTATGTCTTTAAAACGAAGTAGGAATATTTACACACATGCACAGAGTTAGCAACAGCACCAAAGAAAGAAAAAAACCCACGAATATTTCAGTGAACTATTACATTTTTTCAATTATTTCCCAACGAGTATTTCAATGAACTGTTACATTTTCCCAATTCACAGGGAAGATTTATGGGATTATTAAGATTTCTAGTGGAAATATTATACAGTGGAAGTTTATCGTCTCTCAGGGATTGTACACCATTTGATATCAATTTCCAGATGTTATGATCTTTTTCAGAAAATAATTGAGTATATTAACTTCTTTCCTACAGAAGACTATTTAGGGGGTTATTTATTTATTTATTTATTTACTTATTCTGTTAAGGGCACAGATATCTCTTCCCCCCCGCCCCCCCCCCCCCCCCCTCCTTTTCCCTTAACAGAATGAAATTGTTGAAACATTAGAGCAAACTCAAATCGGGTAACAGTTTAATACTCAAGGGAAGGAATAATTCATTTGCCAGTTTATTACAAGCAGGAGCCCGTGGATTTACCCATAGGTTTAAACAAGAAGGAGGTACAGCCCGAGATGACCCCCCTGCCTATTTCGCTGCCCAAAGCCGTGGGCGAGGGGGGAGGCGCGGTGGCGCTCGGTGGGTGCTGGAGCCCACGCAGGGTGGCGGAGCTGTGCCGGGGGGAGCCTGCGGGCCCCCCCCGCTGACCCGCGCCCCGCCGCAGCGGCGTGAGCTCCCCCGGGACCGCACGGTTAAAGCAAGTCGGAACCCACACGCGTGTTTTGAAAAGGTCTTTTCGAGGTGGCGCTCGCCTCGTCCGGCGGTAGGTCCCCAAGTCCCCGCGGACCTGGGGAGTGCGCACACGCGTGGACACTCGCACACGCACCACACACACACACACACACACACACACAGACGGGTCCGTGCACACTGCCGCGCGCGCGCAAAACCTGCGACCCCCCCCCCCCCATCCTCCGCGATCCGGCGGGGAGCGGCGGGATGTCTCCCCCGCCGCCCCCCCGGCCCAGCCCGGCCAGGGGCTCCGCCGGCCCCGCTGCCGCCGTGTCAGAAGGGGCGGGATGCTGCCCGGCCCGGCGGGGGAGCGGGGCGGGGGGAGGAGAGGGCGGGGGGCGCGTGTTAAACGCAGATTTGAGATTAAGCGCAGATTAAGCGCAGGGCGACCCTCCCCACCCCCCCCCCGTCCCCGTCCCCGGTCCCCACTCGTGCAGGCTGCGGATGGGCGAGGTGTGCCGGCCGGTCCCTGCTGCTGAGCTCTGCCCCGACCCACGGCGGGGGCGGAAATCGGTGGGTGCCGCAGCGGCCGTTCCCCTGAGGAAGGGTTGAGCCGCGTCCCCCCCCGGTCCCCGCTGAGCTGGTCCCGGCCGCGGCCGCCGCCCCCCGCAGTCGCGGCCCTCGACTAGCAGAGACACTCCCCCCCCTCCCGCTCCCCTGCTCCCGGCCGCCGTCGGAAGGGATGGGGCCGGCCGGAGCGAGATTTCACCCCAAAAAGGGATTAAGGGCTGCGGCGGGCTTCAATGCCCTTGCACGGCGAGGTGGGGAGCGAGGGGCCTAACATTTCACAGGTTACCTCGCCTCGCATTTATCGGGGTAGTTAAAAGGAAAAAAAGAGGTGCGGGAGAAGGAGAGAGAAAGAAAATCAACTTTAAGAGACTCCGGGTTTAAATAACAGCCTTTGATATTTTGACAGTACAATGGAAAACACTTAACAGGAGTCAAGTTTTGATGTCTGAGGCTGGCAGCGCCCCCTAAAATTATATTGTCTTGCCTGCTGCTTCAAATTGGACCCAGGACCTTATAACGTCTCTCCAGGTCTTTATCTGCAGCGTTTCTGATTGCAAAACCATAATTGTATCGTTTTACACCAGTCAACTCAGCAAGTGCCAGTGGAATAAAATCCACAAAGTGCACACACATACCAGCTCTCCGGCTAAAGCAGTCTGTTCTTTGCAAGTTGTAAAGGCCTGCAAATTAAATACCAATTACTGGAAGCAATAAAATGTTTTTTATTGCACGAAATCTACTTAAAACAGAAAAGAATAGTTGTTTTATTTTCGGGAGGGGGAGGTGGGGGCACAGCTCATGAAGACATATATTGGCAGAGAAAGATTATATACAGTGCCTGCACAGGGCCACAATGGAGACATTCTACAGCTGGCAGCAGGCAGGGCTTTCCCCCATCTTATACAGAGAAGGGTTATGCAGAGGTGCTTATGATAGGGATTATTGTAGGTGAGACTTGGGGAGGTGGGAAGCCTGGGAACAGTAGCTCTAGGTAGAAGCGAGTGAGTGGTGCAACCAAGTTATACAACAGCAGTCCGATGTGCTTTTAAGCCCCTTGCCAAATGAGGCTCTAAGGGGTCAGGTCGGCGGTGAGAATAACACAGAGTTATGAGGGGGATCTGCAAGGTAGTACAAGAAGCAGTCTGTCCTCTTCTCCTTTCCCTGTCCTCTCTTTCTTCTCCACTTTGGGGAAGAATGGGTTACTGGATTTCTACCTTTAGAGCAGCAGCGTGAAAAGGCTCCTAATTCCCTGCTATACTCTTTCCAGCCCCCTCAGTGGGGTAGCCACTGGGAGGCAGACTAGGGGGGTGCAGCCAGCAGTGTTCCCTGGGGTACCAGCCCCACAGCAAGGCTTCTGTCCCCCCAGAAACATCTTCAACTTTCTACAGAGCGAAACAACATCAGCAAGACCACCAGCGGAAGGGATGTATACCTGGATGAGACACCCTTGTCTTTGCCTGAGCTCAGCTGCCCTTCACCGTGACACAGCACCACATCTAACACAAAAAAAGAAGAGTGGAAAGTAGCCAGAAAGACATGCTATGGCTTTCTGACCAATGGGATAAGTGATACGACCAACTTCATTTAATATGCTCAGCCCTCGAATTGCTCATCGAAACCTCTTCCAGATACATGCATCCCACTGCTAATTTCCCTAGTGTTTCGTTACTCCCGGAACATCCTGTCCTTGTGGTTTTCCCTTATATTGTGCCCGTGCTTCACCCTTGGCTTCACTTAACGCCAGGAACTGCCTGTGGACAGGACAGGACACAGCCCTGGGGAGCACCTACCACGCACAGCGGGTCACGACATTTATGCTGACAGGGGCTCGCGTTGTGCCTCTGTAAATAGAATTTGAAAGAGCGGGGTTTATTTTTTCCAATGACAGAGTCAATTTGAGGATTGCAAGCTTGTTTCTTAACATGACCCCATTCTAACTGAACTAAATTCTCCAACTCACCAGAGCGTATTATACAGAGCCAGGCTGAGGCAACAAAGAGATCTTCCAAGCTAATTACCCACAAGCACGCAGGCTTTCTGTAGATGAATTGGATTTAGAAATGCTTGAAGACTAGACTTGACTAGATTTAGAAACACAGGGAAAATTGAAACTCTACCATGTGTTTTACTGCCATTTCAAAGGTTCCCCATGCTTACCATGTGAAATCCCCAACTTTTGAAACGCCCGATTTAAGCCACCCTGATTCTGCTTGCAGTGTGAGGTGGTGACTCGGGGCTGCAGGTTACCTGCAGCCTTTGCCTGGCCTAGGGGACCCATCACCCCAGAGCCTGTGCGATGCAGAGGGCCCTGGGCTGATGCTGGACTCCAAGAAGCCTCCAGAGGAGATGGCTGGGCTGGGGAAGATGGTGCCTGGGTGTCCTGGTTTAGCCAGGATAGGGTTAAGTTTCCCCAGCAGTGGGGGGGAAGCTCTAGCCGGGTTATTCATATGCCATGCTGACGTCACATCCTGGCGCGAGCGCAGGAAGAATCGGTGATCACGTGGGTTGGCACAGCCGGTTCTCTCTTTGCTGTATCGGTATATACTTTGCTCTGTTCATTGTTATCACTATTATTGTTATTGTTTGTTGTGTTGCTGTTGCACTTTTGTATTAAACCTTTCCTTATCTCAGTCTCGGGGCTTTGTATTTCACTCTCTTTGTGGGGGAGGGGCAGCGGCCGCGTGGTCTCAGACCCCGGCAGGGACTAAACCACCACACTGGGACACCTGGGAAGTCGTGAGGCCACTCTCCAGCACCAATGGGGCTGATGCACTGGTGGGGCTGCTGGTGTCAGAAGCAGCAAAGTGGGATATTTTCCCTCCTTTCCCCAAACTGGAGGAGCTTTGCAGTTTATTTCCAACTGGATATTATTTTTTTTCTTGGTTGCACTTTTCCCCCACCTCTGCGGCAAGAAGTGCCCTGCCAGTGGTTTGCCTGGGGTTCACTCACGAGGGTCAGCTGCTTGGCAGTAAGGACATGGCTTTCAGAAATAGTTGGGTCTCCTGATATCAGCCCCAAGGAAGTGGAGGCCCAGGGCTGACATCTGCAGGTCCCTCTGCTGCACTGGATCCTCATTTAGTGCTGAGTGAGGAAAAGCTATGGGAAGGAAAAGGTTTAATGGCATAGTAATGCTGCTCCTTTTGGGGCAGGGAGAGGGAGTCACTGTCAGGGAGAAGAGTGTTTATTCATTCATTTTTCCTGAAAGAGGGGAATTCTGTCTTCAACGTTGTTAAATAAGCAGGACTTAGGCTGCTGCGTGCCCAAATCACACCATGTGCTCCCGTTTACACCCCTCAGTGCACGTCCACGTGCACAAATATTCACCCATTGATGAGGCTGCGGAGGTTTCTGGTTTTGTTTAAAAATTGGCCGCCTGCAGCCTCCCCTTAGTTCCTCTGGGTATGCGTGAGCAGCTGTGGAGAGCTGCAAGGCTAGCCAACAGACCTTGTAGCCCCCACAGATGTCAATTAGTTTCTCTCGGGCTTCCTTTGGATACACTGGGGTCTTGAGACCTCCATGTGCTGACTTATTTGTAAAGCATGAGTTATTCACTAACTCCGTGTTATTAATTAGAAGATTATCAGCTCTCAGTGGTTCGCCTGACTGCTGCAGGGAGGTTCCAAGAAAATCCTCATATGGACCACGCTCAAGGAGACCGTCAATTGATTACTATGGTGGGACAGTCCTGCTTTCTGCATTAAAGAGCAACTGGAGGGATATGAAAGGCTTTGGAGACCCTGAGTGCCTTTCCAGGCTTGGGTAACCCAGAAAGCAGTTTGCCTCAGCTGCATCACCATGGATTGGTGACGGCTGGCCGGTTGCTCGTGGAGTCAAGCCTGGGGACTGGGGCAAAAGGTCTCAGGGAAAACATGCAAAGAGCCCATGTTGGGCTGTAGGGGGAAAAAAAAATGCATAAACCCTTCTGGCAACTAGAAAAAGGCAAGGAGCTAGGTGCTAAAAGTGCGAGGAGGAAGGGAACAGTTAAGTACATTGCCTCTAGATACCTCAGATTTTTAAACTAGTTAAACTGACTGCACTCCTCTGGGAATCTGTTTCAGAGGAGGCAAAATTGAGTGCATCTTTAATTTGCCTAATTTTCTTCATCCTATATATTTTTGGATCCTCCCTCCGCTAATGAATCCTTGCTGCGTTCATGGGGAGTGAAACTTGTTAGTATTAGCAGAGGTCATTGCGGCCTTTCTCCGAGCCATCACTGTCCTTCCCATGACTCAATCAAGTATTTGGGAGGGTCACACCAGGGAAGGAGAAGGGTCAGCTCAACCTGCCTGAAGTTTAACCACTTGTCTTTGAAATAAGGCACACTTTGATCTAAGGTGTCACATGAGGTCCAATATATAGTAATATATATATAAATTTTTGTACAGAAAAAAAGAAATCAGGAGGCCAGCTCTGCAGTAACATGAAAATCTTGGTGCAGATAAAAACCATCAGTTAAAGCCAGAAGGAGAAGAGTTTGGGTACAAAAGAGGGTTTGGTGATGATGAAGGCCTGGAATATCTGGTGTTTGTGATCTGTGACTTTGCCAGGGATTTCCCGTGTGCTGTTGAGTGAGTCACTTTCTAATCTTTCTCTGCCTCAGTTTCCCACCTGCAAGATGGGAATTAAACACACATTTTGTCAGTTCTTCATTTGTCTGCCTTATCTACGCTGTCTATAAAGTTTAGGGCATTGCTTCTATTTTTGTTGTGTCTACTGCTTGGCAGTTTCACGTTCCTTGGGGCCCTTAGGCATTTTCCATAACACAGATAATAAGTTTAACAGGTTCTCTCTTTTTTTACTGCCTTTGGCTGTTACCATACATGGCCACAGAGCTCATCACATCTTGTTCTCATGAGTCAAATGCAGGAAGGTATCTTCACGGCATCTTTGTGGGGTCTCTGCCTCTCAGCGAACAAGGTCTTAGCAGATTACATGGAAATAATAATTAATAATCACTGCTGTCCACCAAACCGACCCATCTCATCTGTTCTGCTTGGCAGATTGGTCTGAACCACCAGTGACCCAAAAATAACTTCTCTTCTTAAGACAGACACACTAAACAGCAAAGTGGTTCCCATGATTTTTAAAGGGATGATTCATGGAAAGAGAGGACCTGTGCAGGATGTAGACCTCACACTTGCTCAGTGAAGATGCATAAATCCTTTACCAGGGTGGCTGAGAAGAGCAGAGACCAGGCTTTAAAAGTGGCCAGTCATTTACATGTCTCAGTTCCCTCCCTAATTTGAGGCAACGTGTCCAGATTTAAAACCGTGGCATGTGTTGTCAGTTCCTGTTGTCTTCAACCCTAGTAAATTGTTAAGTACCATGCTCTTCAAAAAGTCATGTCCTGCATATCTCCTAAATCACCAAAAGGTGAGGCACCTCAAATTAGAGAGTGCATTTGAGAGGGTAGGTTTAAGTAATTACAAATTGGTGGGTCGGTTTTTTTTTTTTTTTTCCCATTACAGCAAAAGAGTAGTATGATTAGATTGAATCTGGCAGACCTAGCTGGAACAGTTTAAGAAGTTACCATCAACAGCTGTTTACTGCTGTTCCTCCGCCAGAGGTTGCCTCCGTCTTCAACCCACAGAAAGAGCAGGGTGAACGTAGACCTTGGCCACTGAAATGCATGGACCAGCACCTTAGCTCAGATTTGCTTTCACTTTGTGTGCCTTTGCAGCATGACACACAGGGAGTAAGAATCGAGGACTGCTATATTCATAGTTTGGACAGAGAAATACATATGTAAATGTTTGGGACTGACTAATTCCTACTTTTTATGACTACGTGAGTAAAATGCATTGGAGTGTTCTGAATAATTTTCCTTATTTAAATTTTGACGTAATAGCTCATGCAATTGTTTTTCCAGAAGCACACAGATTCAATTAATTTTAAAAATAACTTAATAGTAACAAGCGCTAAACATGGTTGTGTTATTTGTCCCTTACTTTCTAAGATTTTTCAAACTAGTTTTTCTTCTCTTTGTTATTTTGTTTTCCCATGGCAAATATTCAAGCTCTGTGGACACAGACTTCATGTTGCTTGAGGGAGGAGATACAAAAATGATATTGTCCTTCAGAGAATCATAATGTGAATGAGAGAGAAGAAAACTCCCTTTGTAGTCTATTTGTGCATTACCAGGCAAACTTCCTATGCCTCAAGATCTTCACATTCTGATACATCATCCTTATATAATAGATAGATTGGATGAAATGCCAAATGTAAATTGTGCACACTTCAAATTTCTATTACTTCTAAAGTGGTTTTAAAATAAAACAAGTCCATTGGAAGAAAAATTATATGAGTATATTTGCTAATCCTAAATTGTAGTTAAAGAAAGATTTTTGGCAGAGGTGGTTGAACAGACATTTCTTAACATTGATTTTGTTTTGTTTTGGTTTTGGTTTTTATTAAACAATTGATCAGTAACAAGACTCAACAATAACCATTTTTTCCTGTCTCTGAGTTAGATGTGTGATGCAAACCAGGTGACTTCGTGTGGTTCTCCTTTTTGCCAAGTTGGACAGAAAATGTCAGAGTTAGGTCTGCTACTGGAAGATATTTTCAACATATAGAATGACAAAGTAATGACTTTCCAAAATGGTTATCAAAAATTTTGAAATTTGTTTGCCAAGCAAAACTATTTAGAGAATATTAGTAATGCTTTCTCAGATTGTTAAAACTACATTTTTACACAAGTAAATATAGACTCCTTAAGCTATACCTTCCCTTAGTATTAAACAAAACGTATTGTACAGGGGGAAAATATTAGCATTCACTAGGAAAATACACACATAGTCTCCACAGTCACATTCTTCAAAAGAAACAAAAAGAAAGGCTTACATGACATATACAGCTGTAAATGCATACAGGTCAGTTGCAAAGCTGACCCTATTTAGAGCTGGACTACTGAGGTCCTTTTCTACCTGAATTATCTTCTGATCCTAAAAATCACAGCTCATGATTAACCATGTTTCTGATGCACATTCAGGCCATAAATCCCCAATGTAAAATTTGAAAGCCACCAGTATCACCATTGCCCTCAAACCAGAGCAGCAGAGTATACTCTATCTCTGAGTGAGAGGTTCGTTGTGGAACTGCTCGACACTTGTCAGTGGGAAATACATTTAGATGCATCACCACACTTGAAATACTTAGTAATTGCCTGCTTGCTTCACTAGATGTTTTCAAAGGCCTGACCTCGGGAATTAATTTTCAGATGGGTTCATATGCCAGTCTCCCCATTTACGTTTAAAAGTCCAAGCTCAGAGCTTGGATGGACATCCACGCTTCTGAGTGTACCACCACATTTACAGTTTTCATTGGTGAGGCTAGTCTCACTGCCTCACCCAGGGGTAGGGTCAAGTTTCTCAAGGGATATATGCAAAGCATCTAATTTAGGGTTTTTCTATGAAGCTCCCCCTAACAGAATACCTTCATGCAGAAAACCTATAGCTATCAACCTCTGAACATCAGTACTTAAATTACGTATCTACTATAGCCTATATAAAGAGCTCCTCTCCACTCCCTCCAGTCATAATCCCTCTCCCGTCCCCTTCCTTCTCCCAAAGAAGAGGATGCTACAGTGAGTCCATACTGGGCACAGCCACGTGTCTACACCAGCTTTTTGGCTCAGACCAGGAGTGTGCTCGTCACATAAATCTGATGACCATCAGGCACCACTGGAAGCTGTGCACCAGGACCTGACTTGGTGCACACCAGTCAGTAGTGGGAGTTCATTCCCCAGGACCTGACTAGGTATAGACCTAAGTAAATCCCCCAAAATGCAGATAACAGTGCCATTTTGCTCTAGAGATCAGCTCCTGCTGGGATGGGATACTTGCTGATGTAGACATAGCCAGGATACACTCCGCTATTGTGCTAGTACAACTACCTCTGTCGTGTCTCTGCTGGCAGATAGAGATGAGATGGCTCCCCAGAGCTTGTGCATGAAGTACTGAATAAGGGATCTGTTATCCCTCAGAAAACTGTAGGAATATCTTTGTTTATTCAGATATTGTGCTCTCTACATCTGTACCTTTCACTGAATCCAGTGAGCAATGATGTCTCATGCTGAAGGCAACTGAAGACACCCATTAGTGGTACATTGTGTAAAAATGAAATAGTTCTCCACTATATAAAGTACACAGATGATGCTGGTCAGGAGCAAAGTTTTCTTGCCCCAAAGCGAGGTGCAATATAACTCTGAACTCCTTAAAAGTGAGAAACTGAAGTCTGTGGAGAGATACCAGACATGGAAACAGATGACTGATAAGCATTTTAATAACAAGAAATTTATTGTTTGCCAATGTAGCATCTACACTAAAGTCACAGTTGCACTAATAATTGTTATTTCTTTGATAGGATCAAGGTAGTGGGACTGTGGAGAGAGTAAATAAAAGATATTGTAAGCAGATCTTCTAGGCCAAACACACAGCTCTTCCACTGATGCCAAATACTTTTTATATTCAGGTCTCCTTTTGTGGAGAAAGAAGAAGAGACCATCAAGGACATGCAAACTGAGTGGAAATACGAAAATAAACCAATAGATTCGCCAGCCTTGTTATTTATAGACCTGTAAACCCATGTCCAAAAGCCTTCATCAGTCAGAGCAGGTGCAAAGGAAAAAGCAGACAGACTGGAGTAGATTCACTAAGTGTCAGATAACTGCTCCCAGCACAATCAAGCAGAGATTTCTGTGAGAGTGATGCAAAGCTCAGACCTCCGCTAAAAAGATCAAAGAAGGATCACTAGAGAATTGTAGAAATGCCTCATGGGGACCACCGAGAAGTTCTACAGTTATCTATCATCCTGAATGTGTAGAAATACATAATAGAAACATTAAAATCCGTCTGAATGGAGAATCAATGGGAATGGAGTGTGGGAGCACCAGATGAAAGACAAAGGTAGAAGTGATAAATGTTTTTAGCACCTAGTCTAACAGGTTATCAAAGTTATGCCAGATCTATGTACAGCTCCTCACTTCTGGAAAACAAAGGAGAGCCAAAACCGGCAGGGGGGAACAGAATGAGACTGGAACCACAAAACATCCAGAAAAAGAATCAAAAGAGGAAGAATAAATCCCAGTGATGCCAGAGGTGGCATAGGAAGGAAAAAGAGAGAAAAGAGGGTCATTGTTGACGGCTCCTAAAAGGGTGTACTTCCAAAACCAGAACATGACCACCAGTCTAAAACCCCAAGAGATGTAAAAAGGAGTCACCAGGCAGTGCCTCCTGTTCTGCCTGTCAGGGAATCAGGAATCCAGGAATATCAACTGGGCTGTGCAGACCCAAGACCTGAGGCTTGGGATCCTGTGGGTCTGAGAGCATGAACCAGCCAGACCAGCTCTGCTACAAGAGAAAATCACTTTCCCTTCCTAGAAGGTCTCAGCTTGAGCTCTTACTACATTGTTGCTGTGAGGCTGCAACAGTATACTATCTTAATTAACCGGGAGGGGAACAAATAGACCAACATTTGGCATAGAGGTTTTAAAGGGAAGTTTATTCAGGTTCCTGCATCCCACAGAAAATGCTAAGGTGTGGAAACAAACAGCTATGGTGAAAGCCAGACCCAAATTAGGCATTTCTTCACCCCTAGCAGCAACATACTGCAAAATTAAAAGTCTGATTAATGAAGATGACATTACGATAGGCAGTCCTTACAACTCATACATAATTCAAAGGGAAAGTTGAAATACAGATGTTGATAGCTTAAATGCACACTGATACGGAACATGCTAAAGCGATACTGGAAAGGAACATTTATAAGCGTTGAAAACAAACCATTTCAACAGGGTGGCTCTTCACTAGAGTGGAAAATGCAGAACTGTAACAAGCTAGTGAAACACTGGTGTTAAAGGCTGTGAGAACAAGAAGAGACTTAGCTCAATAGCTGAGGAAGCTTCAGGCCATCAGTGCAGGTTCAGGCAACCAGAGACTCCAGGGCCAGGAGTGAGCACTCAGTGCAGATGCTGGCATTCAGATTTGGAAGCTTTTGCTGTAAAACTGGCCTCTGTCAGGGACAAAGAAGGCTACGGACCAGAGGTGTTTCTGGCTCCCACTGCTCTGCTCAGCTCCAGAGAGCCTTCTTTTTAATGCACTTTTCCTTGCTTATTCATTTGATTCGCATTTAACCTTAGCAGAGATTTGTTTTGACTGTTGGGAGAAGGGGAGTAAGCTCAGGCAGGTGCACGGGGCTTAACTACAGCTTCAATACACTTGGTTATATATGGGTATGTTAACAAAAAGGGAAAAAGAAAGAAATTGCAAAAAAAATGCAAGATACCAAATGTTTTAGTGTTATGCCATATGTCCTTAATAATTATCTTTTGTACAAGTTACTGGAAGCAGTCTGGAGATAAGAGTATTGAACTACTGAGCCTGACAGTGAAACAAGTGAGACCTAAAAATGGAATAAGTACATATATTTTTAATGATTGCAATTTTTTTGTGCTTGTAACTCATCAGTAAGTAATTTTTAATTTTAAAAAAAAAGTATTTAAAATTTCAATAAAGCCTGCCTATAATGTGATTCTGAGATGTGTCATTGGTTTGAGGTATTCTCAGATGGGTAATATAAATAAACTGGTTGAAAAGTGTCTGGTAGTGATTCAAAAGCATAAACAAGGCAAGGAGGATTTTAGGATGTGGCTTTTTTTTTTTTTTTTTTTTTTTTTTTTGGTGTGTGGGTGTGTGTATCTATTTATTTAGGCCTCTTTTGTCCTTCTAACAAAACTCACCTTTTCCAGGGTCCTCTTTTTCCACAGGTTTCCCTTTATTTGGTCTGATGTCATCCACAGCCCCTTATTCACTCCACAGCATTTCCCCATGCTCAACGTGTTTTTACAAAGCTTTCAGGGTTCCACACATTCTGAACAGCTCATTTTGGGGGAAATAAAAGCCCTAGCTATTTGAACAATAACAGAAGCCATGGAGTTGAATTTAAGTAAGAGAACTATGACAAATAAACAGGCAAAACTCCACTTTTGAGTACCCAGGAAAAGATGTCATGAAATTCCACAGGAATAAATGGAATTACTCCACATACAGACTCCTTCAGGAGGCCACAACCTGATCCCAGAATGGTTAGGGTAACCCTTGGTTATTCTGGGCACATGCCACTCTGGTATAAACAGCCACAATAATGGTGAGTTCAGGAAATCTGTAGTCATTTTTATAGTGTGGACTTTTCCTCCCAAAACCTAGTTGATTGATAACACCCGGTGGTGGCAGCAGGGACTGGGTGCATGGACTGCACACATGGTTTCCCCACAACATTAAGCCAGGACACTGTCCTCAGTCCTCAGATGTTCCCCAAACATGATAGAGCTGTGTCTGAGTACACAGCACACTTCTTGCTCACTGCTGTCTGCCACCCATTACCTGAATTCAGTATGCCCACCCAGGCAGGTTGATCCAAGCACACTTACTCACACAAAATGTGCACTTATCAGCTATGTAATGTATGTAAAGTATAAACTGTAAAAGCCTCCTATGAAAAAAGTCCTAGAAACACTGTGCCACAGAATGTAACGAGAAAGAGGAAATTATTACATAAAATATCAAACTTCCCCGTTTATTTTGCCTGAAGTGAGTGAAGCATGAAGAGCAAACTGAGAATGTAGCTGATGAAAAGTGAAACTGATTTTAAATTAAATGTGTAAATTAATCACATTTTAAAATGTAACAGTGAATGTATTGGGTAATGAGAAGTAGAACTGCATTCATGTCACTTCAATTTACTTATTGAAAAGGTAGGTGTCCAGTTAAAGCCAGTGGTGTGGGCCTCCTGTCCTATACTGCATAAAGGGGCTATCCCCCCTATGGAGGGATTTGTCCTGTTTCATTTATCTCACCCATCTCAACCCATGCTGCATGCCTCAGAGGGATAGCGAGCGCACTTTCCCTTTCTGAAGGGCCTTCTCTGCCAACTCCAGAAGAATCCCAAGCAGCTCTCTCAGAGTCATGTTTAACTCTAAAGTAGGATATTATCAGTCTTACCCTCCTATGCAATACCAAGGACTTGAAAGTTGTCACCTGCCATCTTCATAATTTATTAGGAGTAGTTATAACACAATGTTATTCTGGTATCCATGTGCATGGCTGTGGCACATGCTCTACCAACGATAACACCCAAGAAAACAAACCCTTTCAGTTGTTATAATAAATGTAAATGTACCTATTACCTTCTACTGAACCAAATAAGACCCACTCATGTACGTATCAGTCACTATACTCCTAACTGCTTCTACATTATTCATACACATATTACTATGTGTACATAGGCATACAAAAAAAAAAAAATTATTGCATTTGTATACCTTTACATGTAAGTGTCTCTGAATGTGAATAATATAAAAAGAGTTTGCACAGTATGGACTAGAATCTTATCATTCGAGGATATCTAAAATGGTAGGTAATTTATCATGTGTTTTTCAATAACAACTGTTTCACAATCTAGGTGGCTTTATCTACCAACTACCTTGTACTGTCAGGTATCACTGAACAAATATCAGCTTTATTCATGCCTTCTTCTATAGTAATGGTTTACAATAATGAAAATATTAAAGGCACATGGCTCATTTAATCAGCAGCTTTGCAAGTGTTTTACTTACGTCAACAAAGAACAAATTGTTTTTAGCATCTGGTATCTAGAATACAGCATAAATTATTCAAATCAAAGCAACATAAATCTTTGTACAGCAAAGGTGAAGCTGTAGAATTCATCGCTGTGTGTTACAGCTTTGGATAGGACAATGACCCCTAATCAAAACTCCTCAATACAGTCCTTACTCTTAAGATGCCAGCTTGCCACTAAGGACCTGATTATCTATAAATTTATGGGAACCTGCAATAACTGGTGTTTGCCTCCTGATAATGTCTTCTGACACATATCAGGAGATTCAGCTGATCTGTGTTAGAGATTATTGTACAGAATCTGCAGTTTATACAGGCAATGAGTAGACAGAAGGTCCATTTGAGACCTTTAGCTATACAGAAGCACATAAGGAAAACTGTTTCCATAGAAACATGCCCCACAGCTGTAGTTAGTATAGGAAAAATAGTTTTATGATTATTTCAATGAAGTTCTACCTTTTGTTTTCCATGCAAGATATATACAATAGGTTGTTTCATAGTGTGATCTCAGCATAGCTAAGGTCTTACATGTGAAATTCACCCCAAAGTGAAGGACCCCATGTTCCTCTTATGTGTTCCTAAGAGTTTTATTAGATTCTGTGCACAGTGTCCACCGCAGAATGATTCTTCCATAAAACAGTATTGCTTTTCAGTATTTATTCTTTGTAAAATAGATGCTTACTTTTACATTAACTCACAAAATTGTACACAAATTTCTCAGAAATTCTAGATAAAAAGCAAAGGACATGATAATGTTCCAACAAATCCAGGGGAGGGATGTCTAGTGATTCCAGGAGGAGATGAGTCAGGCCAAAGGACGGCTATAGGAAAACAGAGGGTGGGCATGAATAATTTACTAACAGTTTGGCAACATCTTCTTTCCATTCAGGTCATTTCCGATTTAGATGGAAAATTTCTAACCAGTTCCCTGGAAATGACATGGTTGGTGCATCTCCAAACTAGTTAATCCAAGCCATTTTTTAAGAAAGCTTTTAGTCCTGCTTCTTTGCATGGCTTCAAAGGCGCAAGGCAGAATCCATCTTGTGGTGGTAAGAAGGCAGATCCGCACATCCAGTTGAGATTTTTCTCCCTCTAATTTCAAAAGTGTTAACAAGGCTGCAAATTCTCCTTTCCTGCCTGGCACAAGCATGGACTGTATTAGCTGCTTCCAAGTACATATGCAATACACAGAGTAATATGATGCTTGGATATTTTCGTAATGAGTTTGAAATTAGTATAGCAGAATTGCACCACACTAAGAGCTGGGAGATGCATGGCTAGGAGCTGGATTTTGTGCATGAGTAAGTGAACAAGCTCAATAAACTAGGATTCAACACTGAATGTGTTGAAATCTGTTGCCACATCAGCTGTGACACAGTTTTTGTGTGTTTGTGATAGTAAGAGTGGTTATTCTGTTTACTCTGTCATTTCCAAACAGGATTGAAATCACATCCTCCTGGACAAATTTTGCTTGTGGGCTTCATACTCACACAAAACCAAAGCAAGTTGGACAGATATCTGTCTCAGTGCCTCTGAAAGGCACATTTTTCAGAAATCATGTTCTATACAGTGAAGGAAGACAGATCCGGATAAAAGATATTTAGACAGTAACATGTAATAGTTTACAGGGAGGGAAGAAAGGTACTTAAGTTTGATATGATCCCACATACTGTTTAACAGAGCTGTGCTTCAGGGTCTCCATCTGCCTGCCAGTGGTCTCTGTATGATGCTAAGTTTTAAAGTTACATGCTTGAGTTGGTGTTGAAGAGTAGATGTTGTCAGTACACCCAAATGACTCAGCCTTGCTTCAGAAGTAATGTCCTACAATCCACCAACTCAATAAAAATTAGGTTCGTAAATCCCAGGCAACTGATACAGAAACTGATTTTTGTGGAACTTGTAGTATTACTGACATTTTAGGTAAGGAACTTCAAAATCTATCTCCTTGATTGGTAAGAAGAGGCAAGCAGTGGCTTCACATTTGCTAATTCTACAAAATCCCACAATAGCACTATTAAAAAGGAAAAAAAAAAAGAAATTGGGTAACATTTTGTGCACTATTTTAACAATAACATACTAAGACCATACCAGTATGAATTGGTTTGGATTTGAAAAAGTACTTCAATAAAAAATAACTTAATAATCCACAGTTCGGTAAGACGTAACAATTCACATGTACCAGGCAAATAAATACTCCCACATGCCTCCATAACACATCCAAGGAAAAGTTTCTTTCCAAAACAGAGATCTCTAGCTTAACAATTTTCTTTTCAAGTTTGCAATATGACCCATTTTGGCTTCCCAACAACTACAGCAAGGCTTCAAGAAGATTTTCCTCATAGTATTTAATTTGTTAATGGGATTTGCATGCACCCTTCCAAAGAAGTATCAAGAAAGTTGGCCTCATTGTTCGTGATGGCCAGACAAGGGGAAGAATAATTGTGTCATACAAAATCTATCCATGTTTTCCCCACAGAGACATAATTACATGTTCAAAACTTGGAGAGGTGGAAGAGCCAGCTCAGATTCCACCTAAGTCTGAAGGATTAATCTCTGTGTCAATTCTAATGGTACAAAAGATCTGAGTGTAATTTCCTCTTCTGCCTTGTGGTATACCAGACTGCAGAAGATTGCATGTATTATTTTAAGGTTCTCCAGAGAAAATTTCCCTGGGCTTCCCTACCAGGACTTTCAACCACAGTACAGCATTTAAGGGGAAGGGCATTGGAAGAAACAGAAACAGAGTACTTAAGGAGTATAGGAAGCAAGTTTCAGAGCAGGCAGAGATGATAAAAAAGGGAGCAAATTCATGATGGTATCTGAAGATGACAGAGGAAATCTTGGCCTGATGAAAGGAAAAGGCAAAATTCCCACTGACTCAGTGGAGCCCAGAGTTTACTCCAGGAGGGAAAATTGTTCTGCGAGGGACAACTGTCAGGAGTCTGAGATATATCAGCAAACTGAATTGCCACATTTTTGTAGGAACTTGAGTGCCACGAGCTAATGGTAGATGCATAGAAGCAGGGAGTTGCAGTGGAAAGAGTAAACTCTTGCTGCTGACAGAATCACCAAATACAGAAATTTTTATAAAAGGTGAAAACAGAAACAGCTTCGATTTGGGGGTCTCTGGGTGCAGGCAAGGCATAAACTTGTCCTCACTGTAAGCTGACAGGACTGAAGGAGCTGCAAGGTAACATTGAGAAGGGACCCAGACTGCTTGGGAGCCTCAGCCATTGATCTGGGCATGGCTGAAACTTGTGTTCAATGTGGAGGAGCCAGATCCACAGCCACAGCCGCTCCAGCCTAAATAGCTGCTCCATCACAACAGAGATCTCTTTGGCTGCTCCTTTCAGGGTGGTTTCATGGAGGGGGGCTTTGCCTTCTTTGTTTTCAGGAAAAGCATGAAGTGACTTCCCCACCCCCACCCCCCCCCCCTATATTTTGAAAAAGGAAAAGAAAAAAAAAGACCTCTGTAAATTGAATCAAAAAACAACGAGTCTTTCTAAAGCTTCTGAAATCATTTCAAGCACTTAGGCAAAGCTAACACAGCTAGAGGCTTCTTAGAAAGCCACAGCAAAAGGGGACTTTACCCCCATCAGGCACATGTGACAGTCCCCCACCACGGGGAGAGATGGGAAACGGCCAACGAGTTTCGTGGTTCTTTCACCAAGCCTTCTCCTCGTTTTCTATTTTGACTGTATTGCAGGGGTCCATTCTAACGTGCTGGTTTTATTGTTTTGTTTTGTTTTTTATTTGCAGTGCTATCCAGTGCCTGCCTGGAGAAGAGAGATTCGAGAAAGGCGAAGCCATTTAGCATCAATAACAAAACAGCACGTTTTTAAGGGAAGGAAAACAACTGCTTTTTTAAAACAGGGCTGTGCTTGTTTGTCTGTTGGTTTGCACAGAACGGTTATCAGGCCAAAGGAGTCCTGGTGAATGTGTTTTGCCAGCACAAAGAGAAGAGAGGATTATTAAAAAGAATATAAACCGATGACATATGTTACCAGTATTAAAATTGATGCACATTCCTGCTTAGTGTAGAGGAAGCCAGGAGCTGGATTTTATCTTTAACAAAGTCAGAAAAGAAAAGCAAACTATTTCAGTCTTATTACCTCTAACAGGGAAGTATTTATTTCTGTCTGCTTGGGGGGGAGAGGTTGGGGGCAGCAAGGTTTGGTTTGGACAAAACTCCATCAATCTCCCCCCCTCCAAAACCAAATCCGTCTTGACACAGGTACTTCTGCAACTATTTTGCCCATTAAAAGGTTATGAAACAAAGCTGGGAGCTACCAGATGACTGTCAAAAAGTAGCAGGATCAGACCCACCATCTTCAAACCCAGAAATGCATTTCATAAAACATTTTAATATCAGGTATTAAAACTTTTTCACAGTGGTGGCGGGTAGACATTGTCACCAGAAATTAGCGTCGTTTTGTTCCAACCATGAGACAAACAATTCCACAAAAAGTCACCCCTGCTTCAGAAAGCTCGCCCACCAACCCTATGACTTCTGTACCACCACAAGCAGTTCGAGCCGTTCATTGAGGTCTTCCCTCATGTCGCCCCTTAACCCAGGCTCACCTGGTCTTTTGTATGGTCTGGGAATCTTCAAATGAGCCCAGGTTTGCAGTTTTACTCTACGCCTGACCTTGCAGTTCCTGCAAAGCGAAGAAACTTGTTTGTAATGCTTCCGCATTATGTGGGGATGGCACCCTGTCAACACATGCAGTGTTATGGACTGGAAAATCCAAATACAGTTTGCAAAGCCATTGGAGGTTTTCCACAGAGTACTTGCAAGGGCCTCTCCTAATTGAATTTGCCAAAATTCACATGAACTCAGATTTAATCCAATCAGTTCTACATCACATGTCTTTCAACATTGACAAAATATTTTTTTCTAATTGTGACTCTCTTATGGAACCAAATGAATCAGAAAGGGACTTAAATGAAAACCAGTCCAGATTGTTCTACACTTTAACCTTACATCTGTGCTTAATTAGGATGCTCAATTTCCCTAAACTCAAGTCATAAAATGGAAGTAATCTGTGGCCTGTTTGTCAGTCATTATAGGGCAGCAGACCTGCAAATCAAGGCAGGCTCAAATGCACAGGATCTTGTTCAACATGGCCGTTGAAGGAAACACAGGAGATGTTATTGTGCAGCAGGCTGGAAGGGAGTCAGGAGAAAAGTTTGCTGAGAAAGACGTGTGTGAATGACCTGCATGCTGAGAATGTGGCTGAACCTTGAAAGAAGGGAGCAAATGAATTTGGAAAACACGTGTGATTATTTAAGGCTCCCCCATTTTGACTGCTTGAGGCTCTTACAAAAAGCCTGATAATAACTGCTGCTGGACAATATCTTCAGCCACAGAAATGGCAGCAGCCTCCTTCTCAAATCAAAACTGCTTTCTTAGAAGTGCCAGCACCTTCAGCTGGTGTAACCTTTTAGGGTGTAATTTCAAGATGTTGCAAGTTCCTCAGTAGCCACTCTGATCCCCCAGCCCTGCTCTCTTGTTCTGGTCCCACATACCATGTGGGTCACCTGTTCTTCCCTCCCGGTGCAGTCATGTGAGGGGCTGTGCTATAGAGCCAAGCAAGAAAAACTCCCCACAGGGGACCCTTTTCCAAGGGCTTTTCTAAGGACCTGGATCATTTCCCTGGCTGTTTCACAGCCCAGCCCAACACACTGCAGCACCAGCTGAAATCACAGCAAGGGAGGGCTGGCATCTTCTGAAGGGCTTTGGCATCAGTGGTGCTGCCATGTGGAGCAACACCCTCAGAACATCTTGTCTCCTTTCAGCCAGAAAAAGTAACTGCAATTAACCCACATCTTTAAAAGTGTGAGAAAGGCTCGTCATCTAGAGTTGTTAAAGATGCACTATCCGGGGCTACGGCAAATCACTGGAGGAACAATAAAACCCTACCCCACGCACCAAGGTCTGTCATCATTCATTTCAAACATGCACTTCAGAGTGTTGCTGTTATGTTGTTTTTTGACATCTTGAGATCTGCATGAGAAATCCCTGTGGACGTGCTGTAAATCCATATCTACAGCAGTAAGTTTTCATTGCATCAGTGTTATTAAATATATATATATACACTTATATATATATTATTTGGCTATGCTGAATGAACAATTGGCCTTTTACTCCTCCTAGACTATTAGGTCGTACTATAGGTCAGTGAAAAAGTAATTTTCCCTAGATTTGTAATAAGGTCTGGGATTTGACCTATGACCCCAATGTCACAAGGTATTCATTATCTCCACACAGATGATATACAGGCAAAGAAACATATATTTTTTATGGAACTAGAAGAATTATATTTGATGGATACATTTTATTAGATGGATTTTATTACCTGAATAAACTCAATTAGCAGACCTCATTAATTTTGAAAATGTAACTTATTTACATTGAGTTATTCTTCTTGTGGCCATTAACATTCAAAACATATAAACTTGAGCTCAGGGCACAGTTGAATTTTTTTGGTTCAGTGGCCAAGTGAAAGAAAACACAAGAGAGGAAAAAAATGTTCTAACCAGAACAGAAAGCTTATTTTGTATCAATGCAGAATGCTCCCTTTAACATGTAATTAAAACTTTTTTTTCCTGGTTCTTAAGCTACTTCTTTTCTTTCATTCTTAAAAAGTATTAACCAACATTCAAAATGTCATTTCCTAATGAGAAGCTGAAACATTTTGCTTCCAAGGCAATAGAAACTAGCACTTCATCTTTTGGGGTAGGGAGGTTGTTTGCTTTGTCTTCGTTTAGTAAATAGTTTCAATCTCCCGCCTCTGGACTCAGGAAACAATTTCACTAGTCCCTGAAAATATTCCGCCCACACTGAGTAACCTTTTTTGCAGGAAAATATTAGTGACTTGTAGTAAGCAAAATGTAAAGGTCTAAAGACATAACCAAAAAGCATCTGCATAAAATGTACCCATACCAAAACATATATGTTGCAAGAGCTTTTGAGAGGTAAAGGACGAGTCTGTGAACCACTTGTTCATACAATATTGTCCCTCAGCTGATTACCAGGTACAATTCTGCCACAACCATGGAAATCTACCCCCTGTATGGCAGATGCCTCTCTACCAAAAAAAGAGGACGAGAGGTCATCAATGAGGTTAATTTCCTAATATTAAGCTTCTTATAGTTGGATGTCCAGATCAAGATATGCTTGGAGCAAGATAAATCTCCACCTGAGACAGAGCCACTGTGCACCCCAGAGCAGGAGCCGGAGGTGGGTGAGGAGGGTGATTCACCTGCTGGGGTCTCTGCTCCTGCCCCAGGTGCAGTAGGAGTCCAGACAATGTCCTCAGACCAGATGTCTTGCATGTATGTGATTACAGTTAGGTGAGATGAATCCCATCCACCTGCATTCTGGGAAACGTTAGTAATGGCTGTGTTAGCCCAGAGCTAAGTGTTCAGGATGAAGCTCCCTCAAGCTTGCTTCACCCAGTTCCTGCAGCATAGAGCTGCTGTGGGCAGCGAGGTGGGAGCCCCTCAGCACAGGGAAAGCTGCCCCTCAGCACAGGGAAAGGTCTGATTACAGCTATATTGGGAAGAAAGGGGCATAGGACAGCGGTATTCCTGCTATCTCTCAATGCAGGACACTTCCTCTGAAGGCTTCTTCAGATAACTGTGATTTAGAACAGCTGTAAGGTTTTAGCAGCCACCAGCTTGCCTCAGAATGCAGCGTGAATAACCACCCCACTGATGCTGAGGATCCAACCACTAGAGTGAGGTCCACTACTATTGTTAGCATCATGAAGTAGCTTTTATTTTGAGACTGAACTACTTGTGTGTCCATCCAATGAATTCCTGTTAAAAGACTAAACCTGCTAGGGGATAAAAATCCATTACAAGTGAAAAGCAATTTACAGGAGAGAATTGACCTATAAAACCAACGCATTTCCATTGCACTAATCCAAAACATATTTCAGAAAATAGGTCTGCACTCTGAAATAGTTCTTGTTAAAACAACAACCTGTTAAAATTATGGGCTTAGTGAAGCAAGTCTGTATATTTTAACAGGATTTTCACGCATTGGGCCATAGTCCTAGGAAATTTTCTAAGAAAGTGACCTTACACCACTCCTCAAAAAGCAGTGGGAGATTTAAAAGCAAGGCACATCCTTGGGACTTTGGAGTAAGCAGCTTACAAGGCTGCCTGACTCTCAGACTTCTTCCCCTCCCGCTCATTCCTGCATCGCCTCTCATACTGTCACTTACACCTGGAACATTTTGGCCTCTTCCTATCTGCCAAATGTTTTCCCTTCTCCATTTCAAATTCCTCCTTAACACACTAACTCACTTCCTCCTGACTTCTTGGACCTGGGGCCCCTGTTCTCCCACACTGAAGCTTCCTCACTCGGGGGAGAAAGCCAGACGGACGGTGAACTGTGCTCTGCAGTCACCCCACGAAGCCCAGGTGTTGTGCACGGATGCACGGTGACTGGGCGTATGACTCCCTGCAGTCAGGACAGGAACATCTTGCATTATCCTGCAGTGTGCCTCTTTTTTTTTCAGAACTGGCCCACAGTACTTGAACTGGGATCCTCCAGGGCTTGCGTAGGAGAAGTCAGAGGCTCGGAGAGGGGAAGAGCAGCATCCAACTTTTCAGGAAAGCCAACTTCAATTCCTGAGGGCTTCAGGTCCTGCTCTGGAGCCCACTGGACTCCGTGGAAGGAATTCAGTGGGATTTCAGTCACCTATATCTGGAGGGTTGCATCTTGGCAGAGAAACAAGAATTCTTCCCTCAGTAAGCTAATTCAGTGGAAAACATCTCCACGAGCTGCAGAGGTTCACAGCAACCTCTAGGAAGATCCTGTATGCTTGTGCTTCTTTTTTATGCCAGTATAGAAATCAACTTCAACTTAAGTCCACTCCTATTATTAAGTACATTGAGAGAATGAGAACTGGAGTAAAAATAAAACTAAGAAATCTATATTTTTTCCTCTTCCTATCCTCCTGCTTCCAGATATTGCAGTCCTGAGTGCACAAGATTTTTAAAAAATATAAATGTGAACAATTTTACAATATAACGATTCATGGGTGTGACAGATTACTTCATAGCAACCTATTTTATTAGCATATGGATAGTAGCGCAAGGGTCAGATTCAGCAGAGAGACAAAGGCATCTATCTCATCCTTGTCTGTGTCCACTGTCACTAAGCCACTCCTCCTATTCAGCAATGGACCCATATTTTCCTTGTTCATCCTTTTACTACCAATGTAGCTGTGGAAACCCTTCCTATTACCCTTGATGTCACTTGGAAACATTACCTCTAGGCAAGGTTTGGTTTCCCTGACACCATCATGTCTGGGCAATATTTCTAAATTCCTCTTTCACGGCACATCCTTGCTTCCACCCCCTGGATGATCTGCTTACTCAAAACAGTCTCCTGATATGTCTGCTTGTCTTCACGAGTACCAGAATGGACTGCTTGTGCTTGGATCATGCTGTCCTTGAAGGCCTGCCAGCTTTCCTGAGTTTCTTTGCCTTTCAGAGCTGTGTCCCCTGGAACCCTACCTACCAGATTCCTAAATGAGCTGAAATCTGTTCTTGTTAAGGCCAGGGTCTGCTCTCTACTACTCTCCTTCCTCAATCCCTCTCACACCCCACCATTTCATGGTGAATACTGCCAAGGCTGTTGCTGATTACCATATCCCCAACCTGTTATCTCTTGTCAGTGAATAGCAGATGAGGCTGTGGGTCAACCCTGGTTGGCCCACCCAGTACTTGTTTCAAGAAACTATCCCTGACACCCTCCAGAAATCTCCTGAACTGCTGGTGTCCCACCATGCTGCCCCCTTCCAGAAGATGTCAGGAAGGTTAAAGTCCCCCATGGGAACCAGGGTCTGTGCTTCAGAGGCTTCCTCTAGTGTTTTGAAGAAGGTTTAATCCACTTGTTCACCCTGATGGTACATCTGTAATACCTTCCCATCATGATATCCCTCACATAGGCCTCACCTTTGACCCACAGGCTCTCCACCAGCTCATAATCCATCCCACTGAATAGCTGCTTGTACCTGGGCTGCTCCTTCACAGGAACAACACGACCCTTGCTCCCTCATCTTCCCTGCCAGGCTCTCCTGGAGAGCCAGTACCTGTCCATCTCAGTCACCCCAGGTGTGCAAGCTGGCCCTACTTCTCATTCATTCCAACAACATTGTAGTTAAGTAATAAAACCTCCTAGTTTTCCATCTTGTTACAGCATCTTAGAGTCTGTTCATTTTTAGGTCTGTCCCTGCAGGAAGGAGCTCAGGAAGCAGAAAAACCTGCGTGTTTTGGGTACGACAGGAGGACCCAGCACCAGCCATGGCTTTTGTCACAAACAGCTGCCTTCTGTCTTGCAGAACGTATAGACACAGATGAGAAAAAACAGCAGCAGGGTTAGTTCCTGTGGCAGGGGGACTCTGCTGCGGTCTGCCTGTGGCTGTACCAAGATGTACCCGTTCCCCTTGTAGCTCTCCCATGGCTCCCTTGTGGCCTTGCTCCTGTCAAGAGGGATAAGGATGGCATCAGTGTGTGTAAAGCCAGAGAGGTCCAGGAATTTCCAAAGGCAGATGGAAAGGCCTTTTGCTGCTCAATGAGGGTCTAGGGCTGAATAATTCAAAGCTGAGCAGGCTGCTGTAGTCAGCAGAGACCTTGTGGAGAAGCACAGGCCCTACTATCTCTTCTCCTGTCTCCATGCTCCAAAGCACACAGTATGTCTTTCTGTTGAAAAGCTCTGAACTCCTCATCCTTTCAAATGGCTAACAAATAAGTTTGATTATGGAGCAAAGCAGATTTTTATATGTTGACAAAGCCTTGTTAATCAGGAGAGCAGGGCTATATCTACAGAGATACAGAATATACAAGGAGAAATTTCAACACCTTATTAGAAAAATAAATTAGTGTCTTTTCTGAGATTGTGGCATGGGCAAAACATGTCCTCATATGGTATAAGCACTTGGTGAGATGAGCTTCATAGTTTTACCATGATTTCACCACTTGAGAGTGAAGTGGCTGTCCCAAACAGACACAAACCAAAACTTTTTCTTACCCTAGGACAAGTTCTGCCTCCCCCTTCTTCTTGTGATCATCTCCATCAACCATCATGTCATATAATTTAATATAACACAAAATTTGAACCTCTGACACAGATCCCCTTGTGCATCCGAGGAGGGACAGCTCTAATTTATACCAGATGGCTTCAGACTATAAGAAACCCCATGCCAGCTGAGGTCTAGCCAAGCACAGGTGTGACCCACCCTGTCCCAAAATGCCTTGTCCTATTCTTTCCACCCAGGGAGAAACAGATGTGGGAGGGAGCTGGCAGCACCGCTCTGCACCAGCTGAGAATAATGCCAAGCCCCAGTGAACACACCCAAGGGTCACATCCGAGATGGTCTGTGCAGAGGTGAAAGGACAAAGAATCTGCTCTTTTAGTTTAAGAAAGAGTCACAAATGAAAGGGAAAAGGAAAACAGCAAACTTTAGAATTAAATGCATGAGAATGTTTAATATATTGCCAGAATGTCGATGAAAATGAAGAATTAGATTCCAAGGAATCTAGAGAAAATGATCCCTTTGAGTCAAACATTAATAAAAGTTTGCAGTGATACAGAGATGATCTCATGCTCATGGTTATTTCCCGTTTGCAACTTTTTTCTTGGTATAGGTTTTCTGTTTTTTTTTTTTTTTTTTTACTCCCAGATGTTGTAAAGTTAATTACACAATCACTTGTGTATTACAAAAAAATGAATAAAGAATACTGGCTACACATGAGTCACCACAGTGCAGCACAGAATGAGGAAAATGATCTTCAGAAAAAGGCAGTTTATACATAGTACCAGAGCTGAAATTCTGAAGTATTCTTCAGCCAGATCCTGCTTTTTGCAAGGGAGAAATTTGCAGATCACGCTGAAAATTGCTGGGACACTCTGTGCACAAGCTGAAAGAGCAGCACAACCCCAACTCTGAAGTAAAGCTTGCTGGTGAAGGGTGGTATAAATACAAATGCATCTAGAGGGAAGTCTTTTGCAGACCAATATGTCATAAACCCTCTGTTCATTGTGCTTCACTGTCCCACATGCTAGACAAGATGTAGGGAGCCACATCTTCAAAACCCACTTGCTTTGGGAAACACAAGCATTTAAGTACCATTGACATTCACACAACCAGCCTGGTGCTGGTGATACATTGAGTGACTCAGCATGACTGCAAGTTTGCAGAAATTGCACATGTACATACGGGTGTGCAGGTTCACAGTAATGTTTGAAAATGTAGATGTTCCTCCCCTTTTTAAAAAAGTGATACAATAAAAGTTATTTAAATAGTACTTGGAGCTGGTTTCAAAACTTGAATTCAGCTCCTTAGCCAGCTCTTCAAAAACATCCAAAAATATTCTGGTCCATTTCCTCACTGGAAAGAGTATACCTGTAGGCAGAGAGCAAAGAGATCAGCCACCAACATATTTACATTAAAGAAAACACCATGCCTGTTGAAAGGCAAGCAGTCATCCTGGTTTGGGGTATGCCATATGTTTTTTTTGCTGTAGCACGTGACAAAGATCTCAACCCTGCAGGTCACTAAATATCCATCAGAGAAGAGAGGGAACAATTCTCATGTTGGAATGTGGTATCACCTACCATCAATGGTAAAGGCGCTTGGATGCAAACACCAAAAGAGAGGACAGACAATTTAAGGCAAATTCTGGAGACAGATACCATGGATCTGAACAGCAGCATCTGGCCTTTGGTGATAGCATTAAAATTAGGAGATATTTTGTCTAATAAGTACTGGTGAAAGCCAAGAGATTTCTAGAAAATAATAATTCATAGATTCAGGGAACTGGAGGCACAGAGTTTCTCTTGTCATTTAATTTCTCAATAACCATTTTCCTAGCTTTTTCCTGACTTTATTCTGAAGGCTAATGGGTCATTTTTCGGCACAGAGGATGACAGTTCACTACCTCTAACTACTTAAAGTCAACTCTTTGACTGTGCCACAAGGGCTTGGGGGATTACTTTGTAAAACAGAGTTTTAAAAATACTTCCTACTAGATTTGTCAGGTGACAAGACATTTTATTAACTTTGTTGCTATGAATTTTTATCAGGCCAATGAGGAATATTCATTCCTAAGGTGTTTGAACTAATAAAATTGTAAAATGAAAAGCTGTAACAAGTGCTTCATCTCTTGATTGCTATATTTTTAAAACTGAATCTTATCCTGTGACCAATCCTGACGTTTTCTTCTTTTGAAAATAGTTAAATTTGCCTTTGTTGCACTGTAGTTTTTAAAGCCCTGACACCTGGAATCCTGCAAACATGTAGGAAAGCAAATTTCATCACAAAACCAAAATGAAATTCTCCAAGTGTTATACAAAGAAACATACAAACCCGTGATTGATGTAGATTCCTAAACTAACCAGTTTTAGAGCCAAGACGTATTGTTGTGATTGTCTCACTACTTTCCATATAATCGAGCCCCCAGAACTTCCCTATATTAATTCATGTTTCAAGATTAAAAGCTGTGCTTGTAGCAGAACAGCTCTTTTAAAAAAGTGTTTCATTTTGATTTAAAAATCTCCATTAATGGAGAATTCAGCACAATCCTGCGTAAATCATTCCAAATGATTAATTATCCTTGCTGTTAAGAATATGCACCTTCTTTTTTGGTTTGAATTTGACTCGCTTCAGTTTCCAGCCATTGGTCTTATTAGTCGCTGTACCTTTGTCTGCCAGACTGAAAAGCCCTGTGTTACCTAAATCTTTTCCTTGTGGAGGTACTTACGGGCTATGATCAAGTCACTGTTAACCTTCTCTCTTGGATGTTACTTAAATCTTTTCCTATTAGTTATCCTTTAATTATTCTCAGAGCTCCTCTCTGAACTCAAGACAGTTTTTTTACATCCTTCTTGAATTTTGGGCACCAGATCTGGACCCCAGTGAGCATAGCACCAGTACTGAGAACAGTGGAAATAGTCCCACTGCCTATTCCTTTTTTCATACCGGCAGGAACTGATTTAACCATTCTGGCCGTAGTGCCATGCTAGGAGCTTGTGTTCAGGTGATTTTCATCCTGACCACAAATACCATTTCCAAAATTTTCTACTTCCCCAAGCAGAGCTGCCCTGGGAGTTCAACCTGCATGTGGTGTTCCCAGACTTGTCATTTCACATTTAGCCACCCCAAAACACTTCTCATTTGCCCAGGTCCTACATTTTCTTTCTGTATTAGTGACTAATATTGTTGTCTCAGCTGTGAGGAGCTCCGTCTTTGACCCTTAAGTTATTGCTAAAAATGGGAAACAGCAAGAAAACCAAAACACAAGGATGCCTCTTGATGGAGGCTCCCTGTCTACAGTCAGATTTGGATGTACCACTGAACTCAGCTTCAGTCTATTTAATGTGTGACTTTGATTTTGTAACATTCTGCTTTGCTATTCAAGATGTGTGGTCCCATATGCAATAGCGTCGGAATTTTATTACATTGCAAATGCTATTACTTCTATCAACCAAAGTTGTAATCATATTAAAATTTATCCTGAGATAGTCTGACAAGATTCTTCTATAAATAATTATTAATGATATTTCCTTCCTTTAAATGATTATTAATCTGGTCCCGTATCTGCCATTCCACTACTTTGTCAGGGAATGTTATCAGTCAGTTTTGGTTACTTGAGGTATCTCTTCTGTTTTTTCTAAATATGGATACCTCTGCATTTTTTCTGAAACCTTCCTGTTTTCCAGAATTTACTGAAAGTCAGCATTAATGATTCCCCACATTTCTCTGCTCACAGCCTGAAACTCTTGGACATGATCATCTGAAAAGGTCCTATTTTGGTATCCGTAATATAACATGATCTTTAGTCACTGTGAAAGGGGGATATATTTTATCATTATTGCATGGCTTAAATAATACACTATCTGTTTTCTCCTTCTCTCTTCTTTAAGCCAGGGTATAGAAAAGTTTATTGAATATTTCAGCCTTTTATTGACAGTTTTACCATGTCTAACTAGTTAGTGAAACAACACTTTTATTGAGATTCCTATTGCTCTTTAGAATCTCAAAAACTCTTTCTACTGCCTTACATTCTGCTGGCTATAGGTTTCCCTTTATATCTTTTTTCTTCCTTTATCAATTTTCTTAATTTCATAATTTAACCTTACCGTTATCCACTTTTCTTTTTTTCCATATACTGGTTTTTAATTGCTATGCATGCTTTCTCTTCTCATATGCACCTGGCTGGTTTTAAGCCTTCTTTCTTGACTTTAGGTTTTTAGCTCCTGGATAATACATAAAACATTTAAAAGAGTTCAATTTTTCATATTTTACCATTTCAGTTCCTAAAAGCTGACACAACTCTTAATTATTCCAGTCTCGTAAAACTAAACTCTTAGGAACTCTAAGTAAATATATTACTGATGTGAACTTTACGTGGTTTCCATAAACAGACAAAGTCAATCTGCGCCTAAACAACTGTTGACTTCTAGTTCTCAGCTCAGATTCTATCTGTCAAGATGAGGCCCAATTCCAAATTGTCCTGTGTTGGTTGCCACCATTTCTGAGCTGAAAATTGTCATCTATAATTTTACAAATTTCCAAGGGTATTTTAATACTTGGCAACATGAAACTTCCAAAACATGTCATTCAGACTGAAATCTTCCATGATAGCACAGATTTTCTTTTTCTACACTTGGTAGATGGGTGTTCAAGCAGCCAGTCATCCGGCTTTCTGCTGTGATTTGGTGGGCAGCAATAAGCAGCAGCAGTCCCCCATCTTCTGCTTTATATTTTGGAACAGCAGCACATAAGCATTTAAGAGCACTTGGCAATGATTCAGACACAGCTGATGCCATTTTCAATCTAGACTGCCATTCTCTGTCCTTTTATGATAATTTTATCAATCCTTGAAAAAACAGTTTTGTACCAGTGATTTTAACATTCCAGTCATGCCAATTTTCCTTCCGGTGGCTTATAATACCAAGTGGAGTGTGTATGCACTATTCAGTGAACAAGTCCCTTTCCTTTTACTTATTACTGGGCTCCTTGCAATCCTTGAAGGCAGAGACTTTTCTTCAGGTCTCTGGCACCTTGATTAATTTTGTTCTGGGTATCTTGATTTTTCTGCTTTCTCTGTCCTTCACCGTCATGCCCTTTTGTTGTTGTTTAGTTTAATACTTTTCAGACCAGTCTAAGCAGCCTGTATCTCAGAAAACTAGTTTCCATCTGCTATGATTACTCCTTCTGAGACTAGTTAACCTGCCTTTCCTCCGCTCTCCACAAGAGAGAAAAAAATTCCCTTGAAAGAAAACACTGCCCTGTGCTATTTGCCTCACCAGCTGCTCACTTCTGGACAACACTTGGGTGCATATTCAGTCTGCCCATGGTCTCTGGAACTGCTGCCAACCAGTGGGATACCACATAGTCCTGGGTCACAAGTGCTAGGCATGGCACAGGCAGCAGGGATGAGGGGGTGAGAGCCTTCCCTGGCAGTACATTCCTTTCCACTGACATCCAACCCTTCTATCTTTTGCCTCTTTTTAAAATAAAGTGGGGATTTGCACCCTCTAATTTTATAAAAGTATAAGGATAAGACTTAATGACTTTGACCATCAAGAACTACTGCCATTTTGGGTTACCTACATAACCTAGTGTGCTGGATCAGTGAGATGAGGACAAGCAGGGCTCAGGTGATCTCGTCACTGGGTTTCTCAGAGCCCACAGAGAGCAGTTAAGGGGCCACAAGCTCACTCCTTCCCAAGCATGCTCTCAATCTGGTTTTTCATCAGCAGGATCCCCAGCTCCTCAGTGGGGATCTCTGGGAACACCACATGCAGGGGTGCTGGGTTGCACTCTAGGATTTAGGCAGCCCAAGTCCTCCCTGAAACGTATGATGCAAGTTCAGGCAAACGTAGGTAGAGAATAGGCTTGATTTCCTCATTTTCCTTGCAGAGCTGTAGAAGAGATTGATTCAGCAGAAAGATGGAAAGGTTTGTGTGTGTCCAGGCAGCTTTATAGTCCAGCTTGTGTAGGATGAAAGGTTGAAATCTTGCTGCTTTTTCAGCCTGACAGATCACACTGGAGCAATGGGTATTCCTTGGTAGGTATGTATGGAGCACAGCAGGTCCGAGTGAGACCTTCCTTAGGGTGCAGAAAGTTTTCTTTCTTGTTTGTTCACCTACACAACAGTCAGCCTGTACCCTAAGATCATTCTTCCACTTTTGTATTCATTCTGCTATTTATCCATTTACCATCATCCCATACCACCACTCTGAGAATCACTGGGCTTTTCTGGTCATCACTGACTTTCCTGCCAAGCAGAGTTGAATCCCAGATTCTTTTTGCCCTCTCTGTTTTGTTTTGGATTTTTTTCATACATTGATTATATCAGTAGAGTGAAAGAAAGTATTACAGGGAGAGACATTGCTGTAAGAGAGGCATTGGAAGGGAAGTCAGCATATATTTGTGCTGTCAGTTTTAATGCATCATTTGTTGACTCTGTATATTTTATGTGGTCCAGAAATAGTTTCTGCATATCTTGTCCATCTTCTGTTTTATCCTGCAATTGGGATGTTAGTGTTCCATGTTCTTTACTGACTTTAGACTCCTTTCCTTGATTTTTGGGATGGATATTAGTTTCCCAGGTCTGATAATTGCAGGGGCTCTGTGGAATGGCTAATTCTTTCTCCCAACAGGACTCTTTCTATAGTATTTGATGAAATGATCATAATAATGTTGTTTCACCTTTCCAGTTATGTTTAGTAATTTCCTCCCAGAAACTGCACAGCATAACCAGTTCCAGAGCAGAGAAAGGGTGATTTTGCAGCCTAAAGACTGACAAACTCTACTTGTCACACACAGACAGATCCCTTTAGTCATTAAAAACTGCTGCTCTGTCTCTTTTTAAATAGGGAATGAGGACTGGGACAGGAGGAGGCTTCAGGAAGTGAAACCATGAAAGTGGTTATTCCCCAGATAATGTTAAATCCTCAACAAAAAGACATTGGGGAAAAAAAACCCCAAATTTTCCTCCTCCAACTCTTTGGAGAGTAGCTATAGCTATTACTGGGAAAAAATAATCACAGTGTATCCTGTTAACATGACTTGTTGACCACTGTTACCAATGGTGAATATTCTCTGTATGACCCTGACTCAGTGCCAGCAGACAGATCTGACCTTCCAAGCTGCTGGCACCACATCCTTTAAAGCCAGTGTGCACCAGCCGATAGCAAGCAGGGCTTAGAGCCCCTCACACAGGGATTAATAGTGATACTGGAAGACCTGTGTCTTATGTACACTTTCACCTGCCTTTTTAAAGACTGTCTATTCAGGGTTTTATTGTAATCATTTTACAGAGGGAGAAATTGAGGCAAGGAGAAGATAAAGGATTTTCTACACTTTATATGCAGAGCCAAAAATATAACTTTAATTTCCCAAGTTTCCTATAAGATGGTCAAATTGCACTACTTAATATTTGTACTGTTCAAATACCAAAAAACGCTCTGAACATGGGCAATGGGACAGAGCCGGACAGGTTATTTTAAAAGCACCAGCCCAGACACTTCTGTTAAATGTCCGTTTCTGTGTTAGCCAATAGCCATGATGCTTCAACATGAGCACCAAACCCAGTCCAGGTAACAGAAATGCATTCCAGATCCTGGAAAACAAGACAAGCATTTGGAAAACAAATGGTGGGGGCAGATACCTAGAAGGATTTTTTTTTTTATTTTCTGAAAAATTACATTTCTTCTAAGGGACTGAGTGTTTCAAACACAGCAAAACCAACACAAAAAGAAACTAGGTGATGCAGCTCACAAAATTACCATATGAGACTGAAATTCAGAAAAGTTGTTTCTACAGTATTTACCCCAGTGGAGAGCTGTTGACTGGGGTAACACAGCTTAATGATATCATGTAAGGGACTGGTTTGTAAACCATCACAGACAGAGCAAATATATTTGTCCCTTTCAGAAAAGGGCTGGAAGAGGAGCAATTATTTTCCTTTGCATTTCAGACAAACTAGTCACATCAGTCAGGTGTTGCTATGCAGCTTCTGTTGGCTGAATCCTGCACAGCACTTGTGGGGGAAGCTGCCTGCGGGATAGATATCCAGGTGGCAGAGAAGAATTCAGAATTTGGATTTGCTTTGTCTTGCTTTCTAACTAGTAGACCTTGAGAAGATACCTTGAAATGCTCATAGGCTGAAGTGGGAAGGAGTGAAATGGGTAACATTTATGCTTTCAAAGGAAAAGCAAGAGAATAATAGATGTCAGCTGTGGAAGATGCAGAGTGTCTTTTGTTATGCTTTGAAATACATGACTAGCTGCTACATGTATGGACATCCAGGTAACCCAGAGAAGGAAACTGTGCAGGAAGTGAATGAACACAGTAGAAACCCATCTCCCGGAGAAGCTGGAGAATAAGAGTTGGAGCCAAGGCTACCGGTCCCTAGTCCCTCCTCTCCTTTTGATGCACTGTCTGACCCTGTAGAGATTAATGCCAGAACCCCACAGACACCTAAGTACTCACTTCCACTGGTTCAGTAATCTGTAATCTGGTAAAGCCTCACAGATCCATGGGTTTTTTTCTGCTGTATTTAATAGGAGCACAAAGAAGCTCAGCATGAGTGTTGTAGATGTTGCTCACAATTTAGAAAGAGCTTCCAGATATGGTAGAATTCCTCAGCCGAAAAAAAAAAAACCTCCAAATTACCAATATGCCACTTTAAAATGATGCAATTAGGACATGTTCTGGATTCTCACAATCCTTTGAGCAAGATGTGCATTATCGACAAAACAAGAAAAGAAGTGGGAGGAAAGAAAACACATTATCTATACACACAGTAAAAAAAGAGAATACAACACTGAAATGACCATCCATTATAGTTCACTGTTTGTAAATACACTTACAGAATAAATTATCATTAAAAGGAAAAAAAAAAAAAAGAAGGCAGAAGTGGAGTAATTGCTATTATGTGTCTGAGAGAGTGTTTTTCCATTAGCTGCAATTAATACAGTAATGGTAAATGAAAATAATTTCCTAGTTTGCACTTATTATGAGGAAACATTAAAGAGAATAAAAAAAGAGAAGTGAAATGAAAGAAAAACAAAGCATAATAATTAATGTATTGATAATTCAGTATCATCTCTGACCTGATCGATCATCATGAGGTTTTGGTTTTATTTAATTAGCGTATGGTAATTTCATACAGAATCCCAGTGTGCTGATGAAAACTGGCAAGTGAAAACATTGACCTTCTGTTCACATATGCAACGTCTTCTTACAGTGCTAACAGCCTATATGCATCAATGCTAAAAGGCTTCCGTCTCACAGGAGAGCCCCTGAATCAGGGGTATATCATTACCGCCTACAGCGAGATCAGAGTTTGGCTCTTCTTGGTGCATAGGAGTCTGGGGAGCAAAAGGGACGTCGGGTTTGGCCAGAATAATAATTGGGTGCTATGAGATTATGGACTGCTGCCATAAACTGAAAATGAACAGACAAGTTTCTTTTTGTTTGTTTTATTAAATGCTATTATTGTTATTTATTATGTTCTTGGTCATCAATTTTCTTGGAGTTGCTAACAAAGTGCAGCATAAATCCAGCCTGTCCTTTTCTGACCCCTATAACATCATGCAATTTTCCTCATTCACTCTTAATTCGAGGTATAAACTAATGTGAAAACATGCATTTTATTAAATGGCAAGTTTTCTACAAAATGCATTTCTTTTGCAGTAGGAAGCAACTGCATTAGAAATAAATATCTCAGCCAGACCTCCTGCATACTTCTCCCAATACATAAGCAAAAAAATATGTTGTGGTCAAACCTACATTGTTCCATTTGCCAGTCACAAAATAATAATAATGTTTGATGGGCAAAAACTCAGCTGTCAGGAGAGAAGACAGACGATTCAGCTTATTGAATGCTATTGACTTCATGGGGCCAATAAAACAACTTGCAAATAAAAGAAAGAGGAACCGCTTCATGTCCTAAGATTGTGTGACGTAGCCTTTTTCTGTTTGTATAATGGCATGATTAAATATGGTGGAGCCCTAGGGAGTGAATTTTTTATTTGAAGGTTAAGCCAATATTAGCAAAAAATAAAATAAAATTAATCAAATGGCCCAGAGCATCACAGCCACAGTTGATTCCAAGAATGTTTGGTTACAAAATGAGCAACTGACTAATTGTGTAAATGCTGTTAATTAGCTGTGCAGAGCCCCTAACTGGGCTTTTCCCTGTAACTAATAAGAAATCAATTAGCTAATGAAGTGGCCATTAAATGCTATGCTAATCTTAGCTGGGATATTTTTAATGTTTCTTCTTCTTCATTTTTTTTCTTCTTTATGATCCTTCCTAATTGCCATTGCCATACGGAGCTCACAGCTTTCAGCATGTCTAATGAAACATCATTATATCATAACTGGCATTCTTGGAAGAGTTAGTGGCAAACCTGCTTCCCAATTATTTTTAATTGCCAGACATACTCATAACTGGGCCTTTTACCAAGTAGTTCAGATCCCTGCACTGTCATGTAATATACCCAAAGACTGTGTTTTCTTTTCTTTGCATATGGAGTGTGGCAATAGTGTTGGCCATGATGAGGGATGCACGTAACACCCTAAACAAGGAACCCGAGCGGTTGCCCTTGCTCTTCCTTTGATTTGAGCCTGTGGAGACTCAGCATTGCCTTCTCACTGAATTGTTAAAACTTGACAAATCTGAAGGAGGTTTTACCTTTATTTGAAAACTTCCAGTGCCCGGTAAACATTATTCACCACCAACCATTCCAAGTGAAAAAGGTGACTGTAACTTCTGGGTGCTTATGCCAAAATACTGAGATTTAGCAATTATTATTAGGATTAGCAATTGAGGAGTGTGAATGTCTTCAGTAATTCCCACAGATTTTGTCACTTTCTAAGAGTTCATTATCACCATTTATTTATGTCTATAAATTCCAACTTAAGAGAAGGCATAAAATGCATCTTTTCTCTAGGTGACATGGCTGCAAAATCAGCTTCTCCTCTTTAACAGAGCCCATTGTAAGAGAATGGGGGCAAGACCGAATCTCACTTTTTAAAACACTCCTGTAGCTAAGAGTTTTTATTTACCAAGCTGGCATCTATCTGGTAATGGCATCATATTTAAACCCTGAATCTCAATGAACTTCTCTAAATCTACTCGTGCTGAAGTAGGTTATGTGTCAGGATTAGACTGGCTCCTCCCCGCCCCCCACAATACAATAGTCCTCAGGACATCTGTGCACAAAATACGTGCTTTTTAAAAGAATGTTTTCAAAAGGGAGTCTTGTCTCTCTCCTCTCTCTCCTTTCTTTTTCCCCTCCTCCCTCCTTTTTTGGATAACATGCAAATTGAATTGGTTAATTCTGCACCCCAGTTTCAGGAAATCTGCCACCAGCAGCTGCCACTGTTTCAGATGTCAGGAGGATGCAGATACACTGTGACATTTTGTTCATTAAATAAACAAACCAGGTTCAGGCTAACAACATTAGGTAGAAAGCCCCATCAATTCTTGTACATTTAGTTCACATAATAGGAAGTGACAATTGTTCCTTAGCTTCATAAGCACTATATTGAAGAACAAAAGGAAAAAGCATACATAATGTGGCAACAGCAACAACAGTTGCCATAAAATCCTGCAAGGTTGATTTAGATTAATGAGGCACATAACTTTTTGCCCAAGGCTACTTAAAATAAATATGGCTACAAACGTGGCTACTAGGGCAGAGAAAAAAAATGTCAGGACTTTTTTGTTCTCTTACGTATGGTTTTGGTCTTATTTATTTGGTTTGACCGGCAAATAAGAAAACTACTTCAAGAATAGCCCATCTGTAGGCAAATGAAAAATATTTGCACAGTGTAGTAGTATAAAAACAAAAAGAAAACACAAAAAAATCCCCTTTTTTTTATTTCAGTGGTATAATATTTTACTAAAAAAAATTTTCACTAGTATGTTGACCTTAGGTTAAAAATTAAAAACTCAAATTAAATGCCATACGTCTTTTCCATTGTGACAAGTCAATCTATCTGAAATATCAACATTTCTGGCTTTTGCATCAATTGAATGTATTCTGGATTTTGCATCTAGGAAATAGAAACATTAGATGGCCAAGACAACAAGTACAATTTGTCAGCTCTACATCACATAATATAAAAGTCACTAAAACTGGAAATTCAGTAACACAAAAAAAAAAAAAAAAAAGATGATGCCAAAGAGGAAGAAGAGTGGCCTATCTAAAAATCAGATCATCCTAAGGCTTGGATATCATAGATAAGGCTGTCAGTCAGACTTAGACTGAAAGGTACAGACAATAGAAAAAAATCCTCACACATTAATATGTATAGCACCATGATGTGGTTTTTAATATTCCAAAGGGACTTCAGCAACTCCATGGGAAAAAAAAGCCAAACCTGAGACTGGCTTGTGCAAATCCTTGCCGGCGGCAGCAGCCCCGCTGGAGGACGTGCTACTTGGGCGCACGAAGGTTAGCCCTTCGCACCACTGGTGGGTTTTTGGGTCCCTCCCCCTTGCATGTCCACCTGTCCCCAAGGTGACTGCATCCGGGCACTCAGCCGAGGTGTGGGGTGGCTGCCCACAAGGAGGCTTTCCCCATCATGGGCAGCTGCTGCTGAGCCAACAGCAACACCCACAACCCCCTCCACTACCTCCAAGTTTTTTCTGGGGGTTCCTGTCCCTGCCCTCCATGTTCTGAGCAAGCCCAGCCTCACTCCGTCCTGATCCCTGTCTTCCACTTTCCCAAAACCCTGGAGCCACTTTGGAGAATCTCCAAATCCCTGTCTATGCCTGAGAAGCCAGTGGGGAGATGGGGGGGGTCATTCTTAGTGTCCCCCTCCCACAGTACACATGGGGTGCCCTGCCCCCCATAACCAGATTTGGTGCTGGCACCACATTCAGCTGATGGGTTTGAAAATACACGCTCATCCAGATCACTCCCTAGTACCTCCATTTGTGCAGAGGCTGAAAACAGTAAGTTGTTCCAGGACAGGTTGTCACAAATTTAAATGCAGGGATTTTTTTGCCGTTTGATTTCTTGAAAGCATATTCTTGTGTAATGTCACGGATCCCAGACTCCTCCACCTGCCATTCTGTCACTTCCTCCCCACATGGGACATGTCAAGCAGAAGACCCACCCTTCTGGAGGAGGGCAATACATGGTGCAAGATGAGCAGAGAAGTTCAGAAGCAGATGTGCAGATCTCATGGTGCTCTGTGGGCTTCGAAGTCTCTTGGGTGCCAACAGAGCCCAAATCAAATGCTGCTGAGAGCAGACAGTACATTTTCAGTGTTAGCTTCCTAATCATCTCAGGGTGTCCATCAACAGTCAAGCTGTGGTCGCTCCTAAGCCTGCAGGTACAGGACAAGCAGATGCAGTGGCTCAGAAACAGTGAACATGGCACTAGCAATCTTGCTCCTACTTTTTTCTTCACTCACTTGCATGAAAACTCCTCCAGGTGTGGTGTGAGTCACGGATGAAGGAGAATTTTGCCAGGAAATTACAAGAATGAGAATGGTGGGATCGGTAGCATATTAAGCCCCTAGGTTGGACTAGCTGTTGCTGGGGAATCATGGAAGTTATTTTTGAGGGATCTCCATAGCCACAGGCTGTAAGCCAGCCAGTCCTAAGGGGATCTGTGTTTTGACTGGTGAATGTTACAAAATTTAAAAAGAAAAAAGCTAACAGTTATTCATTGGATCATTCTACATTACATTAACTTTATCAGCGATGGAAGGCTCAGACTGTAAAAGAAGCAAGTCGTTTCTTCATTTCTGTAGGCTACTTTTCTTCAGGATAAGATAAGTGTGTTCTTAACTTTATGTATTCCCACTTCTTGGAATAATTTTAAAAAGATTTCTCACCCAGATGTTAGGATGATGGGGACTCTGCAGTGGACAAGGACTTTTTTTCCTTTTAAATGAGCCAATTAATTTCCCTCGTACAAATGTTTTGCAAGCTGAAATAAGCACTTCAAAATCTGTGATAAAGGTTAGGTACAATGACACAAGAAATAGATCAAATTTAGAAGACCTCCCATTAGAAAAGTAGCCACAATTCTGGGTGATATTTCCAACAAACAGTAAAATAGCAAAAAGTTTTGCAGATATTCTCTTGGGTAGGTTCTTTAATTCACTGATATTTCAGTAACAGGCAGATGGACCTTCCCCTTCCCCTTCCTCCCTCCTTCCTTCCAGCATTAGGGTTTTTCCAAGTTGAAGTCATACAACCAAACTTTGATTTTTCTCTTGCACCAAACATAAGAGTTTGCAACCTTCATGAGCTTTTAGATCTAGATGTACTTTTTAAATGTAGCGTTTAAAAATTCTCATAACAGATCAGTGTTGCAGAGACAAGGAATAGTTTTGAACCCTGTCTGTTTGGGAAGCCAAGCACCACAGAGGGTGTGAGTAACAAAAAGGGGAAATATAAAGGGGAGCAAATTCACCTGGGGAATCTGTGGAGTTTACAAAGTATGACTGAAAGCCCCAGTCGTTGTGGATGAAGAGCTCCCCAAGGATTTAAGACCTCCGAGTGGAATTTATACAGATTTATCTGAAACTGGTAAATTACCAAATCAATGTAAACTCAATTAAGCAAGGTTTAAACCAGTTTACATATGCCTACATGAGGGATTTGCACCAGTGTCAACTGGATTTAAAATAATTTTAGTTGACAGCACTGCAGCTTTTCTAATGTAGATGGGTGTGTTCATCAAAAAACAATGTGAACACAAGCAAGTTAAATGCAGGATAATCGTTAATTTCCAAAAGTCTTCACACTGTAGGCTATGCATCACCAGGAAAAAAGGAGACAAACAGGAATAGATGTAAACAACTATTCTTTAATTATTATTTATTTTTACTATTAAAGTCCAGTCTTTGAAAAGTACTGAAATTACCTCCAGAAAAAAAGAAGGAATAAAATTCACGCTGGACCTGTCGCTACCTCCCACCCTTCCTGGCAGACCCCAGCCACCCCATTTCTTGCAAGTGTTGAGAAGCTCAGCAGAGGACCTGGGGCCTTTGAAGCACAACTGATGTCTTCACCAACAGGAGAGTACCCCTTCCCCACAGTGACTGCAAGTTTCACAACCTGGTGTGTCCTTGATTCCTGGAGATTCATCCCATCCTAAATTCTCAGGAACCAATTAAATAAATCCCTATGCTTTGTGCCTGTAAGATTTTTAGCTATAAAAGCTGCCTTGTGGTACTTTGCCTCAGCCAGCTTCTAATACTGCTCTTTCAGCTCCTCAGGCCGGCAGATCTGTGCTGGTGCTGTGTGCTTAGCTAACAGCTTCCCCCGAGCAGCTATGGAGATTGCCACAAACTCCTGGGGCTCGTGTGTACATGGGAAACACAGTCAGGAAATTAAATTTTCCCTCCTCGTAATTAATAAGAGCTAAACATTTGTGGGTTTGTTGTCAGTTTTCAAAGTACTGAAGCCAAGTCAAAAAAATATGAGCATTTCCAAATAAAAAGTAAATATTTCTTACTAAAGGAGTTTAAAAAAAATCCAATGCTGTGCAATCATGCAATTAAAAAAAAAAAAAAAACCCACACCTTTTTTGGAAGTTTGGTTAAGGAATTCTTTAACAGTTGCTGTGGGCATATTTTATTGCCAAGGCTGATTCACTACAGTATGTAAGCATGCATTAAATGTTAAGCACATGAGTTATCTCACCGACTTCAGTGTGCCTGTTTTCATTCTGAAAGCAAGCACAAGCTTCAGAGCTCTGCAGAGTGAAAGGCTAAGTTAGGACTCCTCCTGCTAGGCATTTTGCTAGGAATCGTACATTTTGCAGAGGTCATTACGTGGAGTACCGTACTCATGAATAAACTGTGCTTTTTACGAGAACTATTCTTACTTTGGAAATTCAGGGACCGTACAAACGCTTGGCAAAGCAGGAGCAACAATATGCAACTGATCTGCTTGACAGCATATTGCCAGCACATTTTTAGGTGAAATGCATTGAGCCCTGAAAACATATAATAGGCATTCTTTCTCTGAAATACCCAGAGCATCTCTCAGAGCATGGCTTGGGCTATGCTGTGGAAGCAAATTCTGAGGATCTTTTCAGTTCACGTCTCATGTTTCTTCTCTGCAAAATCCTGCATAATATTCAGACTCTTTCAGGGAGAAAAAAATTCCAAGTGTTTTTTCATAAAGGGGTACAAATCATTTGATTAAAGATTAGGATAAATCTCTTTCTAGCCACTCTTTGAATCATTTTTAAACAGTTGTGTACTGGAAGTTCCAAGTTTCTTTTTTAGATTTGATTTTCTAAATCAAAATATTCATATTTAAGATCCTATTAGGCCTCCATTTTGAAACCATACTATTTGTTCTCTGTTTTAAGCAAAATGAATACTGGATTCTGCACAAAGAGTTTGTAAAATCAGGTCTAATATGTGTCTTTAGCATTAGCTGCCACATCATTTAGATTAAAATCTATAACCTATGGAAAGATGGACTATCAATTTGAATGATTCTGTCTGAACTCTCTTAAAGGAGACAAATATAAGAATTGATATCTAAGATGTGTCAAGAGATACCTTTTTAAAAATTTTTTAAAGCTGTATTACAGCACTGAGAGCTGTAGAGAACACATCTAAAATTTTGGATAAACAGTCCATTATGTGTTGCAAAGATCATTACTGTAACACACTGAGCAGAAAAAGTACATTTTGTGCTTATCCCATTAATCCAATAAGTTCATGCAAAATTATTTTAATTACTTTTATTGAAGCACCATGTACACCTAAGTCAGTGTGTATATTATAAATAATAAATAATTATTATTAGAATTGGTTGAATTATTCATTGAGGATAAATTATCTGACAAATACAGGCTTTTTCTCTGCTTGTGAATTGTTTATGAGCAATCTTGTCTTCTCTGAATATATTTCTTTTTGCATGTCTTTTGAATAACGAAGGATATTCAGCCAAGGACTGTGAACTGCTTGCTTAGATTGCTCCCGATTTGATTACGTGTGATTACTTGTGAGATGTGAACATATCAGTCACATGGGCCTGGTTCTGGTTGGGTGGCTGGTGGGTTGTAAGAAAGTCCCAAGGATTTGGGGAGGGTGCTGGGCATTGCAAAGGCACGGAGGCACCTCTCTTGGAACTACACCTCTATCGCTTCTCACCTGGTCTGTCATCTGTGTTCACAGTGTGTCATGTACGGTCTCTCTAGAAAGCTGATAATGCGACAGGGATCACAAGCTTAACGGAATCAATGTATAATTAATAGCTCATAAAATCTTTAAGGAGTGAATGAGAAGCCCCACCTGGGGATGAGAGGGATGAAATGAACAATTAAGATGGGACATGGAACCCTTCACAGCAAGTGGATTCAGAACGAAAGGAAAATAGCCTGGTGGGGCTCAGGGGAACCCCTCTGTTAGGGCCCAGCATGCATCTAACTTCCAGGCAGTCCGTGAAAGCTGGCAAGCAACCCCTTCCTGGGGTACCATTTGCCAAGCTCTCAGGTGGACTGTCTGTGGTGACTGAAGGGAGTCAGGACGCAGCTGCCCACTGCAGAAGCCAGCCTAAAGTCATGTGTGCAGGCTTGCCAGGGGACCCCAAAACTGGGCAGCTTGGGGGTCTGTTGCCAAGGCGGTGGCCAAGTGGCTGGGAAGGAGGTCCCTCTGGTGGGCATTGTCCAGCCTGGGGCAGGCTGCAGAAGGACATCCCACAGCTCTGGGCAGTCCCAGAGTGTCACAAAGACAAATGTTGGAAGGCGAACACTCAGCCAAGTAAAAGACAACAATGAATATTTCAGTTTGCTCGCAGATGCCTTTGTCTTGGCTGCTAACACGGAAGTTCACTGTAAGAAAGGCTATTGTGCTGACAAAAATATGTGTGAGCAAATGTTTACACAAAGCAAGTAGAGGAGGGCAGGCAAACAGCAAAGGCAAGGGTCCCCTGGAACCGGGAGGGTTTTCAGGAACACCACCATTTCCTGCAAGTTTGCTTGCTTCTGATTTTACTGGACTGAACCAGTTCTCATAGAGGCAGTGTGGCTCCATGCCACCCAGCCACAAAGTCGCTGCTCTCTGGAGACATGGGGCGCAGGTGGCAAGAGGGTACCCTAGCCCCCCCAGAGCCCCAGGGTGTGGTGTCAGATGTGCAGTCCATGGGATGGAGGGGACACATTCCCATCCTGCGTCCTACAGTCAAGGCCCCTTAAATTAAAAGCAGTGGGCCAAACCCTGCCTCTAGGTCTGCCTCTGATTTCAAGAAAAGCTGGATGCACATGGATTTGTGGCAAATTTGGCCCTGCTGTCTGCTTGCTCCTTATGTGGCAGGAGAGATTTTCTGCCTTGTATGGCAGCTCCAGAGCGCTGTGGGTCTGAGGGATGGGGAACGCAGCACAGGTAAAAATCGGCCAGTTCCCAGCACGTCAGGTACCCAAAACCATGAAAGCCGCATTTTGCTGATGTTCTCTTTCATTGAAGATTAAGCCTCCATTTGTTTTCCGGCATTTGATGTTTCATTCCTAATGATCTCTAGACTCGGTACCAAAGTTGTCTTCCTGACAGCAAATGCCAAGTGCGATTACTCGCCCAGATACAGATCCTCACCTCCATCCGATTGCTGTGCTCAGGGAATGCCATCACTGCAGGGACTGGGCTGCCGGCTGCCGGCAGCAGGAGCATCCTGCTGGTCCCCAAGCTCTCCTTGCTCCCTCTCTCCCTCTCTGCTTCTCCTTCTTTTTTTTTCTTTGGCTTAATATAACTGCACAAAGGCAACACTAAATAAGGAAAATATGCTTCCCAGTAACTGAAACTGACAAAAACAAAGATGACATGTTTATATAATTAGTTACACATCTAACTTTTTTCAGATTTTCTTCCTTTCAAAGATCCCACAACAACTTTGCAGTTCAGGCTATGAGTGAAGCTGAAATAGATGTGGAGCAAAGAAATTGGTCTTTATTTTCTTTCCCCCTAAAACCCATTATAGACTGTAGGTAACTCCTGAATCTTGGAGTCCCTCTGTGACTGCTTTCTGCTGTGAGAGCCATTCATTAAAAGTTAATTAAAAGGTGAAGTTCAATATGCAGTTTCCTTTAGCTAATCCTCCTAAGGCAGCTTCATATGGCACTAATGTATCCATTTTGTTGATGTTAAAAAACAAAAGGCAAGATTGTCTAATTAAGAGGTTGGTGTTTACAAGAGAGAAGTTTTCTAATTGGTGACTCTGAGTCCAAATTAATCTTAACGCCGCTTATTTAAGCATTCTCAATCTAACTTGGACTTTTCCCCAACAAGAGCCTGCAAAACATGAATAATTTCCAGGACCTTTAATATAATAGTATTCAGCCTACTTACTCCTTCTGGGCTCATGCCCCTTTGGGGCCCAATTCTGATCCCCCTCACTGCCTGAGCTGCTTTCCTCTGGTTCCAGTGCAGAAACCTTCTTCTTAAGGGCTTTGGTGGACAGGCTGGCTCCTAAAGGTAGAGTTTAATCTCTGACTCTTAGCACATTTTCACTCAAATATCTAAATATGTGTTTTATTTCCACACTCATCAGTCATTTTTCTGGTAATACAGTTTAAATGTTTTACAGAAATGAACACACTCCATCTGATTATGTTGGTGCCAAACATATTTTTTTTTGGTCTAATAAAAGACAAAAGCATAATAATTGTATTTCTACTAATTCTGGTTTCTTTTGACAGTAGCTGCTGACTTCCTGTCCTTGCAGTGGGAATACAGAAAAAGAAAAGAACACTGCCCTCCCCTTAAAAAATATGAATTTACACTGCCCAGACACACTTATGAGAAAGGGCAAAAACATCCTAAGCTGCTATCACTCAGCCAATTTTGGCCACCCGGACTTTAATTTTGGAGACTGTGCTGGTAACGGTATGTGGAAGAAATCTACAAACTATCACAAAAATAAAACAACTACCTCAAGAGAAAACCAATTCTAAAATATAGGCTGTCCAGGACAATTCTTTCCTTTTCAAAAAAATGCAGATACTAACAATGATGAAACTTGATATGTCCATCAAGGACTGTCACAAAACTGAATTAAAATTGTAACTTTCTCAGAAAATGAAAGTGTCACCTCAGGGTTAAACAAGGTGACTTTTTATTTACAATCTTTTACATTGATTTTTGTTTCTGCAGTCATCACCAGTGACTCTGTCCTCCAGTGTGCCAGTGTTTTTCTCTGTGTATATGACAATCTTCTCCTTTACAAAAAGTCATGTAGGCAGAACTTTTTCCACTTTTATCTCAATGTACCTCATGTGGTAATCTTACGCTTCTCAGTAACATCTGAAGGTTAAAAAAATACCTCTTGCCAACATGATGTTTTTCCTCGACATCTCTACCTCATCTCATTTCTTCCTTCTCTCTTCCTTTGTTCATTTAAATTGCTGGCCAATGATAGCCAAAAAGCAAAAGAAAAGGTGAAAAAAGCAAGAGAAAGGCCTCATTTCTTTGTAAAACCATGGAAGACTCTGTACGTCCGTTTGCGCTGCTCAGAAGCTGCAGACATGTTGTGCTGGATTGAGAGTTGTGTGGTTGGAAACTATTCGCTGCCCACTAAAAAAACTCTACTGGATACGCCCTTGCATTCAAGGTATGGAAGCTAAAAGTGGGACCGGCCCTCCACAATTCTAGCTTGCAAAGTACACCAAAAAAAAAAGAAAAAAAAGAAAGAAAAAAACCTTGGTTCCCATACAGGAACGCCCAAGCCTTCCGGTTTGTCCTCAGCGCACAAACACTAGATGTACTACAGTATTTCTGGGAGCTGGAATAGCATTCTGGGTATACTGAAATTAAGAGGGTTGGGCATGTTTGTGAGCCTGCTGAGCTCCTCGCTGTATGTTTTCCAAGAGAGAAATGTGAGAGAGTTTCCCAGTTATAGCCCCATACCTTTGCTGAGAAGGGATGCCACAAATCACGTGAATAATTAGTGACACTCTTAAGCATCTAGCACTGTGCCCATTTATTTTCTTGGCACAAAATGTATTAGTTCTACACTATTCATTTAGTCTGCATTTAGCAAGAGATAAATTTTAGTCGGAAGCTGTACTGAAAGACAATATATACTGTATGTTGGAGAAAAATCTATTTGCTCTAAAACCATAGCTTTCTCTAAAAAAAAAAAAAAAATCAGGAGAAATAGCACGGAGTTAATTTATATGAAAACCTAGTTTTTGCATAGCTTTTGATTGTTCAGATCTCCTAACTAAATGGCCTGCAGTGACCTTTTCAGGAATGCCGTACTCAGAGTTAAATTCTCACTGAAAAATGCACATTTCTGTGATCCCCTCATTTAGATAATAGCTCTGTGCCTTTTGCTATAAATGTGGAGAGAAGGGAGGGAAGAAAAGAGAAAGTTTTTCTTTCTCCACAAATGTTAATGAGACTTTTGAACTATGCTGTTGAGTGGAGGAGCTTAAGCTTCTCTAAGGTGTTTCTGTTTTTCAGGCTTTGAGCTCTTGCTGTGCCTCGATCTCTCCATCCCGCCTTTGAAAGGCCCTCAACAACCCATGGCTTTGTGTCTCCGTATTTTTCAGTTTAATCTACATTCTACCAGGACCACTTTTAGCTTCCATATTTCAGCAGAAAAACAAACAGAAGAGGAAACCGTTTGATGTATTTTAAGTAGAGAAGGCCAGTCAAATATTTTTTAATGGGGATACGAAGCCTTCCAGCCAACAGGATGCTGGTTTAGTTCCAGTCCAGATGAGGAACAACTAAAAGTTGATACCATCTAAAGGCTATTAAAGCCTTTGTAAAGTGAGTAGCCGCCTAAGTACCGTTCCCAGTGCCCACATCACAAAAGCACACAAGTAAGTCTGTCTTCAGCTTCTTTCCTGCTGGTTTCTCAGCAAGAAAACAAGGAGTGAATGGCTGTGGGGACCAGTTAGCCTTTCAAACAGGTTATCAACACTCCTGGAGGTTTGTGCACCAAGCTGAAATCTGCCCAGAGACACTGTCATGGTCTGGTATGACATGCTGGTAGGTTAAATTGCATGAATACATTGATAGAAGTAGTTACTTCCTCTCGCAAGCCCTCTCTGATGGCAAGCCCTCTCTGATGGGTTAACAAGTGTAAATCCAATAAAAGACAGCTTTACAAAGCCAGGTTTTAAGCTCATCTCCAACTCCAGAAGAGAATGGATGGCTAGACTTGTAGCAGGCGTGTGGTCCAGTCTACCCACACAGATACCAGCTTTAAGTGTGAGCAGTGTCACATCCCAGCAAGGTGGGCACAGCAGTGCACCAGCAGACTGAGAGCTGCTCTGCAGAAACCTGTGTTGGTCTCAGAAAGAAAAGAGTTGTGCCCAGGGGAGGTACACAAATCAGGCCAGTCATTCTTCCCATCCCACATCCACCCTCTTGCATGGCTGTATGGAAGCCCTCCTCCCCAACATCAACACATGCTTCCCTCCCACAGCTAAAGCTTTATGTGTTGACAGAAAAATAGGCAGGATTTTTCCTTAAAGGAGTACATGTTCAGCTGAGTAAACTCTGTTTTACCCACACATCTCTCTGTAGTGCAAAACAAGTGAGAAGAGAAAAGGCACAGAGCAGAAGTCTGGTTCAGGAACATAGCAATACAAACTATGTTTTCATGCATGCACACAGGCTTGTTTGCTGAAAGTTTCACATACATCAGATTAAAACAGATAAAGCAACAAACTCAGACATCATTTACCCATAGGGAATACACTCAGCCTTTATTTAGCCACTGAAAATTTACTCCTGCTTGTCTGTATCGCTAACCTGCTTGGGTAGACTGATGTTTTGATGCCAGAATACCCGTAGGGTTTCCAGAGAACATATCATAAGATTCACAGCTACAGACACATCCTTGTAACAAAGCAAATTGGACTTAGATGGGAGCCTTGAGCAGAGCTGCTCAGCCTACAGAGGACTGAGGGCATTGGCAGAAGAAAGTTTTAGCACCTCAAGAACTTTGCTGTTAAAACATGGATACCTGAGGTCACGGGGTACTTCTAGAGCTTGGAGTATTGAGGAGAGTTCAGGATTACATTCTACGGTTTTAGGGCACAATTCAGATGGTACAAGTCACACCTGAGGCTTTTAATCCTTTTACGAATATGGCTCTATATCTTTCTGTGCCTTTGACATGGCACTGAAGGCACTTTCCTGCCTCCCAGCGGTGTTTTAAAAACAAAAACCTGGAAGATTGCAAAGCACACACTAGTCACAGGGTCAATCTTTGGACCCCAGTTCTGCATAGCTTTCTTGCTTTGTGCGGGGTAGCGGCTGTAAGATCCAAGCTGTAAAGGTCCCGTATTGTGTCTGTTCTCGTATGATTATAAGGGTCTGAAAACATGCAAGTAAATAAACTCCAGCCACATAAGTGGTCCTGGAGAGCTTAGAGGGTAACGTTCCTCCTACTGTGTCTGCACAATAAGACACTCAATAAAGTTGCCTGTGCTGAATGACCTGAGCACGCACGACCTATAGAGGGACACACATGGCAAAGATGCTTTTAAGTTTTCCTTTTATTTGAGACTTAGGATTGCTTTAAAGTTCTCCATTTTCTTTTCCATAATGTAGAGCAAAACTTAAAAGTGGCCTCAACTTGTAATGAAATCTGCAATGAATTTTAGCAAATAAAAAGCCACTTAAAGAAAAAAACACTACTGTCCTGGCTGGGAATTTTAATAGTGCTGCACTCACAGCCAGACTGCTTGTAACTTTTCTATTAAAATGTTAAATCGAGAGCATTAAACAGCTTCCAATTAAGGGGTATATTATCACCTCAATGCACAGGGAGTTTCACACGTAAATCCCTATGTATTAAGAAGAGAATATACCCTGTGGCTTTTTAAATAACAAATAAAAGTTAAAAGAGATTTTGCAGTAGGTAGAAGAGCCACGGAAAGGCTTATATTTTAACACACTCTGAGTGGAAGAAAACTAATGTTTAAAACTGTATAGAAATACTATTTATTTTCATTTTTTTCCACATTATTCCCAAATATTTCCACTGGGACCTACTTACTAAGATGAAAGTCTAAGTATTCCATAGGACTGGAAGTAATGATTTTTGAAGGACTTTCATATGCACAGGCTGGACGTGCTATTGGTCATGCCTGGTTAACACTGAGGGCATCCTTCCCATTGCCTACTCTATGAGTCAAAATTAATTTTTCTAAGGCAAAGGCAAATCTGTTAATTAATTTGAGTTAATATTACTAAAAAAAGTCAGAAACAGTTAAGAAATTCCCCTTTAGCATCTCTCATGTTCCTGAGGGCCTTTTGAAGTAAGATGTGAAGAGCTACAAACTTGCCAGCCTATATACATGTTTAAAATTTTTCAGTGTAAACTCAGGAAATAATACACCCTTGAAAAAATCAGACAGTACTGACAAAGCTCAGTAACAATTGCTGTTTATGATTAAAGCCAGAGGCAGTTCAACCATGGCTGTTCACTATGGTCATAGTGACACCAAAAACAAGCCCATCATCCATCTTGCCTCTTGGTCTGTGGGTATAACTCAGCTGGCTCAGTTGGGTCGAGTCAGGGAGGGTACAACACACCAGTGAGAAGAGTTTTCAGACAACTTGCTCATAGATGTTGAAGAAGGAGAGACATTTTGGACTAATGGTAGGTCCAGTGAACCTGAGTGGCCATTCATTCCTTTTGGCCACATCATCTTGGTGAAGTCACCTCAAACGGCTGCACCCCAGTAGTGCCTGTAGTGAAAAATCCTGGTGTGAACCAGTGTTTGTGTCCTTCTGCTAAGGAGCTATGGCAGTAGCTATAATGTATGTGGTTCTCAGCTGTATGAGGTAGACTTCAAATTCATGATTTTAAATTACCTTCATGTTGTCAGACTAGATAGATGCAGCTCTGCTGGACCAGCAGGAGGAAGTTTGGCCAATGTTTTGTGTTCCTTGCTGTTCAGTTAGGCTTTGCAGACAGTCAGGATCCATGCCACCTGGTCAGGGTCCACTTCAGAATTTCTAGATGCCATCCCATTTCTGTCCTGCTCTGCTTCCCTTGTGCCACAGTACAACACTTGAAGGACTCAGACACCTACATGAGGGTCACTCAAATGAATGGTCTCTCCCAGCTGATGCAGGGGTGTGAGCATTTTACACAAAAAAACTATGAGGTGCCTTTGGTACACAGAGGTTCTGGGACACTACAGAATAGATGCCCATGGTATCCCACAATGTGGTAGAAATAGTTCTGGGTTCCCAAAAGAAAAGCTTTCCTATTTACACCAATCTGGGACAGGTCATGAGTGAAACTTTGTTGGCCTCTACCTACCAATAGAAACGACTGCTCCAATACTGGACAAATATGTGTAAGTGTAGGAGGCCAGAGGACATTTTGCACAATGCATGGACTCTTTTTAGTTCAGAGAAATTAGCAATCTCCTGAACCTCTTTGAAAGAGGCTTCCACAATTTTCTGGAGTTTAAACTTCTTCTAAAAGGTTTAATAAAAGAGTTTTAGGAAAGAGCAGCTGATGGAAAAATAGGCTGACAAAAGTTCACTCCTCTTTGGGGCAGCCATATGACAGCATTTGACTCATTAAGGCCAGATGGTGACCCCAAGTTTTCTTTCAGCTCTTGCCAGAAGGAAGGACTTGGGTGCACGAGGGACACAGCAGTGAAATGTCTAATAGAGCTTGCTGGGATGTGCTGAGATGTGCTGAGATGATGCAGCTTGCTGTGAGGAAGGAGGTACTGGCATGTGGCTGGGCTCCCCTTGTATCCAGTTCCAGCTATGCTGCTGCACTGTGGGAGAGGAGAAAGCATGGCTCCCTACTGCTGTAGTTGCTCTTCTCACTGCCCCGTGCTGCTCCCCCAACCCTGCTCTGATCTGATCTTGCAGAAGTCAGTAGGAAGGAGCTCCCACAAGCACTTTCCCTGTACTTCCACAGCCCTCCTGCACACAGCCAGCCTGGAGGAGCAAAGGCAGGAGGATGGCCACCTTCTGTGGCAGCATGAACACCCTCTCTGAAAGCCATTGCCTTCAAAGGAGATAGAGACAGGAGGAGCAGCCTCTCCTCCTCTGACCCATTCACCCTTAACAAGTACCCCCAGAGCAGCTTCTGCATCGGAGCCCATATTACAGAGCTGACACATCTTCCCCTACTGTGTCAAAGGCAGCATCCATCTGGTTCTGCTCCTCCCTTTCATGGGACCATTGGGTTTGGAGATTGCTTCCATGTTCCATCAAACAAACACAGCTTATTGTTTCCATGTTAATGTGACATTTCAGCAAATGATATGATGAAAGAAAAAAATAACATTCAGGTGCAAGTCTCAGACGGAAGCAAAGGAGACTACCTAATTTCATATTTATGCACCATATGCTTGAGAATAAAAAGACCTGGAAGTTTCCTTATTCTGTTCCACTGCAGACTCCCAAGGAATATGACACCTCTAAAAGCTTCAGCATAAAGCCTTGGGCTTGTCTATATTATTCACTAAGAGTCACCATTTTTTCAACAGTCTTGAAAAACAAGATACACCAACACAGACTAAGGCAGATAACTTTAGATCTCCAGTTTTTCAAATCATGGTTTCAGTTTGTTCCCTTGAGATTTTTACTAAACTAGGATTTTCTTTTTTTCTTTTTCCCTTCTCCCTTCTCCCTTCTTTATCCCTTCTCCTCTTCTCCTCTTCTCTTCTCTTCTCTTCTCTTCTCTTCTCTTCTCTTCTCTTCTCTTCTCTTCTCTTCTCTTCTCTTCTCTTCTCTTCTCTTCTCTTCTCTTCTCTTCTCTTCTCTTCTCTTCTCTTCTCTTCTCTTCTCTTCTCTTCTCTTCTCTTCTCTTCTCTTCTCTTCTCTTCTCTTCTCTTCTCTTCTCTTCTCTTCTCTTCTCTTCCTCCTTCTCCTTCTCCTTCTCCTTCTCCTTCTCCTTCTCCTTCTCCTTCTCCTTCTCCTTCTCCTTCTCCTTCTCCTTCTCCTTCTCCTTCTCCTTCTCTTCCCCTTATGCTGTTTCTTTAATAAGTAAATGCCGGCTATATCCTGCAAGTTTAGGATGGACTGTTGGTGAACCTGTTATCCATCACAGTAATTCACAGAATCTGGCATGTACCAGATGGACAATATTCCATTGTTTAAAGTGGGCTCTGTCAATCTTTGCCATTGATATTAAACAAAAGTCAGGATTATTAAAGCATATGGGTACATGGCCTCATACACTGGTTAAGACTTTGCTTTAAGAATGTGACTGCTGTTGTTGAGCATTCTGAAAATATATATAGTGTGCTACGGTACACAGGGAATCACAGATGTCAGGGGGAAATGATATGTGAAAGCAGTGTGCGTTTAAAAATGCAGCACTACTGTACCTTCTTAAAAGAAAAAGAAACTTTCCTCCTTCTCCCTCCTTCCCCCTGTTGCCAGTTAAAATGAACTGTCAGAGCCTGGATAAAGATACAAACAGGATTGCATACCTTACCAAGCCTACAGTGACTCTTAGACTTTGATCTAATTCTATTTGCTGCTTTATGATGCATGAAGCTGTCAGATAAAGAGGTGTTCAAAAAAATCCACTCGAGCTGTCAGAGCTGACAAGCCCTGTGATGGATTACAGAGAAAACAAAAGGGTTATCACCTTAACCACAAACATTTATATCTTTTTTTCATAAGGGTGCTTCAATCAACATGTAGTTACCAGGGTGCAGGTTGTTGTGAGCCTGTAGGAACACAGATCCAATGACACATGTTGAAACAGCATTTAAAAAGTACAACACACATGCGTTGGCACTAATATGCTGCTGACATGGTACAGTTGTGCTTACTTAGATCAAAGATAAGAACCCTATAGTTTTCTATATAAAAAGGATTCTTTTCTGAAGAACAGATTTCCCCCTCCCCACCCGTCTTTTAAAGATTAAACACAGTCATAACAGTCTGAATGGGGTTTAACTCAAAAAAGCCCAGTACTTAAATATGCCCATATGATTACTTACACAATAGAAACTTCAGCACAGAATGAAGAGCAGTTAGCATTTGGCTCATGTAGAAGAAACAAAAAAAAAAAAAAATTGCACTTGCTCCTTTTCAACATCAGAAAACAATCTCATGGCCCATTCATCTACCATCTCTTCCCCCTCCCTTGCCAAAGTCTATCAGGTCTTAAAAGGCCACTGCAACAAACAATATTGGACCTGAAATTTGTCAAACAAAGCTAATATTCCACCTCTACTGTTGCATCTTTGACACTTTAGGAGAAAGAAGACAAGAAAATACATCAAGACTCTTGCTTGAGCTGATAATACAGGCATTTTACCTGTGGTTTATATGCTGAATCAAGACCAGATACATTCCCTTTTGGTCAGTACCTCCATATGCTGAGAGTGACCAGAGGTTACACTATAGGATACTATGATCATGTTTAATTTTTCAGTGGTTGTTTTTTCCACTATTTAATGATTGTGATAACAAAGTTGGCTTAACACTAGCACTAATTGAATGGGATGAAAAAGGAATTTGACAATTTATGGAGGATAGGTCCATTGGTAACTACAGAACAAGGTGATCCTTGTCTGGGAAGTCCAGGAAATCTGCAGTTACAGATTGCTGAAACCTGGAAATAATGTCAGGAAAAAATTGTTTTGTGATTGTCCTAATTATCTATCTTTTCCCCAAAACCTGTTACTGGCTACTGCCTAAGAGAGGACCTAGGTGGACCTGTGGTCCAACCCTTTATATCTCCTTAGTTCTAAGCAAGGGAACCTGTATCTCCAGCAAGAAAGATTTTTACGTATCTTATGTATATCATGCACATATACATAAATATGTATATAGCCTAGATGAAGCCTGCCAAATTGGTAACAAGTTATGGAAGTTAATGCATGCTCTGCATATGGAAAGAAGGTTAAAGGTGAGGCATCTTCACACATCATCTTATGCACAGGTGAATTCCTGATGTGCTGGGTGGGAGAGAAGGCATCATTTTGCTTAGCAGCACACCTTTAATGTGAGAAAATTACTTGGGTTTGGAGACTGGGACAACAACAAAACCATCCTGAAGCTCCAGAAAAAGGTGTGTTGTAAGATTATAACCAGCATGCACAGACTATTAGAAGACAGAAGGAAAAAAACAGAATCCCAATAATAACAGCATATGGCCACGTTCTGTGTTTGTGTAAAGATTATTGCTCCACAGTGTAGAAACCTGGTCTGTGTCCTCTGTGAAACAGGGCAGAATCTAACACTGGAATGGATGTATCAGAGCAAGACAGAAGCAAAGAAAGACCTCACAGAGAAGCGTTTGGGGCAAGATGAAGAGCTGAGAGGAAATGCCAGAAGGATTGAAAAAAATTCTTTCACACAAATATGGACCACCTGACAATCCCAATAAATCATACTGGTATTAAAGTTCTCCTTTCTGATGGATTTCCCTTTAGCACCTACTGTCTAAAGAGGGAAAAAAAAAAGAAAGAAAAAGAAAAAAGTCCAAACACATTGCTTACAAAACAAAGTTTAGAAGTCCTCTTAAATGCCTTTTCAACTACACCAAGATCAGACATGATCTTGGTTGGCAGTTGTGAGGGGAGGGAGGACACCATTTCTTCAGTAATTCTAGCAGGCTTTTAAGACTGTTTCTCTTCTCAGCTCTACCTCTCTGGCACGATTTGCCAAGCACTAATATACACAAGCATTACCATCATTCATTAAACTATATTCCTAGTCCATAGCCATCCAACAAACCAATAAAATTCCTTTTCAAAAAGTTGAAAGGCAAGCTGGTTCAGATAGGCCATTATTAGTATGCATGGAGTGTACATTCACAGGCAATAATACAGTGGGAATTCAGCTAGCCTGAGCATAGGCTGATGTGAAGCATATGATATTACTTATGTAGGCATGAAAGCAATCTGCTTTAATATCAGACACTTTAGTGCAAAGAATGTCAGGGTTACCAAAGGTTAAAGACAGGCCGCTGGATTTTTTTCGCTGCTTTTTTTTTTTTTAAGTATGAGCTGAAAAAATGTGGGATGACTCTTTCCATTTTCAGTTTTTGGAGGCTGCTGAGTAAAATGGTAATAAATGATGCAAGTTAAAAGCAACAGCAAAGTAAAAACCAAAAGGCAGAATGTGCCACAAAGCATAATGTACAGAGAAAAAAGGAGAGTGAGAGAAATGGCTGACTGCCATTCAGCTAATGTTGGTAAGCGTTGCTTTCAGCCCTGATGTCGCTTGCAGGGTCTGAGAATTGTCCCACTGAGCCAGCGCCCTCAGGGAGTGGTGGATGGAGGCACAGAGCCTCAGAGGCCGGATTCCCACCCGACCACGATGCCTGCCATCCCTTGGTTTCTCGTGCTGATGCTGAGATTTGCAGATTTCCATGTCACCCTGCTGTTGCACACCCCGCGAGCATCTGACCTGGCAGGACAGGGGCAGTTTGCTATATTTTCTTTACTGGGAGCTTGACACTCTGCCACACTGCTCAGCCATGGTGTCAAGCAGTGTACCCCATGTGCTCGGCAGGCTGCAGGATCAGGCCCCTTGGTACCCTGCTGGCCCTGGTCCCCGTGAGCCCTCGCTTGCATTCCACTGCAAACAGCTGCTGCAGCACTTTGAACTTTCACTTTTCCTTTACTAAAATTAAAAAGCAGGCACATAACCAAGCTGAGAGCTCCCAAAATCTCAGGTGGGAAGTATTACCGAGAACAGAAGCCAGGCGGACTGTTTTTCAGAGGCTGATTGCTTTTTCAGAGTGCATTAGCATTTATTTTTTTCCCCGTCACTGGAATCCTTGGGTATTGGGGAGCCTAAGAAAAGAGTGAACTCTTATGCTGGAGGATAAGGAGCCAAGACAAAGAAGAAAAAGGCAACAGAAAATGAAGATGTTTCTTGCATTTTTCTCAAAAGCACTGTTCTGTTTCTATTTGTTTCCATGTGTTATGGAAGATAAAAATCGTAAATATTGAGAGGAAATAATGTAAGCCATTATGAAACCATTTGCTTTCATAGCCTACTGTGAAGTGACTAAATCCACTTTCTATACTGATAGCCTTCTCTCAGGCTGCTGCTACCTGTCTGTTAGTCCTCATGCAGGACTGTGCCTATAGTTGACAGTTTATGACACATGCAAAGAAAGAAAGAAAGAGAGAGAGAAAGAAAGAGAAAGAAGGGGGGAGCATGCAGTGAAAGGAAGACAGATGGGCCTATCAGTTATGTATATTGTGACCCACCTGCCAGTCACAGCCCCATGGGAATGCGGCATAATAAATACTGGAAAATGGAAAGTAGGAATTAAACTTAAAAAAAACCCCCAACAACCAAACATATTGAACAAAGTAAATTGTCTGTAAGGGAGAAGTGTAATAAAGATTTTTTAGGAGCATATAAATCAAAATTTCAAAAGAAATTTGCCAAACAGGGTCTCTTGTTCATGTGCAGTCAGTGGCAGGAGGGTGTAAATTGTGGATCTAGAGAGGATGATTGCCAGCAAGCCTAGGTATGAGGGGGTTGATTCAATAAATATTCATGATGGCAGCATGTATGCTCTAAGCACATACCCTACCCCAGCAAACTCAGCTCGACTGAACTTCACCCCCCACTCCCCAGGAGCCTCTGCATGTTCTTGCATTTCCCTTAGTTGAGTCTCACTGGTTTTTGTGGTTGTGTGTGTGTGTGTGCATGTGTGTGCGTGTGCAGATGTATGAGCCCAGCCCCTGCAGACAAGACCTGACTTATTTCTCCTAGCCCTATATTATTATCTGCCCTCACAGAGCTCAGCAATAAACTCAGTTGTGAGACCTCCAGATCATCATGACCATCCAAAACAATCTCACTGAGTCAAAAATCCTTCTTGCTAAGATCAGGAGGAATCAAACTCCATTCTTCCTATGCTGAGCAAGTGTTTAATGAAAAACCTTACTTCCTTTCTCAATGACATGAAGTCCAGATGATCATCTCTTGTTTCTGTTATGCATTTCCTTCACTCCAGCCCTGAAGGAGTTTCTACAACTTCATGGAAATCCCATCCACTTTCATGCCAACCACTTGAGAGTGTCCCTGATAATTCTGCATTATGTGGATATTTGCTACACAGAGAATCCCCAGCCTGCACATAGACCTGTGGAAAAACATATGTTTTCCCTTTGTCAGGGACCATCATGCATTCGGAGACACCAGCGTCTGCCTACCTCTTTGTTGTAAAATCTCACATTAGTCCATGGAAGTGACTCTTCCCTGCAAAATACTTTCACTTATTTAACAAGGATGGGTGTACAGTGGCAGAAACACTCTGTTTTCCTTTTCCTTTTTTGCTCCCCTTTCCCATCTCTGAATTCACACTCATCCTCTGCTTTCAGTCCCCTTCCTGTCACTGAAGTCCTTCTCCTGCTCCTCCTTTCGTCTCTCATCCATTCATTCCCCTGTCAGGGAGATATGCAAATGAATTCTAATTCTAATTTAAGGGCCTCTTTGATGTAGGCTCTGTCAAACCAGAAAAAAAAGCCCTAACAGTATCTGAGTTAGTTTTTGCTCTGACCTTTTCACTGCTTTTAACCTGAAGAATTCTTTGTCTTCACATCACAGGCAAGGAGACAGGACTGTGGTTATTTAACTGTTTTTAACAATATGTAATTACCTAAGAGAAAATATTAGCAGAAAGGTTTTCTTATTGTTCTGAATAAGGAAAAACCCAAAACCTTCCAAAGGAAGAGAAGTGTGTAGTTGGAGAATGTTTTTGCCATTACTGGGTATTCATACCATGTGTAGGGGACCACTGGGGGCTCACAGCATCTAATGGAGCTCAGGAACCAGAAAAATGGAGGTGGCCTCTTAGCATGGTCCTCCACCTGGGCAAGTATCATCTGGCTGAGCAGCGGTGGGCAAACCCACCTCTGGTGACATTCTGTTAAGGGTTCCTTCATGAGACCTAAGTCCCCACATAGAAATAAATATCTACACTTGTTCTCATGATCATTTAACATCTCATTCCTCACAATCTTTGCTATTTGTTATTTTGTCTAGTTACTTTTGGCCTCAAATATTACTAATATGTGAACCTAAAGTTTTGAGGGTTTTCACTAATACTGCACAAACCCTTGATCCAAAACAGTAGAACAAAACCAGCTGAGTCAAATATATCCCTGAACTGGTCACTCTAGAATATGCCTGCACATGAAGATGGTCTGCACTTCCAACAATACCTTGTGGCTTGAATAGTCAGATTGGCCTAATTGGCTTTTGGAGATGGTCCCTCCACAGACCTCCATCATTAAATACAAGGACCTAAATATCAATTGTTCCATATTAGTGATGATGGTTCATACATATGAAATAGGATGTTCAAAAACATTCTACAGCAAACACGTGAGACGACCACAGAAACCATTTTCCCCGCAAAAAGAATAGCTCAAACCTCATGAAAATCGGTGGTCTTAGAGAAGATTGACAGAGCCTGATATGGAAATTGGAGAATTTTACTGGAAAGTGGTTGCAGGAGCATGAATATAAAGGGTATACAAACATTTGCAGGCTGTAAACACAGAGAATGAAATTATATACGGGCTACTTGAGTGAGGTGTTTTTACTAATAAGATAGAAACAGATACTGAATAGTGTTTCAACAGACAGTTGAAAGCACTGAGACTGTGGAATAGCTTTTCAAAGGAATTAAAGGAAAAAACCCCATGAAATTAAGGCATGGAGAAAAACTCCTCTTTTGTGAAGGATGAATTAAACAGACTGATATTTCTCCTGTACACAATGCTCAAGCTTTGGGGATCAAAGTTATATGGGTTGCACAGTATCTTTTCAAAACATGAAGATCAATTAATTAAGTCTGTAATGTGCTTTGAAAGTAAAGGGTTGCAAATATTGCTGTGCTTGTCACCAACTTGTGTCTCTCCCCTGTTTCATGTGGTTCGTGAATTATCATTTCTCTTTGCTTGATCTTTTATACATAATCAGACATTGCAACAGGAAGTGAGACCTCATCATCCCATGCCAGCTGGCAGAGAGGGTGCCCACCCTGCTTCACCCTGCCTTGTAGCAGGTATTTCTTGATCAGCCACTTCGCTTTATGTCACTTATGCCAGTGTGTCTCTGATGAGACAGGCAGATTATTGCATCTAGGGAAAAGACGGCCCATAAAAAATACTCACCAGTGCTCCACAAGCCAATGGTTTCCCTATTGAAGCAGAGTGATTTACGGGTGATGTGTGCAGCCTGGAAGATTAATCTAAGTATCAGCCTGACAGTTTTCACACTGGATAAGAATAAAATTGATGGATGAAAAAATATAAAAATATGTGCTGCATGTTTAATATATTTTCAATCTTTCCAAAAATATATGTAGGAAATCTATATGCTCCTTCCTTAGAAGAAAAATATGATTTGATCCTTCTCTAAACTACCGGTACTGCAAGCAGACATCAAGATGGACACCATAGATGTGCAACTATTAATTAGTGCTATCACTGGGACCTAAGGGACTAATGCAGGAGGTGAGGGCACATCCAATCCTATATCTCTATGATTCTACAATTAAATCCTGACTGTCAGGAGTTCATACCATGTGTGATCCTCCAAAGATATCTAAAATACAAAGTCTTAGGACTTAGGAAAAAACCCCAGGGGAAAAAAGGAAAAAAAAAAAAAAAAGAAAAAAAGATGGCTTGTACTGAAGGAGGGTGTGAAAGTTAAGGAGGAACAGGAAAGAACATTTACAGTGCTAATAGAGCAGTAGGCTAATACAGCAAACCCAGTGACACCAAGGGCTGAAGATGAAAAAGTACAAGGCAATAGATCTTGGGACAGATAAGTCACATCCACGCTTCATTCTCAGGAAACAAGAGGAAAAGACTACACTTCAGATTTTATTGGCTCTGGAGTCCATGCACTGCCTCTGCTTCACAGAGCAAAACTTTCTTTTGCAGGTCCTCAACCAGCCACTGCCATGCATTGAAGAGCGTGGATTAACACATTGTCTACCCCATCTGAGGTGTGTGTCCATCCCAGTCTGGGTTTGTCTACACTGATAGCCTGGAGGCTGCCCATAAATCCCACTGGGATGAACAGACAGCCGGTTAAGATACAAAAGCTCAAGCATGTCTGGAGTGTGCTTTTTGGAGCACAGAGAGTTCTGCAGATATATATCTAGCAATATAGCTTCATGTTACTCAGGCATCAGATCATTCACAATCATGTCTCTACAGCCATAAGGCTGTTACTTGGGTGGGAAACAGGGCAAGCGGGAGCCAGAGTATCCCATGCTCACAGTCTTCTGAGCCCACTTTTTCCCAGTAGTATAGATAAGTCTTCACAAACCCCAAAGAGAACATTTGCTGGGCAAAAATAGCCTTGGGATCTTTTTGTGGGTTGTTGGTTGTTTTTTGGTTTCTGGTTTTGTTTTGTTTTTTTTTTTTCTGTAAACCTAACTATTCATTTTTAACTTCCAGAAAGCAGATTGGACAAGCAGTTCACTGCAGGAAACAAGGGCAATGCAGAATGTATTCTCCATTGCAAAGATGTTATTAGGTTGAAATAACAGTGACTCAGAAAAGTAGAAATATTCAGACAGCCTTCACATATTATTTAATTGTTTATATTATTTTTGCAAAGGCAATGAGGAGAGAAGAAAATGCACTTCCTCAGAAAGGCAATCAATATTGTACGAAAGCTAACTTTTTCTCCACACGAAAAAGATTGGAAAATTATGAAAAATATTTTGAAAAATATTCTTAGGGGAAACATTATTCATATTTTTACAATTTGGACAGTAGTCAAAATTAAGGTGGAACAGGTAATCTGTAATTTTATTCATCCTCTCTCTCCTTTTTCCTCTTTCTCTTCCTTCTCTTTATTTTTTCCTCCATTCTGTTGACTGTAGAATAATAGAGAAAACAGGAGTTAAGAGGGGTAAGTATTGATCAGCTGAAGGAAACAATGAACACCTCATTTCATTGAAAAACAGAATCTTAAAACCTAATTTTCATCATTTTAATTTCTGCCCTCTTTTCAGGTCTGATTCTGCAACTTTCTTCACATGCACCAAGTTTAAACTGCTTGTCCTTGACTCAAAAGCCCTGTGAGATGCCAATCCAGTCTTCATCCCAGTTCCTTGGAGGAGGAGCCAGACACTGTTCTGTAGAGAAAGCTCAACAAAAATGAGACATCTCACCAAAAGCATTTTAGCTGCATCAGGGCAGAACTTATATAGGCTTGTTTACCCCCCTTAATGAACTGCCTTACCTTCCCTCCTCTGTCAGTGATGTTAACTTTATTCCCTGTTTGCTTTATTCTTTTGTTCTCTCTTCAATGTTTTTCAGTGCAATCCCTTATGCGTGAAATAAGCTCCCTCACTTTGATAAATTACTGTACCTTCCTCCTTCGCTTCTTCCCAATGTTCATAAGTCAACTAATCAAAACTTCAGGAACCCAAGTTTTTTCCATTCTTGAATAACCAAGTTCCTTGTTCCTTCTGTATCTGTTGTCTTCACAGCCCTTCTCAGTTTGCTCTCCCATGCAGCTTGCTGAGTTGTCTTTTGCTATTGTTCCATGCAGCTTTTTGGTGACTGGACCATAAAAATTTGTAAAGCCTTGGAGATTCACTTCAATATTGCACAGAGCCAATTACATCCTGTGTAACTAAAAGAACCCCATCAAATTTATGTGGGCCTTATTTTTAATATGACTGTCCTAAAAGATTGCTGTGAAAGATCAAAAGAAAGATAAAAAATAATTTTTTCCCATTTTCCCATCTTGCTTCCTCTGTGCACTTAACAATTGTTTGTCTCAGCTTTATGGCACTGCTGGCAGCAGACTTCCCTTCCCTAAGTTCAGCAAAAGGAGTTTTAAATGAAACAGACGAGCAGAGCTAAAACAGAAAGAAAACAGGCCATGGGCAGCATGCAGTATGTGTAAAGAAACACACAGTAAAAGAAGACCTGCACCAGTATGGTCAAGGTTTCTGAAAAAACAGAAGTTCTGTTATTCTGCAAATAAGTAAATCTGGAAGAAAAGGGTGCTTGACTTAGACCATTGGTTGGTTTGAAAATCACCCCAATCTAGTTGGCACATTTCTTTTAATAGATACTACGATAACTGTCAGCACCAGCAGTGTTATGTGCACAGGTAACTTTGGTGGAGCCACTGGGGTAAGTAAAGGGGCTGTGATAGGTTTCATATTCCCCAAGTTCCCAGCACCTGGAAAGGGTAAGCCATTAATCATCAGGCACACAGCCATACCAGACCTGGTTTGCCTGGTTTTGTGAGGCCAGATCAGAGCGATGGGAGCTTCAGCTGGTTTTGCTCCTTCCCCATCCAGAAAAACTCCCTCAGTTCATAGCTTATAGAGTATGACAGAAGTATGCCTTAAGTCTCTAGCTGAAGGATTAAAGCTTTGCAAACCTCTTAAAATCAGCCAGACGGCTATAGCACTCGTTAAATCTTTTACCTCATTTCAAGCCTGGGTGCTCCCCAAAACTGGACTAGCAAAAACAAGCATAAAAGAAATCTCTTCATCTCACTGCAATAGAGGGGAGGCCTGTTCTGACTGAAGAAATTACTGGCACTACCTTGAAAAGTGCAGGAGAAATGTAATGGGACGTTTGCAGCAACTTGCACAAGGAAGGTACCGAGGTGATTGCTATGTCCTGTACTGCACACTGGGGAAATAACAGAAAAGGCTCTGAGCTTGTAAAGCTGAGCTTGTTTCCTAGTAAGAAAACAAATATAGCACTTCAACTGCAGCTAGCACCATACCCAGGTACCTACAGACTGATTGCACCATGTCTCCTCCAAACACTTCCTCCCTGCAGACCTCTCCCAGCTTGATGCAAATTGCTGAATATTTTCTTCTAACAACTTTTATTGAGTTGATTTGTGTGTCACCACCTACTGACTTACCACAGCCAGATTTACCACACAGAGCTGGTTAGTGCATAGCTTAATCTAAGGTGTGTCCGTAATGCCTAGCGTGGTGGCCCAGACAGACCTGTGAGGCTTGGCATGTGTTATGGAGCTGTCACAGATCCCCTTTCTTTCCTTGGAAATCAAAGTATCCCCAGATGCAATAACAGATGTGGGTACAGCACTTCCAATATGCTGATCCCTTAGCCCTTTCCCTGGCTCTACTGATCTTGAGCTGACAGTGGGGAATTTTTTTCTGCCCTTTTGCCAAATTTGTCCTTGGAAAGTGGGGAGATTGCCCTGGGACTTGGTGTTGCTCCTGTCCTTAGTGCTGGCCATGGGCACATGTTCATGCCACCCACACCACACCAGCACCCTGACATTTGTTTTTGGTTTTACTTCTGCAGCTGACCTGTTGTTACCTGATGTCACCCACATCCCATGGAAGGTGGGACTGCTGCTGTCAGTCCTCTCTTTGGGCTCTTAACCAGCAGATGCCACCAGGACTGCTCCTCAGGACTTCTTCCTGCTGCCAAAGAAAGCTGCTGGTTTAGCCTGTTGGTTTTTTATCTGTCTCCACCCCTGTTCATCTTCCCTGTGTTGGTCTACAGCAAATCCTCCCTGTACCAGGCAGGTGCTTTGCCCTGTGGAAGCACACTGTGCTGCGCCAACCTCAGGGTCACTCAGACTGTTCACCTTCCAAAAACTAATCATCTGCCATCATGTTTTCACCCTTAAAAGTGATGGAAAAAGAGGGAAGAAGAGCTTTTAGCTTTTCTTAGAGCCAAAGAAGCATCCCAGAGAGCCTTGCAACACTCCAGATACACTCTCGACTGGACACTTACTCTCTGACCCACAAACATAGACCTTGTTTATTTGAAGTATGCCTGTATCATCAAGAGAGGAAGAAATTGTTCTAGCTCTTAAGGTCAGGTGTTTGGGGCACTTTTTACTGTCCAGTACGCTGTAAAAAACCTACATCTTTTACACACTTCTTATTTCCTACCTGGTAGCAAGATTGATTTAAAAGCATGTAGAAAAAAAACCAATTTTGTTTTAATTGCATTTAAAAGACTCAACATTTTTTTCTCCTCAATCAACCTGTTTACAATTAAATTTGAAATTATCACAAGTTATATTTAGCCCTAAATATAATTTACGTAAACAATCAAATTTACTATTCCTTAAACAAGTACACACTTGCTGCTGTTTTAAAGTCAAGTGGGCGAAATTAAGGAAGTCACTGTCTGAGCACCAAAACCCAGCTGTCATTGAAACAGTAAACCAGCTCTTGGCAGGGTTAGTTTTTTCTGCAAGTGCCAAGAGGAGAGTTTCTTCATTTCAGCTTGCTTCAATGTCAATTCCAGATAACTGGCTCATGCAAACTTGAGAAATGATGGCGAGCTGAAAAACAGGAAATCTTGTTTTCCTTTTCCTGTTGAAGAATGCAAGTAATAGGCAAAGAGTATGCACTGTTATTTCTAAAATCTTAAAGGCCAGGGATAAACATAAAGTATCAGTTCAAAAGTTTGAAACGCAAGACTTGCTGGCTAAGTTAACATTTTTCCTCCTAACTGTGAAATGTTTCATTGACCATAAGATGATATGACAACCAGTCACCTTCACCACTACAGCCTGGCTGGAACCACACTGGTCACTGGTGCCATTTTCATCTCCTTTGGCACTTCTAACATCTTTGTTGTTTAAAGGCACATGTCCGGGGTAAGATGTGTTTCTTACCACAGTTTCTCTGACAAACACATCCCACATAACACTCTCATTTGTGGTTGGGAAGCTTTTGGCTTACACCTCCAGAGCTACAGGCAGACCTCAGAATCCAACACAGTAACTCCTGACATCGTGGTCCCTCAATGGTCCCGGCTGGGACACCTAGCTCTCTCCTGGCTTATGCGCCTGGGTGTCCTCAGCACGGTCACCATGGCCAGGATCAGTGGCCCTTGCCTGCAGCTGGGCTGCACGTGGGGTACCTGCATGGTCTCTGAAGCTCAGAGGTCTCCAGGACTCTCACTAGTGACAGTATCAAAAGGAACAAACTACGGTATGATGTGTACAGAAATTCTGATTTGATACCACCAGTGGAGAAATTCCTCTGGAGTCAACACATAACTAGAATAACAATGTAGCCTGCAGCTTTATGATATTTGAATGGAGGCCAGAATTTGATGTTGGTAATCTGAGTTGGACTAGGTTTTGATACACCATATTTGAGGAGACAGAGAAAGTTCTTTAAGTCTGAGTTTGTCACAATTCCTTGGACAAAAAATATTTTTGCTGCTTATTTTATATTTTAGCTGAAAACACCTGAAAATCCATTTACTGAAGACACAGGATGTTTTCCTGATGGTAAGAACTAAAGAATTTTCAGGGGTTTGTTTCAAGGAAGATCTGAATGCTTTTTTTAACAGAAATGTCCATAAAAATTTACACGTTCGAAAGAACATTTAATAACAACAGCAATCATAGAAAATACCTCTTTCTGGCACCTCACCCATAAATCTTCTCAAAACTTGCAAAGCTCACTTCTGTAGTGGACCCACCATGGTAAGAGACCAAATTATGAAGTTCTCAGTCAAGAAAATATAGTTTGGAGGTTGTTGCAAGTAATTATCGACACAGTCAAAACAACAAATTAATTCATACAGTGAATTAATTATCCTCAACATCACTGGTAGCTCTCTTTGACTTTATGTTTATGTCATTACCATTATTATTATTACTCTCTCCCATCTGAACTCTTCCTGACTGAATTTGACTTCTAAGGAACATCTTTCCATGCTCCTAAAATTCCATCACTAAGTGAATCCCCAAGCAATGAATGGCACTTGCTCATATAAATCTCAGTGGTATCAGCTCTTGAGAGCTTATTCCAAGCCTTCTGGCAGTTAACACTTCTCTTAAAGCTTCAGTTTCAGGAATCAATTACTTACAACTTTAATTTAAATAAAGGAAGCTTCTAGCCCTCAGGATTCTATGGAAAAGCTTGAAATCAAAACAAAAAAAAAAGGTTTAGCTATCATAAGGCAAATAAAAATGTCCATGAATGATATTTTTTAAAATCATGTTATGTTTAAGTCAGTCTCTTGATTATAGGGGTCTTTGTATGTGACATCTGGAAGGACATTTGTGCTGTAAGCTGTCTGTCACCATCTTCCAGGATACTCTGTGACTGCTATTAAAGGGGTTGCTACGAATAATGCACTCACCTATTTTTGCATTTTAAAAATTTTTATCAATGCCTTACAGTGTTTAGTAACCAAATCCAGAAGTTAAACCCACCACATTTTGTTCCACAACAGTCTTGATTTTATTATTCTTGGAGCCAGCAATGTAAACTGAAGATTCTCTCTTTTTTAAAATATTCCCTGTCCCTAATACCAATAGATTCTTCTGTTCTTCATCTTCTTTAAGTTATCTATGCAGCAATGTGTTATATTTGAGCATGAAAGTTCAACAGACAGCAGAAATGTCCCAGGACGTTGACTTGTAAGACTGCGAGTATTCATTTTTCTCCCTCTTTTGTCTATTGTCCCAATTCATTCTCATTGTACGTGCAGTAGCAGCAAAGCGTCCTTGGTGTCATTTACAGCCTTTGTCCATCTTGGAAGTGCCTGCTTTTCTTTTAGGAAAAAATTAGTTATTCTCTTCTCATTATATGAAGTAATTGTTTATTTCTTGGTCATTGTTCACCCAAAGGTAATACTGAATAGGAATCATGTCTTTATTTAGCAGAAATCAGAAGTCAAACCAGAGACATATTTAGCTTCCAGTTGTCAGTTTGTCATTTAGTGAAACAAAACTGCTCTTTTCAAATATCATCCTTCTGCATTATGCACTTTTAGTGCTTTAAAGTATTAGATTTCTGCCTAGCACTGCAAATATGGATGTGCCTTGAATGCCAATGCATTCAGACATCTACATCAGCAGTAAAATTTGAATTCACGCTCCTTAAAACTACGCTGCATAATTTGAATTTGTATACAGCTTCCATCCTCTATCTTGTGCATGATTTACCATGTATATCTGAAAGTAAAATGTGAATCCAAAATAGCTCTCAGGCTGCTTAGAGGTTTTAAGACTTACCAGCACTATTTTAGATAACAACAAATGGCTTTCTGCCACTTTTTAACATATGGGGCACATTCTGGACAGAGCTGAGTTCACTAGATAAGAAAAATCCTTGTGACTTCCTACCTATATTTCTTGCCTCCTTTCAGCTTCTTGAAATTAGGTATCAGCCAAACCAAAACTAATGTGGTGACTTCAGAAACCTCTACCATTGTATGTTTAATTTCCAGCTGAAAGTTCTGTGATTTCATTTTCATTCCAACAAGAAATCTCCAGCATTTGTCTACATTACTTTGTTCTTATTACTCAATTGCTCAAGTTTACCCTTGAAAATGCCATTTTTACCACTGAAGGGAACAGCATCAAAGTAGTAGTATTGTTACTAAGACCCTAAAAAGATCAGTTACCACTTTTGGTCCAGTGCCCCCTTGACAGATCTATTAAAGGCATCAGCTGGCAACACATCAGTTTTCTGAATTCTTTTCTAAGGTTAATATTTAATGCTCTTGGCACTGAAGTTTTTCCTTAACAGAAATCAGAGTGAAGCTCTCAGGTCATGTAAACTAACAGCACTATTGCCAGATCTGACTACAGATCAATCTGAAGATCTATCCCTCTTTTATTTGAAGCTCCTCATAAGAAATCCACTCTGTGTATCATTACCCACATTGCTTTATACAGTATTGTTTATAGCACAAAAAAGATACCAAAGCAATACCAAAAATCATCCTGTTACCACATGTGATGAGTCACCATCTGTAAACTTTTAATGTGGCCAGTGTATCTCTGTATCTGAACAATCTAAATTTTAATTATCAGTAAATCAAAGACTCACAGTAAACTTTCCAGCCTATGTACATTATTCATTTTTTCCTAGCAGAAGAAAATGATTCGGAGATCAGTGTGTCACAGCAACAAATGCAACAAGGCATCCAGTAAGCAGACCTTCTGGGCTGGGTATCCAGCTCTCGCCTGGGCTGGTGACCTGCCCTCGCCTGCTTAGTCACTGCCCTCCCAAGCTCCAAGTCTCTCTGCCCCAAAACCTTTGCTGTGTGAATTGGGGTGCATTGGGCAGCATGTTAATGTCAACACACAGACATGGCTATGGCCACCTAGTTACAAGCCTGCAGCGTTCATACCATGGATTGCTCTAAAACTTCATCCAGTAAGCATAAAAAACAGTTCAATCCACTGTTCCATTTGGATAAGAATTGGTGTTTGCAACAAGAGTTTGCAACTGCAACAGTGCCATCCTTTCTTCGCATGTTTTCATTTCCATCAGGCATACCACAATGTGTGGAAGCTCACATGTTTTCTTTGGAAAAAAATGACTAAAATAGATTTTAAGTTGTTTTTTAGCATAAAACATAAGAACAACTATTATAGTAGTTTCAAATAAATTTATTTTGCACACAGAATCTAAGATGGACCTTTTCTTCATCTACCAAGAGGATTTCTTCATAAAGCTTAGAATTAACTTGGAAAGATTCATGAATTCATGAGACAACGTAATCAAAAAAAGGAAATACTTCAATGTTTACATGCAATATAAATATGTATCAAAAAACATCCATTTGACCAATATTAAACACAGACCCCGAAGAGCTGGACAATAAAGGATTTAGGCTACCACATGAAAGAAAAACATTGGGAGCAATGCTAGTCCAGGCTCTCAAGGGGTAATACACAATCTGTGCTTGGTCCAAAAGCTGTGAGAAATGCACTTGTCATTTTGTCATATGTACTTTGACAGAAAGGTCAAAGGAAGAATTTATGGGAATAGTACAGTCATTAATGTGTGCTACAGAGAAAAAGTGATCAATCAAACCACAACCCACTGCAAACTCCTGAACTGTTTTCTTCTTCTGTTTCAAATCACAAAGCCTTATATAATGCAGTACTTTCCCACCTTCATCATTTGAAGCAAAGTGGCAAAGATAACAAATTTTTTCATCTCCAAAGATTCTGACTAACATTTTGATGACATTCTCAATCCAAAATAATACATTTTCCTGGTTTTCTCTGAACCATGACATACTGCCACTTTTAAAAGGTCATTTCAACTGACATTCATGAGTACAAGAGAGAGACTTGTTCTCTTGTAAAACATTGCAGAGACTTGATTATTGTTTCACCTCTCAGCATTTTTTGTTGAAGACTGAAGCACCAAGGCGGCTATGTTTTCCTCTCAGCTCTTCTTATCCCAGCCATTTTTCAGCAATGGCCCAATTGTCAGCAGTTGCAAAGGGTCTGATGCATGGATGAGCTGAAAGTCATTTTGTGTTGATAATCCTAATGACCTTTTGCAAACCTAAGGAACCCTTGATTCTGGGAGTCTATGAAGAGTAAAGAGAATGAGCCTTTATTCAAGACGTAGAGTGATGGCAGAATTACACCCTCTTTCCTAAGTTCATCTACTTGGGAAGAAGCCATTTCTCACGGAGAAGCCTTTAACCAAAGAAGAGAGGGTTTTTGGCTGATGGGAATGTAAACTCATCACTTTAAAAACCTCTGATCAAACAGAACTGTCATGAGAGTGGTAAAAATTACCTGCAGTAAAAAGATGTCATATTTTAAAAATTTCCAAGTAACTAAGGAATATGTTAATATTTGCTGTTAAACATTTTTTTCCTCTAACATTTAAGCTATTAATTAAAAAATGTTGAAACCTGTCACCCGCTGGACTCTTAGCATGAGAAGTCCAGTGGCTTTTTATCCACAGCAGCCCTCCATTTAGAAATACCAAATGCAATTGACTTGTAACACCAGACACACTAATGATGACAAGTGCTTATCTGGCAGACTTTTGGGTGACATGTAGTGCTCACCAAAAAGCAGCACAAAGAATCAGTACTGTTGTCTTGCTTCAGGTTTGTACAGGAGGTTGTGGATGCCAGTAGCTCAAGTGATGGAGAGGAAAGGCAGCATGTCCTACCTGCCCTGCATTTCCAGAGTGTGAGCCTAGGAGGGGAGGTGAGTAGAAACAGAAACCTTTTTTCTTTCCCATCTTTGATGCAGCACTTCAAGCAGTGAAGAAAGGAGAAGATGAAGCTGCTGTGTCTAACAGATTACTTTGTCTCTCCCACAAACTCCGCTGCACTGGGGAGCTCGCAGCCTCTCTCCTTTCTCAAGGGAGCATAACTCTATCCAGCCAGTCAGTCTGTGAGGAGATCACAGTGACATTTGGTCAGGGACAAGCATACGGAGGATGAATAACTCAAGTCAGATTTATAAATGCAGCACCTTTAAAAAAAATATACCTGCATTATTGGAAGTAAATTCAGTGGATAGGTCAGATGAAGATGATGACTTTTCAAGCATAACTCTGAAATGAATAAAAGCCTTGTCATAAGGTGTTTCAGATAGTCAGGTAAGGAAGAAACTGTGGCAGAGAGACCAAAGCTTCAGAAGAGGGCTTGTGTTTTGAATCATCGTGGCCTACACCAGCACAAAAATACATAGTTCACCTTCAAGAGAAAGACAAAACCAGAATTAATGTGGGCAGTTGGCCTGGGGTTTGAAAGAGGTTATTTACTGACATTGCAAGATGTGATGAAAAAGGAGAGTTCAGCATAAGCTAGGAGTGAAAAACATGGGAGCACAGGACTATTTACGCATTGACAAATGACCGCTGAGGAGCAGCTCTGCTGGAAAGAACTGGACAATCCTGGTGGACGGCAAACTCAACCAGTGTCCACAGTGCATCTTAGCAGATGTGAAGGTTGACAGCACTCTAGCCTGTATGAACAGTGGCATTAGACCACAACTACATACTACATCCTGTTTTGGTCCTCCTAGCAGAGGACAGTCATGGACAAACTGGAAGGGCCTCAGAGGAGGGGGTGCTAGGGGCTAGAGCCCTTGTCCCATGAGGAGCTGGACTGGGTCAGCCTGGAGAAAAGGTGGCTTTGGGGGCACCTAATAGTACCACTGCCTACCAGTGCCTACAGGGGTTCTATCCCCAGAGGTTTTCAAGGCACAAGCAGACACAGCCCTGAGCAGCCTGGGGTGGCCCTGAAGGTGGCCTTGCTTTGGGCAGAGGTTTGGAGTAGGCACCTTCAAGGTCCAGCCTGAATTATTCTGTGATTCTTTGAAAATTAAAGGATCAGTGAATCATCATGAAGTTTCATCCTGAGCAATAGGAAAATGTTTTAGTAAAGGTTATATTAGAGTAAAAAGCTCTTGAGTGCAAAAAGGGAACTAGTCTCTCATTCCAGGACTATATATGCAAATTTCAATTTGAACTGAGTATACTAAGGAGCAAGAAGAGACCAGAAATAAATAATACCTGCTGCCTCTTTCCCTTCAGTTTAAACTTTCCCAGATGCCTAGGTTAGAGGTTACAAACAGGTACCTTCACCACAGGGAGAATGCCTTCTGCTTTTATTCCCTTTGAAAACACCTCCATCAAAGCTGCTTCAAAGTCCCAAAACACAAAAAGAGACATTTGACAGGAAAATGTTTTCCTAGAGAAAGAAATACCTGGCTTCTCTGGTCTCTATAGCAACAATCTGTAAATATGATTAGCATTAACAAGAAAGCATATCATCTTGGGTGAATCTTTTATCTTAACTTACTCATAACTCATTTTAAAGACCATTCCTGGTATTATTATATATAAGCTCTTTATTGCACTTTTGGAAAACTCTGTGATTCACACTCATTCCTGGTATAAATCTACTGATTCACACTTACAAGAATAAGTATGTCTCTAAGTATATGACGAAAAAGACAAAAACATTTTCTTTAATGTTGCACAGCAAGGGCTGCATGTTTATGAGAATATGTTACTTTGAGGATTATTTATCACAAGTAACAGACTTTCCAGACTGCTGAGCAACTTTATTACAAGTGGGTACACACCAGTCTATTTCAGTTATACACATTTCTCCCAATTTGTAACAAGACTAAAATGATGTGCTAAACATGGGTTTGGCACCCTGAGCCATCAGGAAAATCCACAGCACTGTGGTGCAACACCTCTGACCACTCCTGTGATCATGTTGTTCCTCATTGCTTTTTAAACTGACTTTTCACAGAAGTGGCTGGGTCAGGCTCTGGGGGTGAATTTCAGGGCCAGGCTACAGGGTATCTAAAGGAGCCCTTAATACTCCGGGATGCAAATCCAGTCACCATCTTCCCTATGCAAACACAGAGGCACTTTCCATGGGAAAAGAAGATTTTCATCCTGCATTTAGGTGGACAATCTTTTAAAAGGACCTGTACTGGATTATCAATGATCTCCAGTGGGAAAGAAAACATCATACACTGTCCCACTTTAGAGAACCAGTAACACAGCTGGATGCCCTTCCCTCTCTGTTACAATACGTGTGGTTTAATTACACATATATGAGTATGGACGAGCAAATAGATCCTCTTGTTTATATTCTAGGTATTTATATTATTGCAGGTGTTTCCAGTGGAAAGCCATTTAAGTTTGAGAATTTGAGTCATTAAATCCTTATTTATATGAATAGATCTGCTAAGACATAATGGGAGCTGCCTGTGTGAATGGGGTTGGCAAGATGCGTCTTGAAAAGTGCAGCTTACATTGCAGTTGCTCAGACTGAAGCACTGGTCTTTTCAGTTTAGGCTGTGCAATGTTACACATCACCAAAAGGAAAGGCAACAGAGGGAGCAGATGTCACCACATCTGATTTACTTTGTGTTCTCATAGCTCCTGATAGAGAAATTTCACACATTACTGGTTAAACTGGCAGTGTATTAAAGTCACATGCAAATAGCTATATCCACTTCAAGGCTGTGAAGAATCAGGCCCTCGTGTCTCCTACTAATCAGGCTATGTGTCAGGTATCCTCTTGGCAGCAAATGGATCATGTAACAAAGACAGAACATGCCTAGTATCTGAGATGAAAAAAAGGTAATAAAGCTCCATTTATAACATGCATTGGCCCTTTTGGACAGTCTTTGGAGCGTTACTGATGTCAGTCCCATGTGCTAGTTGCCTTTTGAAGACCTTCATCTATTTGAAGCTTTTCAAACACTTTTGAAAGAATGTCTACAAAGTCCTGCAAATGCCAAGAGCAGTTGATTTAACACGACTCTAACTAAGGCAAAATGAACTGAAGCAATTTCTCCTGTCCCTGCAGGTACTGTGTTGAAATATTTTATCTGAAGTCTTCAGAACTATCCCATTGAAAATATCTTTTAAGAAGCTTCAGTCTCTTCACACATCAAAAAAGTGTGCAGTGTATTTGGAGGGAGGGGAAAATCCCTAAAATCAATGTTGTTATTGCAGTCCTAATAGGCTCTGCCATATTCTAGGCAGTCTAGTTTTGATAGCAGCAAATTTCATTAAGATCTATCTTGAGACACCACACAGTTTCAGAACTCTTTAGAAGTCAGAGTTTTCCTTCAAAAAACATTTCAAGCAAAGGCTATAAAAATACTACTAGGGGTCTTTTCCTTGATCGCTGTGGTACCTCTGGGAAAGGAGTTATTACTACCTTTGTAGTTTGGTAATAAGGGGCTACTGTCCGTCTTTTAAAGGGATTTGAGTCAGACCCTAATTTGCTGCATTATAATGTGGTGTGTGTGGTGTCTGTTTATTGTCTCTATCTCCTCCCACATACACCTCTGTCAAGATGTTTCTGCTGATACTGTATTTTGTTCATTTTTAAAGAATCCTGTCAGGTAAAGATGTGAAAAATGGAAAAAGAATAGTCACAAACATGTAATCTTCATGAGAACTAAGTAATTTACGATTCACATGATTGAATATATATAACATAGTCTAAAGAACAGTATGTGCATTTCTGTGAAGTGCATAGGGAATGGGAATCGCTGAGAAAACTTTGGAAAGTCACATAAAAAATGACAGCTTCTAGGCAGAATAGGAGCAGTCTGCAAAAAGTGTGTTCTCATCCTGGGGGGCGAGAGGGGTTGTTATTAATTTACATCAGCTTAGCAAGATGAAGGATTCCATAGAGGAAACAGAGAGAAAAATAATTCCTTTCCAAAAGGGCTGTTATTCAGAGGACATCCCAGCATATTCCGGAATGGTTTTGAAACCTTGGTTTTTTTAAAGCAGGTAGCTTTCAGTGGTCAACAGTCAGGCTGTTAGCAATTGTTGTATTGAGCTTTCCTAATGTTGTAGTAACTATGTGTTGTGGAGAGATTGTCTGCATTATGCCCTCAGTTTCCTATTAAAAATATTTCTCTACCAAGTCATTACTCCTTTCCACAACAATGAAAACCTCTCTCAGTTAACTTCCACATATCCTATATTCCAAAGAGGATAAAGCCATCTTTCCACATGAGCTCAGTTCTTAATTTTGTTGCTGTTGGTCTGGTATGTCTTATGCTATGTTACTTCTAGGGAATCACAGCTTGCCTGTACCTAACCCTCCACCACTGTATACAAGCCCTCACTTTTTCCAAATGGACTCTCATGCATACATTTTCACCCAACATTTTTCATTTGCAGGCATGACAGTAGCTTTAGGAGGTTAACCACTGCAGGTGAAGGTAAGGTCAAGGAAGGAAAGGTTAAAAAAAAAAAAAAAAAAGAATCAGCACAGTAAAACACCTTGCCAACATTTCTGGTGGAGGAACAAAATACAAAATATTAAGGCCACACTCAGCAAGGGATTCAGGCCAGCCATAATGTTGTTAATTGTCATGAAGAGGCAAGAATGAAAAGGTGTTCACCAAGGAAGCGTTATGGTCATAGTGATGCAGTGAGTCAGGAAATGTGGCTCCAGGCTGCTGTTTTGTACCACCCTTGTCCCCAGGCAGCACCATCACAGAGATCCAAAAAAGAGTGCACATCCCATGTGGGGCTCAGCGCAGTAAAGGTGAGGTTTAAATGGATGCTGTACAAATAGAAAGTACAGAAATGGGGAAGCACACAGCACTAATGACTCCTTCGTAACAGATACTTTCCCTCTAACCTCAAATGAGATGTTAACATGATCCAGATGGAAAAACAGAAATTTTGTCAAAGGGACAGCCAAAGTCTTCATGGGATGCAACAGACAGCATCATTAGCCTACATTTTTCTGTTAACTGTGGGGAAGAAAGCAAAATAATACCCGGTTTTTCTTGCAGCAGACTTAGAGTATGTCAATATTAACATCTAGTCAAAATTACTTTAGAGAAATCATCATTTTATGTAGGTCGAATTGTCAGAAAAACTGTGTTATAATCCTAGGAACCAGCTGTTGGATTTGTATCTGTTGTTTCAGAGGCATAGGGGGACTGTAGGAATAGATGCTGAGAAATGGCTGTCAGTGACCTGACTGGAACAGAAAACATTGCATTAATGAACTACAATTTTTTAAGACATGCCTTGAGTTGTTTTGTCATGCAATTTTGCTCAAATCATTTACTATCTACCTAGATGAAAATTATTGCAGTGGAAACTTCATTTTTTTCATTCATCTTTTTAAAAGAAATTGTTTAATTTTTAACATGCTCTTTCTATATCTGTTACATAGTCAATTACAAGTTGGAAGCTGTATTTTTCCTTTTTTTAACCAGTTATAAAAAGTAAAGTGATGAACTACATAAACAAATGAAAATCCACATTGTGCATGTAATCGAAAAATTATTTTAAAGTCAACTTGCTGTGGCAAATGGCAAGTCTATGGATTGAGAGCAAGAAAAGCTCTTTCTACTTTCAGATACTCTTTTATTTTACTTATGAAAATTGCCTCTTAGCAGTTCTTTAGTGATTTATCTAATTAGATATATTGATTCATTTTTTTTTTTTAGTGGTGGGGAAGAGAAATCATGGTCTTATGAAGTAATAATGAGCTCAGCAGAATGGCTTAGCTATGATTATGTCAACAGTTTAGAAGTAATGTATATCCAAACTCAATAGAGGATTTCATTTACCTAGAAAATATCTGAGTGGAAAACAGCTTGGTGAGGGCATTAGTGCACACCCAAATCTAGGGTGGATTTGCATACAGTTGAGACAATTAGAAAAGAGGGTCCTTATCACTTTTATGAAATCAAACTGAATCACCAGAGTACCCCAAATACACAGGCTGGCATCAGGCACTCTCTGTTCTCATACTTCACAGGGTTTGAAGTAGGTTTCCATTTCATTTTGCTTATATTGCATCAGACAGCTTCGGAAAACCAGAGAGAAATAAATCACAATGCCACAGTAGTGGAGAATATTTTGCTGCATTTTTTTTCAAAAGACAGTCTCCTGAGCCAGGCATTTGAATCATAAGGACTTCTGGGATGGGATTTTCACTCAGAGATCTCCATTCTTACGTGGATTAAGAGGATTAAAAACCATTAAATGACCATCCTCCAAGTCCCTAAAGCAGATTTGCCTTTTTCTATCCTCCTTCAACTGGGGCAGACTTGGGGGTAACAAAGTACTGCACAAAAGACTCCCTTAGCATGACAAAAGGTGAAACAATCCACTGAACTGCCAATGTACCAGACAATGAAGTCGGTGCAGTCTACTCAGCTCATTTTCATCAGAACAAATGGTATCAAACTTGGCAATGGTATTGTTCTTAAACTTGAACATGGGGCTCTTTTTTACCCCCTCTTCTTTTTTTTTTATTTTTTATTTTCCCATCCAAAGCTCAAGGTGTCATATTAATTATTTAAATCTTCAGAAGATTTCAACTGTATCCTCCAAGGCTCTGCTCAGTGCCAGAAGGTCTCCAATCTGCATTAGCTTTTGTTAATTAGAGCTGAAACAAGGACTTTGATCTCAATGAATATAATAACAAAAAAAAAAGCAAAACTTCCTGTGTGATTTATCTTTTACCTATTTTCTGCCTTTACTGTTTTTCCACTCTATTAGACTTTGATTTACCTTGTCTGAGTAACATTAAACAACTCGGGTACAAAAGAACTTAAACAACTTCAAAAGCCTGACTGAAATGATAGTTAAATGCTACATGAAGTGATCCCAAGTCTTTAAACTTTGAAAGAAAGTGACACAATTTTACTTTATTTTATTTTATTTTTTGTAAGCAGGGGCTGGCATGGGGAGGGGGGGTGGTTTGTACAGCATGGATGCTTGTCTACTGATGTCAGATATCACAGGTTTTCCTGTTGGGATTGATCTTTCCTCATTAAGAGCCTTGTTTCTAGAGCTATAGCACTGATAGAACAGAAGGCCAGCGATACTCTGCAAGATGTTCCTCATGCATCAGGCTTGCCCTGAGTTTGTAGCGCTGCTTAGATCCGAGGGGGTCACCGCCAGGGCTTGCCTTGTTAAAATTTTTCTCATTAACATTTATCTTATTGAATAGCTCTGAAAGGCAAATTTTTTAAGCCCAAAAAGAAAAACTAGCAAATTTTAGTGTCAGATGAGGTCTAGTTGTATATTCACTTGAGCGGGAACTTATCGTTATGGTCCCCTAATATGAAAAAAATAATCAAAGAATATCCAAAAATGCTGTAAGTGAAATCTACATCTGAGATTTAGGACATACATGAGGGTAAATTTTCATTGTGATGGACAAAGAGTTGCGCACACAGCCTTCATTAATAACAACGCACAGTGCTGAAAATGTGCCCTGTATCTTTTACATAAGGCTCGCTACAGAACGGCGCAGCCCCAGGAGACTGGTCACTCATGGTTTATCTCATTTTAGGCAGAATAAATTAAAGGATATCTTGTGAATTCTGGACAGAAAGTAGGAGAGCTGAAGTGAATAGTCTTAAAAATAATAGCTAAGAACTATGATAACCTGCTGGAGGCACCAAACGAGACAAAGGAGGTTTGTCTAGAAAGGAACAGGAGTTTGTTGGGAAATTTAAAATGGATTTGGTGCCTGAGAAAATGCTGCACTGCCAACCTCTGGCTTTGTCCATGGGACCAGAACAGCCTGGGCAATGGTAGCACAGACCCCCTCTGTTCACAGCATCAATGTTCTTCAGCTCCAGGTCTGTAAACAGGTTGGCAATTAAATAATAGTCTGATCCATCCTCTGCCAAAACCTATGGCAGACTTTAAACCAGCTTCAAGAGGCTCCCCATCAGGCCTTGCCTCACTAGAGATGCTCCCACTGAGTCCTGGTGGATTTATGATGTGAACACCCATACCCTGATTGACTATGACCACTTTTTTCCTATTTCCCTGCCTTTTTTCTTTCTTGTCAGCCCTATTTTGCATAGATAGGTAGTGGCAGGTAACAGGCACATTTCTCGTCACACATTTCAGCAGGAGGTCCTAATGCTACACTGAACAACAGTTCTAGTTAATGATGCAAACCATGAGCCTCTAATGGTTTTCATTCCTGCTCCTTTTGGAGTAGAATTGAGGTTTTTTGCAAAGCCAAAGAATGTTACCAGTCAGCTGGAGTCAAAATCTTATATAAAGGCAAAAGCTTCATGTCAGGACCATATCTTTGTCTCCCACATGGAGGTATGCCTGGGAGAGGGAGGGCCCTCATGCAGCAGTTAAAAAGGGATATGAGAGCAATGATGTTGCTTTGCTATTTATTCCTCTTCCATCTAGAAGCTGGCCAGAGAAAAGGGAGGAATAACAGATTACCTATGAACACAGATATTCTGTTAAACTAGGACTTTTCAACCCACCATGCTGACCTGCCATCCTACCACCAATCAACACATATGCCTTGAAAATCCAGACAAAATCCAGTAACACCGAGCATCTCCTCCCCTGCCTTTCCCCACCTTTCATACCATCAAAGGTTCATGAGTTCTGGAGCTTCCTTAAAAGCTTGGGATACTTCAAACTAGGAAAGATGAAGTGGGGTGCAGTGGCCCTCAGTGAGGGTGTATAAACTGCCACCTTCCTTGACCTGTGATACCCAAACACATCCCACAGGGTTTGCTCACAGATGTTGTCTTTTATGGGACTGAATCCTCCTTCTGACACAGGCTTAAAGGCTGGGAGCAATGACTGCACATTTTAAACAGAAAGTACTGAAAGCATGTAGCAACCACTGCAGTGCAAGTGATAGCCAAGTCTGGGGCCCTGCTCTGTACACCTGGGCATCCCATCTCCCTCACTGTCTTTCCTTGCTCCAAGAATATTCATTCTGGCTTTGCTTCACTTTCATCTGTCAGCACAGGTTAGTTTAGTTCATGTCAATGCTATCAGTCACATGTTGATTTTTTTGCTCTCCCAGCCTTTTTCATTTGTCCCTCTCTCTCTGGGCTCAGTACAAGTGCCAATTGCTGCTCTGTGCTATGCTGTGCTCCTATGAGAAAGGGCACACACAAAGCCAAGAGCCCTCTTTGACAGTCTGGGAGGGCACAAGGTGCAGGAGGGTGAGGCTGCCTGGCAGGCTTGTGCCAGGGCTGGGCTGACTGCTGTGCGTGTTAGCAAGATGTGCACGAGCCATTGCCCCTCACAGTTCGTGAACTGCCACCATACTCCACCTGGAAAAGTCCTATAATAAATACTTTTTAGAGCTGCCTGCTGCCAGAAAGGACAGGAATTTCAAAATGAATGAAAAAACTTCCCCAGTGCTGCTCAAAACTCAAGGCATCCTAACTGCTGGCCTTCAGAAAACTTCCCTAGAAACAAACAGTTGAAGTTTATTTTGAGGTTTAAGTTTTAGACCAAATATCTTTGCTGTTTACCCCAAGCTGCCTTCTGTTTGTCAGAAGTTAAAGATGTGATGATAGGACAGGCAGTGACAGGCCATGGAGGGTGTAGAAAGTGAGGACAAGTAGCTTAAGTTCAAGGCAAAAGAGCAGAGAGAGTCAAGAGAGGGAAGGAAGTCAAAGACATGAACTAGGAAAATGATCATCTCTGCATCAGTTTTCTGAATGGTTATAAGGGCAAGGAGACTGCATTCATCAATGCCAGAGAAAAGGTTGTTGAAGCTATGGAGACACAATATTATTCCCATGAAAATCAAAGGAAAAATAGCCATCAACTTTAATAAAAATAGCATCAAGCCCCAAATCACTAAAGGTTTCTCACAGGCTATAAGACTTCTGTTGTTTTACATAGTCTAATTTTTAGCATTGAAAAAGATAAAAACTTGTCTATTATTTTAACCTACTAATCTTACATTTCCCCTAAATTCTTCTTTGGAGGGAGGAATGGAGAATCATATTTAATTACTTCTTTTAGAGATTATCACTTTAAAGCCTTATTTTCCTATATTTATTCCATTTGAAACTCAGATGATATATCATCTTATTATGACTTTTTACAGCTATTCTTTTAGATGGGCTCAACAGCATTCTCAATTTAATTCAGTACACCTCCATATAAAACAACGTGTCATATGTGCATTGTTTTATTTGAAAATGATGTACACGATAATATGTTTCTGTCTGCAGATTGTGTCTGATTTAGCTGACAAAAGATTGTAGCAGTCATTGTGGCCAGAAGCTATTGGAAAGAAGCCAGCATTAATAACAAAATAAATACAAAGCAGAAGCAAGTGATGCCATAAAACACAAGGACAGTGGGTTACACTTTTCTGCATGAAGTGGCATCGTGTCATGCATGCAGCATATTCACCAACAGGGCAAAAAGCAACCTCTGGCTTTGAACTTCTCTCTCCTCTAAAATGGCCACATTCTAAGAGGAACCTCTGTCCTCAGCATAGCCGTGCCCTGGAAAACAAATACTTCACATGGTGACAGAAGTTACTGTGGTGATAAGACAAGTTAGGAAGAAAGGATGATGTAACTAAAAGCCTCCATGTAAATAGGACGGCTGCAGAAGAACAAGCACCTTGTCCAAGAGACATTTAATATGAAGATCTGCTATTCTGACTCTTTTGTTGTTGCCACTCATTGCAATAACTTTTTTTAAACTGGGAAAAGCCTGATGCCTTGAGCTTTGATAGAGCCAACAGCACTGGTTAAAACCTCGCTCTACACCTAAGAGGTGTAAAAATACAGATTTCCTTTTAGATCCCCAGAGCAGTGTAAGCACGGCAGAGCAGTGGGGGGACTCCCTCTCCCAGTTCCACTGGGCTTTTTTCCTGGGCACATTACGAAATTTTCTACTGATGTTATTACAGGGGAGAGGAAAATGTGAGTCCTACCAGCACAAGCCCTAGTGCTGTTTCATGATCTACTACTGCAGCAGTGCCCTGTACTTACATCAGTGGTTTGTAAACCCCAAAAGGGGACAGAAAAAGCTCTTGTAGTGAGGGTCTAGTCCTCTGCATACTTTGAAATTGAAGTTATCCATAAATGCAATGTAGTGGGCTACTGTGATTTAAGTCAGCTACAACTTAATATCTTTAATTGCCAGACTAGAGTATGAAACTTTACTGCAATCTAGTCTCAGAAGATGTGCATGGTTGCACTCAGGTCTTTTTCTTCAAGGACAGGAGTTTACGTATTTTGCTCAAGGTGACAGACAAACACATTTATTTCATTAATGTGACACTACCAGACAAAGTCAAGCAACTGCATGGCTTTGCACTCTACCACACCTGCTAGGAGGATCCTACCGACTGCAGGGCTCTCCCAGGAACTGGCTTTGAAATGCTTCTCAGTGCTCAAGGGCATAACCGTTTTTTCTGAGCTACATTTGAACCAGCTTCTCTTCAACCACCTCTTTCTGTTTCTGTGATAACTGAAGTCAGCGTCTGCTTTAAATGAGAACATGCATTGTCAGCATACTGTCCTTATCTGTGCCTGCAGCATTTCATAATGCCTTCTAGAGGTTTAATGTTGATATGGAGCAGATGTTGACTTTGCTGAGGTTGCTCAGTTGTAACTGATAGCACAGCTTGGATCCACTCCTTTACCTTGAGCAACAATACTCTATTGAACTAGTAACCTATTAGCCACTAATAGTAGCTTATAAACTACTAATAGTAGACTAGTAGCGTATTAGTTTTGAATTGCGATAGCTCCCAGAATTAGGGACAGTCATTGCCCCACAAAGTTTGCAGCTGCTGGATGTAGTAATTAAAGGTGGAAGAGGAAAAAATGAGGAGGCCAAGGAGACAAGAGGCAACAAAAGGAGGAGAAAAAGTAGTTCCTCTGGTAGGATAAGGATCAGCATTAAGACCACTATTAGGACAGTCTGATCACTCCCTAGTGCTTTGAAGGAGTGTGGCAGAAGAGAAGCTTAAGGAAGGGTTTGAAGAAGAACTGTAGTTTGTTGGGTGTTTTTATTGTGGGCACAAATATATTATGGCAGCATGCAAACAATCCAGAACATGCTAAAACAAAAAGATAAATCCAATAAATTATTAAAATAGACACTGCTGAAAGAGGAAAGGGAAGGGTGGGCAGCATGGCAGTATATTTGGTTTGCTTTGGACAGCAAATTAGTCAGTGAGTAGCCTTCAGGTATTGTTTTTCCTCTAATTTTCAATCTATGTCATCAAATCAAGACAAATTCACCTTCATTTGAGCCACATAATGAATTTTATTCATCTTAAGGAAACCTTTCTTTCAAAGTATCCTGCCAACTTATTGAGTCACTCTGAAATTAAGAGCATTGTTTTTCCTTACCTGCGGATTAAGCGGCAACAGCTCTACTCCACTACTTCATAAGCCTTTTTCTTCTCAGATCTCTCTAAAAGTAGAACAAGTTCTCAGCTTCACCGTTTTTTGCCTCAGAAAGGCTTCCCTCCATCCTCTTCTTGCTGTCTTGATCATTCTGTGTCCCTCAGCTACCCCGACAGATTCATTATGGCATATGTCAGTGATCAGTCAAATCAGCTGCCACGGGAACATTTCTGTAGTGTCAGATCTCTCTGAGTGAACCACAATTGCAAGTGCCATTGCTGAAAGATCTACAGTGCTTCTGTGTTGGTTCACATTCAGGATGCTGAGCTGAGCCACTTCCACTGATGACTCCTTTCCTGACCCTCTAGCCAAGCTGGGCCAGACATAAGTTTTGCTACCAAAAAAACTAAAAAAAAATAATTCTTCACACTCTTCTCACCTGTATTGGATACACTGGAGTTCTCTCCAATGAAATGCAAGGCTCTGTAATGACATCAGAGTCAGTAGACTTTATCAGTTCTTTCCCAATGAGTTATTACTCATGAGGTGGGGGACACCAGGAGTGTCAGAGGAGAAATTACTCCTGTCAGCTCGTCCACAGATGAGAGCTATTGGAGATAGATACCCTTCAGAGAATAATTATTTTGGGTTTTAGCACATATTTTACAATGGGAACAATCACCCCTTGGAAAATCTTATTCTGTATATTCTATGTGTTGTTCACCTTAAGAGGTTTTCAGATTGCTCATTCTTCTAATGACTAAAGAGATGAATAGACATATCAAACAGCGAAGAGACTAAGGTCTAGTCAGTCACTTGCTCTACACAGCCATACGTATAGCTAGTACAGAAAAGATTAGAAATGTCAGACACACAAAGTGTGCCCTTGGCAACCAGCCTTTCAACAGGCAAATAATCTCTCACAAGCAAAGCTTTCAGGAAAAAAATATTATTCTGTGTCTGAAAGGTCTCTGCAAAGACCAGGAATTTTCTAGAGTGAGGATTACATCCTTGGAATACATCACTCTACATTTTTATTCTTGTACTACCTTGAAATCCCAGTCAACAATGCAACCCTATTGTGTCATCTCTAGGCAAACACAGAAGGAAGCACTGGTCCCTTCCCCAAAGAACCTCTGATATGATGCAACAAACCAAGGTGGAGACCACAAGGAAGTGTTGTATAACTCTGTTGTATCTTCACCAGGTTCTTTCAATGTCCTCATCACCACGTAGCCTACATACTTTTCAGAAGAGACCTCAGCAGCAGGACTGTCATCCGCTGCCAGTAGACACATCTACATTGTACATGGCTTATTCTTTCTCTCAGATGCGCATGAGCTTTGGAGAGGAACATGAAGTTTATGATGGCTCTGAGTTCCTCGGGGAGATTGCAGAGAAGTCCTCAAAAAATCTGGTTTTAGTTCATTGACACACTTCACCCTTGCAGTGAACAGGTCCATTTTTACTTAAACAACAAAACTACCATCCTGGAGCATAAGTGCAGACTTTTAAGTAGAGTGAGCCCAAGTCTTTATGCACTATGGACATAAGGATAAAGCAGTGGGGAGGCCAAAGAACAATAAATGTGCTGTCTTAGAAGGTTACTACCTAAGATTAATGAACTGGGATCACAGCATAACAGCTACTAAGCCACTTTTTTCTAGGTCTATTTTTTTTTAATATAGAACCTATTCTGCCTGGTTGATCCATCCATCCATCCATCCATCCATCCATCCATCCATCCATCCATCCATGCATCCGTCTCCATGAAAATACAAAAAAATGGGACCTGCAGCAGACATGATGTTTGGTTAAAGACAAAGTAAATTCTCATGTTTGATTTTTGCATGTTTTCAGTGTTCTATTCCTAATGTTCTGTTTGTCTGGGTACTCCCTCCCCTTCCCTTACGGAGATCAGCAGCCACCTAGCCAACGAACTACTCTTCTCCTCACTCTATCCTCTTGGGTGAAGATCTACGCCAAGAAAGGAGTGAATTTGCCCTCTTTTCATATAGCTGTTTGTGTTCCTAAGCAGAAGATCTCTCTCCTCTGATATGAAAGGGTCATGTCAATCTCCATCACTTTACAAGACAGAATTAGAGAGAGTAAAAAGGCAAGGGTGTCAGAAAATCAGATGGTGAGAAACTGTGCTGCAGGCAAATGGGAGCTTCTTAAGAGAAACAAATATAGACCATTCACTTCCCACAGTCCTAAGACACTTTCTTCTCACTTTTGTCAAACAAAGTATGTATTATTTTTCACATTGTTTGTTTAACAACAGTAACGCGGTTGCTTCCCCAGCTCACCCATACCTACATCCTACTCTTGCCAGTTCTGCCACCTCTGAGTTTGGCTGCATATTAAACTGTTGCCTTTGCAGTGTTTTTTTTTCTTTTTTTTCTTTTTTTTTTTTTTTTGTCTTTTTGGAAGGGGTGATGAGCTGGGGTGGAAAGATCAATTATTCCTTTAGTTGGGGTTCTTATCCAAGAGTTCATTTAACCTGGTTTGAATGTGTTGCTGCCTCAGAGGAATTAAGTTGGAAGATAGCCAAGGACCAAAGAGAAAGTTAAGACACAATGAAGTTAATAGGCTCCCATTGGCTGCTATTGTTAGAATTAGTCTTAAAAACAAAAACAAACGCACATGCAAGTCTGGTTTCCTGTGTGGTAAGCTGAGTACTTTACAGGGACTTCCATTATGTCATGATTCATTATTTCCTTCTCTCAGCCTAAATGGAGCCTGAAAGTAGAATTAATAACAATAGTATCTTCATTAAAACAGCTCTTCTGAAAAGGAGCAGATGAGGATAGTGCCTTTAATGGGAGGGTTCTCATTTTAGCACTCTTTCTTTATTTATGGAGTACTGTACCTGCACACAGCACTTTAAAACATCTCCCTTTTGAAAAAGTCTGATAAAGACAGAGATAATATAGTTCAGTTGTAATTAAGTAGGCTTCTGTAGGAACAACAGTGGCAATAGAATAAAAACTGGGAAGTTTATGTTTCTCCAGACTTGTAAAGCACTTCTGTAAAACTCAACTGAGAAGTAGATCCCTGCTATAAATGGTTCACAGAGTTCAAAATTATTTAGAGAGTTTTACATTCTGTATTAAATTCTTCTTCCCATAAGGAATGAGACATGATCTCTTCATCCGGGAGGGTTACAGTCTACATGTAATAACATTTAGGCTTTGCTTTGTAAGTCAAAGATATGGCACTCCCTACAAGTACTCCAGACCATATGGAGCACTGTCTGGTAACGATTCATACTCAGCTCTGCTTCCACTTAGGGTTCATACCCTAGGGTGGGAGCTTTGTCTGATCAATAGGATTTTCAGTTGCTTCCCGTTCAGAAACTCATCAGTCAAAGGTGGAAGGCAGAGGGAGGTTGAAATCAACAGAACATGCCACTGTCACAGCTGAGGTGTCCCTTGTTTTTTCTGTGCAGACAGTTGACAATAACCCCATTTTTTCAGGTGGTCTGTATGCTGCACAAGCCCAAGAACTGTACCCCCAATTAGCCCCTTGCCAATTACACAGGAATAAGAGCTACTAAATGCGTTTGTTTCAAATATCCATCTCAGAAGAGTTCCTTTTTATACGTCAATTCTCAGGATACGGATTTTCCATTTCTGCATTGCATTTTCCCTAAAACATTTGCAACATTTTTCCACGTCTCTTTAAAAAGAGTGGGTCGCTGTTTAATCACAATGCATTTTCTCTCATTGTTGTCTGCCTCAGTCAAGCCCATGTTAGAAGCACTGTTGGTTTAGTACAGTAAATAAAGCAAGGTTTGGTTGCTTTTGTCCCACCAGTCATCAACCCACCTTTCAGTCCCACTCAAGCACTTGTGAGTGAACTAAAGGACACAGAAGATTATCTTGCAAGACATTTGGCCAGCATTGCTTTCTTTTGGAAAATTCGTTTTGCTTGTTGGATGTGCCAGTCCCCTGCTCTAGGACCCATCTCTACAAGGAAATCTTTTAATTACCTCTTCCCCCCAAATGACAGCTTTCACCACTGGAGTTGAGTTCTTGGACATTAGCAATTGAATAGAAAGCCTTCATACTGTATATCATTTTAATCTTTCATGTTTAAGTAAGCCAGATGGCTTATTATTACAAGCTCTGTTTCAAAAAGGCACAAACTTTCTATCAGAGGATTTGTAAGATGATAGTAAAAAAGGGAGATTTTGCATCACACAAAATAGCCTGAATTTTAATTGCGCATCATAGTTTGGCAGCAATTTTCCCGTAATTACCATTCCTGCTAAATGAATAGGTGGATTAAATGGATAACTAAAATGGCATTGAAACTTCCTAGAATGGAGATTTATCCTCTAATGTATGGAATAGCTAAGTAAAGTTGTCAGTTGCTTGGGTGCAATTCACACAGTTTTAACATTTCTCCTAAGCAGAGGACCTGCTTTATTATCAGTAAAACCTTGGCTGTTATTGGTTGGGGTTTTTTGCTATTGGTGTTTTATCCCAGCATTTCAGATATGTCAGATGTCATTTAGCATGTTACACACAGAAGCTTTTGATTGACTGAAAAATAAAAGATGCTTTCATTTGGGCCTTGGCTGTGTTACTTCCAAACAGTTAAAAATATCATTCCTGTTCTTCGTGCTGAGGATATAATCCCATAGTCATTTATCCTTATAACATAGCTCTTGTACACAGCCATGTATGTAGTCATGAAAAAGGACGGCTCAGATGCATCATGCTACCTCCTGCGCGTGAGCAATGGCAACCTGGAAGCCCATGTGCTTTAAACACATGCAGAAACATGCTTATGTTGCCACATCAAGTGAGGAACAATTAAATCATTATTGAGATCACTGGGATGACAGAATATATTCTTGCTCAAATGCATATGGATTTTTTAAAAGTGATGTGCATTGAAAAGCCAAAATATAACTTAAAATGTGAATTCATGGAACCATGTTATATCTATTAGTCCTAACCAAATATCATGTGATGAATAATAAATGCTGCTATTACTCAGCTGGTCTAACCCCTCTGTAACAATATCTGTGATCCATCCTGCATCCTTTGAATTCAAGGATAAAATTCTGAGGGCTTGATTCTCTCTTCTACAAGACCAGCGTTATGCTGTTCAGGCAATGCTTAGATGCCCTAAGGTCTGTTTAAATATTATTTACATCATCTGTGTGGCTTCTTGACATCGCCAAAGTGGGGTAAAGGGCATTACATGTCAAACAGAATCAGGCCATTTGACAGAATGACTGTCATTGACTGTCACTAAATTTGTGATACACGGTGTGTAGAGTCAGGTATGACAGCACTACTGAGCTGTCGGTCTGAGATATTAAGTTCTTCTTTCACTGAGAAGATGTGACAGTGCTGATACATTTGCACAAATGAAGTTTGTGTCTTAATCATGACATCTTATAGTTTGTTGGGTGGCATTCATCCCACTTAATTTTATCTGTTTAAATGCTAGGCTAAACCAGCTAGAGTAAACCGCTAGATACCCGCTAAAGTAAACAGGGATTCATACCTCAAGTCTCAATTGTAGACATCATTTTTAGGATATGATGAATTGTCCTGGGGTGGATGCTGAGTAGTATAGAGGTTGTCCCAATGATTGCCATAGACTAGTTTCCTATGGCTTAAGTAGCCAAAACAGGCAAGGAAGTCAGATATACATCATATCAGGTGTGTTATTTTAGATCTCCAAAGAGGTTGGAGTTTTGTACTCCTTCTATGACTAACTACAATCAGTTCATGAAGAAATTCATATCCTTCTCTCAGCTGAAAGTCAGTGATCAGTAAAAAGGGTAAGTATCTGTAAGTTTTCTGTAAAATTATAGGCATATTACTTGTACTATCTGAACATCAGCCATTCAACATCTCTGTTTTACTTTACTTTAAGGGAAAGGGGGAAAGGAGAATTAACAGAAAATGCCAGGGACAGTTGAAATGCTTTACTGAAAGAGCAGAGATTTTAACAGGGCTTTTGAGGGACTCAGTTGCTTGTCTACCACCTCCTAATAATTTTGGAGTGTCTGGACTAATTAAAAGCCTATTTGACAGAGCAGGAGATAGCAGCCTCAAAGATATTGTGTCACTGTCAGTGCCACAGAAGTTGGTGGCCAGGCAGAAGACAGAAAACTAAATCAGTAGCCCCCTGGAGAGCAAGGCTGGAGGGGGAATTCAGCAACAGCCCAGCATGCACGGCTGGTGGGTTGGTCAACACAGGGACACCCCTGGGCCACACAGCACAGAACTTACCTGCCTTACCCAGCTGGGAGCTGTTGTGCTTGCAAGGAACTGAGGAAGCCCCACACCAGGCTAGGAGTCAGTCTGTGCCTGTGAGCAAACCCTCAGCCTCTCCCACCATCATCGTTGCTCATCAGCACCAGGAGGAACAGTCACTGGGTAATCCCACACTGAGTGCCAAAGAAACGAGCCCAGGATGGACATCCCAGTACCTAGAGCTTTGCAGAAATAAAGCAAAACAAACTAGCTGTCCTCCTTTATTTTTTTAAAGCAGACCATAAAGTCATTTAAAAATCTGGACTGACAATATCCTTTTTTCCCAATTACAAACAGTTCTTAATGTAACACATCATACCCAATATTAACAAATAGTCCGAGCCACTGATCTGAGGACCTGGTTGTAGTCTAGCAGTTTGGGTTGTAGCCTTGTAAGGACTCATTCTGCTTGAAAAAATAATTGATCACAGAAGTGGCTTAAACAGTCAAAAGCTTAATGTAAATATTGGCAAGCCATCCAAAAACTGAAATAAAAAACCTTTATGAATGTGTTTGAAATGATGTAGTTAATACTCTCAGCTGCCCAAACCTTATTGTCTTAAGAAGTTTAAGTGGTCCTGAAGTCTATTATCCATATTAAAAAAGAGTTTATATCACTCTCAGAGATGCTTTCCAAGTGAGATACGACACTGTAAAGTGAAGCCTATTACTGTACCTCTGGGAACAATGACACTATCACAGATTTCAGCTCCAACTCTCTGCTCTTTCCAGACAGAAGCACTGGCTTTAACACAATCATGTCATTGAAGAGGCAAAGCTCTCATAAGCTAACAAATCTGAGAGCAGTCACTTTCCACCACTATCTAGCATGTCATGACACAAAAAGCAGTGGCATAGATTAGCTGCTCTCCACCACAGTCATACTTTCCTGGTGTGCAGTCCGCTGACCATGTAATGGGGATACCTCATGCACGTTGGTGTCACTGCTCTTGTAAATATGCTGGGTAAACTTTGGGGGGGTGGGGGGGGGTGGGGGGGGGGGTGGCCTTCCTTTTAGAAAACATTAAAAATATCATGTAAAATACTCACTATACCCGACTCAGCATATGAGTCTATCTGAGACTTTTCTTGCAAGGCTCAGTGGGGAAAACAAAACCAAAAAATACCTCAAACACGACTCCTTTTTGAAATGCTATACAAAGTATATGAGAGCTTTCGCAAACAGGCTGATCTTCTGGATCCACTGACACACTGGATCTGCTTGCAGGACCAGGGCTTAAGTCTGTATACAGATTATGTGCCATTTGGAAACTGATACAGTTAATGAGTGCAATTCCTCTACTGCGGGTGCAGTTATGCCAGAAGTAACCCTGTTATGTGGTTATGCTGGTAGAAAGTCCTGTAATAACAAGATGTGAAAATTCAGGACACTCTTCAAAGGAGCAGAACAATTAGAATTTGAGCTTTTTAGGGGCTAGAAATACATATGGTTTGCAAATCTGAGCATCCGCAATTTCTTGAAAATACCTATTAAAATAGTTTTGTTAAAACCAACTAAATATCCCCCTGCTGTATTTGCAGTCCAAAAATCCATCTGTCCAAGTGTTTTAAACTGCCAGCCATCACAAGACTCGCTGAATGCCATCCACACAAAATCTATAGTAATTGCAATCCTCTGTCAGTGCAAGGGAACCAAAGAGTGAAATTAACTGGTGGTGACCAGAAGCAAAATGAAGTTCATCAATCTGTAATATTTTCATTGTCCAATTAGAAAGACATGAAATTGCAAATGTACAGCACACAGTGAGAAAGAGCCAGATCTGATTTTTAAAAAATTATTTCACTTCTGATACTCTAAGTTATTGACAGTGGTTTAGGTGAAAGAACTTGAAGGGTTTTCTTTCTTTCAAGCAGATATGTTTTCTTTAATAAAATTATTTATTTTCTATTTTCTCCTTTAAAAAACCCTATATCTGACCCTTCCTACATGTGTGAATAGAGTACAAACTGGCACACAAGCCAGGACTCTCTCTTGAATTGAATAATTATCATTGAATGTAACTGTAAAAGAAGATAATAGGCAAAACAAGATGCAACAAATTATATGTATGTACCTGCACGGAGTATCCACCTAACCCATTACCAAGCTAGAATTATGTGCCAAGTAATCTGCTTTTATCTGCATTTTTCTCCCAACCTCAGAGAAAAAAAATCTCTGCTCAGAGCGAATTGCAAATTAAGATGGCAAGAAAGGGTCCAATAGAGTACGCAATTTTGACAACATCCTTCCCAGGAACTCAGAAGTTAACAATGCAAAGCCTGGATGCCCGACACTGCCTCCTCACATCTGCCTGTCCCCCAGCAGAGTTTTCCAAAGATTGCTTATCTCTCCAAGTAGTGGACATGGATAAGAGAATGACATACAGCCAAAGCAAACGGGGAGTGCCCAGGCACTCTCGATGTGGCAGCAGCCACATGGTCTTTGTAAGCAGAGGACAAAAAGGTGAACAAAACCCTCCATCTCCTGGCTACAAAAGGCAGCCAGAGTCACAGACCCTCACTGGCCACCAGTATGGAGACAAGTAGCCAAAGCTCTTTGGGGTCGGCGGAGTGCATTTCATGTGCCTACCAGTGGGTAGATGAGGCTCCCAGCAAAGCAGCCCAGAGTTTGACAGAAATATTCATTCTTTCTGTGGAAATCAGTGCAGCGTGGCCTATTAAGGGACAAGCTAAATAAATCTTTCAAAGGCATACTGTTGAAGTTACTTTTTCAACAACCAACCTTCTTGGAAATCCCACACCAAGCCCCATCTATCTTGATAATGCAGAGTATCTACAGCTGAAAGCAGTTTAACAACTGCAAAACAACTGGTTGCTGAAGGGGAAAAAAAACTGTAATAAAAATAAAGGAGGCTTTAGGGAACAGAAATCATTTTCAAACATTGTAATAGTTAAACCATTTTAACCTTACATCCATTACTTGCAAACAAATGTGACATTATGAATCAATTGCAGTTATGTTGTTAATAGACTTTATTAATACCAAGGAAAAATAATATACAGAGTATCCTCAATGGATGTATAACTACCCTCTCAAATGGAGTTTCCTGATATTTTAAATGAATGGTGGGGTTTATTTTGGCAGCAGCATCACATAACTAATGTTTCATATTACACACAAAAATGATTTTGGTGCCATTCTTTAAATGAAATGTTTCATTTCAATAAAAGCTTGTAATTGTAACACTTAAATGCTATCATTAATAGCAAAAAGAAAGTTCTCCCAGCAACATTAAAGAGTGAACTTCCCCGCTCTTTCCTCTGTTACAGCCAATGTCTTTTTATTGTCTGTTTTCATCTCCATTTTACTTTATCTGCCAAACTACTTTGCATTTCAAGACATTTCCACTCACCTTGAGTTCTTGGTTCAAAAAGAAACAATAAAGTTTAATCTTTTCACTTGACAATGATGTATGGGTCTGCTGAAAAACACTTTTCAGGTATTATCATTAAAAAGTCTCTCTTTTTTTAGTTTCTCTTCAACTCTTGATACACAGAGAAATACAAGATGTCACACATGCGAGGGCTTTTATCAAAGCGTCTAATAATACCACTTAATTAGAAACCAAAGCCTCCTAATATTCCTTCTGAGAGCTCTTCAGAGTAGTCTTTCCCTAGCTTTAGTCATTCCTCTTCAACTAAACATTGTCTAATGACTTTATTAGTGATTTCAAAGGCTAGCAAAGGCTACCACTCCGCTCTTTTCTTTCCAGATTACATCTTGCTGGTCAGGGAATTTGCTGAGCTCTACCATCATGCAACTGGTTTGAATTAGGATTTTTTTTCCCCTCTCTTGCAGTTAGCTACTTATTAGCATTTGTCAAAACAAAAGGAAAACGCAGCCTCTGAATGTTTAATATTGTTCAGCATTCTCTGAGAAACACAGTCCGACAGTGAAAATACACCAATTGTTCCCTTCACTGGAACGTACAGTACTGCTGAAACCCCACTGGGGTTACTTAGACTAAATGCCTTAACTTAATCAGACTGATCACATAACTGTGTTAAAGTTATTTGACTTTTTGTATTTTTATAAAAGCTTTGGAAAGAATTTTTAAAATGTATGATTCGTTATGCAGGAGCCATTCACGAACCCGCCAGCCAATGCAAACAGACTGCCTCACCAAATAAATGAAAACTGCCTGACTGATAATAAAAAGGTTTGGGTGGTATTTTTTTTTTTTCCCTGAGAAAACTGGTGCTTAAATATATAATGTTACAGATTCTATTTCCAGGTATTTACCAAATATGGGGACATCTATTAACAAGGAGAAAAATGCCATTTCGGCTGAAGGCTCTCAAACTTACATCCAGCTATGCAAAACTAAAATACTCGAAGGATGAGAGCTTGGTTTTCAAAGCAGATTGATTTCCTTAAGAACATAAAGATGACTGCAGTCATTTGGTTGCTTACATTTAAAGTTGTTGTTTTATCCTAAACAGAAGGGCAGAGATGGATGCTGGAGGAGAAAGAGGGACTGCGGAGGAAGATACGCTAATTATATTAAAAAGCAGATTTTGCTTTTAAAGCCCCTCGAGTGTGAGCCATGGATTTATCATTTCAGCTGAATGGTACATTCCATTCTGCACAGCACTGGAGCTGAACTCCCTCTCTCTCACTCATTTACTATTCAGAAACACTTAAGAAATTATTACCACATGTCCAGGAGTCACTCATGATGATGACCACTAATGCCATTCCTCTTGTTACAGTATTAACTCAAAATATACCACTGTTGTCTTTGATTAGCACAAGCAAAGCTAAGAACAAAGACATACCACTGACATAATGACAGTTTTATGGCTCCCGTCTGAAAAAAACTGTGCTCATTAGCATTCAAAATATAAAACACTCTCTTCAATACTTCAGCGTAAAACGACGTAATCTTCTTTTTGCTGAGAAACCTCAAAACCACTGACAAGTTACTTATTTCCTGCAACACACATCTGGGGTACTTGCTAAATATGGAAATTAAAATATCAGGTAAACTGAGCCAAACAAATAGTCTTCCTGAAGGCTCAGAACAATCCCTTTCTTCTGGACCGACAGTCTGCCCAGAGTTACAGTCTCACCAATGTATTCAAGCCATCTCGCTGCAAAGCATCTACAGGTGTCTGCAAGAACCAGCCCTTTCTAAACTCAAAGCCACTGGGCCCACCTGGAAACAGAACAGTCTTTTGGCTTCTTAAAGTGCACTACAAAACAGGACACATTAACTTCTGTATAGTCTTCCCCTCCATCCCCCACCTCTGGAAGAAGAAGCCTTACAGATTTCCCACCGGGTCCCTCTGAAGTCCAAATCAATAACCTATTTATAAAATGCTTCCTTTAAGCATGACAGAAGCTGCTATTTATTTGCTTTTCACTGTTTAAGCTAATGAGGTATGAGCACATCTGCAATAACTAAAAATAACACGCACCTCATCGATATTAATTAGTTGACTGGACTCCCATCCAGAGATACTTAGCTCCCTTCTTTATTCCTTTGCTTTGTGACGAAATGGACCAGAAGGGTGGGAAGATCAAATTACAGAGTCAAGAGCCTGTAGCCAAGAATACTCGATTTCTGGTCCCCAGATGTTGCTATCCAGGGAGCCCTATCTCCTCACTGCCACATGCAGACATCTTCCACAGTTGTCCTAGGGAGTTATGTGCATGCAACAGAAAAGTTCAGCAGGGCCTGGAGTCTGCTAGTGAAAACATCAGCATGAATGTAGCACCATCGATCTTCGGTGCCACAGTGGTTCATCACATAACCCACATAGAGTTGTAAGGATCAAAACAAACATATTGAGTTGCATGTAGAAATAAACAGAAAGAGAGGGCAGCCACCAGAAAAGAGATTTTACATGTTCCCTACAGTTAATGCCAACAAGAAGAAAGCCTCATTTTGCACTTGTCTTGGCTCGCAAAATGAAGATGTACCACATGCAAAACCTCTGCAAGTGAAACTGCCTGATGTTTGAATAAAGCAACGTTGTACTTGACCTCTCCTGATGGTCCTAACTCAGAGGCAATCAGCCACTGCCAGATAAAATCTCTCCTGTCAGTGAAGTAAGCCAAGATCTCTCCAATCACTTGTGTGCTCTGCCTCCAAGTGACGGAAGTCAGCAGACAGTGCACTAACTGCTATTCTCAATCAACTACACAAGAAAAAAACTCCTCTATGGATGAGTTTGTAGGGGTGAGAAACTGGGAGAAGACTGGCAAGGTGGTGTGGCAGTAATGGTAGCAGTTGGATGAGTGCTTGGTATAGGAGTCCCAGACCTTGGGGACCCTGCTTTCAGGGTCCTGCCCTCTGACCTCTTGGGAAAAAAATGGGATTATGGAGCTCCTGACCCCTGTGGGGCAGGAGGGGCTGTTTCTGCACAGTTATTGGGAATGCTGTGTAAATGCAGAGTCCAGAACACTTTTCATGAGGACTGTAATGAAAAGCCCATTTTGCCTCATCATGTAAATAGTGAGCAGGACAGCTGCTGGAGAGAGATGGAGAATGGGAGGGGAAACTCTTCTGGGGCTACAAGGATCTAGAGGGGCTTCTCTTTTCAGTAAAATCACAAAGAGAAACAAAGATAGACTTTGTGAAGCAAAGCAAGGTACCCCAACTTGTTCCAGCAGATCTTCTTTAGGTTCTGCCATGAGACCCAAAAGAGCAAGACTCCCCCCAAAACACCTTCAGAAGAGCATCAGCTACCCTTTGGAGGTGGGCCCTCCATGCACAGCCCGCAGCACACACCTGGGTTGCAAACAAGATGCAGCCTGCTGGAAAGCAGAAAAGTACTGGGGTTCTCCAGTGCATCTGGGCAAGCAGGCAGTGCCCTGACAACTCAGCGAAAAAAGTACCTCTGCCTCTCAGCGTACTCTGTCTGAATAAGCCCGGGTGTTCTGACAAGCAGACTGCTCAGAGCCTGCTGCTCTGCTCCTTTCTATGGCAGGAGTGAGCTCCATTTGGGGATATATCTACAAGAATTTTGAAAATAATGTTCTGCTTATGAATAAAACCAGTGAGGAGTCCACAGTCAGAGGAATCAATAACCTAATTAGTAATTAGTGCTAATTAGAGATTTATTAGTTCAAGCTACTCATAAATGTTCAAGTAATGCAAAGCCACTCATGAGAATACCAATACAGTGTTTAGTTAAAACAAAATACCATGTGTACTGCTCCCCAGGATTTGAGCTTTCATTACCACAGGCTCCAATCTTTCTTCCAAACAGAAAAGACACTAATGAATGGTATACAGATTGTGTATGAGAAGAACATCAGTTTTTATTCAGCAAGATGAGAGAGACTTAAACCAGAATTAAAGATAAATTACAGGCAAGGGATCAAGTTTTGCTCTCATTTACACTGATGTAAATCTGGAGTTGCTCTGTTAACTTCAGTTGTGTTGATTTCGATGATTGCATATTTATATTAATGATACTGAGCAAATACTAAAAGCAGTGGGGGAAAAAAAAGACTAGCATTTTTTCTTTAGCAACTGTAAGTGTCATCTGCTGCCTGGAGTTTAACAGAGATCAATTACTGAAATTTTGTAGTTGAAATGTTTGCATATGTCAGTTGTAATGAGTACAACCAGTTGGTTTCGAATGTACAGAGCCATTTACAATGTTCCAGTTCAGTGTACAGATATATTATATGTCCAGTTTTGCTAGAAAATGGTACACTTTGAGACACCTGGAGTCTTCTGTGCTTGATATTATTGCAGTATCTGTGGAGGCAGCAATGACAGTTCTTTGAAAGCTAGCTCCTGAGAAAACACCACCAAAAAAGAAAAAGAAAAAAACCAAACCAAACAAAAAAGCAACGCCCCCCCCCCCCAAAAAAAGACAAATAAATGAAATGTGTTTAGAAATGAGACATCTCAAAATAAATCAGTAGCCAAAAAAAAAACCCCAGCAGAAACAAAGGTAAAACCAGGAAGATAAAACCATAGAAGTCAAAACAATGAAGTTCAATCAATTCAAGTTTAAAATTGACACTGGATGAGATCCTGGGCTTGCAGACCCAGTAGGATGGACACCAAGCCCTTTGTTGCAGTTTCCCAACTCCAGCACTGGTGGAGCTCCAGGGCAAAATGCAGCTGCTGGCTCGTAGGGTCTCTGCCCCACACATGCTGTGCTGCACCGGCCCACCCATGCAGATGTCTCAGCTACCCTTGTGTAGCTCAGATGTCCCCAGGTGCTGAATCCCCCCAGGGAGATCAGCCAGCACTTCCCTGAGGAAGGTGCCCCTCTGGGAGATCGATGTGGGGCTGGAGGGTGCTTGAGAAGCTGGGACGCTGCTGGTCCCACAGTGACATGGGGTCAGGCCTGTTTAAGCAAGACCCTACATGGACTTAGGTCTGTCCCCACATGATTTCACTGGCTACAGTTGTTTGCACCCACTCTTTCCACATGGTTCAAGCTCTCCTAGGGAGATATTATCTCAAGGAGAGACCATAGGGATGGAATCAGCATCTGGGCCACCTGCTGTGTTCTCAGCCATTCAGCAAATTCACACAACTCTGTATGTAAACACTAGGAAACAATAGCTCCAATGTCTTGTGAACCCAATTCTCTTCAATTTTCAGTAACGCAGATCATTGCTAATTGACATCCCTCTGCCAAAGACACCAGTTGCTTACCAGGAGCACACTTTGAGAGGAGGTTAATGATCCTCAGTGCCATGATGCACCTGAAATATAAAGGAAAAGCAGACCCACAGTCATCAAATTGCTTTAGATACAGATTTGGGGCTCCCACAATTTCTCCAGGCACTGTTCCAGCAACAAGAGGCACCATCTCTCAACCTGCTCAGCCCAGCAAGAAGGCTCAAGCAGCTTTCCCCCATTGCTCCAGTCATTACTTCAGAGGAGCAGAAACTGGTGCCATGCAGAGACATGCCCTTCCCAGCATCTCTCTGTCTCTACCAGCACCTTCAAGGCAGCAGCTGCCAACACGGACCTACATCTCCAGCCTGAGCTGCCAGCAGGCACTGCAGAGCATCCCCCCATGTGCCCTCCATCTCTTCTGCAAAGAAATCCCCCACAAGCTGGGTTCATCCCACAGACCACCAGGATGCCCCAGAGTTTTTGCAGAGTATCCAGATACCTAACTGTACGAGTCTGGGCCGCACTGGGAGAAAGTTAGTGCAGACAGAAGAATGCAAGGACGAAGACAAGGCCAGCAAAATAAGGCTGGCAAAAACACACAAGATAGCAGATAAGTGAGAAACACCTGTGGTCAGCAAAAGCACACAAGTCTGAGCAAAACAGGGTATGAGATAAGGGAGTTTTGGCAAGTTTTGGGCTTTACGTGCTAATTGCAATTAACCAATGCAAATGCTTGTAGAGGCGCGTGAACAGCGCGTGTAGATGACCTGTAGCCTATTAGAAGATAGATGAGTGCGTGTACGGAACTTAGTAGAGTATAAATGTAACCAGAAAAGGAAAAAAAAAAAAAACTAGAAAAATAACTATAATAAAAGATGGACGACCTGATCATCACATTGGTGTTGCGTCGTTTCTGTTCCCGCACGGAGAAATAAGGACCCCGGCTAATGGTGACTCCGACACCTAACCATAGACAGCTTGTGGGACTGCTGGCATGAAATTTCCATGTGAATTAAGTGTCTAGATATTTTTGAAACCCCTACCAGATCAGCCTCCTTAGGCTAGGAGATACCTTTAAATCTCTGTCCCATGTGACTAGCAGCTGTGCATGAAACATCGGCAAATGTTGTGGGGTCCATCCATGGTGGGTAGAACTCACTTTGGAAATCATTGAAGTTGACGTCCTTATGAACACTCAGAGGGAGTAAATCTGTTGCTACTAATATTCCAGCTTGCCGCTCTGCTTGTTTCATTAATCTCTAAGCAGAACTGTGCATAAGATTTGGGATGTATAGCTCTTAGCAATCTGCTTTTTTATGCTCTGATCTACTGTTATGCTTAGAAACCACAGCAATGGACTACTTAAATAGAATAGCTTGAATTCTTTGTTCTTTTGAATCCCTTCTCCATATATAATGCAATTAAGTGTGTTGTTAAAGCAGTCCAGATGGGCACTGTGTTATCCTCTGATATACCTAAATATTAAAATGTTAATGATTGTATAACGTTTCATTTGGTTTGTTTTTCCCAATTTCCTACTAACAGCAGCTTTTGAAGTTAAAAAGACTAAAAGAGAAAAAAAAAAAAAGAAATCATACAGAAGTTACAGTCATATGAAGGATTTGATCAAAATACAGTTAACTAAATAAAATCTCAGCTTATATCTACCTCCTTTTCTGGCCAGTCCACAGGAGACATGAGCTTTACTGTTCCCAGGTCCATGGGCAAGAATATTGCCTGAAGCTGTGGAGGTTTTTGACTTCCAACAGAGGAGAATGCTAACTCATTAGGCAAATGTTGGCTGGATTCATTGCCTTCTTTGTATGTATGTACCTGAGGAAAGAACTTGGCATCTTATATCTAACTGGATGAAAATCACTCTTTTCATAAAAGCTTTTTTTTTATTGACATGTGAACTGTTGAGTATGTGATATCCTTAAAGAATTTTAATTATTTTTTATTATGGAAGTGCAGTCTCCTTTGTGGTAGGAGACCGTTCCTGCCTCAAAACCCATACAATCTAAATATGTGAGACAAGAGGAATCACTAAATGGTGGTTGAACTACAATCAGGGCTTGACCCAGTGTTGGAAGTTCCATTTCCTGCTTCTCCCCTTGTTTGAACAAGCCACTTTGGGTGTGATTCAACTCAAATACCTACATTTAACAATTCAGCTCATGTTAAAATAGACACCCATCTTAGAGCAGCTGAACAGCACTAAATGCTCCACCAACAGGAGCTCTGTTAGATACTTTCCCAGCCAGGGAAATACACGCATCAGCTAAACACAGCACACCACAGCATCCCAACCTCTGCAGAGGGCACTAGGGGAACCCATCCTGCCCCAGGTATGGGAGCCACAGCAGCTCTCTGGTGTGCCTACCAAAGGCTGTGGACATACACAAGAGGGAGATAATTTAGAGCAGGAATGTGATTTAAGTGGGCTGAATCACCTGCTGGAGGACCTTGGCTCTCTATCCTGTATTGCAGGGGTGCAGATCCCTCAAATTAGGTGGTGTCAATACCTCCTGACAGACAGTTTTCCCATTTTTTTTTCCTTGTAAGTACTGCCAGAGCTTCCATTGACCTACAGGAACTGCAGGAAAATTCCTGTCTTTTCTGTCTTTACCCATGTTGCACCACAAATGGGAATGATCCAGCGGTGATCTAGCTCTCTCTGAGAGATAAATCAGTCACAAATTTAAGCCCTCAGTATTATGTTCACTGATTTTTTTTACCTCATGAAGGAGCATACAGCCCTGCTCAAATCAGCATCAAAACCAGCACTGCAGAAAATTTTCTTTTGTGCACTGGACAACCACACAAAGAAGGGGGTGGTTGTTGCAGGAACCTGGATAAAGCATGGGCCCCAGCCCATGTCCCCAGCTCGCAGCTCCACTTCTGTCCTACCTGTTACAACAAGAAGACGAAGCAAGCAAGCTGTTTCCAAGCCTGACACCAGTTTCTCCCATTCACGGGCCCTTCCGGCAGACTGCTGCACTCGCAGCCACTCACAGGGCTCAGGGGATGAGCCAGGACCCAGTTCCAGAGGCCCTGCATCCGCAGGCTCCCACTGCCAGGCTGCCTCATCCCCCCAAATGCTCTCCTCTAGGTGGCCAAGAAGCAATCCCTGATGACAGCTGGGGCAATGCCCGGTGGGCTCAATTAAGCTGGGCCGCCTGCTGCACCTCGCCCTCCTGCCCCACAGCCAGGAAGGGAAAGTTGGTGGGTGGAAAGCTTGTCTGTCTGTCTGTCTGTCTGCCCAGCTGTGCCTGTTGTCAGGTGACTGTGCCCGCTTGCCTGGCTGCTGGCGCTTGCCTTGCCCCCCTTGCCCCCTTTCTTCAGGGCTGACAAGGTCTGCAATGCAAATCTGCCGGTGACAGTGCCAGTGGCATTTCAGAACGTTTAGTAAGCAAACGAGGTCGCTTGGCCCCTCTTTTTCTTCCGAGATTCATGTTTAAAAACGAGAATGGATGTAATGTACAGATACGTTAACAGAAAGCCTCGCAAGCGGGAGGCTGGTGTGCATAATAAAACTCCCATCAGAAAGTGCCTAACGTGCAAGTTCACTTGCCACTTTTTCTGTTAAATTACTGAGTTGTTTGACCTCTTTCTTCTTTCTCCCACCCAACCCCCACTTTCAAAATACCAAAAGCAATTAGAGCATATTACAGGCTAAATCACTTGTTAAATTTCAGTTTTTAAGTCAAAGCCAATTCTGAATTATTGCAAGCAAAAAAGTACCTTAATTGCAGTAAAGCTTAGGGCACTTAACTGGTCCTAGCTGCCAGATTTCAGGAGGATTATTGTTATTATAAAACAGAGCAGCAATACGGCAAGGCAAGACACCGATATCTTCCCGAGTGGGATGTGAAAAGAAATGGATTTTTCCAACAGTTGAAATAGAGAATATGATGCTATACTACATTTATAATGATTGGTAAATCAAACTATGCATTTAACTCTCTGAGTAGATTTCAGGTGGGCACAGAAATTCACTTCAGGTTATCCTCCTCTTCCCTCCAAATGAATTAACAGCCTGAGGGGAAATCCTCTACCTGTCTGACACTAATGCAGACTTTCCCAGCTAATACTTTTCACCTATGACAGTCACAGGTCAATCCCAGTGCTTGGCACCTGGGATAGAGATGGGAGTAAACCAACATTTTCACTGCAGGAGAATAAATAAGTCTGGTGCTATGATCACCCCTCGTGTTTTGCATGGCAGAAGGGCTTTTTGCTCTTAGATATTAGCTAAGGGGCCATTAAGTAAACAATAAAAAAAAGTGTTGTCTTCTTCCTGCCCCCCTAAGTGAGGGTGGTGACTCCAACGTTGTAGCTGGAGCCAAGTCTCAGGTGAATTTTAATCCTTCATTATTCAGGACATACTGTTTTTTCCCTCTTCCTCTAAAATGACAGTCATGCTGTTAAGCATAATAATTGTTCATGAGTGAGCACTGCTTTTTGTCCCTCTTGATTTTGCCTCTAAGGCAGGCTTCTTACTCAGCAGAGGTCAAGGGTCACCTGCTAAATCATGCATACCCACAATCCCTTGTGAATTATGCAGTTGACAAACTGCCGCTAATGATTAGTACAACCTGCATTAAAACCCTGGCACTAAATTGATATTACTTGAGTGATGGATTACACCTCTAATGAGCGGATTATTGCCACAAGTGACCTTGTCGGCTGAAAGAGTGTTTCAATATAACTAACATCTCTCACATTCTTGTGTCACAGCGGTTCTAAAAAAATATTCTCTCTCCTTTTTGATTTTTTTTTATTCCAGTGTTGCTTTCTAGTCCTTCAAACAAGTGGGTAATCTGTAAACAGCACCTCTAATGGGATTAGTCATTAGACTGCACCCCAATTAGTACAGCCTCATGCCTCTGAAATACCCAGTGTGCAGAAAGATAATTTTTTCTGATGAAAACTGCCATTTTTATTTTGGTCCCTGTTCTTCAGAGCATTGAAGTTCACCTGCGAGCACCTTGCCTCACTGCTGAAGGGATCACATGGCCCCAAGATATGAGTAGATTTGTTGCCATTTTATGAAGAAAAAGATGAAACAATGACTGCGAACTTCACTGTTCTTTCAGAGAAAGTCGTCGCTGCTTAATCTTATTGACAGGACAGAACATGGTCAGAGCATCTTCCTTATCGAAACACACAGCCAGAGTTGATCACCTGCACTGCTCAATCACACGGGGTGAAACCCCGCGCTCTTTGGATCAGGGAGCTTGTGTTTAGTATGTGTTTGTGAGCACTGGAGAACCATGTCCAGCTACCCTGGTGTTTTGTAGGACGTGGTTCAGACGGTAGTGTCATGGCTCGCAAGTGTATGAGTGGCGGTTAATTCACCAGGAGGGAGGAAACACTTTTTACTAAGTGTTTCACCAAATAAGAAAACCCTCCTGCAAAGGGGCTGTGCCTCAGCCAAAGCTGCAGTCCGTCTGTGGAGTTAATAGACCCCTCATGGAGCCTCCTCACGCCTTTGTCTGGACACAGTTAGTGGTATATTCACAACTGCCTGTCACGCTACACAAGTGCAGATGAGGCTGGGGGGGACCGTATATTGATGGAATTAATTGAGCATAAGCCATGCTGACTGGCGGGGAAAATCACATGAGAGAAACAAAACACACGTGCCTCACCAGTTCTGTGCTCTAACAAAGAATGAGCAGCTACAAACAAATAAAAATCGTGGTGGAGGATGTCAGCACGAGCTCTTTATTATCAGTGGCATTTCATTCCCTGAGGGATCCTCACACCCCTCGAAAACAAGGCTCATTCCCCCAAAGTCAGCCGCGTTATACCAGAGAAAATCTAGTTTAAATAAATGTAATATTAAGTCCTGTGACAGCCTCTGACAGGGTCAGATTCAATCTCATGATCCATACTGCTTCACTCTGACCGCAGCCTCTGCCTTCCGTGCTCCTCCCCTCCTCCACCCCGCATGCTATCTAATGCGTTTGATGTTCTGTAAAATGAGGAAAAACCCTAGTGCTATAGCTATAATGAGAATGTGTTCTCAGGATGCCCATTAATTAATCCTGGGAGACCTCTGTTCCCCTGTGTCATACCGTAAAAGCTACAGGCAGCTCAGATGCTCTTCCTGGCAGTTCCCAGGGATGCGGCAGAGGTGGAAAGGAGGGTTTGCAGGGTGCTCTGCGCAGCCTGCTCCCCTCTGCCCACCTGAGCCCTCGCCTGGGCACATCCAGCTCATGCTTGTTTAATTGGCTGTTTGACCCAGCGACATAATGGCAGCGGTGGCTACTTCTCTCTCCCATTGCAGGGTGTGAGAGGGGGAAAGGTACGATAGGTTGGCATTGAGATGTTACACTGAACGTCAAGGCCGGGAGGATCACCCCGTGCACATGACAGCTGGCCCAAAAATAGCAAAGGCAGTGGGAGTCAGAGGCCCCTAATGAGCCTCCTCTTCCCTTGCTTTGACGTAGACGTTACAGGCAAGGCCAGTAATATTACTCTACAGAGGCCTCTTCTTTCTTTATTTTTAATATTCCCAGCTCTCAGGTATGCTTTGGGACAACTTACAAAAAGAAGGAAAAAAAGTCACGGTTTGAAGCTGACAGATACATTCATCCTAATATTGCCACTGAGAACCTGGCAGGGGAGGGAGTGGGAGGGGGGAAAGAGAATATTAAAAAAAATAATAAATCTCCAGCAAAGAAATTGCCAAGTGCCGCACGACACCCAGCTTTATTTCCTGATGTTCATAGGAGAAGTTAACAAAACAACACAGAAATATCCTGTCACCCCCTGTGCAGTGATTACAGCATTTACAGGAGCTATGAGAAGCATCCACGGACAGCAACAGGATTTGCAAGGATGCCAAGAATAAGACAACTCTGTCACCTTAGGCTGGCGTCAGTGACATCAAATGCAAAGTGGCTGTCACATGCGTGCTTCAGGAACCTCATGTGTGATCAACCTTGTGGCGGGCACAGGGAGGGCAGTGCTGTGGGCTCTGCAGCAATTCAAGGAAATGCAGTGGCAGGGGAAGAGGCACCAGGAAAGCCCACCTTCCTGCTGGCCAAGACCTGCAGTGCCACCTTTGCAAAATACAATGGGTCATATTGCCTCTTGTCCTACTAAACTACCCCTCATCTCTCCACCTGCAAAACAATCCTTCACTGTTCATAAATGTAGACCTGAAAATATTCTGTTTTCAGGGCCAAAAGACCATTGTGGACAATGCTGATGGGAAAATTCACGCTCTTTCCAAGCATGAGATGTGTATGAGAACGGCGTCCTCTGCTTCTCTCTCTCTGCTGCCTGGTGTGAAGCCTGAATGCATTCCAAAATTATAAAGAAAACATATACAGACATTTTTTTCTTCTTCTCTCCAGCTCTTTTCCATTCAGAGTCAGCAGGGAATGGGCTTTGTTTGTACTTATTTATAATTGCGGTATATTGAGGAATGTTCAGAGAGATGTGTTTCACATCTCGCCTCAGAAGTCCATGCCTATTTTGATTTTTTCCAAGCGCAGTATCAGATATGTCTCTGGTTGCTTAGAAAGATTTGTATCCCGCACACATCAGCTCTGTATTGGAGGACGGCAGCTTTGTTTTCTTGTGGAATTCAAGTGTTGTGGGTGGAAGAAGAACATTTTGGTTATACTGTTCCTTCCAATAAATTAGTCATTGACTGTTTTTTGTTTGCTTGAAGATGTGGCCCAACACCTGCTATGCCCTATTATGTTAAATAGCTCGCTAGAGTAATTTGCTTTTGGCAGCAACTTGCAGAGATGGGTGCTGTGTGCTCAAACAATTGTGCCGCCCACTTAGCACATATTGCCCTAATATTTTTATAGCTATGTGCACAGAGGAGGGCTACTCAAATATTTTCCGTAGAAAAACAGTTTACTGACGGTTTCCATAAAATGCTGCTTCTTTCCAAGGAAAATTCTACTACTAGCTGAGAAACTAAACAACTGAAAACTAGTGAGCTTTTAGTCTTGGGGCAATAACCAAAAAAATGTTAATTAAAAAAATGTAAAAATGACAATTCTGAAAGCAGAACAGCTTTTCCTGCAGGAAAGCTTTATAAAGCAGTCAGTGCTTTACAGGATGGGTAGTTTCTATGCTCCTCTTTTATGTACAGGGCTTTTCACCCGACCTACTTCACACATTATATGTGGCAGACAAAAATCTACCATGATGCAGTCAAGAGAAGATGCCATGGCACAACAAATGTACAAATATTTGAAAGATCAGTCACTAGTGAGAGAGAGAAATTACAGTGCTACCTTTACTAACTCTTCCATTGTCAGTCTCACATATGGGGAGTCTTTCTGGAGGTGCCTTTTCTGGAGTAATTCCAATAAATGGACAGTCCCTGCTTCTACTTTAAAAGTAATAAAAGGTTGCAAACTCTCTTAGCTGTGGAGGAAAGATTACTAGCAGGCACTAAAGGCTTTAAAAAACATTGGGCAAATAAAGAAAATTCAGAACATACTCTTTTTAGGTATTCTCTCATTTTGAAGACAATTTCTAACAAGAAATTAGGAGAAATCTAGCGCATTTTTCTTACTAACTTGAGCTGGCAATTCTGGAACTATTTAGTGTGATAAAAAGTAATAGAAGAAGACATAGCTTGCTGAAGCTAAGAAATGTCTTAGCTTTTCTTACAATCAAATTCATTTGCTTAATTTCCCATGGTTGTAGAAGCACTAGCATTTGAGGCACTTTGAATTAAGTACAGAGATTCAAGCCAAGAAATCATAAAACCCATGAATCACTGTGGTTATGTTCAAATTCAACAGGTTGGGGCATAGTTTTCTAATTAACCCTATTACACTAAGTATATATGAAAAATGCACACTGAAATCCTGCACTGGCAGAGAAATTAGATGACTAGGTCTTTTCTATCTACACTTTCCCCAGTTCCAGTTTTCTGTGGTTTTATTATTACAAATTATTTTAGGAATCCTTTTTCCTATAACAATGAACATACTTGTTCTGTTTTAATCACTGTGAGACACAACAAGGCTAATTTTGTCATATATTAAGTAATTGAAACTCTTGGCCTTCAACCATGGTGATATCCCAGGAGATTACCCCTCCTGCTGGGTTGTATCACTTAGACTACATAGCTCCTATGCACTTTTCCTCTTTTGGAGGAACAGAGTAAAATACTGGCTAAAGGAAGAAAAGGGGGAGTCAAACTGTAGGGCTTTTTTTTTCCTGAGCTTTTAAATTTTAAAGTCCTTCTTCTTATGACTGTCAACCATTCCAGCTATTCAGGGACCACACCAGTATGAAATCCATGAATATATGCCTTGAAGGCTAGCCAGGACTAATAGGGTCCTCACATTTGGACAAAACTGTGGTACTCTTAATCATGATGAATAATCTGATTTGGTCTACGTCCACCAATTAAGTTAAGTTGCCTAACGTCAAGAGCAACAGGGAGCTGGAAGGAGCTATGCTTCTGAGGACTCCATGAAAGCCAAAAGGTGATATGAGGAGTAAAGCACTGCCAAATGCCAGGAAAAGCATCACTGCATGACATTTTCTGAACAAAGGAGTCTGGAAAACTCATGTACTCTACAGTTCAGAGTGAAAGCCAGGTAGAGGTTGAAGGAAGCGGCTTTGCTTTCCTGCTTGGAATTATAAAGCCCAGTGCTTTAGACTTCTCCACCTCAAGGAGCTTTTGCTTAAGTGAGTGATTCTGCTGTGGTCACAGGGAGTATTTCCATCAGTATGAGTTTGAGGAGCTGATCCTAAATATAATGCCCATGTTAATCTAGGTTGTCACAGGAAAAACGAAAGAAAGAGTGAAAAGAATATGCACAACTAAACCTGAGAATCATTGTAGTTGGCCAAGGTAAAGAGTAACAGGGTATTGAAATGGAATCAGTATGGCCTGCAGAAACATCTATGAGCTAAGAAATACACTGCAACTGAAATGTGCATTATACTCTCAGAGTTAAAACATGGTGCTCTGCTTTAATGATTCCCACAGAAGAAAAACCCACTTTTTCAATGTTTGCAGTAATCCAGTGAAAGTGAACTACGGCAAGATCTTAACGATGCTCTCTCCTTCCAGTAAAAACAGATACAGGCAATGCCATTCCCTTTTTCAAAAAAACATTTTCCTGTTTTTTTTTTTTTTCAGTTTCTTTTTGCTGTGCAGCACAGAACATAATTACTTTACACTGTAGGCTCAAAAAGTCACTAAGCATCTGATAAAAGGCAAAGAAATCAGTATGATTTTCTAGCTGAAAAAAGGGGTTTTCTTATTGGAGCTGATAACTCTCACCAAGGGCTCCAGGCTTTTGTTACATCAATTTGAGGAACTCATAATCTCTGCATTATGAATGTTCAACCAGGATATTTCCTGCTGTAGTGCATCAGGCACCTTCAATATCACAGCTCCTGTTGTCATTGTTGGGTAAACAGCTTTTGACATGTTTTCAATATGATTACATTAGAACAAGTGGGTCATGATTGATAACCTAATATTCAGGCCATGCAAATCATCAATCATGGGAAGTATATTAATTATTCAATGTAACCATCTAATGCAAGAATCAATGTTGGAAATGAAGAAAAGAAACTCACAGCTCCCAGCAGAGGCTACACCAGATAATAAAAAAGGAATACTAAATAATCTCAGCCCATAATCCTGTTTAATAAAATCCATTTATTTAGCTGTCAGAAACATGATACAATTATTTTAAAAAACAAGATAATGAAAAATATTTTTAATTTTTTTTCTTGTGGAAAAGAGACTTTGAACTTTTATGCTGTGATTAAATATGAGGTCTAAAAATACACTGTAAATAATAAGAATAGCTGTGACATACAAAGAAAAAATATCACTCAGAGAAAACAGGTGTTCTCAGTTATGGTTAGTGAGACTAAATCAATTATGACAGTATGACACACGGTCTGCAACAATCCAAGAACCATACAGATCCCCTACACATCACACACACACACACACACACACAGAGTAACAACTTTGCATAGGAGGAGAGACACTCCCTCCTTGAACAATCTAGAGAAAAAATGACTTAAGTAGTCAAAGTAGCCCTATAGAAAAGGACCCTTGCAGTGTCTGCAGTACTTCTGAAGTATCAGAAATTGAGGCCACAAATGTTTGTAATGCAGAAATGGAGAGGTGTAGCAGGCAAGGTCAGAAGGTGCAAACTTCATGAGCCACCTGGCTGATGTGTTGCTGCATTGTGGAGAGGGAACTTGCTGGCACTCACCTGAGCAGGTAGCTCTCTGCAGGCACTTATTGACCCATATTCTCTGATAGATTTGACCTCAGTGATTTTCCAAATAATTCAGCCTGCATCAAACAGCCCAGAGCAGCTTGAACATAAAAATTTCTGGTAATTAATTCTGGCATTATCACAGTTCACTTAGGCAGGAGCCTGTGCGTGGACTTCTATGTTCTCCTTGTTATATGATCCTACATGACTTCCACTCCATCTACTTTCTTCCTGGTTATTTCCTCCTTTCATCACAGTGCCTCCACCCCCAGTAACAAGGCCTTTTGCAACTTTTGCCATAATGTTATTTAGACTGTCACTGAAATGATCATCACATAGCCACCTTTCTTTTAATTTTAGTGAGGAATCCCTCACTAAATTTCCACGTGCTTTCCTTTTGCATTTTTAGCATCAGATTTTCAAAGTATACCTTTTATTCATAGGATCTGGTTTTCTTTCAAAGGAAACATCAAAATGTATTGGTGCCTCCTGCCCCCAAACAGAAAGTGTGAAATTTTTCAAAAAAACTCCACCACACCAGAGTGAGGAAGAAAAGTAACAACAGGAGCATTTGACTTTGCCTGTAAATACAGAGCAATTGTCTTGGAGCTCGTCCTATTTCACTTTGTCTAAGATTTTCAAAGGTCTACATGTACTCCCTGAGTGGCAGATTGTGACAACCTGCAATAAAAAGGCCACCAGAATGAAATGGTGACCATCACCACTAACATTACCCATGTCAGTCCACCTGCAGAAAGGTAATAATCATCTTAATTTTGTGGCTAATATCAAAGACATTTTATCATTGCCAAGAAATAGATACTCTCTATCAAGAAACATGGCTTTTGAAGGACAGTGACAGTCATAGCAACCTCTTGCAAACAGCTCCACGAAGCCCTGACCCTCATGAGGTAGCAGACCCATCCACAGTATCTGCCCAGTGAGATACACCCAAAAATTTCACTCAGACAAACTTACAGACCTTGTAGTATATCTTCCTGCTAGGAAATAGCATAATAGTTTCAGCATCCACCCACTTAAGTGGCAGAAGCGTTTGGCAATGCCAGGCTTAGGCTTGTGGAGAAATGCTACAACACACCTTGTGATCTTCTTCAGTCTATGGGTGGAGAGGCACGGAGGCATGGTGGGGGCACATGGCAGCGACTCCCCACAGAATCATTCACTCCTTTACCTTAGCAGACTCATTAACAAACAATGTCTTGATTTTAAAACAGGATATTCTAAACAAGCTGAACAAGTAGAAGATTCTCTTATTTCATAATCATATTTTTAAATGTTGCCAAGCTGGCTGGACTTCTTGGTTGAGCACCCACCCAGCTGTCGTTTAAGCCCTCAGTGTTGGGCTCTGTGTACTAATGAGCTCCCAGGAGTCTGCGTGCCTCCAGTGTTTGCTCTTACCTCAACATCTTTTGAGTACATTTCTTGAACACTGGTTCCTACCTGTGACCCCTCTATTAATACCCATCATAAAAGCCCAGATGCTTTAGGTCCAAACCAATGCCAGCCCCAGAGGCATTTCAGAGTCTGAAATACAACCTTTCTCCTATTTCCAAACTTCTTCACTGTTCAGGGACACATGTTAACTGAACCCAACAAACACAAAGCTGTTGTAGGGTTCCAAAGGCAATCAGGTTTTAGGAATGTAAGACTAGAAAAGACTTCTAGGTTAAGAGTGCAGTCCCTTTGTCTTATATGGACTATTCATCCAAACCCTTTCATGAATCTTCTCAGGAACTTATCAGGTTCTAACTTTAAAAAAAAGGCAAGCATATATGCATACATATGTGTATGTGTATATATATTTTGGGCTTACCATTACTATGGGAAAATTGTTCCATAACCTCACTGCTGTAATAGATAGAAACTATATTCTAACTTCCAGCCACAAAGCATTCATGACCAGTTTCTGTTCATTTATTCTGGTCTTAACATTGTTCTGTAGCTCTTCTCTTTCCCTGGAAGCAGAATACTGCAGAAAATGTAGACAAGCCCCGTATTCACAATGCCATATACAGTTTAATGTACATAGAGATAGGAAGTCCCAATATCAAAAAGAATTCTTAAATTGTACAGTCTTCTTCAATTTGTCACATTAATAAAAATTCTCATGTATGTTTTCTAAAAAGATAGCAAAAATAGCAAAATATTGTTGAATAGCAAAAAATTGTTAAACCGAAGCTTTAAATGTTGTACCAGTTCATACTGATGGCCTACTGAATTTCATAAGAGATCACAGACAGTTGTTTTACAGGAAAATGGAAGCTGAGTGTGTTCAGCTCTTTCCATTCAGCTGATAACAGGGAAAAAATTCCAATACACAGACAAAACAAATGTGTTTAAATAACATTTTTCCTAGTCAGTGCAATAGGTAATTATTTTGGAGGATATGGAAAGAAAAAAAAAATGAAGAAGAAATAAAACAATTTCATCTTTCCAGAGATGTTTCAAAAAAAATTTTCTGGCACTAATGTGTGTAAATACAAATCACAAACAGGTGAAACTCTATGGTCAAGCAGCAGTATGACTGTGCCTACTCATTACTTCTCCCATCACCCCAGCACAGATTCTCCCAGCCCACTGCTCTACCGCACTGTCACTCTGGGTTGTCAGAGGAGAGCATTGTGATCCATCAGAGAAGAATCAACAAAAGACGTTGCAAGCAACTTTCCACTATAACATAGCAAGGCACTTTGAGACTATTAAAACAAATGTTCTGATCACTTATTCAAGCACTTGCAGATCTTCTTTCAAGGCAAGTGAAATGACGGCACTGAGCAAAGGAAGTTCAACCATAGTTAGAGCATTTTGATCACTACAGAAGTGCCATGCAGGCCTTCCTGACTCTTGCCAACTCTTGTTAGTACATTCAGGCTTCTCCTTTAAAATATATTTTAGTATATCTTTTATGTGTAGTTCTAAAATGCATTGTATTTATCCACGAGATCAGACAAAGTTTCTGCCTCCAAAACATTTAGACGGATTATTTTAAAAATTGCACAAGAGACCAAAACTCAGCTTTCTGGTGTCCCAGGCAATTACATATCTAGGCATTACAAAAAAAAAAAAAAAAAAAAAAAAAAGTTTTTTTTCCATACCCTAGTGGACAGTTGATTAAAGATGGATTATTTTAACTGTAGATTATTTTTTCAGTTTTTGAATCAGAACACGTATATTTGCAGCTACCTGGCCTCTTCATCCAGCACTTGGGAAAAGTACAGTAAGTCATACAAAAGGCAACTGAAGCCACACAAATATAAAATTGGTCAAAGCATGCAGAGCCAGAAAGTTCATCAGAGAATAGAATGTAGCCCACAGTGTGCATCTTGAAGTTACCTGTGGCAATTTATCCACAACAGTTTAGCTTTATCTCATTTTGAAATCTAATTGATACACTGATTTTAATCAAAGCATAAATTTGACCCCACATCTCCAGAAGCAGAAGATAAACTTTGCCAGTCTTGCTTGGTGCTAAAAAGCTCTTGGACTGACTTTCATTGTTGCTGCCCTGTAGCCAGACGTTCTCAACACAGTATTTAATCTTTTCTCAGGCCACCATCCATTTTCACAGTGCTGCCACTTTAGCTCTTTCAATATTATGATATTGTTTATAGGAAGAGGACCAGACCAACTCCAGCACATTACCATGCTGATGCAGCTGTGCAGGTTTTAGGACCTTTGCTGGTATCTCCAAATGGATATGCTTCTTCACTCTGCGCCTCAGGATCCTCGCTCAGTAGTACCAGGAAACTCAGAACCCTGAATGCTCTCCCCAGGGTAGCTGTCTAAATCTTTTGATTCAAGATCTGAGAAGACGTTGCTGCTTTCTTTCATAACTCCATTAGAGTTTTGACAACATGAGCCACCAACAGGTGGGAGGACTGGGCTCATTACCTTCTACTTGATGGGATTTGTGTGCCTTATTTCACAGGTGGTTTTCACCTTCTTTCTCTAGGCTATTCTGCTGAGAGAAGAATACAGTTTCAGCCCACCTCGGAAGCTATTCCATTCTGCATCAAAGACGTGGCTCTGTATGGCTTTAAGTGTTGAGCAGATCCCATGCTTGGTATCTCACACAGGCAAGACAAATGCTTAGCCACCTGGTTGAGAGGAGGGGGATGAGAAGATGGAGAGGTACATGGCAACTATATTTTGTGCAGAACCCAATCAAGTTGATATGTTCGGAGAGCATCTATTGGATTGAGCCCCTCAGGCAAGAAAACAGAAGGAACACTTCATTTATAGGTCCAAACAAAGTTGAAACATGAAACAGCTCTGAGCTGCTCAGACTGTGAAGGTTGCGGTGTCTCTGAGAATGCCCAGAAGCAGAATTTAGGTTCCTGAAAAAAACAAATGTCAAAAACTTAAGCAGCTGCAGACTTAAAGCAGTAGCTGAGCAGCAGTTTTGAGAATCCAGGTTTTGGACTAAGATACCAAAGCTTCACTTGGAAGCTCTGGTCCCTTCATGCATGTGGCTCTCATTTTTTCAGTGCCTTCATTCCCCTTCTGTAAAACAAGGACAGGAGCACTCTCTTCTCTGACAGGAACACTCTAAAAATGCATGCAGCAAATCTGTGAGATGATGAGCCCTACAGTAAAACTGAAAACCTTTGAAAGACAAATTACAATTCATAAGTGGATTTTGAAAAGTAGGTCTTTAGCTAACAGCAAGCTTCCAGAAAAAACATTTTCACTCTGGAGCAGTGGGTCATTGCACCTAGCCCAGGACTGTGCTGGTTGGACACAAGTTAGTCTGCACTACCTGAGTGTCTCATCTATAATACCCTGTGTGTTGTTGACTGTTGTTATCACATGGTGTACAGGACTTGATATATTATTTCTTGTATAGGACACAAAACAGATGCAGAACATGTTAGTTCCTCACTCCACCCTACTTGTGCTTTGTGCTGTCCATGTAGTGGCAGGAAAAAATGCTGCTCCTCTCCCAGATGAGCCTTCTGCTTCCTCCATCACGAAAATTGTCCAGAGTTCCAGAGAAATGTTCGCAGGCATTTGTTGCATGCAAATAGCTGCCAAATAAATCATTGTGTATTGCAGCACAACCCCTGAGGGGGTTTGTACCTATGGAACTTGCTACTGTCACTCCACTTCCCCATATACCTTAATCATGTTATTCATTCAGCAGGAAGGATGAATGTTACAGCGTGAGACTTTAATCCCTCACTGCTGAGGATCTGATTCTCCGAGAGAGAGAGAGACACCAGGAAATCCAGAGAAAAAAACTTTAGGTAGGAATCAAATACCATTATTTCTCAGCACTGGGTTTTGGCATGGATTGCATTACAAGGACATCTTGCTAAAATACTTCAGGAGAAACCTACTGCGTGAGCACACATTCATTGTGCATGCATGTATGTATGTATGCACATGTCAGTAAATACAGGGTCTAAACATCACCTTTAAGGCAGTGAATTTGCAACCTTTTAAAGCGTCTGAAAAATTCATATCTTCACTCTACCTCTGTGGGGTAGCTCTATGGATCACAAAGCAACTTTACAAGAATATTTCCTCTGTCCTCTAACACTTTGAATCTTTTCCATAAAGACAATAAAAATCAAATAGCAGCAGACATCAGAGGGAGAGAAGCACAGCATTTAGTGGTAATCTAAGAGCCTGTCTTTTTAATAGCCCCAGTACATTTTAAAGGTACCAGTTTATTTGATATCTCTGCTGTCAGTGATCTTTCTATGATGGGCAATGCCTATTTCTTCATTCTGTCCTTGACAATAACCCCAGATGGATTCCTTCCACTAAGATTTAAGTTCTCAGGCCTCTGTTAAAACTGCCAGCAAATATACTAGACAAATCTAGAGGAAACTAGACCAACACTATGTGACACCCCATAATCCCTCCAGAACAGCTATGGTATAACACTAATGGCAACTGATACTTCTACTCACCTATGTCCGAGGGTGGTTATAAATCAGCAGCTGAGAGATGCAAGGCTATGTAGGTCATTACAAACTAGTTCCTCCAGCAAGCTGGCTTCCAGCTGGTCTCTGTTATTCTAAACTCAACTAGGAAAGCACAAGAATTGGACAAAAAATCACAGCTTTTCATATTTTCAAACAAATCAATAAAAGGAGCTAACACAACATAGTCCAGTTTAGAGTTTATGAGCAGCACATCTAACAAAGTTTTTTGTAGCACTTTCCTCTAAGCATGAATGAGTGACAATTTAATGATTTATCTTCATAATGCCAGATCTACTTATAGAACCTGAAGAAGCAGTCTCACTTTCTTTTCTAGTGTATCTTTCTGATCTCAGCCCTGCTTGAAGGATTGACCAGCAATAATTTTCTAGCTCCATTTTGATGTAAGGTATCTGCAAGCCTGCTGACTGTCTCCCTTCTTGGCCTCATTCTAGATCCTCTATCCATCAGCATGGGAAAGAGTATTGCCTTCCTCAAAAGCCCTTACTTCCGAGAAGCAACAACATGACAAAAGTCTTGAGTTATTGAAGATGGATATGACAGAGGTCTCAGCCCACTGATCAAGTCACCAATTTTAGTAATTAATTATAATAATAATATTATAGCAGATAGTCATAAACTTCATGGTTCTTGGTCCAGGAAGGGAGTGGGAAAAACCACATTTTTATTCAAACTAGTGAAAAAGATAGAAATTTATTCCAAAATCTCACCTATCAATCAATCATATTTCCCAACTGGTTGATGAGTTTGAGGGACTCACTACCATATTATCACTATTCAGTGATGTTGTGGTACATTGACACTATTTTCATTATTCCAGCACTTACCAGTGTCCACCAGACAGACTTGACACCTCTATCTGTTCTGTAAGCCCCACATGATTACTTGTTTCCCAAGTGGGAGAAACCTGGAGTGAAAGAATAGAAGGACTGAATCCAATTTCTGTTACTACCACCCAGCCCTGAGTGGCCACAGTGCACAACATAGTGACAACCATGACATTCCTGAGTCACCATAGATTTGCTGCAGAATTTTAATAGGCAAAATACAAAAGATTGTAATAAGGAGTGGTGATACAAAGCCCTCCACACTTCCTTCTTACTGTCCCTGCAAAGCTAGGGAAGAATAATGGTTTATGGACAATCTCAGTTTACTCTCTTGTCCTTTACTATTAACCATTCTATGTCAAGTACAACGGTAAACATTATAGATTAATTATTGCAGCTTGATCTATAATTAAGGGATTACATTTGTGATAAGATTTTCAAGCACAGGAATGAAAAAGAGTGGGATGAAATACAGTATCTGTCATGAAAGTCTTGCTGACTGTGCAAAATTAGAACTCAGTCTTGAGCTGCTACCTAGAAGTGCCATATCATCTCAATTTGCGTCAAACGCAGAGGAATGAAGGTAAGGGACCATATAATTTGAAACACTTGCAAGACACAACAGAGACCAAAGCCCGGTTTAGGCGTGTGGGGTGTGAGTCAGGATTTTTTATTAACCTACTTACTTTTTACTGAATCAAATTGGTAAATGTCAGCATTTTATATTTTCACATCATCCACAAGGAAGGTAATAAAAAAGGATGATATTACACAAAGTATTTTCTACACAGTACTCCACAACATACCATAGTCTAGATAATCATGGTCCATGAAATCTCTATCAATGGACCCTGTCATGCTAAACCTCAGAACTCCATTGAATTGCTCTACAGTCACTATTCTATGTCATGGCCAAGAATAGCAACTATATCTTTGGGCCACCAGATCTGATTAATTGTCCTTGATCCCAGAGTCTTCTGCTTCTATCCCAGTGCTTCTCCAGAGAAGAATGTTATCACACAGTCCTGTGGCTGCTCAGCTCATCCTTTTTCCCAGCACTAGAAAGTCTTGTAGAAAGACTGAGGAAGCTTTATTTGTACAAGGGAGAAAGGCGGTGGCTGTGTGTTCTGATTGACTGCATGAAATCACAGTTGGGTGGGCAATTGAAAATCAGTGTTAATTTTAAACACAAGTGCTCAATGAAAAGGTGGCTAGGTTACGAAAATATACCCAACCCTTCCAAAAATGGAAGTTTGTGCGACATGAATGTAGCAAAGACATTCCCTGCTGAATAGTTGATCAGGTGGCAGGGAATGGTTTCAAGAAATGTGTGCAAGAAATAGTTTTTTCATTATATGTCTTTAGCCAGATTATTATCCTGGAAAATACTAATTTAAGAGTGCCAATATGTGCTGTTGCAAATTAATGACAATTACTTTCTCAAAGGCAAATATATTTTACTGGAAAGGATTTCTTATATTATTCACCACTTCTATGAGGTAACATTGTTTGGATTCAACCCTAAGTTTAGGACTGAAATCCAGACACAAACACATATGCACTCTTAAGCCCTAATGTTGCCCTGGACGTAAAGGCTATTAGCATTTTTCTCTTAATTATGTTTCTGCTGGTACAGCTTGTATTTTCAAAGATGTTCAGCACTTTGTTTTATGTAGTGTGCAGATTTTCATGAGGGCACATACAGACAGTTAAATTACAGAGATATTTAAGATATGCACAAAATAGTTATGCACTCATTTTTTTCTTTTTTTTTTCCCTCATTCTTTCTATATTTTCATAGTTCACTGGCCAACATCAGCATAACAGCTATGCTGTCAAAAAAAAAAAAAATTCCAAGCAATAATAGGCAGATTCTTTGTACAGAAATTCACCCTATTCTGACAGGCCATTTCCTTATTATTTTTTTATCAGGAGAGACATGTGTTTTACAGGACAAATAGGAAGACACAAGCATTACCCGAGTGACCTTGCAATCCAGCTTTTGCAAAGCTGCAAAGGCGAGGTGCCAGGCCATAGACCAGGCTTTTATTCTTGGCTCTGCCAGTAGCCTGCTAGCAATGCTGGGCACTCACTTTGGCTCTCTGCACTTCACTTATCTCATCTGTAGAACAGGGATAAGGGTACAAAGTACACTTAGACCTGTGGTTGACAACAGTAATGCAGTATAATGGCTAATTTTCTGAAGGAATAACTGTTATTTCTTCTCAGAGCTTGAATAAATTGCAGGGGCAAGTGGGAACACTGCAGACCAAACTAAGGAGGACTGCTCCTACAAAGCCATCAAGCTGCTGCAGAACTCTTAGCCTAGGGGTCTCTGGCTACATCCTTCCTGTGTGAAGGAAAGAGTCCTACACGCTCTCTGTTTCTGGGACCTGGGTTTCCCCCTCACTTCAAAATGCTCCTGCATAGTAGCTGGCTTTGCAGAATGCCCCTCCACAGGCCTATATGTACAGCTAGCCACAGGCTGCATGTATAGACAGACACCTTTGTTACAGACCTGCTGCCCCAAGAGAGGGAAAGGGTCAAGATTAGACATGAAGAATTAAATATAGCAGACTCAGCCATAGCACAAAGCATGTGCATGCGTGCACACACACACACCACATACCCACACTCCTTACCTTTATTGCTACAACACACAAATAAACCAAGTTTTTTTAAAAAAATCTGTTTCTATGCTCTTACTGCATAAGATCATCTGGTGCAATTCTTAGCCCCTGATTTTATGACATTGCATTAGCTGTAGACCTGTCTGAAGGGATGTCCCAAAAGTCATCAGGTTAGAGGAATGCTTGGACAGTGTAAAGCCATGACAAGAAGTTTTATGCCACTAAGCAGTGGCTATATACCTTTGCATGGGTCTTGTCTAGGACTTAGTGGCCAAGGTCAGTTCCAGCGTCCTAGAGTTGATAGTGTCTGATTACTAACAAAAAGTTTTCAAATTCTTTTAATGGATGATTGTTAAATAATATGTCCAATAAAACAAGATTCTCTCCTGTGTTGTATAATAACAGACCTTCCTACACATAAATATATCTTTCTATTCACACACACCTATATTTTTCAGTCTTAATGTTATTGCCTCAATAACAACAAGCACCTGCTTAACAGAATCCCTTGGGAGATGGTCCTGAAGGGTATAGGGGTCCAGGAATGCTGGGCACTCTTTAAGAAGGAAGTCTTAATGGCACAGGAGCAGGCAGTCCCCAGGTGCTGTAAGAGAAGCCGGTGACAGAGAAGACCCCCCTGGCTAACCAGGGAGCTTTGGCTGCAACTCAGGGAGAAAAGGAGAGTTTACAGCTTTTGGAAGAAGGGGCTAGTCACTCACCATGACTACAAAGATGCTGTGAGGCTATGCAGGGCAGAAATCAGGAGGTCTAAAGCCCAGATAGAAATTAATCTGGCTTCAACAATCAAGAATAACAAGAAATGTTTCTGTAAGTATGTCAACAACAAAAGAAAGACCAGGGAGAGCCTCCATCCCCTGCTAGACACAGGAGGAAACATGGTAACAAGTGATGAGGAAAAGGTTGAGGTGCTTAATGCCTGCTTTGCCTCAGTCTTTAATAACAAGACCAGTTGTACTGAGGGAATCCAGCCTCCTCAGCCAGAAGACAGAGACTGGGAGAACAACCCCCCTGCAATCCAGGAGGAGATAGTCAGGGACCTGCTGCATCACACAGACACACACAAGTCTATGGGACTGGACGGGATACACACAAGGGTGCTGAAGGAGCTGGCTGGGGTGCTCGCCAAGTCGCTTTCCAGCATTTACCAGCAGTCCTGGCTGACCGGGGAGGTCCCGACAGATTGGAAATTGGCCAATGTGACACTCATATATAAGAAGGGTCGGAAGGACGATCCGGGAAATTACAGGCCTGTCAGCTTGACGTCAGTGCCCAGGAAGCTGATGGAGCAGCTCATCCTGAGGACCATCATACAACACATGCGGGACAACCAGATGATCAGGCTCAGTCAACATGGGTTTATGAAAAGCAGGTCCTGCTTGACAAACCTGATCTCCTTCTACGACAGGGCGACCTGTTTATTGGATGAGGGAAAGGCTGTGCATGTTGTCTACCTTGACTTTAGTAAGGCCTTTGACACCGTTTCCCACAGCATTCTCCTGGCAAAACTGGCTGATCGTGGCTTGGATGGGCACACGCTTCGCTGTGTAAAAAACTGGCTGGATGGCCGGGCCCAAAGAGTTGTGGTGAACGGAGTTAAATCCAGTTGGCGGCCGGTCACGAGTGGTGTCCCCCAGGGCTCGTTTTTGGGGCCACTCCTGTTTAACATCTTTATTGATGATCTAGACAAGGGGATCGACTGCACCCTCAGTAAGTTTGCAGACGACACCAAGCTGGGTGGAAGTGTTGATCTGCTCGAGGGTAGGGAGGCTCTGCAGAGAGACCTGGACAAGCTGGAGCGATGGGCTAAGGCCAACTGTATGAGTTTCAATAAGGCCAAATGCCGGGTGCTGCACTTGGGTCACAACAACCCCCAGCAGCGCTACAGGCTTGGGGAGGAGTGGCTGGAGAGCTGCCAGTCAGAGAGGGACCTGGGGGTGTTGATTGACAGCCGGCTGAACATGAGCCAGCAGTGCGCCCAGGTGGCCAAGAAGGCCAATGGTATCCTGGCTTGTATCAGAAATAGCGTGGCCAGCAGGGACAGGGAAGTGATCTTACCCCTGTACTCGGCACTGGTGAGGCCGCACCTCGATTACTGTGCTCAGTTTTGGGCCCCTCACTACAAAAAGGACATTGAATTACTCAAGTGTGTCCAAAGAAGGCAACGAAGCTGGTGAAGGGTCTGGAGGACAGGTCTTATGAGGAGCGGCTGAGGGAACTGGGGGTGTTTGGTCTGGAGAAGAGGAGGCTGAGGGGAGACCTCATTGCCCTCTACAACTACCTGAAAAGAGGCTGAAGAGAGCTGGGGATGAGTCTTTTTAATGAAGTAACAAGAGACAGGACAAGAGGGAATGGCCTCAAGTTGCACCAGGGAAGGTTTAGACTAGATATTAGGAAGCATTTCTTAACAGAACAGGTTGTTAGGTGTTGGAATGAGCCGTCCAGGGAAGTGGTGGAGTCCCCATCCCTGGAAGTGTTTAAGAGTCGGGTTGACATAGCGCTTAGGGATATAGTGTAGTTGAGAATGGTCAGTGTTACGTTCATGGTTGGACTAGATGATCTCCAAGGTCTTTTCCAACCTTGATGATTCTGTGATTCTGTGAAGCATCAAGGTGTTGCAAGGGTAAGTCATACCAGATACAGTCATACAGTAATCGAGGTGCGGCCTCACCAGTGCCGAGTACAGGGGTAAGATCACTTCCCTGTCCCTGCTGGCCACGCTATTTCTGACACAAGCCAGGATTCCATTGGTCTTCTTGGCCACCTGGGCACACCACTGGCTCATGTTCAGTCTACAGATAGCATTTTAGGTTCACATGGATCACCCCTTCAAAGAGCTGAAATCACTGGGGAGATGTGGATGAGGGAGCCTCAGCCCAGGTTGAGATACTCCTTCCTGAGGGTTGGCCGGCCACATTTGCCTGAACACACCTCAGCTCTGGCACTATGCCATCACCTGACCACAAGCCTTAAGTAGATTCTACAGGTGTGAAAGAGGAAAGTAGCATGGCAAAGAGATATTTTCCCATCAGATGTTAAAAATGGCCAGTAGGAAGCCTGGTTAATGCATTTCTACCAAAGCCTGCTTGGGTAACAATATTTAATTATTATTCACAAAGATATTATACTTACCAAGCTAAGGGTTAGCTGTCTTTTTATTTAGCTTTCCTTGATGCAAAAGGGGAGGAGCAAAGAAATTACTCGATAAAGGCTCTCAGAGACTGAACCTTGTTAACATAAATTTTGGTGTAAGTTCTCTGTTAGTTTAAAGAGGGACTGACAGATATTTGAACTCCTCTAGCCCTGTTCTGGACTTGCCCTTGGTAGCCCTATGTTAGGAAAAAGGATAAATAAGAACCCATGATATATTTATTTTACGTCCTTCATCATTTTATATACTTTCACCATGCTCTCTCCTAATTGTCCACTCACACTGCAATCTTTTAATTCTCCCCAGATACAGAGTTTGTGCAATGGCTTTAATAACTTTCATTACTTCTATCCATTGTCCCTCCTACTCATGCTCTATATTTTCAGTTATAATTATATGATGACAATCCAGTATTTTCAGTGTTCTCTAGTCCCTGATTTTAATATTTTTCTTGCTTTTTTGACACTGCAGGTCACTGATTTGTCCACCAACAGGCAAGCCCTTTTCTGCAGTGGCTGCAGTTCATTAGGAACACAGCAATGTGAACAAAGTAGATCAAATTATTCCCTCCAATATGTATTACCCTGTATTTATCAGCACTGAATTTCATCTGACATCATGTTCCCTAGCCACCTAGCTTTGTGAAGTCCCACCAGAGTTCCTCACAGTTTCATTTCATCTGGACTTACCTAAACAATTTTGCAGATTTTTCAACCTCAACATTTTCCTCCCCCACTTCTTACAGATTATAAATGGATTTGTTAAATGCTTGGGATCACACACAGCAACATCATCATATCATGCTGAAAATGGATAATTTATTCCAAATCTTTTTTAGCCCCAAAGCCAGCCATGATCGGTGACAGAATTTCACCCCTCTCCCCTCCCCTAGAATGACTGGATTTTGTTGACTTGATTTTCTTAGCAGCTTTTTGAAAAATGCAAACTCTACCTGCTAGTTCTCAGAAGCTGCCAACAACTAACATGTAGTCCCAACCAGTCTCTCAGGTGCTGAATGTATTAATTTGGATGGATACCTCATCTTTTGACACCTCCACTTCCTTAGTCAGGAAAAGTATCCCTGAATGCTTGCCCTGTTTTATATTCTTCCCTAGGCATCTGCTATTGGCTACTTCTGAGACAGAAGATGGGATAAATGGGCCTTTGGTCTAGCTTGGTACAGCCATTCTTATGCAGTAATCTCATCTTCATTATTTGAAATATTAGGTTTCAGGTCAGGTTTTCCCCAGACACCCTGTGATGACGAATGATTTAAAGAAAACATTAAGACAAAAATGCTCGAAAGTGGCTGATTTTGGATGGCATAGGATGACAGCTTTGTATCATGTCTGAATGTAAATAACTTCCTGCTTACTCTCACCTTCAAATCTTTAATGGAGATGGTAAAGTAAGACAAATCTTATATTAGTACACCCTGGAGCCCATCAATCATTTCCCTTCCTCAACAGAATACGATTACCTTTGTTTATGATTTTTCCTACAGTTTTGAATCCACATGACAGTGTCCATACTCGACCACCTTTCAATGAATTAAGAGAAAAATATTTTTGAGATGCATGTAATGTTTCCCATGCTGTTATTATCCATACAATCTGAATTTTTTTTTTTCTTAAGGAAGAAAAATAGCAGGCAAGCACATACATAAAGCAAATAGTTTATAACCCCATGCCTGTGGTCAGAGTTCCATGGAAGCTGTATTTCTTTTATTTCTTTCTTTTCTAATCATATTTGGTTTTTTATGGTGTTAGAAAGACAAGTTAGACAAGAGATTCTGTCGCCCTTCTATTATGGAGATTATTGTAACACTTGCTATTATTTAACACTAGATTTGAGAGGTTCAGTCCTCTGACATGAGTTAAAAGTCCTTTAGCATTAACACCGGATTCCACCTTGATTGATATTTTAAATTAGAAGCTGAAGGGTCTAGATGAAGGGCAAGTTAACAGCATTTGTGTTAAGTTGCTCTTTGTACCAAGGCAGATGTGTATGCTTTTGACAGTAGGACGATTAATCAGCAGTGGCTATTTGGGTAATATTCCTCCTCTGGGCCTGTTACTTGCTGTCAATTTTTCAGAAATATGTGAGGTTTAGAGCACTGGTGATTAGGCTTTGTACTTTTGGCATGAGGTCTGACATCTGGACCACCCAGGTGAAAGTCCACCAAAGCTCAGGAATCAGTTGATTCTAAATGCCTGGAAATGTCCCCTTCCAAAATGTCATTTGGGGTCTGCTCTGTGAATTCTACATATGTTGCAAACATCTGCTTATGCTCCAAGCTCAGAAGAAGACCTTTGAAATGACAGAATCAAAAGAAACACCACAATTAATTTGTTGTTTTCAAGAGCCCAAGACCTAGACCCCCAAATCTGAGCGTTACAAGAAAAAAAAAAAAAAAAAAGGCAAGTTAAGGCAACTGCTCTGGGATTCTTTATCATTTTCGACTGCCATTTAGCCTGGAGATGCTATGTTCCACCCACAAATCACATGTTCAGTAACCAATCCACCCAGCCACAGCCAGCCACTAATTGTTTGCTGCACAAACTCTGTAACACTTCATTAGTTCTGCCACACATCTACTTCCACTGAAGGTAACTTTCCAAAACGAAAAAGCACAGGGCAACATTACAACTTCCATCTATTTTTAGTGTAACTTTAAAAAAAAATACAGGAAATGCAATTGAGGAAAAGGGCTGCTCGCACTATAGTTTACAATTTAAAGCAAAAATATGGCCTGCGTTTTTTTTTTTTTTCTGTCAATCTTATATTTCTCCAATGAGACTGTGAGAAATGTGCAAAGTTATGTGATCATTTCTGACAGTTCTTGGCAGCTGGGCAGGCAAGCATTGGAAAGGATATCTCTCCCCCGATCCAAGATTAAATTTGGACTGAAACACAGGGCTCATTTAGGCAGCAATTAAAGGACCTTATAGACTGAGGGAGAATGAAATGATAAATGCAAAGAGGCTTATTTAATGGGGATATTAAGTAAACTGCTGGTAAAAATGCCCATTTATCATCCACTGATTCCTAATTGGTTTCCTGTTCCTGCCTGCATGTGGCATTTTCAGAAGGAATTACCTTCCTTTAGTGCGACTGTTGCAAATGCAATAAATCAAGCCCATAGATTTCTAGCTAATTTAGATGGAGACTAAATTGGAGCCAAAGCATGCAAGAGTGCTTGCAATTAATGTTCATTACAACTTTTAGCTTCAAAAACAGGAAGGATCATTTTAATGCACCATTCCCAAGCAAGGACACTATTTCAGGACTCGGCCACCCTTTCTATGCTCAACAAAAATCACTTGCCTTTGTAAGCAACTGACCTTCCTAAAAACTACCTAGAAATCCAGGTTGAGGTCTAGCAACCATTAAACACCTGTACTTCAACAAAATTCCCTGCCTTTTATTTTCATTACATGCCTCATCTGTCTATAAAGGCCAACATCACACAAAAATAGCTTACATTCACCATATTGTTATTGATCTCAGCCACCTGATTCCAGCAACATAAACTTTATTTCCACCAGGTAGTGTGAGAAGGTAACAATTTTCTAGATGAAAAATCAATAAAGTAAACTGCAGTTTCCCAAGCAACAACTTCAGTAGATGGTCTATGGTCTTTCAACATATTCCTTTTCCAAGGGTTTAGCTTTGCAGAAGAGAAGAAAAAAAAAACTTGCGAGCATGGGAATTTCTTTGTTTTGCCATTCTCACAAGGTGCTTTAGAGATGGAGTCTGTGTCTCATTTTAAGGCATTTTATTGTTTGATAGAGCAAGCTACTTTTCAAAACACACACAGTGACCCAGACTTTTTGCAGCTTTTGGCTTTTGCTCCATTGAGTGTAGCCCTGATATGCAGCACTGTGAGCGTAAACAAAACTTGGTTAGCTGTTGTGAGTTCCAAACAAAGCAAAAAGAACAAAAAAATCTTCCACTTCCTGAATCCACTGAAGTTCATGGTGCTCATTTATATTCAGTGGAAAGCAAATTAGGTTTACTAGGTCTTAATGCCCCAAAAAGTTTTTCTATATATGATAAGATTCTCTTTGTTTCTCTTACCAACTGCAAGAAAGGATTGTTTGTTTGTTTTGCTTCCAAAAATACAGTTGTCACAATCTAAGTACCTTGTGACGATCAAGAGAAAGAGATTTAGAAACACTATCCTTGGTGTCACAGAACAGGCAGCAATCTATCTTTCATTTAGACTTGAACCCAGCCACAGTCAGTTTTTTTGTTCTCTCTTCTGCTTGGCCATTTACCGTTTAATTCCTTGTTTTTCTTTTGGGTCACCGCTCACTGAATTAACATTCAGAATTTACAGCCTTCAAAGCTGGCATGTTTGTTGCAAATGATCAGTTTTGAGTGGGATAGGTTGAAACCCAAGTGGGTGATAAAGAAATCCATTAACTTACTGACACACAAATCTTCCATCTTCCTCTGTAATGTACCCATGAATGGTTAAAGGCAGTACCCTGGGGAAGATGAGGGTTACACTTATTCTCCTCCCCCAACCATATGTAGATAAATATTCATTGGGGAAAAAAAACTGACATGGAAATACAAATGTTGGTATTAATGCCCATACTGAGAGCCCATGCTGTGGAGGAAATGGGCTGGCAATCTGAAGATCAAATTTCTTTTTTCCAGGCTCTGCTACCAACTTACTATTTCACCATACGCAGAACACTTCATTTTTCTGTGCCTCATCTTCCCCTCACAAAAGCATGACTGCATTCCACAGATGGGAATTACCATATACGAGCACTAACTACTTTCACTTCTTTAATTTTAAGGAGCTTCAGGATATCTACCCTGAATGCCAGGAGCACAGAGAAACATTGAGGCAGGCCTGGGAATGCTTTGCCATCACAGAAAGCAGGAAGTAAATGTTCCTGAAGTGAAACAGCCTATCTAGCTCTCACCCCAGCCGCACTTCTGTTTCGACGTTTGCTGCACGCACAACTGAAATGACATACATAGTGTTAAAGGAAAGTGCAGGTTATACAGAGGGAGAGAGCACTTAAATTTGACATTCTCCCTAATTACTCCCGTTGGTTTGATATTTGATGAAGCCAGCTGAGGTTCCAGGCAATGGAAGTTCACGTTTCATTTACACAGAGCTTCAAATAATAGAAGGTTACACTTTAAAAAGTACTTATTTCCTTCCTTTTTTTTTTTTTTTTTTTCTTTTACATTACTCTAATATCTTAATACATCAGGGCCTGCCCCCATTTTGACTATCTCTTTTCCCTGCTCCTAGCCTCTGCACTCAGATGGTGACACCTGCCATTTGCGGGCATTTGGTCCAAATTTCACCAAAGCAAAAGCAGATCTTCTGTGAGTCCAGGACACCTCAAGGGATGACATGAATTGGGGCCAATGTCCCACTTCAGATGTCCCTAGCCTTGTCTCACCCAGGTGTCAATGACTGGGCCACAACCAGCAAGATTTGCCTGCCTGCTGCGAGTTCTCCTATCTTTCAACCAACCTACAGGGTGAAACTAACTCCTCTCCAATTTCTTCTAATCATTGAAAGGCCAGAAGCAGATTTTTCCCAGCAGAACATATGAAGCTGTTGAGGCCTGGAGCACTGAGCTATTACACTTCAAAAGTCAGGGACTGCAGATCTTGGACTACAGTCCTCTCATTTCCAAATAACGGACCAGAACTTGATCTTACATTAATGGGTTTTATATTGTGTTAATGCCAATGACTCTAGTGGAGCTACAGATGGTTTTTTACCAATGCGAGTAACATCAGAATCAGGCCCCAAACCTCATGGTTGGTAGGCTCTCTTACATAACTAGCTCAACAATTTTTTTAAATCCTTCTCAATTTACTACTCTCAAGGCCTCACAGTCTTCAGAAAGGAAGATGTTTGGGTTTTCTTTAAACCAGATGCAGCTTGTCTGCCAAGCATTTAGTCCAATTAAGTCCCAATTTTATATTATTTTTCAGCCACATGTTACAACAAACAACAGAGTAGAAACCCACATATGGTTTCTGATATTGGAATAATGAAACTCAAAGAAAGAAAGAATCGAATTTCCTGTGGTTCCTTTTAAAAATATAAAATGTGTAATATTTTAATGGACTAAAATCAGTACACATGGAATATTACTTGGTCCCAACTGAATACAAGGTTGTACATTAATGGAAAAGTCCTGCTGATATAAACGAAAAGGCAGAACACTGTACTAAATAACTGGGAATTTATTATTCAACCAAAAACATGTACAGAGTTGGTACAAGTCAAATCCACTGGCAGAAGTGGAAAGCATGTTCGTGTTAAAAGTAGCTGCCTGTAGCCAGTGGTGATGGAGTAAGCTGATTCTGATCTCATATGCCTACCAATGAGGAGTAATTCCAGTGCTTCCACAGAGGCTGCGAGAGTGTAGAACAGTTGTGGAGAAATCTTAATCAGCCCATGGTGTAATTGACTCCATCAAGTCCTCATGAACTCATCAGCAAAACACATGTAATACTGCAGTCAAACAGATAGGGTCAAGCACATTTTACTCCTTTTAAATGGCATCCCTGTCCTGTAAACAGTCCATCCACCCCGATATCAATTTGCTGTCTGCTTGCTTTGCTCTGCAATGCATGGATTTGATGAGGGAAGATTAACACTGTTTAATGCTCTACAGGTCTTTGAACATGAAGGCCTGGTAGTGTGTGTGCTATTGGTCTTTCCCCTATGCAGACTCCACAGAATCAATGACCACCCAGGATGAGAGAGGTTTAGCTCAAGCCGTAGCCATTCATGCTTTTGACATCGTTGTTTCAATCCGCAATGTGTCAGTAACGATGCCAGTAATCATACATGCACCACAGAAAGACTCACTTCAGGAGGCAATGGCTAATACCCACAGGGCATAGCCTTCAAACCCAGATGTCTTAGAGTAAGCTGTGAAGACTAGAAGATGTTCAGATACAAATTATTTATTCCCTGTGGGGCTGGAAGGAAAAGAACCCAAAGCATCTCCTCTCCCTCCATCTCTTAATCGCTTGGCATGAAAAGAAAAAAAATGAAATAACATAGTGACCTGTGCAACCCACCTCAAAACAGTCCTGTGTGAGTAATGTACCATTATTAACCTTTCCTTTGGCATATATAAATCCACATCATTTTTCACATCTGTAGGGTATCAGACACAGGAGAGAAACAACTGCAATAAGTAGAAAACAGCACAAAGTAAAAATACAATCTGAGTCTCCCGGACAACAGTAAAATGCAGTAATCCACAGGGGTAAAGTGACCATTTCAAAATTAACCACAAGGATTTACAGTTGAGAATTAATTTCATCTCTATTATAATGTCAGGTAAAATAGTAGCAGTTATACACTAATTTATATGGAATCACAAAGGAAATCCTATTTCATTAAGTGGATTAAGCATTAATGTATTACCTTTTCCATTTTTATCTTCATTTCATAAAGTGCCTAACAGGAGGTCAAATTAAGAGACCAAATTAACATTTAAAAAAGTCATAGTGAATGCTATACCACAGTGATTCTAACCACACTACTCTTTATCATGATGGTATCAAGGCTATTTTAGCCTTAGTACTGGAAATTAATAACTGTTATTTCCACAGGGAACCATTTTTCTTGAATTTAAATCATTCAGCAAAGTCAGGCAGAAGAAACAAAAGCATTACTCATTTCATACAAAGGTGTAAGTAGAAAAGGAAAAAAGCAGAAAGTACTAAATTAGTTCCCCGCTCTCCCTACACAGGCCATATGAGGGAAGCCCTCACAAATCTCAACTTGCATTTATGACTGAAACCAATGGCATCCTCCCTAAGCTCATAAATTGTATCAGCTATTTTGAAGGCATCTCTTTAATTACCAGTTACTCAAAACAATATGACGTGACCATGACCCACGTAAAAACACACTCACACGCAAAGCCTTATACGTAGTTACCCACCAGAACAGCTCTCCAAATCAAATTCCAGCCACAATATTTTGTTTGCTATGCTTGTTTGTGTTTCTTTACACCACAGGCATTGTTCTGCTAACACAGTTTCCAAGTCTGTTATTTGCTGTTGGTAATTCATATTATCCTCAACTAACATTAAAGGTTTATCACTCCAATGTTATTAGATCAGTATTCTGAGGAATTTCTATTTTATTTGTGTAATGGTGTTTATATGTCAAATATGTGTCAAGTCTGAGGGCACTGAGAGTTTAATAGCTTGGAGTAACTAGTGAAGTCACATCTGGAAAACAGCATTTGTTGGAATCTGAATAATAAACTCATCTTACCATAATACCAAACAGGAAAGATTTCTGTATAGAAATACATAACATTGAAGAAGTATTTTTTGTACTCCAATCTTCAGAAGCACCAATGCCAGGATGTAGCCGCACCATTCAATTTAATTAGTGCATATATTCATATCTGCTTTTTTCTCTGCTTTGCTGATAATGAGTTTTAATTTGGAATGTTTTTATACACCCATGAAAATAGATTTTCTATACCACATGGGTAGGGAAAAGAGTAAGAAGAAACATACCAAATGCAAATTGAACCTGTCCTCTGCCAAAGACTTAGATGTGCCATTCATCCACCCCCTTTTTGCACCAGCAAGCAACCCACATCCTCCAAGCCTAAGAGCCACTCTTTCTGTGCAAGCCATTTCATAAACTTCCTTTTCCAGTAGCGGCTGGCTTCACCATCCTCCCACTCCCACATCCAAGCGTAGTTTTTCTGTTGGTTCATATTCCTCCTCCCTCATATCTCTTCTTATTTTTTGAGGGTTAGACTTCCTTTTCATGAGATTCAGCTCCCTCCTTACAGACTTCCCACGCTATGAAAAGAACAAAAAGACAGCTCTGACCTCTCTCTGCCAAACTCTCCTTCTTACTCTTTCTCTGTCTTTCAGCAAAGGGCATTCTGGGTCAGTTGCCAGCATGGAAAAAAATGGCTGACAGCAGTGGCTGGTAGCTGTATTGGGAGAAGAGAGGAAATATGGCTGGGGACGCTAAGACAAAGTCTTTCCTGGCCAGTCAAGGTCTGAAAATGTACCTATGGGTCAGGTTACAGAATTTGTGCAAGTTCAGGCTACATTTGGGTAATCCTGAGGTTTCAAAAAATAGCTTGCCAGATTCATAAAAATTTGTATCCTGTAAATTTTATACCTCCATACCCAAAAATTTATTCCACCGCTAAGAATTATTGTTGTCATACTGCACAGGAATTCCAGGAAAGGAAAGGGCCAAGTATGTCCAAAATGTCCTTCTCTTCTTATTCAGCACAGGATGGCTTTGTAAGCATCTTTCAATGTCTGTTTTTCCCAGCTATTTTTAGTATATGTAGTCTTGTAGAGATGTTTAGGTAAGAAGTGTTAGGCTGGTCCAGCTGGCAGAATGGAAGAATTCCCTAAGGAAAAATTCAGTAAGGTAATTGTTTTTATTCCTCTGTCACAAGTACTCTTCAGGGTGAATCGGTGTTACTCCACCTTTATCTAGCCAGTTTGTCCCACTGTACATCAGGAACAAAATGCAATGCATGTCAGGCAAATATGTCACCAAGATTGCAGGATTCGCCCTCTGAAAATGTTTCTCTCAGCTGACTATGGAGAGATGCTCGAAGACTAGTATAGACCATCTGGACTTTTAAATGTTTAAAGTGGGAGAAATCAACTAGGTTCATGTCAGAGGCCATGAGTAAATCAAATACTATTTTATATTGACACACAACAGAGATATAGTTTCATGCCAGCCCAGCCAGTTCAACCCAGCAAGACTGAAAACAAGGGAGAAGACAATAAGATGCTACTAGTCAAATTTGGCACAGATAATCCAGCCATCTTCTGGTCTTGCACAAAAAACTCACACATGTGTAGATGAGGAAACAGATATGTGTTGGTACTAGCTTACAGTGCATTTGAAAAGACAAAGCTTAGGGAAGGCATGTTCAATAAAAGTCACATTCTTTCAGGACAGGGAAAACTTCTTCTCCTTTCCATTTTGCCAGGGAGTCACTAGGCTGGGATCACAGATAGGACAAGTTGAGGAAAGTCACTTCAGCAGTTCAGGAATGCAGAAGGGAGCTTGGAAAATGATGTTCAATACTTTAGAACTTGCAGAGTCTAGTGTGGGTCAGGCAGATCACAAATCTAGCAAGCTGACAAACAGAAACCAGCAAAGGGGTAGAGGGGTCAGGGGTCCAGGGAAGCTGCTGAATGAGGTTGATGTCTGATCATTTCTTCACAGCAATATTGACCACATGGAAAGTAAGGCCAGAAAACAAGCCAGAATGGCCATACTGGCCAGCAGTCCTGATGGCAGCCCTCCAACAGGTGGAGTGGATTATGGAAGGAAGAATGATCTGTTTTGTACAAGTTATTGCTGGATAGTTCCCAGATGTGTTAATAAAGCTTCAGGCTATTCAAAGAGCATCTCTGGGTCTATCCTGGCTCCTCCTCTACTTCCATCCTAATCTTGAAAAAACAAGAATGTTAGGTAAACCAGTGACTGGCTTACTTAAGAAGTCTCACTTTGTCCTGTGAACTAGAGAAAATTTTGATTGGAAAAACCATAAAATTTCCAGGAAAATCTGGAACTAATGGGATTAAGCTGATCAGCAAAAATGGAATGACAGACATTTGACACAGTTCCATATGCAAAATATCATTGGTTTCCAGAGCTCAGAAATCCAAAAGAAGGAATTGGCTTTTTTATGTAGGACCACAAATAGAAGTCCAAAAATAATTTTGTACAAAACTGTGCAACCTTACACGGGTCTGATATAAAAATATGTTTCTTCCAGGTACCAGCAAAATGGAAGACAGCTTGCTGAGCTATGGCTTTCTGTTTTACCCCACGAGCTTCTATTCTTTCCATCTGTAACTGAACTATAAGCAAAAAATGCCTTTCCAGGTATGGTCCTTGTCAGCTGTTTGCTTTCTCTCTGCCAACTGAAATGAGGCTGCTAGTCCTGGCTTTTCAGCAAGCCCATGACCAGCAGAAGTCAGGAAAACTGGCTTAGTTCATGTTTTTCCTAAGCACTGAAAACAGACATTCAGGCACACAGAAAAATCTGCAGACATGAGATTAAGGTATGCCTGATGATTTTGGTGCATTTTCTAAAACATTGCTTTTGTTTGAAAAACAGTGAAGTTTATAGCCCTCTTTAATGCCTTCACTATGTCAACCAACTCACTCTGTGGCCAAACAGACTGAAATAATAGCTTTATTCATTTAATAGGGTGTTAGCTTTGAAGTTTAATTATCAGGGATAGGCACTCTCTACATTCAGGGAAATGCAGACTGAAGTATGAAATCCAGTTGGCTGCAGATCATTTCTACTCCATGTCAGTGCAAGGAGGAATTTCGATTGCGTGCCTGCAGAAGCAAAATCAGATCTGTAGACTCTCCTTGTTGCCTCTTACAATCCCAATATCCGATCCAATCCATACAACCTCTTGTTCATTTCCTTCCAAGTCCTGACAAATACTACTCCTCTTTCCCCAAAGTGGCCCCTGGGAAAGAGGAACTTGATTGGATTGGATTTTTCATTTCTACTGCTGTCTGTACTATCCTTTGGAGCATCCAGCATTGCAGATTTGGCACAGACATCAACAGCCACATCAAAAATCTTGAGACTTTGGGAATCACCCCAACTGCCTGAGAACTCTCCCAGAAGACAGAGGGACCTTCTCTGCTGTTTAGTACATTGGCCACTCATCTCACCTCCATGAGAGTAGGTGTAATACCCTCTCCTCCTAGTGCAACAGCAATTGTCACTTGCATTGCAATGATGTAAATTGGGTTGATCAATCCAACTGGCAGATCTGATCCAGGCAGTCCACCCATCCTGCTGCCTTTTTTCCTGTGGCCTCAAAGGAGATCAGGAACAGTTGTTAGGACAGTACATGGAGCACAAATGCCATTTGGAAACCTCTTAAACTTCCAGCACATGGTCGGGTATTTGGAGCCATGAGTGGCCACAGCCACATTGGACATGGAGACAGTCCCCAGTCTGGCATTTAGCCCCAGCCTGACTGAGAAAGTTGAGACACAGGGAATTTTAATGATCCCAGGGAGGTAAGGAAGGAACAACACAAGCCGCATGTCTGCAGCAAGGCAGATCTGCTTGGGAAGATACTTATTTTTCAGGACTTGGGTCTCTGTGAACATTAAGTTTCAAGGTTTATAAACAGGGTTCCAAACCTTCTCTGAAAATGTCACTGCACTTCATTGAAAAAATCCAAATCTGGTGAGAATTTAACCGATCTTTTCCAAATTCAGCAATGGCCTTCTTCCCAGTGCCTATTCTCAGTTTATAGGCTTAAATGTCAGCCATTTTTTCTTAGAGCCTGGTTCTCAAGCAGTGCTTAAAATATTATAGTTGTTACAATACACAAAAATTTCCCTTTTGCTCATCTTCAATACCTCAAAAATGGCTAAGGATTTCATTTAAACATTCCGAAACTGAGATGTGCACCTAAAAATTGTTCACTCCTGTACCTCCAAAATCAATTAACACAACTTCTCACACAAATGATTTGAAATCTCAAGGGTTTTTTTTAAAGTCATTCTATATAGTTGAAAAAACACAATTATTTTTACTCAGCTTTCAATTGTATCATAGTAAGTATCTTATTGCATTATTTTAGGACTACAATAGGTGAATATATAATAGTGGTATGAAAATACAGGATGATAAAATTCAACAGCTTCACAGTGACTCTAACCAAGAATTTTAAGACATTAATCACAACACTGATTGAACAAGAATATGCAATAAACTGTGCATATGGCATTCATGGTAAACAGCTCTGCAGCTTCTCCCCCAGTATTAAAAGGCCAGGTAGAAAAACAAACATTTAAAAAAAAAAAAATTCACTTCTGACAGATAAATCCCCTTAAGCTAAAAAACCACAAATAGAATACAATAATTAGGATGAGTTATCCAACATGCAAATCAGTTCCTGTGGATTGCTCAGGAGCTGCTGAAGGTTATTCAGCAGGTTTATCCAGAGACAGTGGATTCCTTTAAAAAAAAAAAAAAAATCCTGGGAAAAAAGCACAATGGAATGAATAGGCCCTGCCCTTTCACAGAACATCTAGCTGACATGTAGCTTACTAAAAAAATGTAAATGATTTAAAGAAAGGCTAAGCAGAAATGTACATCAAGTGCCATTATTTTATCACCCACTTTAATCACAGGCTGCTGTTCAGAATGGCTTGGGATGTTGGTTGTTACAGAAGAGATTTCTGTACCATTATTAGTACCTCTGAACAAATGTGGTGAGCGGCAAAAAAAAAAAGACAGCGGGGGGAGAGAGAGTGAGAGCGAGAAGGAAAATGTAGCAGCGGTTAAAGCATAGTTTAATAACTCCAATCTCAGTCACTTTTTTCATATGTATTGTATGTGCAAGTCCATAGTACAGCATAATGTGTCATAATTTGGCCTCCAATTCTGACAGCACTGCTTGACTTGGGCATTAAATCATTGCCCCGAGGAATTCACATTCTGGCAATTCCTGATGGTAGGACTGTCATCTCCTCCCACACATGACCTATCATTTTTGACATGATTGAATCAAAATTAGTCAGTACATTTAGATGTAAATTAGAGACATCCAAGAATAATAATGAGCACAAAAATATAGCTCTGTGTAATTGACACGGCAACAGCTTAGTACAGTCTTCCACAGTGTCCTCGAAATTATTAATATCATGATAACAGAAGTACTGTATCAAAAAAGTGAGAAAACTTTTCCTTTTTTTTTTTTTTTTTTTAGAGGGGCATACTTAACTAACCCTTAAATCCTAAGGAAATCTATAAATGTTCGCTCACCCAGACTTGCATTATCTGGACACTCGTAAACAGAGATAGATGTAACTGTCCAGCCAAGGAGAGCACCAGGGCTCCTGCATCCTGCCCCACCTTGCATCCCATCCCTCCGCCTTCTCCACTATTTCCCCTTCAGCCACCGGTCACCACCTGCCCCGGTGCCGCTGGGGGTCCCGCTGGGAGTGCTGCCAGGCACCCTGACAGGGACTGATCACTCCAGGAGATGATGCCTTCCAAAAACAGGCAGGACCCTTGTGTGCTTCCCAGCTCTGCCCCACAGCAACACTGCCCTCAGTGTTTTCTCCCTTATAAGCCCTTTTTTTCTGTATTTGTACTGTTCCAGAATTGTGACGCTGTCAGGAAGGTACCAGAAGCCATTGGCACACTGACTCATGGGCCCAACTCTCCCCACACCTCCTGCACCTCCTGGGCAGCTCTGACCAGCTGGGACCTGGCCTACCCTTGGGCTCCCTCACCCCCTCTTGGTCTTGGAGAACAAAGGGGAAAATCCCCAGGGAGCACACGAGGGAGGAGGCCTGAAACTCTTGAAGAGAAACTACTCCAGTCCTTCCCCCAGAGCTCTTTCCTCCACCCAGCAAAGGGCAGTCCAATTTGTCACTGCCTGAGGGAGCGCCCTCTCCCAGGGTGGGTGTGAAGGGTAGACAAAACAGCCACAGACTTTAGGGAGGAGAAACACCTGCAACTCTGTAAAAAGTGCATTATGTAACACCACCACCTCTACAGACCCCTAAAGTACTCTTTTGTCAGGTGGGAAGAGAGGGGAAACAGAAGCTCTTGGTTTTTCTCTCATTTCCCCATTTCTAAAAGGGTCAGTTGCCCCCAGGGCAGAGAGGTGCCTGAGAAAAGGACAGGCCTTAAAACCACAGCCACTGTATATGCTGGGCTAAGGCAGACAAAAAGAGACACAAAATTAAGACACATTTTCAACTGGTTTCAGTCTTTTCCCTACAAAATGCCATTTAATATTTCTGGTCGTGGTGTTTTGCACACAGGGTGTGCCAGTACTGCTATCCTGGAGGAAAGACAGACTGCCATCGGCCATCCCAGAGCTGCAAGGCACCTCATGAGGGGAGAGGATGATTTTGTTCCCTTGTGCCCCACAGGAAAACAGGTAACTGTTTAGGACCAAAACAATTCCGTGAGTCCCTTTTTTTCATACAGTGGGAACATTTACATGTATTAATGTGGCACTCAGTGATCTTGATAACCCAAATCTGTATTACTACCTTGAAGCAAACCTAAAATCTCCTGGGGTCATGCCAACATCTCAATGGTTGCGTACTGAGTATCTCCCTAAAGTCTTTGATTACCATGTTGCCGGGGGAAAAAAGAAATTAGCTGGAACAATTTCTGTGTCAGTTGTCTGTGATGAAAGAAGAAGTGCCCAAGATTACTATGTCCTCAATGCACTTGCCATACCTTCACTGAACAGAGATGTTAATATTTTGAGTAACCAGGTGAAGCAAGTGTCAAAGCTGTTTTATTGGAATATGTTTTTCTGGAAGCCACAAATCATAAAACCATTTCTGAAACAATATTGCAAACACTACAAAAGTTTCCCTGTGCAGAACATATATGGCCAGAAACACTGCTTAGTGAAACAGGTGCTGGTAAGAAAGAAAATTGTCTACCTCTTGCAACTCAGTTTTTGGGGCTGGTTAGTAACTTGCACCCTGAACACTGCAGTTTTCCGGTGCTTAGCACCTCTGAGAATGTGGCTAATGAGTGCAAGTAATTTCTGAGGTTTAAAAGCCAAAGTTTACTGGGTGAAGAAATCTCACAGTATACATGGCCTCACTAACTCTGTTTTGAACAATAAAAATAAAATCCAGGAATATTTCTGTAGGAGAATAAAAACACAAGCAGTTTTTATGTACTTCAGGCAGATGGTCAGCACTGTTCTCTTTGACAGGAATTGAAGGTAAAATGCTTGGTTTCTACCTGTTTTTTACCCTAAAGTGTCGCTGGATAGTTACTGCCTTTTGAGTTTGCTATAGCACCTAACATGTCTAAAGTATCACATCTCACATCTCACATTCATAACAAATTCAGTACTGGTTGCTTCTTGGGGTTGAAAAGTAAACCTAAACCCAGCTGCAGCTTGTGCCAGCTTTGGCTGGATGAAATTAGTTCTGTAGGACCTATGACAAAGTTCAGCTGGACTCAGAAAAGGTAGCAGCAGTTAAACTAATGAAAGAACTTGTGCACTATACAAAGATTCACAGTCATATTAACATCTATTCTAATTTATCGAAAATGAAGAACATTTCAAAATACTGTTTGGATGTGATGCAGAATGCTACTAAGAGGATTGGCATTTGAGGATTGTAAAAAAAAATTCCTCTGATAGCAATGGGCTTTGAAATCAACACAGAATGCCTGGCTGTCCTTCAAGGATTGTGCCTGCAAATGGCTGTCATCTCCCACTTCTTTTTAACAAGGACTGACTAATTTAAAAGGCCTTTCTGTCTCTTTTTTCTACTCAAGAGATGTTGCTTCTAGTAGAGATGACCATTGTGGTGGGAAGTGACCAAAGAATAAAAATGAGGTTAATAGAAGGAAAGAAGAGTCCCTTATACTTCCCTATAGGGAATGAACTGAAGGAATAGAGGTCAAGGAAGATTGAGGAGAAAATAAAGTAGGAGATAGAAATAGGAGTGGAATGTCTTTTCAGAGCAGCATTACTGGACTAGCTTCAGAATTTTCAGAAGAAGGAAAAATAAAGGAGCTTGCAAAGGACCAAGTGAAGCACATTCCCCAATTTATGGAGGATGCAGCTGAGAATCAGTGCAGCTTCAGTGGACTGCCAGTGCAAATAATCATGGAAAGGGAAGGCCTGCATTTTAGTGTTACTGGAGGTGAAAATCTGAATTCACTATCTATAAATTGAGGATGAATGAACCTCTCACTAAAGTTGAAAATAACTGGGACATAACCCCCACACACCTGGCAACATTCTATTTTACTTCCTTGTATTTTGGGAATGTGAATTATGTTCTTAGCTTCTGGTAACACCAGTTCTGATAAGTTCCCCCTGCAGTCTGCACTACATCTAGCAATCCAAAAATTCAGGATAGGGGCAGAATTCAACATCACCAAGCAGCCACGGAAATGAAATGTTATTTTTTAAGTTACTTGAGCAGGCTGCTAAATGCTGCAGTAGGCCCAAACCAGAGACCCCATGCATTTGGAATTGTTTGACCAACTCTCTTAGGCATACATACCACACTTCTGAGCACTACCCTTTCAAATGCCTTAGAGTGTTAAAACAGGGGAGAAATCACCACAGTAAACCTCACTTGTTCTATGTCGTGCTTCCCCATGCAACGAGTCAGAAAATGTTTTCTTGCTCAGTGAGAACACATGGGTGGGATTACCCACCAGTGCTCTGGTGGGTGCCTGTAGAATCAGGGGCCTACTATTTAGTCATCCAGCTGATTGTGTAGAGTTTAGCAGATTAATTGCCAAAGCAAAACTTATACTTTTGTATCTGCTTTTTTTTTTTTTTTCCTGTCCTACCCTAATGGTACCAAGGAAACCAAATGCAAAAAAAACAAAGGTATTAAATATTACATTATAAGAGACAGCATAAAGCGCCTTGATAAGGCTGACAAGTCAGCCTTGTGGGGAAATATTACAAAAATAATTCTCTTGCAAACTTTAGCTATGTTCTTTTGAAACAAGTCTTCAAAAATTGAGGCAAATCCCACCTCAGTTTGACATGCAACAATAATAAAAGACATGCATGATATACAAAATTTCTGTCTGATAAACAGATCAACCAAGCTACATCAAATTAGGTGATTAACACTTACTTAGCTTGTCGGACATGTTTAGGGGAGCAACTTGATTCTTCAAAGTGTCATTATGTGTATAGACAATCTCCTCAGGCAATTCTTTACTTGCTGAAGAAGAGCCTGATACAGTTAAAAATATAGGGTCTCTCAGATACATTTTGAAGGAGAGAGTAAGGCAAACTATACAGATGTATTTAATGATTGGCTCTACATTGTATCAATGACTGGTTTAACTAGGACAAGGTGAAAACCCGCCTCCAGCTCTGTAGAGGCAGGAAAGCAGAGAGTATGTTTATTACCACCCTGGTGAACAGAAATTCACAAGTAAAATAATCATACATTGTTATAAATAGGGCAACTCAAAATCCACCTGCAAAGAAGCATATCAGTATCTTACAAAAGTGCTTTGGCAAAATAAACTATAAACTGCATGAAACAAATTCTTTGGTAATAGGTATTTTAATCTCCTTTGCATCCTTGTGTATTTTTCCTTGTACTTCCACTACAGCAGAAGTGAAACATTTTGAATATTCTGAAATATTTCAATTTAATAGTCTTCATTGCATCAGGGAAAAATTCTGTTATTACAGAGCCCTACAGAGGTGATAGAAAAACTGACTTAATCCCCAGATTATGTTCTGTTTGCCTCAAGTAACTAGGCTGTTTGAGTGGCAAGAAATATTCAGCAAAAAGCATTTATCTTTAAAAAAAAAAAAATAAAATCTTTCTTCCCCATCTTACCTTTGAAATTAACTGGCATTTTCTGGTTTACAGAAGATATCATAAAATGTGTCATTCTGTGACATTGCAGGATTTATGCAACCCCTGATACCAGCTGTGTCACAGAAGACTGTATTCTGGAATGTCTTTAGCAAATTAACAAACACCAAGAGGATTTTGCAGAAAAGAGAAAAACTAAGAGTTTCATACTCAAATGGTTTCTCTTGTATATTCCTCAAGGTGGTTCATAAAGATATTCTCACAGAAGTCTAACATTAATTCAATTTTCTGTTAGCACACTTCATCTTCAAACCATGACAGAGAACGAACAAATTGTTGTCATACTGTATGACAATTTTTCAGTCTCACATATATTCTTTGTTTATAAAAGCACATTTTTACAAGGACTGGTGCATTGTCTCAAAGATTTTGGATAGATGAAAGGTTTGTATAGGAACAGTAACTGGCTTTAGTTGCAGTGTTCCAGATCAAAATATTTTCTTTAGACCATGTTAGGTCTTACCCAGATTTCAAAACCTCCCCTTCATTCACACATACTCAACACCAAAAATTTAAGACTGAGCCTCAGGAACAGATCATCCTTTAATTCCCTGGGCTACCTTGGAATATGTTATTTTAACTGCCAGATTCTCAAAAGTTTTCCCTGAACCCTTAACACACATCGTCTATCTGCATCTCAAATATCCTTGTTTCTGAATGCTGCACCTGCTCTTAGTCCAATGCCACAGACGTTTTTTACCAGATGTTGAAAAAACATTGTTCTCTGTTGGCTGCATCACAGTTGGTCTTGTCTTGGATAGTTCTTCTTTAGTTTATTTATTTATTTCACTCAGTTCATTACATCAGTCTTTCATCTACAAATTGAATGGGGGAAAAAATGAGTAGTTCACATGAGCATGCTATGCACATGTCCAGTTAGAAGATGAGCTAGAGAACTTAAACTCAAGCCACTCTGAACAAGCATACATCTCTTTTTATTGTAAACATATTAAACTAGAAATTACCCAAAGTTACATTCTTTTGAGTGTAAAAAAACCCAGAGGAACAAAAAAAGTATGACTGTTTAAGAGTAAGTTCCAATGCTCTCCATAGTAACAAATATGGTTTTTATGAAGTACAGAATTCATCATGGAGAGGAAGACAGTGGCTTTTGCCTGGCAAGAAACAGAGGGTCATGTTTGAGGAAAAGGATCACATGGAAAACAACAATTGCATATTTTAGGTTTTGAATGCTTTAAAGACACTAACCCCTGTTGATAATTTTTCTTCTTGTTCCTTGCATATTTGATCATAAGTTAAACAATAGAATGAACTCTGAGACAGACATCATTAGGCTTCAGAGTCAACAAGATACTGAAGGGAAAGGAGTGAATATAGGCCATTCTGAGTTGCTGTCTCCAGTTATTACAGAAGCTAGAGGCAACATGGCATCAATTTGCTGTCAGTCCAAGTGGGGAAGGCTATTTTTGCAATTATATGCTAGAGGCTATTTTTAATGAAGGATTAGAATTTGGAGCACAAGATGACAGCTTCCTGAAACAATAGGGCTTGTTCAGCTGCTGTGAGCCAACATCATTCATCCACTGAGTTGTGGCCCTGATCCGTCAAAGCATTGGATCTTCAAGGAGACTATTTGCATATTTTTCAGTTTTATTACTTGAGCACCTGGGAGCTTTTTGTCATGGGCAAGGATGCCACTGTGAAAGGCACTATATGAACACCAGCAAAACCTCTCTGTCCCTTACAGTCTAAGCTCTCTTCAAGTTTAGGGTTCTGTTGGATCAAGGACTTCCTGTATCTCCTAATCCAGTTCTAGTAATGCAGATGCTTCAAGACAGTGCGCAAGCATGGTATTTCTCTCCTCCAAACTGCAGCACTTTAAAAAAAAAAAAAAAAAAAAAGGCCAGGGAGAAATTTTTAAATGACAGTAGGAAATCCTTACTTGGGCTAGAATAGAAGTAAGAAAATGCAGTTTACCAGCCTGAAATGTTGATTCCAAGCTGGTATTTTCTGCACTTAAGAATAAGAATGTGCTCTGTAATATTCTATTTTAGAAAGGGTGCTCTCTTCTAAGGAGTCTGCAGTTTGGCTTCCAAAGCCACCAAGTTCTTTACTGTGTAATTAATTTACTCCATTAAAACATACTGCAAATTCCTTGGCTGAAAGCAATGGTCTTATTGAGGGGGTGAGCTGGATTCTCAGCTGCCAACCCTTAAGCTTAGTGAAGTAACAAAATTAAAATGGGCTTAAATTGTCTTTTTTGGAAGAGGACTGTTTCCCTTAGTGTTTTGGCTCATCACAACACAGACTGTTGACATGCACAAAAATCTAATGCAACATGGTGAGTCAAATTATTTGGCTAGTGTCACTCTGCAGAAGTCTGTCACTGTGTTAATACCCAGATTTGATAGATTTTGGAAAAATGTCATTATATATCCAGTGTTCAAGCTCTTTCTGCTGGGAATGTAGTGAAAACTATTGGACCTCTTATGTTACACAGAATACTCTAGCGGGCAATTACCCTGAAGTTTTATGGTCATAATTTACCATGCAATTATGGAATATTGCACAGAAATGCCTGCAGATAAATTAAAGTAAACAAACTCCAGTGTGACTGCAGCTCAACGGGAACTCAAAGTATCTTACAGTGGCAAAAAAGCACAGCCCTTGTATGCTTAAACAGGGGAGGCAGGAACGAGAGAGGGAGGTGGTTTATGACATTGGTGAGCAGATGTGGTGTCTATACTCTAAGAAGGAAATGGAAAAAATGGAAAACATGAAGAAAGCATCCCAAGAGCTAGAGAAAATGCTTTACAGGGAGACACTCTAGGAGCTCAGTATATTTATTTTGTTGAAGCAAGACTGAGAAGTTGCATGATTTCAGTACATAAACACCTTCTCAGGTAGCAAATACTGTGCAAAATTCTAGAAGAGAGAAGTATAGCAAGAACCCAAAGGCTGAGAAGCTGAAGCCAGGCAATTCAGATCAGAATAAATGGATCTGTTTTTAATGCCACAGGACAGCAATTAAGCTTGGGAACTCCGTACCACTAGAAATGGTAGGTTTTTTACATTTCTTGGCTTTTTCTGTATAAGACGGGTCGCCTTTCTGAAGACATTATTTCAGTGAAGTACAAGTTATTTGGGTTCTATATATGTAATCTGGGATATGTAATGGTCTGTGATAATACAGAAGGCTAGACAAGTTGATCACTTCTTGGCCTTCAATTCTACATGTTCCGGGAAAAGAACAGATACAGTTTCTTACAGCAAGGGTTTTCTCTCTACGCTAAAACATTCAAACTTAAAATAAGCTCATTCTTAAGTGCTTAATTCTGCCCACTGAATAAACTGAGAGCTGAGGTTGACTAATTCATGTTTGACTGTGTAGTATCAGATTAGAAAATTCTGCCTACTAGTAGCCAAACAAGGTCACCGTCTCACTCTACTCAATATTATATTAACAGGGAATAACAGATAATCACTAATCCCAAGAGCCTACATTTCAAACCTGACAAATGAGGGAAAAGTATAGCATTATGACAACAAATGTTCTGTTAATTCTGCAATTATTCCTCATGAAAAGGCAGTGTAGTAGGGATGTTACCCTCTTAAGGATATAGCTACCTGCTTTGTCTGCTTTGCCTTCAATCTTCGGGGTGTTAGTAGTGGGACTACACATCAGCAAGGGGGAAAAAAGTTACTGCAAATAGGTGGAAGTCATATCTTTCTCCCAGTAATACTCAGTGTCCACTGGCCAAAGACATTTAATTCAGGCAATAAGTAATTATGGGTTACAAAGGAGAAATTAACAGTACAATAAAGCATAGTTATCAGTCCAAGTTCTACCCAACTGGGGCATTCCAAAAGTATTAATCCAGAAAAACATCACTGAATACCCTGGATTGGTTTCATTGATTTCATTGGATTTGCACTCCTGAAACTGAAAGCAGAACTGAAGGTATTCTATGCAGTCATTTGTTTAACATAAGAAATATAATGAGAAATTGGTTTGCTTTCATTTTTTTTAATTTGAAAAGAACAGAGCTTTATGAACAAACTGACACTTTGTAAAAGATGGGGTATCCCTAAAGATTTCAGCATGAAGATTACCAAATTAAATAGAAAATGTAATTTTTCTTTTATTTCCTTCTACTGCTGTATGACATTTACTGGCTGAAAGACAACTTTTTGTCCAACTGAGCTAAACCAATGGCTGGCAGTGAGGAAAATGTACACAGTAGGGAAATGTCTCCAAATACAGTTCTAAAATATTATTTAGAGCATAATTAAGAGAAAAGTAAATGCTATCTAATGCAATAAAAATAACCTTTGAGCTATTCGAAAAGTTCAGAGGATGAGGATGGTAGAAACAGTAGATTTCTGGAGGGACATGTCTTGCACTCAGGGTCCTGCTCCCTCTCACTGACCACAGGCAAAGGAGTGGTGCCCTCGACTGCATGTCCTTACAGGAGTGTTACAGCTCCAGTGGCACTCACATGAATTATGCCATATAGACTTTCCTCAGCTAAAAAGTTGCATCATAAATGCAAAAACCCATAATTGTCTCATACTCCCAGGTTTTATTTGGATGATACATGATGTAACTGGTTATGGCAAATTAACCGCCCCTAGAAACTATAGTTGTTGTCTTCCTTCTGCACCATATTTGCCCTAAATGTTTCCTGTGGCTTCCAAGTTAGCTAATACATTTGCCTGGTGTAGAAACTTTTGATTGAATGTACATCTCTGGTGTGTGTGTATAGCATTAACAGAGAGATACATAGACAATTAAAATGTAGTAAAAGAGAAGAATTAAAATATATCAAGCTAAACATGAAGAAACACACATGCATACACGAAAAGCAAAAAAGTGTGCAGAAAGAGGTATTAATTTAAACGTGAGAATGACAAAATAGGTTTTCCACAGAAGTTACATCCCACATCAGGCTGCCACTGGCAGAGAGACGACCCCACAGAGCACCTGGGGCACCTGACCACTCCCTAGAAGTTGCTGGGTTCACCTCAAGAAGTCCAAGGCCCCACACCCTGACTGCAGTGAGTGCACTGCCTCATGCAGTACCATAGCGAGGGAAGTGTTTCAAAGAGAGGCTTTTGCTGAGCTGCATCTGCCCCACAACTCCAGCTGGAGAAGCAGACAGGGTGGTTTGCCCCTCCATACATATAGTGGGAAAACTGCAAACTCTGGCAAATCTCTGCTGGTTACAGTTGGTTTTGCCTGAGTTCCTCCTAGATGCCTATTGGCTCATCAGACACCCCTGAGCCTGATATGGCATGCCCCTTTGGGGGTTTTTTAATTACAAAACAAATTACAATAGATATAAACTCAATACAGTTTTGTGTCCTCTGAGTGCAAGGTTTTCAAAAATTACTAGTGATTTTGGAAGGCTTCCATATGACATACACATGTCCAGCAGAGACCTCTTTAAAGTGACCCAACTTCCAGAGATCAGGTACTCTTCATTTCCTTAAAGTCTAGTGTCTTTCAAAGGTCTCAAGATGAGCGTTCAAATGCTGAGAAACCTAAAATCACTAAATTGCTTTGGAAAAACTTAAGCTAAAAATGTACCTAACTGCAAGAGATTGATTTCAGCTGCTTGACATCAAAACCCAACAGTTGCCTTTTCTGAGACCAAGAGCAAGGCTTACTTTCTCTGATAAAGTATTCTCCAAAAGGAACTCATTGCATCTGACGGAAAATTAACACAGGGCAAAGAAGATCACAAAAGACTATGACCTTTCTCCTATATAAATATTTAATCAGGTACTTGACCTCACCGGATTACAAATTAACAGTAATTGGGACCCAAAAGGTTTCCTCCTCTTAACAATTTTTTTCAATTGAACATGTTATTAAATTGGTTCAACTATTTTTTTTTAGTAGAAGAGAATTTGTTACTTACGAAAAATATATTGAGGGACATTAGGAAGACTGCCATCCCTCTTACTAGTTTTATGAATCCATGCATTCCTCTTCTTCTGCATGAAGTCACCCATCCTACTTAAGCTTCACCTGAAGACATTGTAGACATGAGGCAATGTTGTTTGTCCTGGACCCCAAATCCCACACATTATGCGAGATGCTCAGGGACCCCTGTTACATGTTTCTCCTTGTGCATGTACACCACAGAAACAGGGAAGCTTCCTCCAAAGCTTTTGAGCATTTCCCAAAGCAGCAAAGAATTGATTTTGATCTAAGTTGGGACCTCATATCTACTCAAGATGATGATTTTCCAGCCTGGAAATTTTGTTTGCAACCATTCTATTAAATAACATGCATGTCATAAAGATTATATGGCCATGCCTGTCCACTCACAGAGCTCATGCGTCCATAATCTGCACTCAAGTAAAACTAGCACTGAAGTTTCCAATAGGATTTTGATTTGCCCCATGCTTTCTGACCAAAAAAAAAAAAGTTTCTTTCTTGATTAGTGCAGCAGGTTCCGCTACTTAGGTTATATTTTTACCAACAATGCGATTATTCATCCTGCATTTTCACAAGTTCATAAAGCATCCATAAAAAAATGATATGGAAGGAAACAGCCAACATGTTTTGGGGAGAGGACTTCTACTGGACATAAAATAATTTGGTTCAGCTGTGTGCAAGTTAAAAGAGAAAAAAATGCTAATATAGCAATTTTGTGGGGTTGGTTGTTTTTTCTTTATATCTGCAATTCTAAAACAGCTTTGAAATGACAGTTCTGTGTTAAGACAGAGATTCATTCTTGTCTGCAAAGTGCCATGGGCATGTTTAGTGCCCTGCCTCACAAGAAAAATTCCTGTGTCATAGTGATGTCTGCCCTCCTGAACAAGAAGGGTCTCATCCCCTGGGGCTGCACATCTGCAGCTTCCATGTCAGCAGGAGTTAACGGTGGTCAGCACAGCTCAGTTGCAGCCTTTCAGATCTAACAAAACCCACTTATTTGGATGACCAGAGATTGACCTGGATACAGACATGAAGAGGAAGCCTGTGGAAGGAAGTGAAAAGCTAAGAGTGATCCTATCAGTGGCAACAGGAGGCAGTTTTACCTGTGAACTGTCCACAGCATAGATGAAAGACCATCTAAGGAACCTGAAGGTGCACAAGTCCATGGAACCTGATGAGATGCATCCACGGGTCCTGGGGGAACTGGTAGATGAAGTGTCTAAGCCACTATCCATCATATTTGAGAAGTCGTGTTAGTCTGATGAAGTTCCCATTGACTGGAAAAGGTGGAAATATAGACCCCATTTTAAAAAGGGAAATAAAGAAGACCCAGAGAACTACAGGCCAGTCAGTCTCACCTCTGTGCCCGGCAAGATCATGGAGCTGATCCTCCTCAAAACTATGCTAGGCCACATGGAAATTAAGGAAGTGATTGGTGACATCCAACATGGCTTCACTAAGGGCAAATCATGCCTGACAAATTTGGTGGCCTTCTGTGACAGGGTTACAGCACTGGTAGACAAGGGAAGAGCAACTGATGTCATCTACCTGGACTTGTGCAAAGCTTTTGACACTGTCCCCCACAACATCCTTGTCTCTAAATTGGAGAGACATGGATTTGATGAATGGACCACTCGGTGGGTAAGTAATTGGCTGGGTGGTTGTTGTGGTCAATGGCTCTCAATGTCCAAGTGGAGAGCAGTGACAAGTGGCATTCCTCAAGGGTCGGTGTTGGGACCAGTGCTGTTTAACAACTTTGTCGGTGACATGGACAGTGGAATTGAGTGCGCCCTCAGCAAGTTTGTTGATGACACCAAGGTGTGTGGTGCGGTCGACACGCTGAGGGGAACGGATGCCATCCAGAGGGACTTGGACAGGCTTGAGAGGTGGGCCTGTACGAAACTCATGAAGTTCAACAAGGCCAAGTGAAAGTTCCTGCACACGGGTCAGGGCAACGCTAAACTCAAATATAGACTGGGTGAAGAGTGGATTGAGAGCAGCCTGCAGAGAAGGACTTAGGAGTTGTAGTGGATGGAAAATTGAGTATGAGCCAGCAATGTGCACTCGCAGTTCAGAAAGCCAACCGTATCCTGGGCTGCATCAAAAGAAGTGTGACCAGCAGGTCAAGGGAGGTGATTCTCCCCCTCTCCTCCGCTCTCATGAGCCCCCACCTGGAGTACTGTGTCCAGCTCTGGGGCCCCCAACATAAGAAGGACATGGACCTGCTCAAGTGAGTCCAGAGGAGGCCACGAAAATGATTGGGGGATTGGAGCACCTCCCCTATGAAGATAGGCTGAGAGAGTTGGGATTGTTCAGCCTGGAGAAGAGAAGGCTGCAGGGAGAACTTATAGTGGCCTTCAAGTACTTAAAGGGGGTCTACAGGAAAGATGGGGTGGAACTCGTTATCAGGGAAAGTAGTGATAGAATGAGGGGTAATGGTTTTAAACTGAAAGAGGGTAGATTTTCACTAGCTATAAGGAAGAAATTCCTTGCCGTGAGGGTGATGAGGCACTGGCACAGGTAGCCCAGAGAAGTTGTGGCTGTCCCCTCCCTGGAAGTGTTCAAGGCCAGGTTGGACGGGGCTTTGAGTAACCTCATCTAGTGGAAGGTATCCCTGCCCATGGCAGGGGGGTTGGAACTAGATGACCTTTGAGGTACCTTCCAACCCAAACTATTCTATGATTCTTTGAAAGGAGAACTCAAAGAAATGACTGTGGGAAACAGGCCTTCAGATTAATTCAACTATTTCCCAAGTCAACATCAATGCAAGTCAAGGCTTGATGAAAGTACAAAGGTGACTTTGGGCTCAGCCTTGATAGGTAAGTACTGGTGATCAAAGAGCCATGCTGTTCTTGAAGCTCCTCAGTGCCTGTTCTTCATGTCCTGAAGACCAGAAGATCAAGGTCATGTTCACCCTCACCCTGGCAATAGCCGAACCAATGCTAAACACCAGGCCCCTACATACACACCACATGTGCTGCACCAGGCCTGTGCTGGGCTAGCTAATTAGGGGAATTCTCCAGCTCTTTGATAAGGTGATGTTGTAACTCTAATTTAAAAAAGAACAGGGATATCAGCCAAATACCAAAGTCTAAATAAGTTTTCCTATAAGCATAATATTGAGATGATAAGTTTGTCTGTGAAGTCCATTCACTGGCTCCGATCCCAGAATCTAAACCAGGTGATGTATCTTCACTCCCTTTTTCTGTCAGCAGTAATCTTGCCAAAGTCTGTATTTCTGGGCTGTGGCAAACACCTGGTGACTGTTACAGTTCTGTGACCATTTTGGCTTCTCTAGGCTGTTTGCCAAAAATCACAGTTATATGTCGTTCTTTGATTAAGGCTTGTCTCTGTGTCTCAGATATCTGTGCAGGCTTCTATGGCTGGTTTTCCCTTTTTTTTCCACGGTTCTCTTGTGCCAACTGTTTTCTGAGCAAATTCTTACTTATGCAGAGAATGTGCTCTGGTTCTCCTCTGGATATCTATGGTTAAAGACTGATTTGAGTTGCTCACATACAGGTACCTAGGGGATTTAAGATGCCCTAGGTGTCCACTGTGGTTTCCAGCTGCCACTCTAGTAATACACAGGTCTCCTTTAAGTCCTGCATCATTCCTTGTGAATGTTTCAGGTATGTCTGTGCATCTTAAATGGAACAAGAAGCCTATATGTGGGCAAGTGAATCAGGCCTTTGAAGTCTTATGTTAAAATGCATACACTGTAGGAGCATTTGGGAGTTCAGAATTAGTGAACTGGAGCACAGTAGTATCTATTCCCTTACTTAACAGTTATGCATCAGTTGTAACACAGTTGATCACAGCTAAACCTGTGGTCTTTTCAATTAGTTATATGCCTTGAGAGATGCTATGCTTATCCACATAAATTATGTTTCACTTCTGATTTTGGAACCTGGAACATAAGAATAATATAGACATTACAGTCTTACAGAGATCTACTTGATGCAGTTAAACCAATCTTTATTTACGTTCACTATTTATGATATCTCTCCATCTGTGACTAAAGTACAGCTTCACTGGTATGTTTTTTGACTAGTTATTCCAAGGTGGCCTTGTTGATGAGCTGCTTCTCTACGTTTTCTTTTGCCTTACTATGATAACTGCCATTCTTGTACTTTTTATGACTGATCTTCAGATGATCCAATGTGAGCATGAGAAGTGTTTTTTATCAATCTCTGCTTATAGTTCATATGACTGCTTGCATAACTCATCCCACATCCAGGGTAAATACAGAGCTTCATACATTTGTAGTGGTCATACACTCTGCTACAACTCATTCCAGGTCACCTGTTTGCATGTCATCAAGCAAAGCATATCATCTCGACAGCATGCTTACAATTACTAATTAATGTCTTAGCTGGACCTCCACATTCACAGCATCCTCTTAGCCTTTCCAAAACAGAAAATTCAGTAAGCTTGGCAATGTTTCACCAAGTCATTTCTCCTGTTTCATAAAAGTGATCTATGCTTAGCGTCTTGTCTTTCAGTTCTAGACAAAATCACAAAACTTTCCGTGGCTGTTGCATGTTCTACTTAGAATATACATTCATACACCTGTCCTGTGTCACTGTCATAGCCCTTGAGGCGTCCGCTGTAGAGGAGTTAGGCATCATTCATTTTGTGGTCTATTTCTCTCGTTAGCTTGAGATTGACAATTTGGTGTTGTTCAATTTAAGATTGTTTCTTCTTGCAATTTTCAGTATTCTCCACAATCATTCCTGATGTTCAATAGTGGTGCTGCCCCTTTCTATTATGTCATTCACATGTATTTTCATTCCTGGGAGACCTCCTAGTGTTTGGGCCGTTGTGCTGCAATATGCTTCTGGCGCTAAATGGATTCCAAAAGGCAATCTCAGGAAGCAGCATCTGCAAAATGGTGATTTGAAAGCAAATTTCGAAGCATTCATTGTCCATGGGAATCTGCCAAAACCCTCCCTCTGTATCTAATCTTCTGAAGAACTTGGCTTCTGCCATCTCAGCAAACATTTTGTTCCTTGAGAGCAAATGGAAATGTTTCCCTTTTTAAATGATCTTGTTCAGCATCTTGTGGTCACTGCTAAATCTAAGACCAATCCTTTTTGCTATTTTTCTCCACAGCTACAAAGAACAAGCCTGTTTTATTGCTCTGGCTGATCCTATGAATGAAGCCATCTGTTGTCATGTTTTGCTGCACTTTTATTAGTGCCACATGTAAGAGATTCTGCATCTTCCATTAACTGTACCTTGAATGTCACCAGGTGACCCCTTTTTTCTACAAGCACACTTCACTTCACGCATTGGCACATTCACGTCTGGTTCAGGTTTGTTCCCGGGGCTATGAATCTACTGGGCTTTGGCACACATTCCAGTGACAAGACCAAGCTCATGCCCATGGACTACTTGCTCTCCTTAGTGTATTACCACAATGTCTTGTTTTACTCTTTGTGCCTTTGAACATCAGTGACACTTCACACTTGGCCAGGCCTGGAATTTGTCCCTTTATTTCAGATTTCAGTCTCACCTTTGACTTCTCCAACTTTATACTTTCTTTTGAACAAGTGTGTTTCAGTTTCTCTCACTTCTTTCATTTGTGCTCCTGGGCCTAATTTGTGCATCACATGGAGGCCATTTGTGCTTTGTTTTATTAGCCATTCTTTTTACTTTGCAGCATCTTTCTTTGCTGAGCAAATGCACAGTTCACCTCTGCACACTATTTATTCATTTCTTTACCTTCTCTAGTCTGAGTGTTTTTGCAAATGCACAGCTTCTTTTCCTTTCTTGATATTGGCACATATACTGGACTTTTTAATATCCATTTTCATCATCTGACAAAGCTATTTTTGACTTTTTTTTTTAAAAAAAGTACCTGCTTTTCTCCTACAGACTCATTTGACTGGTGTTCACAGTCATGGGCTCAAACATTTACTCTGAGTATTCAGAGAACTTTCAACTGATCCACCACAAAGTGTGTAGTTTTGAACAAGGGCACTTTTCAATGCCCTAAATTCACAAGGACTGGCCTGGTAGTTTTGAGTCTGTGATAAATTACTCTATTGTTCCATCTGTATTATCAATAATACTTCTAGAGACTTTTTATTCCCGTGGGGGAACTTTGATGATCAGATGTCCATTTCTTACACTTGCTCTCATTAAAAATGTGGTACTTCTATGCAGCAAACTCCGTCAAAAATTGTGTCCCTCTTCTGTTCTATTTGACTTTATAGCTTTCATATAGCCCCTACATATATGCCTGAGCTTTCTCCTTATCTTTTCAGCATTCACCATAATTTTAAAACATTGGAGACTTTTATTTACTCCAACCACTGGTTCTTTCACAGGGAGAAAAATATACTTCCATTTTTCTGCTCAAGGAACAGCCCCACTTGGCTCTGATTTTGTTTTTGTTTTCCTAGACCCTGAAATAGATCCTCTTGGTGGCCTGCTGATGAAATCAGGGAGCTACTCTAATTGTGTCTCTATGTGATGAAAGTAACATCTCCCATCCATAAATCAGAAACAGCCCCATAAGCCATCCTGTGAGCAATCACTGCATTTCCAGCCCTTAAGACTCTACAGGCAATCACAGAAGATTTGCAGACCTGCCAGCTCTCCATCAGTTTGTGAAAGTTAGTCTTAATGAGGACAGGGAAATGTCACACCAGATTACACTTCCCTGGATTTTTTGCCAAATCCAAAGCATTCTGTTTCACTTCCCTCTTTCTCTTACCATTTGTCCCCTTTCTTGGACTCTTAACATCCTGGTTTGCAATGTATTGCACGGGCAGACCTTCAGATTGGTGTGCCAGTAAGGCAAACTACTAAATTTGGAGCTACAGCTGATATGGCAGTGTTATACAACAGGCATGACTTCGTACTTTTAGTAATGTATTTTCAGGGAAACTTGTGGCATTATTTTATAAATCAAACAAAAAGGACCATGAAAAATGATGAAGCTGTGTAACAGAAGATTTGAAAGACAAGCTAGTACATTTGGATCCAAATGGATGGGCTAGTATTTAATATACTGCAGCTAACCTGAGTCAACCTAATACAGTTTGTTTCCCCCTTTCTCTGAAACTGCCTTGCCAGGCTTTTGCAGAACCATTTTTAACTAGAACAAAATTGTTTTGTCCCCTCTCCTATGTAAGAAAAAACCTCACTGACTGTCATCTCCATAAGTTATTTCTGTTTCTGAGAGTTTCTCTTTCACTCTCTCCTTTCTGCATTGATACTGAGTTTTGCTTCATATTTGTTATTAGCACACTGACAGAAAGTTGCATATGTGGACCAGAAATATCCGAGATGTTTGGGTTGGAGTTGATTTTTTTTTCCACATTTACTGCTTCCTTTTTTCAAATGGAAAAATTGTTGTGAAAGTAGTAAACTGTATTCTTAATAAGCCTGGTGTAAGCACTCTGAAGTTCACTTAGAGCCTGATCCTTAGCACTAAAGTAGGCCAGTTTATCGTGGAGAAGGACTTGCCATGTAGCTTTGGGATTTTAACTGTCATAATGTTCTTCAATAATGTAGCAGGCGGTCAAGGGCTGAAGTATTGTATTCAGCCTTTTGAAGTATGCAGTGGGGTAGGTTGTATTGCTAAAATGAAAGGGAGCATGTCAGAGGGGTTACGGGGTGGGTGGAATGCTGTGGTGATAGGGAGATAATGTTAGGACCATTGTACTGTATTGAGTTAAAACCTTATTTCAAACTTGAGGATTTTCTGGTGTGCAGACTGCTCTGAGGAAACATACTTCTGATACCTTACTTTAAATATATAGACATGTATTTTTAAAGCAAAATATCATTCCAAAGTATGCATGCAACAATGATCCCAAATAATACCGATGTACTCTAATTCACTTAGAGTGGTTTGCTCACCTGTTTGTTTTTTGAAATGAAAGAAACAAAATTCCCACATTATACATCAGATAGTGTATTGTCTTTCACGTTTGATTCTTTATTCTCAGGGTTTGACCTTTTTTTAAGGGTCAAAATATTTGCATCCAAGAAAAAATATTAGTCTCAAACCAGCCCAATTATGTACCTATGCTCTAACACTAAAGAATCTCTGGGTACATCATTCAAAACTACTCCAATGACTTACGTGCCTGCACGAATTTCCAAGATGCAACTGAAGGATTTGGGGGTGAGGTAGGGGGCTGAAAACCCCATCCAAAAGGGGTCATCAATTTTTAATTTTGTAACCAGTCAAATACTAATTTAAATTTAAATTTAAATTTCATTCAATGTAAATATTTTCAAAGATTTTGCATTTAACATGTCAATGATAAGTAGGAATTTTCTTGAAGCTACTACCAGCCAGATGTTGTAGTGTAAGAACAGCACGTGTCATAAGCCATATAAAAAGGCTTAGAAGCAAAAATGTAAGCTTAACTGGTCATATATGTTATCCAATAGGGATGAAAAAATAAAACTAAACAGATGATGAAAAGTCACTTGTTCCCAACTCCTTACCTCCTTCCTGATATTTGAAAAGCATTTTTTTTAAATTTTGTACATCATTTTATCTCTGATAATTTTCTCATAAGAATTGTGCTTAATTTTAACAGTATCCACACTCACACACTTTATGCCAAAAATCTTGTTCTTTTGCATGAGTCTCTTCTATTAATGTAAAAATATGACATTGCCATGCAAGCAGCCCATCCCACTGTGCATTTCACTTGTGCATTGAGTGTTCTCTGTAAATAAGAAAAACCTACAAACTCTTAGCATCCAAACAATTGTTTCTTTTAATGTAGAAACCCAAGCTAAGGTCTAGAATAGGCAACTATTAAACACGATTAGTCTAAATATATGCCTAAGGACATCTTTATGGTAATTCTATGTACCATCCCCTCCACAGTCCATTGAGTTAAAAGCAAAAGCACAAACATGAGGCAAACATGGAAAATGCCATTACAGTATTTTGAGAAAAGCAGCAACCCAGTGTCTATGAAAATTTAATAACCATTGACTTTTTTTTTTTAATTTCTTACTGTCAATCCAGGACAAACTTTTATTTGACAACCATATGTCCTTTAAAAGAGATCCATAAGTCTTCAAATAACCCAGACTGTTCTTCCCTCTCTCTTCCCCTCTCTCTCACTCTCTCAATCTCTCTCTGTCTCCCTTTTTAATGCCCACATCTCCACTATCAGGAACAAATATGATTTCTGATTGAACATCACTTTATTTGCCAGTTCTGTGGTCTTTTCTTATCTTGTTCCACACTTCTCAGGCTTTGTGGTTAAATTATGTATTAAGGTCAATGTCAAAACACGGAAGATCTGTAATCTACAGGGAGCTCCCTTTTATTCGTTATTACAGTGAAGGCTGAGCGCAACTGTCAGGGAGCTTGGGATGTGCTCAGCATGGAGGCTTGCTACACAGCAGGGCTCTACAAAGCCTCTCTCCTTGTTCTCCCAGGACGAACCCTTGATAGATTTACCCAGATAACCCATCTCACTTTAAAGCTCTCTTGTCTCTGCTTCAATCTGAAAGCTGTCAAGTGCACCTATATAGTAATGTCATAAATCAAACGTAAAATGTGTACACTGGAGACACTGCGAGTGTCATGTATTCACTTGTACTTTGAGATCTTCTAAAGTAAAATGGTGTCAGAATAAGGAAGGCTGGGAGGAATGTTTTTTTCCTTAAAAACGACAGAATATTTGAAAAGGTTGGCTGTAAACTTTTTTTAAAACTTTTGTTGTTATAAAGCCAAATTCCGGTTTATCCTAAATTAATCAGGGACAGCTATTTAGTAAACTAAAAAAAAAAAAAAAAGTTGCGAGATATCTATCTGTAAACAATGTGACTTAATGCAAGACCATGTATTGATTTTGTTTCTTTGGTTTTCTTCTTGACAAGCATTTGTCAACATGGATTTGTATTAGTTCCCAGGTTTGTTTATTAAAGACGCATCATTCTTTCCCTGAACTAGAAACAATCCTCTTGCAGCAGGGGTACAATATCAAAGAGGGATCCTAAAACAAGATGCCAAGCATGACAAGAAAGGAAAGGAGCCCTCTATGTGAAATGTACCACCACTGAACTTAATTTTTTTCTTATCCTCAGATAAAGAGAATTTTACAATTTTAATTTTTTATTGGCAGAAAAAGCTTGCTATTTCTTATGTAGTGGAGTCTCCTTTTTCTTTTTTTTTTTTGTGGGAGGAAGGGGTTGCATTTGTAGCATCCAGGTTGTCTCGTAATCAAATAATTCCTAGCAAAACATTCTACAAAACTGGTCCTGCAGTTCAGACCTTCTTGACTTTAAATGTCCTGTCTCAAAGCATATCTATTTTGAGGGCAGTTTGCATATGACACTTAATTAAGGGTACCTCTGAATCATAATGTATTGGGAGGTCATTAATCTGTGTATTCTATACTGCATCCCAAACAAGTTTGACAAGTTTGCACCATTAATCTGTAAAGAGCACTAGCATAACTTTGAAAGACTGTCACCCATAGAAGCCCTAAAAGAGGATTGTCTCTCCTTTTAAATCATTTGGAAGTAAAAAATATCCAGTTCAGCTGGGACCCAGAGTGTGTGTGCTTTCTGATGGAGGGTGAGGGGAGGCCCAAGAGGTGTTCAGCTCTGGAGACAGATGTGTGAGTCTGAGCTATAAACCAGCTGGTGCCAAAGGTCACCCAACAGGGTGCCAGATTTTTTAGGCTGGAGAACCAGCCTGAACAGGATGTGATACTAGTTTTTTCATTCCGTCTCCTAGGGCTGGCTGCAAATCTCTGCAGCTCCTTCACCAAACACACCTATGGTCTGCCTAGGTTCATGGAGGTACTTGGATCTCTTGAAGCTATAAGATCATTCATCTTTATTTCTGTGTACATCATGCAATATTTCAAAAGTCTTCAGGTACAGGCAGTGACTTTCTCTGTAGTCCATACTACTAACAGACACAACTTTGCTACATGAGGTGCTACTTTTGCACTTCTCTAATCAATATCTTTTGTCTTGTTTTCATTGAAAACAAAGGCCTTTCTGCATGATAGCCTCTGCTTCATCCTCTTTAAATTTGAAAATTATGCAGAAATGTTTTGCCATCAAGATCTCAACATGATCTCTCAGGAACCATAATACAAGAACATAAGAGTGACCATGCTGGGTCACATCAGGACCCCATTTGCCCAGTATCCTGTCTCCATCTTTGGCCATCCAAAGATCACAGAACCAAGTCAAGTAGTGATACTTCCACCAAACTGCTCACAGACCCCAACAATTTGTCATCTAACAATCTCCTGAGCCAAAGATCACATCTTTATATTTAGTAGACATCAATGGACATTTTTTCCATGAATGTTTCCACTCACTGTGTCACTATTTAAATTTAAGCATCCACAGCAGGAGTTCCACAGCCTAACTGCACACAGTGTCAAGAAAAACCTCACTTCACACTTTTGAGCAGTTTACTCAAGATCCATAAAATGGAAAAACATCAGAGGGACACTAAAAAGCACCTGCCTTAAAGGGAGCCAGGAAGCATTAGAGGCTGTTTTGTCTTGTTGTCATCATCTGGAATCTCATGATTATTCCAAGCAGGAGAGGACTTTGTGCTTTGTACTTTGAAGTACATCTAGATATACAACTCTATTAGGGCTGTTGTGTAGAAAGACAAGGTTTTATGAATAGAATAGTCCCAGTCTGTGCATCTCCTTTACGATGGGAATTTTTCCTGTTCCCTCTTAAATATTTTATTCATTATTGAAGATGAGAAAGTCTGAAAAAAGCTTTTTTCCCATTATCCTTCAGCGAGATTTCTTCAGGGTGATCCCCAAATAATGGCAAGGCTCTGTGCTACTGAAAAGTAAGTGACTGTGATCTCACCAATTGTATCTCTGTTTTGCAGGTTTAAATTCTACTAAAGGAGGAATTGGCTATGAGAAAGAAAATATCTTGGCTGGATGCTTCAGTGTATGAATCTTTGTACACCTTCTCTTCTTCAGGTGAGTAACATTCCACTGAGGCTGCTTATTACTAGAATTAAGGATTTGCATGTTGAAAATCATGATTTTTCAGACTGTTAAAGTATAGAAAAGGTAAATAGAGCTGTGCTTTCAGATAAAAGTTTAAGATTTCCATAGAAAATACACTTTTCTCTAAAGCTAGACATTAGAATTGAAATAATTTCACTTTCCAAGAAAAAAATATCAACCCATGTTCAGATTTTACTAAGCCATTCCTCACAGAAAATTTCTTGTAGCCTCTCAAAGGTATTTCTCGGTTCCAAGAGTACCTTGAACTTGTCTTCTTAATGTTGTAGCTAGTATAACATGACTTTTTTCCCCTTTTCGTTTTTAGTAAGAGTGAAGTAGGTTTGTTGTTCAATGTTATTTTTGCAGATGTCAGAGGGTATACCCTAAAATCTCATGGTTACGTTATTATCAGCAGTAGCTGATCAAGAGAGGAATGAACAGTCAGAAATACAAATCACATTATCATTCATCATCCATATTTTGGATCTTCAAATTTTTTTCAGTGTCAACATTCCTAAGTGTCAGCAACAGTAAAGAAAAGTCCCTGAAACCCCTGCAGATTTTTTAACAGGTCACTCCAGAGAACAAGTTTAGGGCTTTCTTTAAATTCCTGTTTTTATATTCTCAAGCCGTTGAGTGTCAGGCTCACCACTGCTCCACTTTACATATATGCTTTCCACTTCAGAAGGAAAAGCCATGGTGCATCTGAAGCAAACCCTATCTGAAGAGCCATGAAAATAACTTCTGACTACCAGGCCTAATTAATGCCTCCATGCTGACCTCTACATCCAGCCCATATCAAAAATGTTACAGCAGAGCTGATTCAACATGAACTCAAGATCAGGCAAGACCTGGTACTAATGAATACTAATGAACAGTAATTACTGGAACTCTGCCACAGAAACCCACTGCAGAGACATATGCTAATGGGCTTTACACAACCAGGCACAGGACTTCATATCCACTAAGAAACTTCTGCTAGACTAAGAGCAAAAGGAACCATATGTCACACACAACCCTGTTTGCACCCGTTTCCTGCCTCCCCCCTTATGCCTGACATCCAGCTTCTGTCCCCCACATAGGCCAGCTCAGGTCCATCTCAGTTCCGGTTTCCTTGACAAGTACAGGGGGTCCTTTGCATCAGCTGGGTTTGTTTTTCTCCTCTTGTCTCTCCCTCAAGACAGGCAAAACATTATCTACAGAGGGGAAGGGATCTTAGTAGGACAGGTCTTGGTCTGTAACAATTGTGCAGATAATATTACTTGCCAGTGGGAAGACATAATGCAAAGACAGATCAGAGTATGACATCTGGAACTTCCTTGATACTTAATGGAAAAATTACCCTCCAGAAGGAACACACAAGATATTTTTAAACATGGTGGTGGTCAGTTTGACAAGCCTCCTCCCTTCTGCAATGTCTAATGCTGGTCCTGCCCCACTGAGAGGATACCCCGACCTCAGTGAAAATTGCTCCTGAGATGACCTTGACTTTCTCCTAATTTCTGAGGGCTAATCCTGGCACTAAATGATGGTCACAAGAGTAAATGTAACATAATCAAGCCTCTGAGTGAGCTGTTTATGCAAAAACCTTACTATTCTGGGATAGTGCAAGAGGTCAACATGAGAAAAGCAATCAGGCTTAGGGCTGGATCAAGCATGTAAAGCTGTGAGTGTGGGGCAGCATGGAGCAAGAATATCCCAAACTGAAGATTGAAGAGGAATTACCTTTTCCTCCTTGGACTCACAGATACTTGATTCACATAAGCTCCATGGCATCTGTGTTTTTATTGAAGCCTCATCTCCTGGAATCTTATAACTAGGAACCCAGCTTTCATTTTACTTACTAAACAATTTTCTAACCCTAGTGGGTGTGGGCAAAATCTTGTAAATATGACCCATGTGAACACTAATAGCTCCAAAGCAGATTGCTAATAAAAAAGTCTAATGTTCATTGGCTTGTTTTAGCTATGTGATTTAAGACAACTTTCCCTTTGGAGTAATGTTGAATTGCAACACTTAAAACTTAGGACTGTGTGTAGATTGCATAGAGATTGTGCTCAGAACACCACCTGACAAATGCTTTGCACTCATCTTTGAGCATAGTACACAGTGGCTGGCACTGCTGTCTCCACCTGAAACCCCTCAGTTACCAGGTTGTTGCTGGTCATGCCTCACTCAGGCTGTTTAATATGCCCTGAGTTTGCCACTTGTTAGTGGTAGATTCTGTGCTGGTCCTGATGTCCAAAACATAGAAAGGAGTTTCTGGGAGGAAAAATTAACCATCCCTTCCAGTTTTCATGGGGACAGAAAGTAAAAGAGAAAGCACAAGGGCACACAGCAGGTTTACCTCTTTACTTGACTGCATGCTCCTACCCATACTTTAAAGATTTGGGAAGGTTTGACTTTTACCTAGCAAGAGACGATAGCATAGAGCATGATTATCTGACATAAGGAAGAGAAGTGGCTGACAAGACAAGCAGCTGCATGCTGTACCCTGTAGGGTCATGAACACTAAGTAACACTGGGAGCTGTGGTTAGCACTGCCAGTCATCATGTACCCAGCCACTGGCTTAGCTGTCATTTAGCATTCTGTCCATTCAGATTTGTTGTTTGTGACTTTCTGGTGTTCAGTTCTTCTCCAAGGGCATTTTCTGTCTCTAATCCTCAGTCCCTGCCTCTTTACCCCTCCATTTTCCCTTGCTGTATGCAGAGGTGTCCTTAGTAACTCATGCTTCCTCTGGCTTTAGAGATCACTGCTTGGTGAGCTGGGAATGGAGAGATTTTTGTGTTTTGAAGGGTTGTTTTAGCTGGTGTGTTCACTCAGGAAGAGTGCTGGCTACATCAGCTTACATTTAAACATTTCTAGCCTTCTGGCTAGAACAGAAAAATTTCAGGTTTTTTTCTTTAAATAAAAGCCTGAACTCTACAGAATCTGAACCTACCACATCAACCATAGAAATGCATCAAACAATAGAGAGCCATCCCATGGGCGAGCTGTTTGACATCTGGTTCTTAATTCTGTACTTTTCCATCTCCTCTCCAACCTCCTCCCTTCTCTTATCCCTGATGCGTTCATATCTTGCTAACTGAAATTGAACTAAACAGGACATCACAATGTACCCGTAAGGGTCAGCAGAACAAGAGGTGTATTTGTCAGCTGTAACTGTTTAGGAAAAAGATGCACCTGCCAGCTGAAAGACCTCAATACACTTGACCTTCAGTCTGAAACAGCAAGCAACAGAGTTGTTTTGCTACCACCCAGGCAATACATGAAAATCCATATTCCTTGTCGTCTAGGATGTTAATGGAGTTATCCCATTTCTAGAAGTTAAGGGGTCCTGTACTTTTCTTGTATCTTGACCAGCAATTTTCTGCCTAACACTGGAACAGCTCTTGCTCATTTAGGAACCTCCTGATATTCCCTGGGTTGCAGAGTTTACGGAAGGGGATGTTTTGTGTTTGTTTTGTTTTGTTTTGTTTTGTTTTCCGCAAGCATAAATGTAATTGTTTTTTTTTTTCTCATTGTCTATTGTCCAAAAGTAAGAAATCAATTTAACTACAGGTGCCTGGATCTGGATTGTTTCTGGAATAGATCCACAGTATCTTTAATCAGTTACTATAAGCTGAAGAAAACAAATGTAGTGTCTGTCTGCTTTGGCTGTAGAGCTGCTCCTCTTCATCTGTTCACCAGAACAAAAGCTTTTCTATCAGTCAGCAATCAAGCTGTTAAGCTAGAATTCGATTTTCTTGATCAAGCATATTTTACAAAATTTAATACATTAACATTGTTGGTCATCTTCATCAACACATGCCTTTCTTCTGGGTTTTTCTCATACAATTTTCTGTATCTGACATATCTAATGTAATTCTCAGTGCTAATAGGCCAGACTTCAATAATACAAAGGAGGTACACACTCTGTGAAGTCTCTCAATTCAACCATAAAACATTGTAAGCATTCATTACAATTTTTCAAGCTATTCAAGAGCAATCAGTGAGGTACAACACCTACTAAAGTCAACATTTAAACACCTGCTTATTTCAGTGGAACCAGCAAGTACCCCTGATGGAAAGTGCTCCTGCCACCAAGGTCATTTTCTTGTCAGGCATATAGTCCCACATCTTGATAATTTATCCTTAGAGCTGTTTGGTGCCCAGGCAGATTTTGAGTAGGTGGGGTTGCATCTTTTGATATATGAAATCCTAGACAACATTGGCCCTAAATCTTGTCAGCTGTCCATTTCTTCTATCAGAGGGGAGGTGGTGAATTTGCAGACTGTAGCAGCAGAAGTCAACATTGAGGACAATTTATTTCAACCTACTAGTCACAAGACACAGGTACACAGATTCCCTAGAGGACAGACAAGGACAGTAACTCTCAAAGAGTTAAGGCCACTGCAGCATAGACATACTCCTAGTCACATGATGCTACAACAACTACTTAGCTTTCCCCCTCACTTTGCAGCTGTAAATGTCTCTGAGAAATTGTTATATTATATCAGCTTGTCCAGTCAAAGATGTTAGTCCCCCTTACATACTTCCACTGACTTGTAACCTTACATCCACACAGGTACCATAACATATCAACTATTTTTTATCATAACTGCTTTAACATTAGCAATATTCCTGAACTGTATCCACTCTTGGTTTGTTGGTTTTTTTTTTTTTTTCCAGAGGTGTCTTGGAATTTTATATAGTGCCTTAGAGTTCATTAAGTCATAAAAGAACAGGGTGATATGGCAACTTTGGTACTACTTATACCCTTAAGTTCCTTTAAAAATATACTGCACAGGACTGGAAAGATGTGAGTTCAATCCCTTGAATACTTTGATATCAACAGTGCAAGAGCCACATATGAGCAGAAATAGATTTTTTTGTGTATCAGTGATAAGCTTTCCCAGCTTCCCACCTGGTAACTCTTTATTATACCAGAAGACAAAAAAATACCACTTTTCTAACTTCTCCTGTGGAGAACATGTTAAATTTGAGAGACTCTTGAAAGCTAGCCTCTTTCAAAAGCTCATCTGTCATTTCTGATGTCTTCCTTTTTACATGTGGTAAAACTTTACATGTATTTGTGAAGGATTCCAGGTTTCAAGGAAGCTTAAAATAGCTGTTGCTTCATTCCTAACAAAAAGCTTCTCTGAATGATTAATAATCAATTGTTTTCTACCCATCTTGTTCATCAGCATGTGAGCAGTCTGAAATGCTTGGATGTTTCAAAATACCATATCTTTTAGGCCTAAGTGGAACTTAGCTTCAGCTTTCAAAGTGGAAACAAAAGCAACAACACTGGCAATATGTAGTGTTACTCTCTCCCGAGCCTGCTTCCCATGTCATGTTCTTCAAAGAGATGAACAAATATTAACAAAGCTCCACACTTCTCTGTAAGACCAGATATCATTACAGGCTTTTTAAATATGGTGGAATTCATGAGGGATGAAAGAGTTAAGCAATTTTAACCACACAATACATAAATTCCAGACTGAGACTTGAGCATTAAAACTTTACAGAACCAGGTTGCAAGAACAAATCACTGACAATCTTTAAAATATGTGGCAAGCATGAAAACTTTCCATGTCCTAGCAATGGAAACAAATCAGATGCTCAGCAAGCAGGATTTTACACAGTATTAGTCATGATGCACTTGAGTGATTCATATCTTAATGAAGGATGACAAAGTCTGTGCTTGAAACCTGAATCCTTGAAGACCAGTCCAAGGTTATCAAGACAAAGGTCAAGTCAAGGTGAAAAATCATAGATCTTGCAAGGCAAGTCACAAAGCACTGCACAACTACGATCCAAAGCAGAATAGAATAAAATATAAAGTATGCCAGATGTAGCTATTTTAAAAAGCTAAAGAAAACTATGATCCTACAAATCTTTGGCTGACATCACTTCAAAACTAGTAGAATCCAACATACCCTTCCCATTACTAGCTGGTTATGGGAGTGTTAAGCTGTTAACAGTTATTACATCATCAAAGAAGATGTTGCTTTAATATGCTGTCAGAACAACATGCACCCCTTAAATATTTCATAAAGAAATGAGAACACCACTGTGAGGGGGAGCAAATAGTGTTTTAAGATACATCTTGATGGTATCATTGTATTGCATCATTCAGAGCTTAGTGAGCAGGTGCTTAAATAACATATTGAAGCCACTGAAGTTTCTGGGCTGGAGGTGGACCAAAAGATGTGTGTCATGAAAATGAATCACTCATCCTTTACACTGTGTTGTAGATAACAATGAGAAAGATCTGGACTTGATAATCAATGCTGAAAATATTCCATGAATTCTGCAGATTTAGTGAATGGTAGGAATGGCTGTTTATCTTGGTGACTGCTTGAAGAGCATTGTTCAAGCAAATGGTTGCCTGAGTTTTTCCACTGGCTTCACTGCACCATAGACCAGGTCCTACAGTGCTGGAGTCTAATTTAGTTACAGAGGGGTCAGCGAGTTTTTAAGTGAATCTTTAAAGACAGGCTCAGTGTTCCCATGCTTTATTCAATCATAGCTTGTCGCTATTGTGTTTTACTGCTTTGGACAGAAAATGTTATGACAGCATTTTAAAAAATATTTTCAAAGTGTGGCCTTTAGACATTGGCTCCAATTTCATGCTATGTTTGAATGCCCAATTTATAGAAAAATAATCTCTTTCCCCATTAACATCATCATCTTCTTTTATCCTTCAATTTATCTCATTGTAAATCTGCTGCAGATAAACCTCACCTTGAGTCACCTGGTCATAATATATGTAGTAACTTGCCAGACAGAATTCTTTCTATTTCATTAAAGCTGTTATCCAGCAGTGTTGGAGAAGTTTCTCAGTAGTTAAGTCATGGGACAGTAACTGTGCAAATGGATATCTGTCACTAATGTGGGAGGAAGTTCTGTCAGGAAACCCCAAATTTCCAGAGTGTTACCGCTGGACCAGGAAAATACTGGATCTCACTACAGCCCTGCCTAGAATCTTGTTTACACGTTTAGGCCTCTTTCCTCTGATAGACAGCACATTTCACAGTAGGCTACACAGGGACAGCCTTCAAGTATATCCATGTTTCCACACTGAAGGCATTTATCTTCATTGTTAAAGACTGTTACTCGTTACTCCTTCATCTTCACCCTAATGAGGATGGGCACCTGTTAACATTAACAGAGGAACTGTATTTCACTCACATGCCCATATGGCCTTATGTTTATGGAAGTCCAGGCTTAAGACAAACCTGTTGAGGCAAACAGATAAAAAGAAAAATCATGCACATATATGTGTATGATTATATTGCAAATGTAGCAACTTTCAGTTGTTACATACCACAACCTACTTGAGGTTCTTCACTCTCTCCACCTTTTATAGTCAGCTCCACCAATTATACTCCACTCTTCTGGACAAGCTGTATCATCTAGCAAAGCAAAACTTTCCAAAATACCAAAGATTTTTGCTTTCACCTCTCTCATCTCTGTTGGAGAACTGGTGAGGTGAAATATTATAATACAGAATGTGACTGCTGATCTGAAGGAAAAAAAAAAACAAACCTTGATTAGTACCCTATTTTAAATACAAAAGCAGAGAATAAATTCACAGTGCTTTCCCCCGCCTCCCTGCCCCGCTTAGAATACACAGCTCCTGGAAAAAGTAATTGCCTGGTGCTCTTTCTGGCATTCCCCACCAAGATGCCCTCTTACTGAGAGCTATATGAACACACAACTGTCTTCTAAGAGTAGAAAAAGGCAAACCAAGGAAATGAGAGGGAAAATGGCTTCTGAGACTTTCAGAGAGAGCTTGTGGCAAGACCAGGATGAGAATTGAGCTGGAGATCTGAGATATCAGACATGGTTTATCTGTTGATAGCAGTGCTCAGATCACAGAAACCACCTGATCAATGGCACCTCCCTGTCTACAAAAGAAAATTAAAACAAAGGGAAAAGCCTTGGCAGAGGCTTGATCCAAAGTCACGGAAGATACATTCCCTCTTCAGTCATATGGCCATTCAGTTTGTGCTCCCCCCTTTTTTTTATTATTCTTCATAATGCTTCTACCCTTATCCAGAAGTGTTGTCAATCTGTGCGCACAACAGAAATTTCCAGAATTTTGGCACTTCCATGTAAAGGCTTCCTTTGTTCTGCCACTAGTCTTTGTGCATGCCTGAAAGTTCTGTGGATTCAGGGTACAGACAGTGAAATCCTGTCACCCAAAACATAACAGAGAAAGAGCAGAATTTACCCTTTAGTCAATCCCTGACTGTACTGCGTTGTCCCTGCAGATATCATTCTGCTCTTTTCCCACTGAATCCATACCGTCAAAAGTGATAAGCCAAAAGCTTTTTTTTTTACAGCTGAAAAGATATATTTCCCAAGTCTCCTTTCATATTTGATTGTACCATTTTTATCACAGATGAGATTAATGTGCATATGCAAGCACTCTTCATTCTAGATTCTTTATTTTTTATTAAAACAACCATTTCCCAATTTTTCGATAACTTCTTTTTGCTCTTAACAAAGATCTTCCTGATTCTTTCTCTGTTTCTTTTCTGAAATCAAGTATTCAATCCAATTAAATTATCATCTTTATCCAGTATTTAGCATGAAGAGTCTTACTGTTTAATACATGCAGTCATCTCTTTCTTCTGTCCAATACTTAGTTTTTTCTTCAACTGTTTGTACCTTGAGGAAGATACATATTTCATCAAAAGATCCAATAACACATTAAACACATACCCCCTCCTACCTTCAAAAGATCATACTTAACCCCCTCTTAATTTGGTGTGCAGCCTTCATCCATTGAAGACAATGAAAATACAAATTCTACCTTTAAAGCAGATAATTCAAGCCCTTGACAAGCAACTACAGCAAATCCAGGGCATATCCAGAAGGAGGCATAATTTTCATAAATGGAGGAAGATGCCAGTCTTGAAGCTATCAGTCTGATGCTCTCATGTGCTTAAAATCCATTAAAACTACTCCTTTAAAGAAATAGAGATAAAAAGCTCAGAATATCATGTGACACGATATAACCTATCACAGCAATAAATCAAAGATTCTGACCGTGATTACAGATATTATCTCTTATTACCTGCAAGAGAAAATATAAGCCAGATATCCTATTTTGTATCCAGAATGTCTCTAGTGGCTTAGCAGCTTTCTAATGAATATCAGCTTAAAATAAGCTCATGTCCTTGGAGATCTGCTTCTGTGAAGGCAATATTCCCAAAGAAAACCCATGACTGCTAAGTAACCTTTGTTATACTCATATGGCAATGATCTATTGGCCTAGGAAGCATGTACATTTTGTATAATTCTCAGTAAAAGGTAATTTTTTCCCTGGGAGGTTTTAAGAAAATATCCCTTTAAAATGTTGATGTAAAACTAATTCTCTTTCTTGACTGATTAACAAAAAATATTGCTACTGTGGAGGTGAAATGTCAATGAATGTGACAGCAACCTGGGCTTGATTTGAAAAACAGTAGAAGAAAGTTGGAAGACTGTGAGAGAAATATATAAAGGTAGTACTCTTAAAACAATCTACTTAGATGGCATGAAAGCTTTTAAAATCTTGCATGTGAAAAATTAGTTTTTATCACTTCTGTGTACTTTGTACCAATTTATACTAAAGAATCCTAGCAGGCTCATGATGCAATTTATGTTCATCCCATGAAAGCTATTAGAAAGTTACCACATCGTACCTTTTGCTAAATAAATCAAATGAAAAGAAAACCCATTATTTTACAGCACTTTTCTGTCAGCTACAGTGCAGTAATGGGAAACTTTTTCAGCAACTAATCTGTATCCAGCATAATTACAATGTTTAATAGTTTAGTTTTGACATATTTGTTACTTACCTCATTATCTTCCTATAAACCTAGATCATCACATCTAATATTTCAAAAATCCTCCATCCATGTTGAAAAGTTTTAAGCAACAGTCTTTCTCTTGCTCTTTCAGTACCTCTGGATTCTGTTGTTTGATTAGTGGATGCCCTCTCCTCATTTAAATATGCTAAAATAATCACCTCTTCTGATTAGCAGAGTCTGCCATGCAAAGCCTTTGTGTTGCACTTTCTACTGATTTGTACTGTATTACACCGAGATCCAAGTATGTGTCTGCTCTTTTCTATTGAACTCATTTATCTTTGACGGTCAGCCTCACATATGCATTTGGTGTCAAGTGTTGGAGAGAGAAGCAGGCACAGAAATGCCTCTTCTCCTTACTCTTAATTTTTGTACTGAAGGGAATGTGGATTCAATGCCTAGCAATCGCCTTTCAAGTCAGCAGCAGAACCACGGATAATTATCAGAGTTTGGATTTGAAAACACTGTGCCAGACAAAAGGTTTCTTGACAAGTCTGCCTCTAGGGGATGGGAAAATGTAGCAGGATGAAAATCACAGTGGCCTAGTACAATGAGAATGAATAGTATACAACCAATTCTTGGGTCAAGCTCCCACAGTGGTTTCAAGATATTGTTGGTACCATTCCCCATCCAGAGTAGGGGAGGTTTGAATAGGTGCTCTGTGTCTTGCTGTGTTAGCATTCCTAGGGTTTCTAATAAAAAAAAAAAAAAAAAAAAAAAAGACTTCTGGCCTTTTTCCTGCTGGTTATCTTTCATTTCAGCTGATTTCAATGCAAATAAAGGACTAAAGCCGTAGTTACTATACACATCCCCCATTCCAAAATCATAGGGTAAAACCTGGATTACTGAGGCAGTCGATAGCTCAGGTGGCAAAACTGAAGCCTCCAGCATCCCTTTATCACTGGCACACCTGTGCTAACTGAGCAAATGTGGCAGCTCTGCACTGAGCAAAGTGTCCAACCAGGGAAAAGGAGGGGAAAAACTATGCTCAGAACTATGATAAGAACAAAGAACTGGACCTATATTTTCAGGTCTTTTGTATGTGCTGAATATCTTTTGAAGAGCAGCCAGGTGTGTCTCTGTGCTGAGGGACAGTAGAGCTGAAATACTCAGGTATCAGTTCTGAAACTTTACTGTAAGTGTGCTTAACACCAGCTCTATTAACATTACCAGCTTCATGGGTTAAACTTCAAGTAGGTACACCTAGTTTTTTTATCTAGTAGTCTTTGCTTGCCTCAGATGAACACTTGTGGAACAACGTGTGTTAGCCCAGAAAGGTGCACAAAGCACATGGATGTCTTACTGATTCAGAGGGACCACACCAGCATCTCTAAGGTTAGAACTGAGCCTACGGGCTGTAAAGTTCTGGCAACATTTGCCAATATGCTGTTCAAACCACTTAGTTGCATTGGAAGCATATGTGTAGTCAGTGTCCAGCAGTCAGCATAATCCATACAGAAAGCATACTGTCTGCAGAGCACCCAAGTCCCAGCCTCCAACTATAGCTCTGCAGCTCCATTACAGCAAGGTCAAGAATGGTCAGCTTTCCTCTGGGATGAATGAGGGATACAGGCTGTCTTTATTCTGCCCGCATTGCCTGCAACTTTCTTGGACATGTGGCTTGTTTTGTACCTCCCAGAACTTGCTAACACTGATCACCCCAAACACATCCAGGTGACATGGAGATGGTACAAAACCCTCTTCAGTCCTTCCCTCCCTGAAAACAAAATCAAGTTTGGTCTTAATGGACTGTCAACTAAAGGCAGTTAAGAAGGGAGGAGGGGGCAGAAGAGGCATCCCTAGATCACTGATTACTCTGTGACAAATTGACCAAATACTGGGGAATTACTTTCAGAGGAGAATGCTGAGTTCCCATGAGGCAGAAAGTGGCCTTTTGGGAGGGAAATGTTGGCAACCCTAGAACCTGAGTGTTTCCATCTCTTGATGAAGATATTATTTTTCAATGTGCAAAAACAATGAAAAAAGAGGAACCAAAAGAAAACACTTCTTCCCTATTAAGGAAATCTGATAAAAACTGTTCTTTCATCTAGCATTTGATACTCAAATGCACTTTCCCATTCACAGCTGGATGGAGATTTTTTTTCAAGTTCAACCCTGATTTATTTATCTTAAAGCAGGCAATGTACTATAATTTTACAATAAAGGACTCCCAATCAAAGCTTACCTTATCCAGAGGTAATTAATACAAAGATTGTTGAATTAAAGATGTGAGTCTTGACACTTTGGCGGGGGGTAAGGGACATGGTCTCAAAGGCCCAAATTATGCCTGAAACAGACCAATTAACACCATGTATCTTCTTTTATGTTAACTTCAATTAAGGTTTCTTAAAATTTTTAAAGTTATTTTCTTCTTTACAATCTCAGAATGTCAGAAATGTACATCAAAGAAAAACGCTTCAGTGTGAACACCATAGGTAACGCTCATTTGCACACAAATCTGCATATTGCAAAGGAGTTCAGAGCCCATTTTGCATGAATTATTGCCGGATGTGAGTCAATGAATTAAACAGCTAAAAAATAACAACCATACAAGTGATGATAAGCTGCACCTACTTATGTTGACATAATGAATTTCACAAAAAAAACCACATCAGAATTTAAGTTACAGTGAAATAAAAACATGATTTAAACTATGATTCTAGTCAGGCCTGTGTATTTTAAAATAATTTTCAAATTCATTATGTTTCTCATGATTCACAATTCTTGCACTGGAAAAAGATACTCTTTTTTTCTAGCAGATGAAACAGAAATGGATAAAATTTCACACTTTTGCCTCTCTTGGTTTTGACAGTAAATCCATTGACTGTTTTTCAGCATTACATACAGTATGTCATCTATGTAGCTTTTATTCTGCAGTCATTCATCTACAAGATCACTTTGTCTTTGTACAATTCTTCTTGCAAGATGTCATCTCTTCATTTGCCACTGATTGGCCAGCACCTCATTCTTTTCCTTGTGCTGGTGCAAGCAACGTATTTCTGAAAGTGTCACAGCAAAAAGGAACATAGGCTAGCACGATTACTGCAGAAATGTCTGACTAAAGAAAGTTGATTCTTTAAAGAGTTAAATTTTAATCACAAATAAAAAGAAGAAATCCAAAGGTTTTCAATGTAAAGTCTTGTTCTTCAGAGTCAAATCTATCCCTTCTAGAACCTGTATGTGGCTGCCACTGACTCCAGTGTGTTCACTCCTAATCAGAACAGGCTGCAAACAATGGACTCCTCTGCTGGGGCCTTTTCTTTTCTCCTTCACAAATTCTCCCCACATGGAGAAAGATATATTTTTCTGAGCTTGTATGCTCTTTGTAATTGTTTGACTGATTGCTTGTATGAATATATTTGGGTTTATGGATTTTCCACCAATATTCATAATGACGGTTCCACTGGGCTTTTGCCATTTAGAATTCAAACCCTAGATTGTCACTTGGCATGCTGCTTCTCTCCTTGTTGTATGACATCCCTTTTATAAAAAGAATGGTAGCTTGAGAAGTCTGAACTTGACTGCATTTTTCAAAACACGAGAAGGGGCTTTAAGGAGAAAGTGATAAGTAGGATTACAAAAATTATGATTGCACATAAGGGGAAAATATTCCACAGTGAGAGTGGTTATGAATGGGAACAGGCTGTACAGAGAGGCTGTGCAATCTCTCTGTCCTTAGAGACATTCAAAACATGACTGGAAAGGCCCTGAGCAGCCTGATCTCACTTGGAAGTTAGGCCTGCTTGGAGCAGGGGGTTGGACCAAATGTCCTCCAGAGGTCCCTTCTGACCCAAATCTGTCCATGGCTCTAATTTGTGACTCTATGGCCTCAATAATAATGGAAAAAGAATTGCCAAAAATTGACTGGGCCAAAAGCCTGATGTAGTTAATAACAATGTCTACATTTTCCCACATATTCTCTCTGCTCTCCTAATAGCTGCTGCACTCACTATGACGTTTAAGTCAGTGACAATGCAGAACGCATGCCCAGAGCAGAACTTGGGTGTTTTTGTGAGTAGCAAGTCTACTGTGGGTTGCACTTTTCTATAGTTTATTACATTTATTATAGTAATTTTAGCAGCTTGTCCTTTAAAGAGCTTTAGGAGAAGTGGAGCATGACCCCAGCTTCCACTACATTAAAAATGGCTTAATCATTCCCAACCACCACAGGAACAAGTAATGGTTAAGGTCAAATGCAGGTTTTGTATGCACTTTGCTCTCTAAAGACCCTCAAGAGTTTGGAAGTTATAATAAATTTTACACCTGTATTACTTCCATCTTTTTATGTTTGTGATCACAGGGCAAAAACGAAAAAAAAAAAAAAAAAAAAAAGGAAGAAGAAAGAAAAAGCCAGCTCAGCTCAAAGTGTAAGAGCTCAAATTCCATCTGTTTTAGCTCATTTTTTTCTCTGAGATGTCAGTATTTTTTAAAGACCAACTGTGATAAAACTTATCTTTGATCAACAATTCTGAAAACACTGGCCCTTGGCCAGAACTCATCTGTTTCTCAGTTTGGGCTCAGTTCAAAAGTCTCTACTTTTTCAGAAACTCTACCATGAAACTCCTAAAGAACTGCAGCTTCAACAGGAGGAAACCCTCCTGTCAGGATGAACAGGAAAATTGTGCTACCCTTGCTACCTAAGTAAGCCCTTTCCTAAAATCAGTCACAGAGCCTCACCCTTCTGAGCATCCCAAATCTCACTCATTTGGACAAAAGAAATCCATATTTGGTTAAGAGTGAATTTTGGCCTTAGTAAAGGAAACATCCTAATCTCTTTTGGTTTTAAACCAGAAGAATTCTGCCTGTAATACAGACATTTTGTTCCTCAGCTGAGAAGAAAGTGGCTGACATTTAGCTAGCTGATGGGATTGTATCAGCGAGTTGGTGTTTTCAATGAAAAGCCTGCGCACAGACATTTAGCTGGGGGGAATGCAGGTGGTCTGTGTGCTACTTTAGGACTGACAGTGGACCATTGTCCAAAAAGCTTGGAATCACCACCATTACTACAAAGAGAAGGGGGTAGCCATTTAGCACGTCTTCTGAAGAACACATCTGACCAGGAGGCCCAGCCATTAGTGTTTTACCACCATAATACCGATTATAAGTCTAACTCCTGCTTGTTCAACCTCAAAGAAAGCAACAGAGCTACAAAACCGGAAAAAGACTCTATCCTTCTTATGCATTCTTGCCCCAACAGGACTTAAATAGTAAGTATAATCTCTGTTACCATTGGTCATCTGCAAAAAAAGACTGAAAGAAGGCCATTGGGCAAGTAGGGCAATTCCACACAGTATGGTACCAGGGCAGGATAGTAGAGGAAGGGCTAGCTAGCTGTGAATATTCATTTAGGGACAGGTTATTAAAGCTATTTAAGCACCTAACCTCCCATTAGAAATAAGCTGTGAGGAACCTGAATTGGTGCATTCAAACCTCAGGAAAACACTGAATGCTTTAATTTATGGCCAACCCCTTACAAAGAGAATTGCAGAATTCAGCCTGCAAACATCATCATGAACCAAAACCTACAGCATTCTCACAATTATTACTATTAGGCCAAGTAATCATCTCCAAAGGTAAATGATGGAAGCACTGTTACTTCAGTTATTTAAAGCTAGATTGGACAATTCTCCAGGGAATACTTTTGGGGGAGAAAGTGGGGACTTTGTTACGATTAAACTGAGGCTATAAATAGGAAGACTTTAATGTAGTGCAGGATTACTGAAACAGCAATGCTGTTTTATGAGTTTTTTATAATCTGAAACTAGGGAAATTCTCACTTCCCACAGCAGTCTCCGCCATCCCTAATTACTCCTATTACATTGACCAGTAATAACACCCTGTGGCTTTTCATTCATTCTGCAGTGCTGTAACTTCTACCTTTCTTCTCATCAGATGTCAGAAACAGGGAGATCTTGTGCCTTTCCCGTGAGCCTGTGTGTGGCTTTTGATTCCAAGATTTACAGCCCACATGTCTTTGGTTGATCCAGTAGGGCTTGGACCCTAAGAGCAGAAGTCTTAGAGCTATATGGTAAAAATAAGCATGATTTGGCACCTCTGTGCTGTACCTCCAGAATGAGGAATGCATAAGAGAGTCTCCAGTCTCTGCAATGAGGTAAAGATGTGCTCCCCATCCATTTAAAATTAGGCAGTGTTTCAGTCCATACTTTAATAGTCTTTGAAGGTATCATGTTTTCTTCTGGGTGGCAACATATATTTTGATTCAACTAGCTGGAAGAGTAATTTCAAGGTTAACAAGATGGACACCGGGTAATAGTGGGGTGTCTCCTCAGCTCCCTGTCATCTTGAGGATTTACATGTATGCAAGTGAAAGCAAAGTAGAGGTAGAAAATGTTTCCAGATCAGAAATACCTGTAGTTTGTCCCCCCTACCTGAATGTAAGACATGCACCATGTACAAAACAGAAAAAAAGCCAAATTTTTCAGGCAATATATGCTATCCACAAAGGCAGGTTTTCAAGGGAACCCCTATCAACAGAAGAGTTTGATGATTTGAGGAACCTTATCATCTATTTTTTTCTGTCTCTTTTTTTTTTTTTAATTTAGGGTGAATGCTTCCTTTGCCTGACCTCTTGTTTGTTTCAAGACAAATTACTTCTGCCTTGTCAGTTCAATCCAGAGACAGTGAAGATTGTGGAAGGCGCTTCGTCATCTGTTGGATTTCTAATTCTCATCCCTAGCATCATTACAGGCACCAACATGTTATACAGTTTATCATTAAAACAAAACTTTTCTTCAAGTGCTGTCTTCAAATGGGATTTGTGTGCCTGTCAACATGAGCCTGCATGGTGTGTATGTGCACCTCTGAGGTCCATAAGCTTGATTCTGAATTCACCAAGAAAATGGGACGTGACACCCGGCACTGTGGGATATTCAATCATTTTTGACCCACCTGCACACTTAACTTGCCAAGGCCATGTGATTGTGTTCTCCACCAGCTTCTAGCATCCCCAAAAACAGCACTTGGAGCAAGAGCTGGCTTTTTTCCCTAGACTTTAGTGTGAAGGTTTAAGATGAAGCTGAGGAAAATGTTCCATAGGCACATGCACTAGAGCTGGGCAGATTGCTTCAATAGACTGGGTGGCATGCACACATGCAAACAAACATACTTGAATGCACACAGGAAAATATTCAGCTGGCCTAATTCCCATCCTGCTCTCACCCATGTTTCTTGTAATGTTGCTACACTCGTCACATTTTCCTGCGGGAATAGCGGGTGAGTTGTGTGGACAGGTATGTGAAATACCTACAGGAATGTTATCAAGAAAATCACTGTTCATGAAAATAAATAATAGTAGCACTTCCGCTCTCCCCATGAATGCACAAGGGGACACATTGTGAAACACGTCAAACCATTTACTAGTTCTTGTCTCGGTTCTTGCCTAAGTCCCTGCTGCTTCTTACTGAATACTAGTCCTTTTTAATAGTTAAAAAAATCCTTGGTACTGTGGCATTCCAGAAAGCACAAGCCATGCTCAGACCCCTCTTCTAGCGCAGTCAACATCTTTCTTCTTCTGCCTGAGAGACGGTATTTTACTGCAACTCACACAGAAGGAAAGCCCAGCACCCCCAGCACTGCGACAAGTAGACCTTCAGAGATCAAGGCCCACCCCTTCCTACCACTGCTGTGTGTGGCCTTCAGGCTTAAAAATGCTTTCCTTTTGCCATAGTCACTATATGTTTTAAGCCAGAATTTTGTGCTAGACATCTGCAAAGAAAAATATTCTTCTAAGTATTGTTTAAGCACCCAGGGTGAGGCAGATTCAGTGCATGCAATGCTGTTGGAAATTATCTCTGCACTGTTTCAGCCACTTGCAGACACTGCACACAGAACTGCTCATGGCATCTCAGCAGAAGACAAGAAAGCCCAGGAATCACCCAAAGAGAAGAAATACAGACCTTTCTTTTTTCCCATTCTGAAAGAAAACTTTTAAAATGCAAAGACTTGCATTTCACTTCCCCTCGGTCTCATGCATGGTCAAAGTTCTTTCAGTAACAGTAACTTGATTTTAAGCGTAAGAATGCACAGAGCACTTCCTGCCCCTGACCTGCACATACAAACATGCCACAAGACATTCTCCAAATCCCTCCTGCTGAACCTGGTTTAAAATCAACATGCAGACAAACAGCTGAATACAGGCTGCGGTCGCTGTCCGCATTAACAGCTTCTTGTTGAAGACAGAATTAGCAGGAAGGCATTTCCCCATTGAAAAGAGGTAAAAAAATCACTGTTGCGTCTTCTCTGACACAGACTCTGAAACACCACTGTGTGTCTGTTCTGATCACTTTTATTTCAGGTGATTTATTTGAAGGATCTCTCAGTTCATCCAAATACAGGTTCACAGAAGAAAGCAAACTCAGCCTATAATAATAGAGTCAGCAGGTCTACTCTTGTCACAGCTTAATCTTGCCCATTGTATTAATTTTTCCATTTCCATTCAGCTTTATGGCCACATATTGATTATTTCCCATAGTTCTAACTACATACATTTGTGGCATTGATATTTTCAGAGCTGCTACATCTGCCAGGACAATAGTACAAGGAAAAATAAATTCATGTCACTGTCAGGCTAAAAGCATTTAAGTCTTACAAGAACATATTTAGCAGTGGATATTGGTGTCAGTGTTCAATGTCATTGCTATGCTATGATCAGAAAGTCACTTACAGAAGGCTGCCTTTGTCAATATCATATGATCTGGCAAATTTTAAAGGTGACCTTTGGAAGTCAAAGGTAGATTTCCAAAAGACCATGTTAGGAAATTGAAGCTCTTCCTGGAGGCTGCCTAGCCTGGTTTATTGTACTGCTAACTCTCACTCCCCTCAGAGGATTTTCATTTGACACTTCTCAGCTACTCACCAGTCTTCATCCCACAATTTCTGTACAAGCCTGAAATTATAAAATTTTTAAAAAAGGGGGGTTATTCTGTAGTATTTGGGGGTTTAGATTCTTTGTTGCTTTTTATGATACAGTGAAAATCTGTGCGATGGGTGACTCTTGTGACAGAGAGCTTCATGTTTTCACAGCGCTGAGCAGCCTAGAAACAAACGTCAGCTACAAAAAAAGGTTTAGTAATTATGTAAGTTCTAAAACCCATTGGCCTTTGAAATAATGTTTTCTACAAAAGCTGTGTAGCAGAAGGTAAACTAACTTACAGGTGCCTGTCCCAACCAGAGGTGTAACAGCAAGGCTGCTTCTGCCATTCAAGCACCCTTCTATTCTTGCATTTAGTCTCTTCTCAATATGTTTTGGATAAAACAATGCATTTTCAAAGCTGCAGTTCAGAAAGGTAAACATAAATATTAAAAGGGTGCAAAAAGTCTTCTGTAATTACCTGCTTTTTTATATTATGGTTATTCAATATTTTTGCAGAGCACGAGGCAGAGGAAGGAGCGAGTTTAATACAAGGAACATCATTGCTTCTGTGTATCAAAGAAGTCCAAAGTTCACACTAAACACTTTTTCTTTAACTCTTATTTGAGAAATAAGTCATGAAAAAGGCACAAGAGAGAACATACTCATGACTCAGGTTAGGTTAAAAACAGTAGGATACTTTCAGTCTCTTTTTACACCAGTTTGCCAGTATTTCCTTGGTGTGATGCTTATGTGTAATGCAGTTAGTAAAAAGGGACCTGATTCACCACTTCTTCCTCTCCTGCAGACACTGATATCTGAGAAAAGTCCCATCAAGCCAGAAGAACAACATACAGTGCAAATAACTACTACAGGTGCCAGACAGAATTAACGGGAGCTCAGGGAGAGATTCAGAGATGAGTAACATCTAAGTAATTAGGAATATTCATTTCTTGCAACTTTTTTCCACTAACACTTGCCCAGGATTTGTGGAGAATATTTTTGTCCTTCCAGGTAATAGGATTTAGTGTCAAAAAAGTAAAGCAGATCATTTTACTTTTTCCTGAAGTCCAGTGGGCTCTGACTAGATCCAGCGAAGTAAGTCTAACAAACTGCTCTTACAAAGCACAAGTTCAATATTATAATGTATTGAAATGCTCATTTAGGTACCGTTATCAGTAGATTATACTGTCATCTAGTGGCAACTACGTAGCTTGCATCCCAAAATACTGGAAACCAGTTTACAGACTGCAGATACCTACCAAGGAATTTTCTCTTGACCAGCTTTCTAAAACAGTCGAATGATCAAGGACACTTTCAAGGGATATCATCATAATAATGGAAGACACAAAAACACATTGTGGATCTGATCCTCCTGCATACTTTGAAAATAAAAGACCACTAAAAAACTATCTCAGAAGATGCATAGCCCACCTAAACGTATCCTATTTCCTGAACAGTGGAAGGTAAAAACCACGAGCTGAAAGTTAGAGAAAAGCCAGAGCCCTCTATCATGATGCAAAGGAAAACATGCAAGTCCCTAATACTTCACATTGGGGACTAGCTGGTGGTATTTTACTTTTTTTCATAGGAATGCATTTTACTGGGATGTCACTGACATAAGAATGCATAAAGCCAAGCATTAACTTGGAAAAAGATTTAACAATAAAGTCAGAGGAACTTCCAGATGTTCGGAGAGCAGAAGTTAATGGAAGGAAAAGGACAAATTCATCACTAGATGAATATGAGAAGTGTGTTAGGTGTGATTAAGAGCCCACAGGCCTGTTTAAGAGCCACAACTCTAAGTATTCATCCCATTTAACATAAAACTGCCTATAAAATATTTGATTAAAGGATTGTTAGAGTCAATCCACTATTGACAGAGCCAACCAGAAAGACTGGAGTGGCATTGAACAGTTTATCAGGCTAAAGTACTGACCAGTCTGCTCAGAGAAACACCAGATCTAAACATCAAAGCACAAAATTCTCCCCCCCACTCCAAAAAAAACCCAACTAAAAAGCATTCTGGATTGGATTTAAGATCATTGTAAGAAACTAATGAATTCCTTTAATGTAGGTGGAAGAAACACTGGTTTTCTATTTTCTTATGTCACCAACCAAAGCAAATAGGCTGGAGTATTCCACTCTCTTATTCTTCTGAAGGATGGTACAGATATAAAAGAGAGCCAGAAAAGAAGTCCAAGGAGAAGGAGATGGAAAATAGCAAAGAAACAGCAGACTTAGCTTGAGCAAACACTGAAGGATGGGCCCAAGGGAAAAATGGACAAGACCTATGGGGCCAGATGCTGACTGAAAGCAAGGAGTGTGGACGCAGATACTGTGTATTGCTCTTCAGTCCATTCTGGTGTCCAGAGACAGGGGTGGATAAGGCTTGGAGGAAGGGAGGATGCACAGTCCTGTGGCTGTGACCTTCTCCTGCGACACAGACCCCCTGCACCCTTCTCCCATGGATACAGCTCTAACTACCCAGGGCAACTGGTGTTTGTACATGCAGATTTGCACCCAAGAAGCAGCTGTTCCTATGCCTACAATACCACAGATTTAACCAACCCTTTTGGACCAGAAAAGGGTCATGACTCCTACAGTCATGTTCTGCCTGCAACGCTGTGTCAGTGTAACCATAGCTCACATATAAAGTGTCTGTGTGAGAGAAAGCTGACATGAAAAAGTTATTTCTAGCTTGCACCAAGAAGGAAGTCTTTTAGAAATGCTCCTGTTGTTGGTTATCTTGGGTTTTTATTAAGGCAGATGGTTGCGCTGTTTTTCCAAACTATTTTATATTCCATTTCTTGCACATCCTGATATTTTGTTCGCTTTTGTGGATTGCTGTAGGAGAGATACTAATATTTGCTGGACTAGACCTTTGGGCTGGACTTGTGCAGATGTCCTGGATGTGAAATCCTGCATAATGCATTATCCATCTCCCAAGCCATCCGGTTCTCCAATGAATCCTCTTTTTATGGCTGTAACAAGTAAATTTTCTGGCTTTCACAACTCATGAGGAAAGACAGTGTTCTCTAATTTATTTATACTTATATTTCTGTAATTTGCACAAATGAAATGATCTATAGGAAGGGATTCTCAGTAGTATAAATATGTGTTATCACAAAGAACACATTTGCAACTGCATTAAAGAAACTTCAAAACTAAAAAGCATTTTGATTGCAGCAGGCCATTTAATATGCATACCCCTCACTGAAATTAAGCTACATTAGCTAATCAGTAAAGAAATAAGAGAAGCAATATCTTGGTGTGAATTAACAATGCTGGCTCTGAAAGACAATTAATTGAGATCTGAAACACAGGGAATTACAAACAAGAGACCAAAATATTCAGAATTAGCACATATTCTGAAGTTTGACAGCACTTGTACTTAATGAAATATTTCTTATCTTTTAGATAGAAAGGCATGGCTAAAAAGTCAGACACCAAGGATGACCATTCGTCTAACAGAGGCTGTAGCTCAGGTTTACAGAAGAGAAAAGTGAGGGCAAAAGGAGAGGCAATTTTTTTATCCTTTGTTTCTAAACCTGTATTATCATATAGTTACTGCTACCAGTACTCACTGCCACAAGAGCAGCAGTCTTGAACAAGAAACTCCTGTGCTAGGCACTGCACAGGAAGAGACAAGCTTTCCTTAGATGCCATTCAGGAGACAACAGACGGACAGACAGACCACTGATTGCAAGTACATAAGGAGTAAGCAGGAGGGACCACAGTCCTGGAGCATGGGCAGCCCAGCACCTCTCTGTGTTTTGAGAACAGCAGTTAATCAAGGATCCTAAAACCCTCCACAGTGGGATAACTGGATGGATGGTCTCCACTTCATAGACAATCTCAGAAATAATACTCCCTGAATAAGCACACATTTTATATAGAGAGATGATGATTACTGTTCTGCTTTTGGGGATCCATGTCAGGGAAGCCTGTGGTGCCCCACAAAGGTGCCTCACTGTCCAGATAGAATGTTCAGAAACCAAAAGCCTTTCAGCAAAAGCACGCAGTTGTGCACACATCTCTTCCACATACTGTCCTCTGCCCAGCTCGTGACAGAGCAGACAACTGGCTTGAGTCTGCCCATTCTCAGCTCCTTGCTTTAACTGCTGAAGATGGTAGCTCTGCAACACATACCCCTCTGCTACAAGCTTATCGTTTAAGACACATTACTAGATAACTTCAAATTTAACTGCTGTAACAGTACAAGCATTATATTTCTATGGACCAACCTAATGTTCATTTTGTACGCTCTTATAATCTTGTATTGATTACACATTGCACTTCATTATTTTTTATATCATGAACTCTCAATTAGCCAGGGCAATGGGGGAGGCTGGAGACAGAATAACCCAGATAAAGCAAGAACATGGGTAATACAAAACAGATGTAAATTAGGTTGTAAGAACAGAGTAAATACATTTAACTTTGAAAAAGTTGATATGAAGAATGAGGCAGTAAACATAATGAAAATGAGGTGGCAGGGGGAAGTGGTTAATCCACAACTCAAATAATCTTCACACAGCTAATCAAAACTTGATTGTCCATGTTTACACCTGCAGTAAGCCCTGCTGCTGCTCTTCTGACCAAAAATTCCAGTCCCTGGCTTGTGTAGGCCTGGGACTATAGTGACTAGGGGAAAAATTGAAATCTGATCTGTCTGGGTGAGGGAGATCCAGTCCCTCATGGATATAGAGGTTCTCGAATTGTAATTAGTGAAGGTGGAAATCATGACTGGTACCTAATGCTTTGCAGGCCATAGATTTCTAGCAGACCACAGACCTCTGGAGGTGGAAACTAATGGAAAGCAGCTCCCAGGCTCCACGTGCATGCTGCAACTTTCTTCAAAGAATCTTCACCGATTGCTGGACTGAGACAAATTCCAGCCTGGCTAAGCAGACATTTTTGGTGCACTTCTACAAAATCAAGATGTGCTTTAATCCCTCAGAACTTGTTAAGAAAAAAAAAAATCTTTAATTCTTCTGCCACAGCAAACAAGAAACTTTGCTCCACCTCTTCACACTAGAGGTATCAGGACCTCTGTCCTACCAGTGCAGTCACAGATAGGTTGTTGCACTCTGAGTTTCATTCTGATAAAGAAGTAAAAGCAAGAACATCAAAAAAGCCATGGAGATTTTACAACATTTTGAAAGTTGCTCTGAAAATTTCCCATGTTAAAAAGACATTATGTCCCATCCAAACCCTGGTCCCCAAGGCCATCCCCAGAAAACAAGGCCAATGAAGAAATGACTTAAGAACATAGTGCCTGTTTTTAATACTGACTGAGAAGGGCAGGAAAAAAGTGCCACAAAAACTTAATTCAAGAGCTCCTTCTAGTTTCTGACAAAAAAATACTTGTTTATTTCAAGAGGTTTTGGGCGTTCCTGAAGAATCAGATTTATTTACTTGCACTGCTGCAAAGAGCTTCAGAGGAAAACTGGAAATATGCCTGGTGCTGGATAAAATCTCAAAGAATTTACAATCGGAATGGATGGGACAAATGCATTCCAGTTCTACAAATGTGAAACCAAAGCCTCAAATTACACTGAAAGCCTATGATAGAGCTTGACATTCAATTTACATTCCTGAACCTGATCTAATGCCTTATCTACAAATATCTTTGTCTTTCAATTGTGCCAATTTACTTCATAATTTGCCTCACTTACAAAGGTTATTAAAATTGACAACTGAAAGTAAAAACTGACACAGTTTAAAGCATAAAATAGTAGAACAAGCAATGCAATCTTGTGTCCAGCGCAGATTCCTACAGCCTAACTTCTGCTGAAGTTCACCAGCACAGGAGTTCCTCTTGACTAGGTACCAGTGATGGCCTACAGGCAGTCAAGGGACACTACATAGCACTCAGCTGGCTGAGGCTGGTACAAAACTAATGTGACCGCAACTGTGTGCCAGTATATCAAGACTTCTCCTCATTTAGACAACCTCTCTTACAAGAATGAATGATCTTGAACAGAAATAACTTAGTTATGAGAAAATTAGTAATGGCAGAGGTGAAGCAGAACCACAGGCAACATTAATACTAGCCATGCATACTTAAAATTTACTTCCTTAGTTTATGCAAACACATCATTTGTATCAGGAGTCTCAAAATGAGATATGATCAAGTCTTTTCAAGTTCCATTACTTTCAGAAAATGCAGAAACAAAAACCAGTTCACCTGGTGAATTACACACATCAAATCATTGCTTGTAGCTTGTCTCCTTCTGCCCTTTTAACCTGAGTCTGCACTTGCATCGATTGCATTTGGATCATAAGGCTACATTCATACAGACCTGCCATCACTCCAGTACCACATGTCACACAGCCATCCCAGGTCAAGAATCATCTGAGCTGCATGTTGCTGGAAGCTGGGAGAGCAAATCCCCCAGTTTGGATGCTCCTCTCACACTTCTGCTCAAGGACCTGCCTTGGGATTAGCTGAGCTCCCTTTTTTCAGTACTGGCCATAATCAGATCTTTAAAGGAGACTAAGCGTGGGCCACGTACATGTGATGCTTCCCCCCAAGCTCTTCCAACCTCCAACTGTTTTCAGTTCAGGGAGCTTCAGCTTGATGTTGTTTGTCAGTCTGGTAACCCCAATGAATTTCTGAGTACTTATGCAGTCTCCCCCGAAACTCATGCAAAATTTTGGTTCCTACTAAGTCTACTAACCATTGCATGAAGAACAACCTCTTTCTGTTTGTTCTGAACCCAGCTATGGAGCTACCTGGACCCACAATCTGACCCAGTACAGCTGCTCTTATATTCTTGCACAGACATTTGGTTTGTGAGATAAAATCTGCATCTTATACCTAATTTTACCATGAAATGTGTGGAAGAGAGCTGTCTGCTTCAAATGGGATTCTCAGCAGCCATCTGGCCCGCAGTGTTATTGAAACTAACTGATAGGAAAAGATGGGAGGAAGGGTGTTTAATAAAAACACTGACTTTTCAGGTTAAGGCCACTTACACCCCAGAGAAACATCTATGTCAGATGAGGATTCATAGCCCTCATGCTTCTGCTCTCTCACCATCTCTGTCATTCCTTTCCAGGCTGCAACAGGCATCAATTTTGCCTGCTGCACTGCAAGAGGAGCAGCAATTTGGCAATAGCGCTGGAGCTGGGATACTAGTCCAGGATGAAGGAAACATTCAAATTTTGCCTTAACCTTCCATGTCTTGTCTCCCAGGAGAGTGCTCCAGCCACCCAACAGCAGATGATTTTGGTGGCAAAGCACTCTCCACTCACTGCCCAGTCACTGCCCAGGCATTGTGGCAGGGGGAACTCCAAAAAATTGACACCTGGTAATACAGGTGGCTGCTCTGGTCATTCCCCACCCGAGGGATGGGGAGACAGCATTCCAGACCTTCTTCCAAACGCTGCTTCTGTATTTGATGTTAAGCACCATGGGCGAGTGCTCCTATCACTAAAAATCCCAAAGTCTAAGTCATGAGAGAGACACAAAGATACAGATACATGCCAGGGTGGTTTCAGCCCTTGGCACTGACAGGAGCAGAAGTTCAGGTGTTCATTGTCCACCTGTAAATACGTAGTGCTACTTGAGATGTCCCAGGGTATGCAGCCCAGCCTCCAGCTGTCTCTCTAGAGACTGCATGTCTGCCATAGGGCCTGAGACATTGTGCAGACATTTCCATTAGCCACTGAAATGTTTCAAATGGTATTCAATGCCTGGGTGTAGGCAACTGAGCCGAGCCCACCTATACCTTCCCCCAAGTCAGTGGAATTTCACAGTCGATATTGGACACCGTAAGATCAGGCATAGGATTTGAGGTCTGCACATTGCCTAAATACATGAATTCTCCTTTAAATGCTCTTTGGGAACTTATATTCTTCCACAGAGCAAGACCTTCTTAGCTGCCACATCTCACATTGAGGCTGTAGGGTAGGTGTCCTGCATTGCTGATGGACTTTCCCTTTTTCTGCTACGTGATGTCACTCTGCTAATGAAAGGAACATGGCAAGCACTTTCTACCTGATGTGACATATTATGTTTAGGAGTCACAGGCTGGTATGGCCATGAATCTCGTGACACTGCTTCAATTTTTTCCCTACTCCAATGGCAAGAAGTTTCCTACTGTACTAATAAATTTATATCTTTAAAGTGAATGCTCAGAGTAGATTTAGATCCTAATGGTTAGTGCTCAGCAGAAGAGCACTATTTTTCTTTAGGGAACAGATCCACCAGAGAGACATGAAATGACATCCCCATGGGAGCTCTAATAAATTTCCAGACTTAAGCTAAGTATATATAAAGGATGGATCTCAGCATTTTGTTACTAACTGGAGATTGATCCTGCCTGTGAAGGATGTGAGCTTTCCTGGGGCTGAATTTGCTGTTCAGGATCTTCGCAGGGATTTGCTCTTACTTCAGAGCTCTCAGTTTGACCTGGTCTTTCTGAGGCATGGAGAGACTTGAGCCAGGCCCTTATAGTCAAATAACATGTTCCACAAAAATCACATCTCCTACAGATTAGATCATATGATCTAGTTTTAGGTAGTCCTGCAAGGAGCAGGGAGTTGGACTTGATGATCCTTATGGGTCCCTTCCAACTTGACATATTCTATGATTTTCATTTCAAATAAAGCATCTGATACATTAAGCATATTTCCTTGATTATGAACCAACTCTTATTTCTACTGATGTCTTTTTTCTTCATAAATTGCTGAAAATAGCTTGGACAAACAGGAGGTGGTTTGCCTGGATCGTTTACTTTGAATATGTGACATTTGTAATTTACACTGGATAATCCTTACCTTAGATCAATACTCAGACATTTCTCCTCCTTGATTAGATGATAAAATTTAATGAGAGAAAAAAGGTACAAATAGATAATAAATAATAACAACTGTTTACATTAATATTGCATTACACGTTACTTAGCCCCAAACACAGACATTAACAAATCCAATATCATTGACAAGCCACAAACAGTTTGAGGCACACAGACATTGTCAAATGCAAGCTGAGTATAACCAAATATTTTCCAAGTCCTTACATTGCGGCATCCAGGCAGCTCTAGCCTATACTGCCATGGTGTCTCTAAAAAAAAAAAGGGTTATTTGTATACACAATTGAGTTTTATATAAGACACAAGGACACAAAATTGGGAGTCTCTTTTTTCCTAGCTCTTTTCCTTTCACCTAAAAATTACACTCATTCAGTATATTTCTGCAGAAACTTTACTTAAGATTTTCCTTAAGTACCTTTTTGAATAAGGGCCAAAAATCATAAAATTAAGAACTTAGGACTACAGAAATCAAATTAATAAGCTAGTGTGCCTAGGGGAGCATATAAGAAACCACCATAAAATAATAACAGTAATGCTCACATATGTATATAAGAATATGGGAGGGGAGACACACACACGTGTGTGTTTGTGTTTATATTTACAGCCTCTCTTGGAAAGGTGTATTACAAATCATAAATTAGTAAAGCATCCATGACAGTTATTTCTAGAAGACACAATAGAGACCATACAGAACATACTAATATTAACAGCTGTCAGTAATAATTTCATGCGTCAGGTATACTCTCTCTCATGTCATGTGCCTCTGATGGCAACTGCTTGCAGGACTGAACACCTAGGGTGTGATGGGCTTTTAGGGAGATACTTGCTGGTACAAAGGCACCACACAAAGGGACCTTCACATTCCTGTGAAGCTAGTTAAAAGCCTCTTACAGGGAAACTTATTAGGACCTCTGTTATGCATAATTTAAACTTATACATAAACACTTTTGGGGTCCTGATCCAGAGTCCACTGAAACAGTCAAAATGTCCATTTCCTGTGACGAGTTTGCCTCATTTTTTAGCTAAGTTCATGCCTTAGTTGAAGTCCAGCTCAGCCATTCAAACGTATGATGGCAAACCCCAGCTTCACAAAACTTGTTCATGGCTTTCAGAAATTAAGTTTCTAGCTAAAAATGGTAAGACCTTCAAATATTCACGGCATGGGGTGCTTGCTTTCTGTTTTTTAGAGCCTACAGATCCAAATGTACTTACCTCCCATTTTTAAGTTTTTCCTACATCCCTAAGACTTAGAAATTCATTTTGCTTTTGTTAATGAAAACAGGGTCTCTTGCATAGACACTTGCTCCAAGGATCTAAGGCTTTAAGAAAGACATATTTAATGAAAGCACAGGGTTAGCTTGTGTTTACTTGTGGTTAACTTGTGTTAACTATGCAAAATAAGGCTGAGCCTTAGATCTGGGGGAAATACTATCACTGAACAGTAAATTTGGCAAAAACTGATTTTCTAAGGAGTGAGAATATTTGCCAAGTCAAATCAACTCTTACCAACTGTTTTAGTCAAAAGAAATGAAGAAGAAATGTCAAAAATGTCAAAACACTTCTCAACATTTTTTGAATGAAATGTTTTATTTCAGAAACATCGACACGTTGTATCCTCATTTTCCAAATAAGACACTGAAATTTTCTATTTGGAAAGGCACTTTTTGCTTACAAATTGAACTAAGCTTCAGAAAGGAGGCATTAGAAAGGGTTACATAACCAGATAATTAAACACAAGGAATTGCCTCAAACCAGCTGGTCCTGGCATTGTTTTTAAAACCAAAATCTTCAAATCCATTGTAACTAGTTGTGAGGAAACCCAGCTTCTTAGCTGGGAGGAGATGGCTTAGTAGTTTGAAATGATTAGGAAGGACTTGTCTTCCTAAATTTGACTGCCAGTTTTGACGTTTCCTCAATGACCTTGAGTACATCACTCAACGTTCTGTGCTTCAGCTTCCTCGTCTATCTACTTGGATTTTACAAGGATTGTATCGAAATCATCTTGTGTCAAGAATATTCATCTACCAGTATGGATTGTCATTTACTTATCAGTTTATCTGTGACAAGGCTGTCCTGTAATGTCATTGTCATCTTATTAACTGGGAAAGTAGAGTTTTAGGTGTATTTTTATCCCACTGTGGATTACAGGAGTTTGGTTGGTGTGGTTATTTCCATTCTTCTAAGTAATCAACTGATTTTTCTATTGTGTTTGAATGCATTCCTAAACTGTTCCAGCTCACATTTGTCCCTCGGTAGTATTTCCTTCAAAAATAATTGTATTGAACTGTGGAAAATAAAGAGAAATGTCATTGTACACATGGTGCAGCACATGATTTCCGCCCTGATGGGGAAAGATTTCTCACGCGACCTACTGCATGCTCATGCTTTTTGCTTTCCTTACAAGGAAATTAAATGAGTTTCCACAACCAAGCTTTAACCACCAGTAAAATACCAACTCGCTGGCACAGGCCATTACCAGCAAGGCAAAGCGGCTCACACAGAAGCAGGTACTTGTGCTTGATCTGTGCTCTGGGATCTCTCAGAGGTTTTGCAATATCAATTATTGGGGTGGCACCTGGACAGGGAGAATGCAAGGCCTCTGCCCCCAGCAGACCCGCATGGGACACGGCATTGCTGCAGGGAGCAGCAGCAGCCCCAAGTAGTGCAGTTTCTCAAGCATTTGCTGAGCAAAACTGTGCCTTTTCCAGCAACAAGCAAGAAGCAAAAATGTTGGACAATTCCCAGTACCCATGAGTTTCATGTTGTACCAAACGGAAGCATTTTGCTCCTAAACTGTAAGAACCTGAACAAATGTGTTTATATAGCTTACGTTTGGATTATTTTCCACAATGCAAATGACTTCTGGCCACATTCGCACTGTTCCTAGGACCAAGAAAACCCTTGGGCTCTGCCCTGCCAGGCTCTGCCTCAACTCCTAAATAAACCAGCCCAGGGACTATTCTCTCTCACACCCCTGCCATTAAACTCTCCCCAAGCAAGGTGACCAAGTCCAAATTGCCTTACAGAAGCAGAGTGCTGCCCAGCAGAGCACCTGGCTGCCCCAGCCAAAACCTGCACCCGGCCCCTCCAGTCCCTGTACCGTTACTGCAGCACCTTGGGGGGCACTAATGAATTTATCTGGGAGGGAAAGGCAGAGTAACACTGCTACCATCTCAAGGATGGGTTGCTAACACTAGCAGAGCTATATTACACGCCCAAGGTTGCAGCAGTTGTCTGTGGGAGAGGCGGGCAGAGGTCCAGGTGCTGCCTGGTCACCTGAGTGTTTTTATCACAAATCTGTCTTCTGAAAATGAAGACCCTCAGTACACATCCTACGGCCTCTCCATGGTACAGATGATCAGAGCAACACTTCAAAAGCATGAAGGGGGTAAATCTTCAGCTGGTGTGAATTCAACTAAGCTATGCAGTGAGTACCAGGAGAGGGTCTGACCACAGACACAAGCACACACACTCAAGGGAGAAACCAAGGGGAAACTCAGGTCACCTCTGGGACCTACCTTCTCTCTGTGGAAAACAGAGTGGCTACTAGAGACTGGGTTTTAACAGCTGATTTCATAGCTCAAGGACCATCTGCTTCACAGTTTTCCAGTTTGTGATGGTGAGCAACAAACGGAAAAAACTTCTTCCAAGCAGAAGTACATATATATATTTTAGGATGTTATTTTTTAAATACTTTAAATTAAATAGTAAATTTGGCTGAGGATAATGTTTTATGTAACTTCATGGGTTTTATTCAAAACCCGCAATGGTACCTCACAAATTCTTGACTTTAACAGGATCCCAGTACACGCTTAACTGCTTTGCTGAACAGAAGTAGGTTTCATCATTCATCCAAAGATAAGCAAATGCTTAGTTCCTTGAATTGTTCCTGGAAAAGAGGTCAGAAAAAGCATGAACTTCCTTCTCAATCCTAATCTATTCCTATTTTATTCATTTTTTTATTAGGACTAATTTCAGATTTTTCTGTTCCTTGCTGAAACATTTGCAGAATGTCTTCATCCTCTTACAGAAATAAAAAATGTGCTTAACTTCATAAAAGATGTGTTTAGCATGAAAACCTGTAAATTTGACTAGCCATTGTTACATTTGTTAATATCTCTTACAGTGTGGGAACCTGTTTCTGGAAGCGGGAATAAGACCAGGTTTCCAAACTAGTCATGCATATTTTTAACAGGGCATTGTATTTTTTGATAAGGGCTTTGTTTTCTAAGGTGAAACCCTCTGCAATAGTCACATAAGCTTAGTTTTAAAGCCATGAATTTGGTTCCTGTTCAAATCTACAGTGGTTGAATTCTCTGCTAAATGTTTAGCACCTGCCTCCCTTCACTGCATGTCAGCATGGACAACCTTTCATTCAAATACAAACTGTGTTTATAATCTCCCATATTTTTTCTGAAGATACCACAGAAGACTGAGAACTAGTTTATGTATGTGCTACAGCTTTTTTTTGATCCCTACAGCTGCACACTGGGCATTTGCAGGGTTCTTGTTTGTCACTCCTAGGTACCACCAGGTCTGCATGTATGCTCACTGGGTTCTGCCTGCTATTATGATATCCAGGTGTTTTTTTAACATAAAAAGACCTTGATTTTAAATAGATCAGAGGAAAGCATTTTGATCAAAAGACCGAGTTTTGTATTGTACTTTCAAAGAAGTAGGTATAGACAGAGTTTGCTAATTTGAAGCATGAAGTAGCCCTGATATTCAGAGACTCCATTTCCTACGAAGGGACATCTCCCAGACGCAAATCCTCCATCACTATTTATGGTCAGTGCCAGACCAGATCCCAAAGAAATCACTGGAAGCTCATCTTCATTGGCTCTAAGGTTTAGCCTCCGCTGACTTGACGATGCAGATGATCAGACTATTGGAGACATCTAAGGAAGCATACACACAGTTGCTGCTGCAGAATGGCAAAAGTAAGACACATTAACACCCACGCTGCCACTGCTGTGCACTACACAACTCAGCAGGGAAGATTCTTAAGCAAGAGGGATTTTTCTTCGGACGTTTTATTTGCCTCAATCTGGTTTAAAGAATATTTTCTCAGAATACGTGCATCTTTTTTAAAAAATGGCATTACCAGAGCAGTGCCTCTGCAAGGAAAAGATGTGGTAAGTAAAAAAGACACCTGAAAATTTGTTTTCTTCAGAAATTCTGTGTTCTCCAGCACCGATGTTGATTTTCTTATTGGCCTTGAAGAAGCACTGTTACATGCATTTTAGCTGTTAGCAAAACCAAGTAAGACTGCCAGGTATCCAAAATGCCTGCGCATCTTTTCCATTACACCAAGACGAACACTGCGCTCTGCTATAAACACAGGGTCTGGTCACATTCCCATCAAAGTTAGAGGCAAATTTCCCATTGACTTCAGCAGTGTAACACAGGGCCTTTACAAAACAGACAGGGCACCTTTGTATTTCCTACTGAATATGAAAAAGAAAAACCCAAGTACCAAAGTCTTTGATCAAAAAGAAAACAAACACATCTTACGGGCTTTTTAATAACTTTTTCCCCAATAAAAAGAGTAAAGTTGGTCTGAAATTATTATACCTGTTTGAACAGAAAGCATATTTTCTTCCTAGCTAGACATTATATCATTCAATCTATGAACACAGAGATGTAATATAAAGTAATAAAGAGGAAATACAACATAAAGTAAGATTCAGACATATTAAATTGCTTAATGAAAACACAAGAGAAAAAGAGTGAGTAGAAAATATGGTTTCCTTTATTGAGAAAAATCCCTTTTCAAATGCTTAATCAATAATAAGGTTCATATTTCCTGACTTGAGATATTTTCTACATTTATTTTTTTAGAAAATTATTAAATATGTTTAATGAATATAGATCGTGATTTTTCTGCAGCCCAGCCTGGCAGCATCCTGGATAGACTGTTCTCTGCTTACTCTGTTTCCCTTCTGCAGCTGACTGTTCCAACCAGCGCATTTCATAATTCCATTTCAGATCATTCTTGTCACTGAATCCTACCCAGTAAATGTAAATACGTATTTGCAAATGCACCTAGGGAAAAGGAAATCCTGTAGGATCATGTTGCCGGTAATTTGGAGATGAGTCAAATTAACAATGGAACATTTGTTATCACTTAACATTTGTATGTTCTTGTACTGCAGAGCAGATTGAGGCTATGAGTATTGTAGTCAAACCACCAATATTCCTGTTTCCATATTCTTTGACCCTAATTCACTGTCCACAGGCTATTAGATATCTGGAGTCTAGTGACCAGAATGTAAGAAAGTAAGACTTCCATCAGTGCGTGAGGCTTTAAACCCACCTTAAACTCTTCCATCTTCTGCCTGAGTATATATGGTACAGTATGCTTCTGAACCTTCTTACTCCGTGAGGTGGAATATCAGAATTATCACTTAAAGTAGTTGCCACTCCGGAAGGTTGTAGAGCACTCATCTTCTCTCAGGATCCTGCGGGAGCTTTAAATTTCCTGCTCATCATGGACAGCTTTCGCCCAGTACAGGGCTGCAAGCAGCCAGCGCCAGCACAGTGTATTTGGGTAAGGCCCAAACCTCTGCATGTAGTTCCCAAAGGAGGAACAGGGAAAGGAAGGCATGGCAAGTCTATAAGATAACCTTAACTGTGGTATCACCAGGTTTGGAGCCTCGATGGTGCTGGCAGTCTTGTAGGATGCAGATTCTGTGGCACAGGGACCTGTGGAGATCATGGAGAGGGAACAGAAAATTCCCAGTGCCTGGGGAAGCTGGGATGGAGAAAGAAGCCCAAAGTATCTGCAGCAATGGTGCAGGGAAAGAGCTATGGTCTGGGGAATCCTAAGAGGTAGGTGTGTAGATAGACAACAGTCAAGCGTGAAGGGAGAAAAGAAGTAAGCACGAGTACCCTCTGGGGAAGAGGTGGTGGGCACAGAAAAGGAAAGGTGCATGTAGCTCTCAGCTATATGAGGATGTCAAAAAGTTTGATCGCTCCTGGACTAGCCCATTTCTTCTCTATTTGTTCTATGATCTGATGTCAAGACAGCAATCCAGATCCTCCATGTATGTGAGAACTGCTTGTTTTGGATAGCCGGTATCCAGAAAATGAGTCCAGGGCCAGCAGACACAACCAAGAACCTATGGAAGATGGAGGTCCTTCTGGACTGCCACCTGATTGCCAGCTGGAGGCTTCCAGCATGGCATCTATGCTTAGGTTGTACTTGTTCTTTGGCAACTGGTCTCAAATTTAGGAAAAAAAAAAAAAAAAAGGCTTCTATGGTGACAACAGTTTCTACAGGGTGCATGATCTGCAAATAGCCAGATCTCCACATTCCCCCACCCCAGACCACTGGGGATATAAACCCACCACTCTCCATCCCTGAACAGTACCCTGTGAGTGCCTCTTGAGAGGTCAATAAAAATCAGTGAATATTGGCTGAAGTTCCTTAAACTGCACTTTATAAATAAGGGGGTGGGGGTGGGGGTGGGGGGAATAACAGTGTGGTTTGAGCTGGTTTGAGCTGCACCCGTGGCAAAGCGGCAGGGGGGCAGAGGGGCTGGAGCTGCCCACGTCTTGCACATGCCATGCGGCACTGGCTGCAGGGGAGAAGCAGCTCCTGGAGATGCTTCGGACAGTCGTACTGGGGCGAGGGAAGTCACAGAAGGGGGTCAGGCAGACAGAGAGAATACACCATAGCGTATTGAAATAATCTTATTTACATATCTGAGTTAAATTTGGCTAGTTTCTAAGGAGTATGACTATAGGCAGTATGCACATATCACCTGGAGCATCACCTCCTTCCATTATAAACTTCTAATGATGGTTTATAAACAGAAATGCGGTCAAGCTAGAAATAAGCTGTCACACAAAATGCTGACATCTCTAAATACCAAGAGTATCCAAGAGATATTTTTTTCTCATTAAAAATATTGCATTTGTTTTTCTCAGAGGAAGTAGAAGTCATAAGAAAAATCAACATTACGTTACCTAATCTTTCTCATTTTCATTTTTAATTCCCCCAGCATGAGGCTGGGATAGCTCTGCTCCTTTGCACCGAGTGCCATGACAACCAACAGACCCATCAGGTATCTGAATAGGCATTCTGCTTGTTACCTGGGGAAAAATGTACGCACCAAACGCTTAAACTCTTTATAAACCTATTAAATATAAATAACTAATAGGATTTGACCTAGATAGCTGGATGTAATGTATCATAACATCCCAATATAAAAAAAAACCCTAAGTGTAAAAGCATTTATATACGTTACAGAGACTAAGCAAAGTTGCTACAATGAGTTCATCAATTGTATTATGTTTTAAGAAAAGCTTTCCTTAAACAAAATCCTTTCAAAGTGAAAAATGTGAGTACAGTATTCAAGACCTTAGGTACTAATTCTATGCTATAAATACAAATTTCCATGAACAGTGTAGTTAAAGCACTTCAAACGTGTACTTTTATAAATTATATACATCATAAATCTGGGTAATTAGTATCCCCAAAGAAAAATGTATTTTAAATTGCCCTTAGAGCTCTAGCTTTTGCGCCTTATTGGAACCTAAAGCACACAGGTAAAATACCACAGCTTTTAGCAGTATTTGTATATGAAACAAGCTGTAGTTACATACACATTCAAACACAAATAAACAAAATAAAGATATATTAATTTCTTGCCACCAGCTGTTACACAAACATCACTTATGAACAGGCATATCCAACTCAACTGTCAGTCTTGTTTTTCTACTTCATCTCACAGTTAATCGATACATGCTAGAAATTTTGTATGATACCAATGTCCAGTTTGCATTTGATGTGCAAAAACCAACAGTATATCCATCTTTACTTCTTGTCCTTATAAATTATGTTATCATTTTCACAGATAACCTATTTAAATGTCCTAATGTTTTCCCTAGGAAGCAGCATTGCTCTGGCAGCTGGCCTTTGCAAGAGAATATAAGATTCTCATCTGAAAAATGACAAAGAGCTGTAAGACCAAGCCTCACATTCTTCAGCTGACTCAAGGATTTCATTTAATTAGCACATCTTTATCTCAGCCAAATTTAAATGAATGCATTTCTTGGTAACACAGGAAAAAGGCCTAGCACTTGCACCCTATGACCTAGGTAAAGAAACTGCTTTAAAGACAAAGGATTCAGGGTTCCCTGGCTGATTTTAACTTTATTGAGTTTAATTATCCTGTTCTCTAATCAGTATTATCCCATTCTACTGCAGCTTCCTCCTCAGACATCTCTCCAGTCTTCTTCCCTCATATCACTACATTCTCAAAGCCTTTATTTTGTAATTGATTTTATTTTCTTCTCTTAAATGTCTTTCCAAACACTTAATGTTTTTTTCAGTCTCCCAAATAACATCCAGAGATGTTCAAACATTAATGGCTTTGCTTCCAGCTACTGACCAGTCATATAAATCTCTTCACACACCACAACTCTCATCATGAAAATTGGATTCAACTCTGTCTCAAACTTCAATACAAAATCTGTTTGAAATCTGCTGATTTAAAACAGTGTGCCACTAAAAATGCAGTTGTCAATGCAAAATGACCACCTTCATGACTCTGTTTTGACACATTTGAATCTGTGCGGAAGTCCAAAACAAATTAATTTCATTTGTAGGTGGGAGACAAATAAAATTAATTTGGGTGGAGGTTTCACCATCAACTAATTCCATTAGACTCACCGCTGCCTTTCATCTGGTACTACACTCATTCATCTTTTGCTCAGAAACAGGAAGAGGAGGCTGCTGCTTCTGCCATCCTGATTTAGACCACATGAGCTCCAGCGAAGATGCACAAGTTGGCTTGAGGCTGGAATTTGGCCCACAGGAGCTGGTGAGATCACTTTTCCTCTGCTTGAGACCAAACTACGCTCACAGAAGTGCAGCAGAAAGAAAGACTGTAGGAAAACATAACTAAACTGCTTGTATATGTTGTCCGCTGTGGAATGTTCTATAATCTATTAAGTTCTTATTCCTCTGCTTCATGACAGTCTAAGTGGGAAAAAAAGATAAACATTTAACTAACATGTGAGAATACTTCTCAAGGTCACCCCAATTATTTATTATTGGGACGTTTTTATTTGGTTTGCAGCTGTTGCAAGAGAATTCCTTTCACTGAAGTATCTGCTGGCTGTAGTTTCTAACAGAAAATCTATTAACTGGAATTGAATATCAAGACTACCAGGTATGCACAGCTGCACTATAGAAATGTACATTATCTGGTTATCTCTTGCATGATATTCCAATTTTTTAAAAGTTTAAATGCGTGTTTGAAAGAGAAACATGGGGGTATAAGATTGAGAGGAAAAATATGTAAAAGCAAAAGCATCACATAATCCCTGCTGAAGATATTTCTAAAAAAAACCCAAATATCAGAGAAATGAAGCCCCATATATGACCCAGGGTTAATTGTACTCAACTACCTATGAAATATATGTACATTTCTATGAGCAGACACAGAAGTGTGAGAAGTGTGTTTTCAGCAAATGAGGAAGACTGAGTGAATGATGCACAAGCACCATTAGCGACAGCCCTTGGAGAACCAAACCAAACAGATCACTGCTCCTGTGAGAAGTAGCGGGTAAACAGGATAGAAAATGTAGAAGTTTGACGAACAACAGGACTGTGGTCTGACATGGCCAGGATAATAAGCAAAAGCAAGCAAGGACAGTAAGTGCTGTCAAGTGTAGGGAAATCAGCTGCATTACATGCACAGGCAGCAGTACTTGGTTCTGGGAATTCTGCATTTTGGGACTAACTGCAAACTACTTTTGCTGAACCAGTGGCTACCAGCTCTAGAATGGTGTCTGTCCCCTTTACAGGCTGGCAATTGCCAAAAACCAACCTGGGGTTTCAGTTGAGGCTGTTTGCAAAAACCAATGGAACTGACATGTGGATAATGTAGACAGTTCCCTTCCGGCTGTCGGGTACCTGCAGCCAAACTCCTGCCAGCCCACACAGCTCCAGCTCTGCGTAGGGTAGTAACTGCGGTATCTCTACAACAAATTTCTTTCAGTTCTTCAGCACCTGGCAAAATATTTGCTTCTCCTTCATGTGCACAGTGCTAGCGTTACAAACAGAAGTTACTTTAATTTATTCAATATGCTGTCCCCTTTCCTACACTGCTGTTACACTGGATTGCCCTAAACCTGGGGTCACTCTGCATTTCCCATCTTGTCAGCCATTAGAGTTAGGCCAGCCTCCGAGCCCTGCTTTACACCTGCTCCTTTAGCCCAGGTAACCATGTGGGGATCACGTGAAAATAATTAAATGAGAAATTCCTCACCATCCTTTGGACACACAAAACCAGACTTTTCATGGGAACAATTCCCGGGAGAGGACACCTCATGGACCGCTTCAGTGTGTGAGAAGTCCTGAGCCAGGCTCTCGGGAGCACACGACGGACAGACAGGACAGCCAAGCTTCCCAACCCTTTCAGTCCCAGGTGGGTGTCCTGGTTCAGCTAGGATAGGATTAAGTTTCCCCAGCAGTGGGGGGAAGCTCTAAGCCGGGTTATTCAATACCATGCTGACGTCACCTCCTGGCGCCCAAGCGCGGGAGCGCAGGAGAGTCGGTTAACGGGTGTGTTATGTGATCTCTCTGCTCTCACTGCTGTATCGGTAGATATCTTTCTCTGTTCATTGTTATTACTGTTACTGTTATTGTTATTGTTATTGTTTGTTGTGTTGCTGTTGCACTGTTGTATTAAACCTTTCCTTATCTCAGCCCCGGGGTTTGTATTTCACTCCCTTTGTGGGGGAGGGGCAGCGGCCACGTGGTCTCAGACCCCGGCAGGGACTAAACCATCACAGTGGGCATCGTAGGAATCCAAGGCACTGTTGTGCCACCTTTGCATTTCAAACACCAATCACATGTATCCCACCCCCTTCTTCAGTGAATGCAGCCCACAGCAAACCCAGAAATCGACAGAGCTGTTTTCTTGCATCACAGCAGGACAGTGTTAGGGCTTCTCTGTCTCCTACCTTCAGCAAAGCATTCAGTCTACCAGCAACAACCCTCATTTGGGGTTCAAATGAGGGAAAAAAGAGGCTTGATACGGTATTTGCTATGTACAATGCATGTGTGAGAAAGAAAAGAGTCAATTTCTACTGCAATTACGGAGAAAGACTTTGGCATGGGAATTTTCCTCCTCCCTCTCTCAGTCCAACGCTGCTTCTAAATGTATTATTTTCTGGCTGTCTTCATTTTCAGTGCACTATTCCTCTGTCATTCTCACTATCACAAGGATCAGTAGATACTAATAGCATTACATGGGCGGGGTGTTAGCCTTGCAATAACTTCTGGAGACATGGTCACATGGTTTATTAATTTATCATATATCTTTGACCAGCTCTTTTCCCCTTTGCCCTCTAACCTATCTTCCAGGGCCTCATGCAAAGACTGCACAGCACTGAGAGGCTATAATGCACATCTTTGTTTTACTTAGATCAAGTGGTCAGGAAGAAGTTTTCTCTTCCTACAAATATCAAATCACCTTTGCTAAATATTAAACTAACTTGTACAAGGCCTAGGAAAGACGAAACTTGCTCCCTGGTTTGTGAGACAGATATATATGTAATAACATTCCTGCTCAAAAATTCAACAACTAAAACCACTGTGACAATAAGAGTTTTGCCACATGGAAAATGGAAGATTGCTAGTTTCCTAGTGACTGTCAGTTTTTTCTCCTAGCCCTGGAAGAAGCCAAGAAAAATGCTGAGAAACTATTTACAGTATTTTATTCTGTCTTATAGCACAGTGCAGTTAGAAGCCGGGGGGGCACAGGGCTCTATTACCTTCTTACATGATAAAACAGATGGTGTGAGAAGGCAAAATCCAAAGAAGATATGTTACTTGAGTTGCACATAATATTATTACACAAGCAACAGTTTTTGACATTTAGAAGTATGGACACACTTCTATTTCTACCACAAACGTCTGTGTAAATGAAACCAGCTTATACCAGGAAACACTGACCAAGAACACCTGCTACTCCTAACAGCAACTGCCTGTTGCTATACGCTGGTTACAGACCTATTCCATAAACTGCATTTATTTCTGTTTATCAAGGTTGTTTACATGAAACTAATTAAAAACATCCAGATCATTGTTTTATAGTCCCTAACACATAGACAACAGAAACACCATTTTAAAGACATGTTAAATAAAACACTGGTTTGCTTTTTCAGGTCTGGCTGACTAAACCTGCACTTACTATAAGGGTACAGGATCAGGCAGACTTGTCAGTACTGCACACCAGCAACAATAAAGGACACAGAATGACAACAATCCTTCCCAATAAATACCAGTTTTATCTGTGCTGAAATCTAGACTTCTTGTTTCATGGTATTTTTATAGACTACACTTCATATGCATTACATTCCGGGAAACAGTTATGATGCAAGAATATTGTTACACTCCCTTTTATAGTTATATTATGAAATACTGCTAAATGAAAGGAAAACACTGTTTCAGTAGACCACTGAGACAGCATTGCACTACAGGAGAGAAAAAACAGTCCAGACCTCTGTAGCATTCAAAAATCTTTCCTCTACATAATCGTGGGTTTTATTTACATATTCAGAGTAAGGAATATTCTGCTGTAAGAGACATAGATGCCATTTGTTACTGGGAGAAACGTCTTTTATAAATGCTTGTGTAAGACAGCTTTATGTGCCTCCAACACAGTATTTACGTGATTTGCCATAAATATATTGCTTCTTCAACTACCTCAAAAACAGTGACAAAAACCAGAGGCATGGTCAGCCAGCCACAAGAGTACACACGTTACTGCCTCACAAGTAGCTGGAAGGCTAAAGTTTCTGTTAGAAGAGAAAATAATTAAATAGATTGGAATTGCTAATTTTAACTCTGCCTAGCCCACCCAAAATAATACCAAAATAATCTTGTGATTTGGAAATTACTACACATTTTAAGTAAATGAAAAAGGTCATGAAACATTAAAGGGAGACAGAGAGGCAGGCACATGTCTTTTTATATGATATGAGGGTATTTATATCATGTCATTATCATTTGAGAGAGAAAAAGAGATACCTATCTGATGCACTGGTTTGGATAAGGAGAGGTGATTCTTCCTTCAGTGAATAGATAACATAGATTAATTTACAAATATACTTGCATATCTTCTCCTGATAGTTCATGATGTGATTTATAAACTTCACTTCAGAAACAGCAAGTCTAATACTCCCAGTAAATGTTCAGGAATTTTGTAGTGCTGACGATATCACTACAAACATAACCTAGAGTCACTGCAGCAGCAGTATCGGAGACACAGTATGTGCGCAGCATCCGGCATGTGCAGGTGTCAAAGAGGAGGAGAAGCACAAAAATCCTTTCCTTTTTGCAGGTTCATATTGCTCCCATTTCCTAAAATATAGGATTAGGCATGTGCCAGTTACACCAGCTCCTATAATGTAGCGAAACAAAAAGGATCCTTTAGCTGTGGCAGTAATGGGAGACTCTTTATATTTTTCTTTACTTAGAGAAACATTTTGGAAGAACTGTCTTGCAACCGAGTTCAAGGCTGTAAATGAAGTTAATACAAGCTTCCACCTGTGTTAAGAAGTGAAGACTCAATGGAAATGGAAAAGAATTTTCTTATTCTCTTCCAAAATAAAATTCACCTGGGAGGCCTTTGGAGACACTAGACAAGGACTAGTGCTTCACTCCTTTAATATGGCTAAAGTATCCCGTCTTCACAGCATGAAGAGGAATGGGTACCACAGTAACACACAAGATCCTTTACATCTTAGATTATTTAGAACAGAAGAATTTGATGCTTCCTTATTCATCCTCAGAGGAGTTGTCTAAGGAGTTCAATATTCACAGTTATGTATTTTTAAGCAAAACACTTAAAATTGTATCAGTAGCATACCAGCTGATGGGTGTTTTATGCTCTGTTCATATAAGAGCCCATTCAACTAACTGTGTTTCAGCCTTTGGGGACAGTAGGAAGGGAAGCTTTGGTTGATGAACTGCGCAGAGTTACCACTGAGGAATCCCTGCACACATCTCCAGCAATATAATTTTCACATTCTTTCTTCAGCAGACAGCAGCATGGTCATTAGAGAATACAAGAAAGAGTTTCCCAAAGCTTAACAGGCTCCTCCTTTCTACATCTAGCAGTAACTTGTCCACAGTAAGCCTTTGTACTTTACTGCGGACCCACCAGTATGGGTTTGGTCTACTTAGTTTAGATGTTCTCGTTTTTCACACTAGCTGTATTTTTTATGTCCCAAGAGGATGTTTTGGAAGTCCTACCGTGTACATCATCTGGAGCTCAAAACTCAAAGAGTGCTTAATTTTTCCCTTTCACTTTCTCCAGCTGGAATCTCCCTTCCCATCAGGCAAGGCTGGCAAGTCCATCATCATGCATACATATTATTCTCAGCTTAATTGTGTCTTTGGCAATCAGATTGTGGTAAATAAAAGGTATGGCCTAAAGAGGACTTTGCTTTGGTTCTTATTTGCTTGTGAAGCAGAGAAGAAGAAAAGGGATGTTTCTTCTCTCTTTGTAAGACCCAGGTACCAAAAGAAATAATTGAGTGTGGAAATTCTGTATCTACCAATCTGATACCTTTTCTAACAAAGACTATTCCATAATACACTCATGTAACCCAACTGTATGATTTGGTTTATCTTTTTACGTGCATTTCTTTCTTCCTAATAGCAAGTTAATCATCACACTCTGCACTTATGCAAAGCAAACTCTTGGACAAATCTTAACCGTGAATTTTACCAGATGATAGCTGTACAAGCCCATGATCCAACAGACAACAGAGGAAACAGGAAAAGCTCTGCTGGAGCCAGACTCTCACTGGGCTTTTCAGCTGTTTCTGCATGTAAAATGATTAGTACATGTGTACATACCCATGCATGGGGAAGAACAAGTTCAGATTTAACTGTCCATATGCATATGTGCATACCACAGTATGCAATTCGTTGTTAATAAAAAAAGCTAATAAACAAGGCTTTGTGAGTTTACTTTTCATTAGAAAAGCTCAATAAACACAAGTGTGGGCTTTCTCTTAATCTGCTCTCACCACATAACCTCAACATAACTTATTCTATCCACTGAAAATTTTCACTGTTTATCAGTTTAAAATTGATCACTCTTTTCTTGTTTACTGTTGCAATAACAGCTCTGCAGCTGAAAGAAAAGGGTTCTATTCTTATAAATAAAAGGAACACAGTCATATTCATGTTCAGATATTTCCCTCATATTGTAAAGTTATAAAAAGGGAGAAGGAAACTGTTGGAGGGAGGGGGTTGCCACTCTACAGATTTCTATCAAATGGAAGAAACAATTCCACAGAGTATGGCTAGCCAGTTCTGGCAGTTTCTGCCTGCTTTTATTCCAATTACATTTTATTGAATAAAACTGTCTTCTGCTACACCTGCATCTCTATTTGTCCTACTAAAGCAGTATCCTGCTTGTTGCAACATTAAGGTTCTCTGAGGTCATTGATAGCTCAAGGTGTTCAACATCCCACTTAGATTCTGATCCAAAATATACTGAGACAACTGATGTGTTCCTCTTACCAGAGTACATTTCACACTCCAGCTCCCTGGGCAGGCCCTTATTCCACCAGGTGGTCTGTTATACTCTACACCATTTGCATATTTGGCTGTTCAGAAATTGTGTTGTTGACATGTGGGTAGGAAATTCCCTTATACCTGAGGTATACACAACTGCACACTGCTGGCTAGGGCCATGCTCCCTTAAAATCAGATATGACTCTTTCAGCAATATTGATGGGAGCTGGAATGGATCCTTTGGTCAGCATACCATGGCCCACAAAAGCAATGGTATTTGTAAGCTGCTAAAGTTGAAAACTTCAGAGGGAAAAAAAGACACATATTACATGTGCTGGCAGAGTCATAAAAAATTTTCATCTACTCGAGTTCCCTCCAGGTGTCGCTCTCCAAAAATACCTCTTCTACTCTTTGTGGACTTTTCTAAATATCTTGGCAAAACAGCAGCAAATTTAAGAACAGCATTAGAAAGGGCAGTCCCATACTGTTAAGCATTTGATGCTTATTTTCCATGAGTCCAGCAGGGGTCACATGAGGGACAGTGACTTTTTTTTGATACTTTTTTCCCTCCATTCCCTCACTTCTCCAGAGGAGGCACAGCCACAGAAGGACAAGATGGTAGTTGGAATAGCTCCAGGGAGCCTGGTTCATCCCCTGGGCTACCGTCTATAATGCAGAGTGATAAAAAGTGCACTGTCCCTTCACCCGCATATAAGCCTCGCTGCAATTTGACTCTAATGATGCCAGCTCAGGACCTTGGGGGCATGCAATTCCACACGGCCGTGTTGCTCTAGCAAAGTACGTTGTCTCCTGCTCTATCTGTGTAACATTTTCCCCACGGTGAAATACAACAGGGCTGAGCTTACTGCATTACCCATTGTGAACTCCTGACTATTGAATGCTTGATGTCACAATCCTAACACTGTGTGGAAAAGGGTTCTGATACTTGAAAAGTCTTCCCCAAAGTATTTGATTAAGTAGGTCAGTCTCTTACCTAGATGACATATTTCCTTCACTTTATTACAAAGCACTTATTAGGCTGCACTTTCAAGCAGTGTTTTACTATTTAAGCGATTTGCCTGCATGAAGCTAACAAATACATGTGTGGCCTTTAACTGTTTATCTCTGGCCTTCTACCTCATTGGTTTGGCCTTGAAAGTGCAAGCTGGTACCTGGCCTTAATTCCCATTGAGTTCACTTGAGCTGAGGATCTCCAGCATCTTACAAGAGACACAGAGTGCAAATCATCCTTAGGCCCTTTGCAGAACATCTTCTGGCCCTTCTGTTCTTAAAGTGATAGCTCTGAAGGGAAGTGAAGGTTTTTCTGTTATATCCTGACACATTCACAATGTATGTGTATACTTGATGCTTGTCTCTGTCCGACTGTTGCTTTACTGCATAACCTCTATTTTGCTGCATTCTCCAGCAGTCCACAGTTCATCAAACTTAGGTTAAAAAATAAAGTTTCTCTCTACAGTCCAGGTGGTTGACATTGGTCTTAATTCTCTTTCTTTTCTTTTAGGATTTAATCATCAAATTTCTGCAGAAGCTCTGCCCCATAGAACTTTATTCCCAAACACTGAGGCTTAAGTTTGCTTTGAAACATCAATTGCATTTATTTTATTTTACATTTATTTTGATATTATTTTGGTATAATTTCTTTTAATTCTAATAATCACTTGGTTTCATTTTCTGCACTGTATATGTTTTCTTTTGTTCCCATCACCCAAGTAGTTGTTTAATGGTTAGTTATAAATTTGCATTTGTTTGATCTCAGGTGTCTTTCTGCCTAAAGAATTAATGGTGCTTTTGATAATATATACTCCAAAGGTATATTGTTCTGAACAACTCTTTTGACCTACTTGTTTCCATAATGTTTGAGGTTTTTGTCAATGTGATTTCTCTTTATCATTTTCTTCCCTTCCCTTTACCAGAGGCTGATTTTCTTCTAACAACCTATTTCAGTTCAGTTCAATAAAACTCCCTTTATTTTTTAATTTTCTTAGGTTATTGAAGTCCCCAGATTCCAAAAACATTAATTTTACATTTTGTCAAATAGGAGGAAGTTCAGTAGATTCAAATAGAACCAGACTGAATAATCTTGCCTATGTAATGTCCTTTTTCCTTCACTTTGAAAAATTTAGCAACTGTGGATGAAATTCTTGTTCCTGTGATAGGTTGAAAAGAAAATTAAAGTAAGTCTTATTTCATTAGGTCTGAAATATAAAACTCTTTGTCACTTTTCAAAAAAATAAAAATTATTCAAATCTCTATATAAGTAACATGAAGACATTCCTGATCCATCTAGTAGGAATTTTATTTTACAAAGACCCTAATCTTGCAATCCAATCTGAACAGAAGAGCCCTTTCACTTCCACTGAAAGCCAGTGAATCTATTAGGCACTAGGCTTACAGAGATGTTCTGGCACTTAAAAATACAGTCAGGTGCATAGTAAGATCTTTAAAAATGTACAGAAAATTAATTCCCACTGAAATAACTTAATTCCAACTCATTTCAGAGTCTATAACACAACCCATTACACTTTAAATGAAACAAGCCAACAAAATTGAAACATAATTTTGTTTTACAAAAAAAAAAATCCAAGAATTGGGATTTCTGTCCCATGGAACAAGAAAAGGCCACTTTGGGGAAGGTTTGGGCCATGCATTCCAAAGGACCTCTGAATGTGAGGGAAAATTATTCATCTCTATGAACTTTATCATGAGTTCAGAGATGTGCTGAGTACCACATCATTGTTTCTGCCTCCTAACCATAGCGAGTGCATGTGCCACAAAGCAGCAAAAGGCCTAATTTCACATCTACATGTATCATCCTTGCACCAATAAAGAATGAAGGTTGTGATTGTTAATTTTAGTTTTTAAAAAGAGACTATTTTATGAAAGTCAAAATACCTTCATAGTCAATATAACATGCTTTTAATAATTATACAGTATTACAAATACACCAAAAAGGCAATGTTCAGATTCAGGTTATTACCCTGAATTTGAAGATTTGCCTTTCAGGTTATATCTCAGAGACAACTCATTTGGCTTCAAGAATAACAATATTTTCAAATTACTTTTCACAAAATATGAGAAAAGTTTCATTAAATTCTAGCTGATATTGGATCCAACCCAAACTCAGAACTGGTACTTGCAATACAAATGAAGTGCTCCTTAGAACTAAAATATATTTGAAAGTTTGGTTATATATGGTCCCATCTATTCTAACTAGACAGACTATAAATGGTTATGTAATGATAAACTATTAAAAATTATCACTTAGTAAATAGAGAAAGGTTTCTGTAAATACCAGAGTAATTTACAGAAGGAACATTTGTTCTTTCCAAGAAATGACTGCAAACGAAACCGACAAGTACAGACACAGAATAAGAACTCCTGAGCTATCTCAACTTAATTTTGTAAATCACTGTGTAATTTACACAGCAAGTTTAGGAAGTTGCTAAATTAGCATTCTAGGGTCTCAGTGGAAATCTTCTTTCCTCTAACATTAGCCTAAGCGTTAGCTCAAATGCCTTTAACAAGAGGAAACCTATCCTGCGGATGCAAGTGCACTGGCAGCAGCAACACCAGTCATGCAGCTGAGAACTGAGCAAGCATAGCAGCTCTTTGCCAAATCACGGCCTGTATCTGTAATTGTTAATGTTTCAGAGGTGGACATTGGACAGGGTCTGGTTTATTTTATAAGTATCTACAAAGTATCTACACTAAAATAAATAAAGAGGAACACTAAAATAAATAAAGAGAAAAGCAAGCATTTTTATGGCATAACACCACCATGCTTCTGCAATTATTTTGAACATTTACCATTTAACATTATGAGTTAAGGAGGGAAAAGTGCAGAAATTGCTATCGCAAACTGTCTTAGAGGGGAAACTGATTATAAATATTTGAGAACTGTTCTTTCTTAACAAGACAACTTTATCCATATAAATTGTTGCAATTAGGTATTCATTATCTCTTCTGCACTATTGATTAACAAGTTAAAACTGCAATATTTAAGGCTATGAAGAACTGGACACTCCATGTTCATATGGACTTTTACTATCTCTTTATAAATGATTGAGAATGTTTTTTGATTTATAGTAAAAAAAAAAGAAGTTTAAACTGCTTGACAAATATTTCATTGTCTTCGTACAGCTCACTGCTGCCACTTGTTTGGAAAAATGAAAGATAAGTTGAAAAATGCACCTTTTCCATTTTCATCTCTAATTGAATTCTCTCTTGACCCCCTTATTCCCCATGGCTGTATTTCAGGTTTTGATGATAAGAAAAAGAATTTTGTATTTGGATAATACAATTTTCTCACTTGCCTTCAGCGACCTTCAGCTCAATTTCCTCTCCCCAGAGACACTGTATATTATAGAATTGAATCAAATTCCTTATTCATAGAAAAAAAGTTCCAATTTAATCTGAATATTCAGCATTTTACACTGGTCAGGGTGATGGATGGCAAATTGAAATGCTTTTGGTTCAGGTAATCAAATGGTAGAATTCAGGCTTGTATTGAAAAAAATAATGAAGTCTATTCAATATTCTCATAAGGTGCAAAAAATGCACACTACACGGTAGAACCAGAGCTTTTTCTTATTACCTAACCAATAACATCTCCATTGCAAAAAATACAGTAAAACATTAAGAATTTATGTAGGTTAGAACATGTAAAAAGCAGCCACCGTTGAGTGAAAACGCAGGCATCTTCCTAAGAGTGCTCAAATGAATGAGTACAAAACTGGGGGAAAACCAGTTCTGTTCCCAGTATGTACCTGCAATGTTCAATGCTGGCTTACTGAAGCCTTTTAATATGTTTTTAAATGCTTTTAGAGAAAGAAACACAGCCTTTTTAATCACTTCAAGTCATGTGATATACTAAACTACTGTAATGCTTCATTTCCATCCCCAAACGTTTTGTCAAGTAACATTATCAAGTATCTCATTATTTACAAAGGACTACCAGTTTCATTTTGGAACTGTCTTGATGGTTTTGAAGTTCAACCCCAAAACAACAATTGATTTGAACAACTTCAGCTTGGCAGCACCTTACTGAGGCAGCATGTTTGGACACTTGGACTTGGACAAGATGTCTCCAGGAAAACAAGAGGATAATGATGCTGCATAAATATGATTTGGTTTAAAAATTCCATCAACAGTTCCCTTCTTCCCTTCTACAGATGCATGGAATTACCCTGTTTGTATTTTAAATATACTATTAAACGACATAGCGCTGAGGGATATGGTGTAGTTGGGAACTGTCAGTGCTAGGTTAACGGTTGGACTAGATGATCTTCAAGGTCCTTTCCAACCTAGATGGTTCTGTGATTCTGTGATTACTGTGATTCTGTATTTCTTTTCTATTTATTTGGAGTATTTAAGCCACAAGGAATGCTTAACTGTAGGCACAACTAGCATTCAATTAAAATTGCAACGCAGCAACCTAAATGTTAAGGCATTGTGTTAAAAATATAGTCCGAGGCTGCCTTTACTGACTGTAACTTGTGCAAAAGGGGAAGCCTCCTCCATGTTGGTGCTCTCACCTCACACATACACACCCGGTGCACAGCCGCTAGGCTATCTGGGCCAGGCTGACGAGGGGAACTCCCCTTCAGAGGAACTTCCTCACACCCGGCAGACGTGAGGTGGCCTTCACAACTGGCGGGGAACGTTCTTCCTTCCCGCACATCACCAGCAGCTCACAGGGACAGCGCTCAGACTCAAGCTTCCTACGCTGAAACACAGAGCTCTGCACAATGCTGGGCATGCTCACTGGGCATTTATTTTCTGTAAGTAACCTGTCAATGGAGTTTACCTTAACAGCTTGTGTAGTTTCATGGCCACAGGGTAAAGATGGGGTGTGAGGCATGTGGAAAAAGCATGCACAGAAGCACTCTCAGGAACAGGATAAGTACTCAGACTATCAAGGATAATGGCTACATTAGAAACATTTACAAGTAGAAGCTCTTAATATCAAACCAGCTCTTCCAAATTAAGAAACATTGGCAGAAAACGGTGAATGCTAGCAAGAACAGTAACTTGTGATCCACCAGCAGAGTCATGGAAGAAGAGCTAAACCTAGAGAGACACACAAAAGTACTCATTTCAGTCAAGCCTCAGATAAAAGAAAAAATAGTGCATTTTTCCAACCTAGCCCTTGCAAGAGCAATTTAGGAACCAAACATTAGACAGTATCACTGTATTGGTATAAGGGCAATTCTGCAATGGAAGACAGTAACAGGTACACTGATGAGTAAGGAAAGAGAGACCAGTTACTGTTGCCAGATCCCTTATCCCTTTAGGTCCAGCAGGAATAGAAGTCATTAAAATGCATTATTTTATAGGTTCAAGTGAACAGATAGCAAACAGATACACAAAGGAATAAAGTGTGGGGTGTTTTACATAATCAGAAATACAAAAAAGAACTTAAGATGTCATTGAACACAATTTAAGCATGTGATTTTGAAGTACTTCGAGTAGAAGCTTGCACTCTGTCCTGAACAGGGTGGGAAATAAGCTCATACTTCTTACTAACCTATTAGCTGCATTTCAAGGTCCAGAACACTAAGGACATTGGCTGCATGTGCTTAGTTCTGTGGATGTTTATTTGGAACTTCTTTTGTGAACACCTCTGTGGGAATATAAAAAGTGTAAGACACACGTGACGGAAATTTGCACTACATAGTACAAAAGGAAATTAGAAAAATGTTTTCATTTTGTTGAAAAGTTGCATTTGATCTTGATCCTTCCAGAAGACTTCTTAGTACCCTTCCTTTTAAAAGGGCTAGGTACGGAGTCAGGACAGTAAGACTACGTGAGGAGGCACTTAAAAGTCAGGAAATGCCAGCATTAAAATACTAATGTAATCTGGTTTCATGTTACTATGGGGACTATTCCCAAAGGCCATATTAGTGTGTGGACACTAAGCCCCACGGGGGAACTTTCACAACCAAGGGATACCTACAGGCTGTTCTAGAGGGCGGTTTGGATCAGGAACCCAGCTCAAGCCCAGAGAAGTCTGCATCACCCAGATAAATTTAGCCCCTGCAAATGCTCCCCATTCATTCAAATTATATTCCTTAGCCTCAATTATTTTCCCCAGGATCATGTGAGACATTATGCAAGCTTTGTCATCTTTCGGCTTCCACTTTTCTCATTTCCATAATAGTCCAGTATTGGATCTATATCTTGGCAGTTGCTGACTGCTGTCACATTCATTTCTCTTTTCAGCTGATAATATTAAAAGCTAAACATTAATTACAGGGACTATTTCTCTAACCTTGTCTCTGGGACAGAATATTTAGTTGGGAACAGTATAGTCCATTGCAGCTGCAGTCTATTTGATAAGTGCTTCTTAAAAGCCAGACTACTTGTCTGTTGGGTATGCTGTCTCACTGACAACTGGGGGAGTTGGGGGCTCTTAAAAGGAGTAACTTGGCTCAAGGTAGCCATTCGGTAGTGTGCCTCAAGCGCCTTCTTCGGAGAGAAGGACAAACATCACTGTGACAGTGTGCAAAATACTCTGGCCCAGCATTCAAAGGGCTTTTGTTCATCCTCTGTACACCAACCCCAGCGAACACGGAGGGGAGCAGGGGCTCCCATGTTAGCTGGCACACCACGCATTAGTTGCTGATACGCTGTGTCTTGTTCACTGTGAATGTAAGCCAGCTTGGGTAGCAATTTAATAAAGCAGCTGAAGCTAATGTCATTTTTTGGCACCACATAAGAGAGTTTGTTGTAGGGTCACATATATGCATATAAGGGGTCATGTACCAGCAAATTTTCAGGAAATAGTAGACATGCACATTATTAGACTGAATTGCTGTCTGGCTCCAATATCTAAAATATGTAACCAACTCTTAACTCTAAGTCTCAGTGCTCTAATGCATTTAAATCATAAAAATGTGTAGGTTTTTTCTGTCTTAAACTAAGTTTCTAGAGTAGGAAAAGAATATCAAGAATGTAGCACCAGATCCTAGACAGAAATACTTTTGAAGAGCAATACCACTGGAATTAGTGTCGTGCCGCTACTGACACAATATTTAGATTAATAAACACTTCTCAAAATCTGAGATTTCTTCTAACATCTTGATTTTAAAGAAATGAATCGGGCACTCTTATACTTTTTTTAACTAGAATTTTTGAGCTATTAGTTTTGTATTTCCAAGACTTTCTTTGCAACCACAAGGGCTCTTTTTAACATACACATTTAATGGAAGATAATATTATTTCATAATCATGGGACTCTGGAGCTGGAGCTTTATAAGAAAAACACTAAATCTTATTAAACTTGTGATAAAATTATTGGTGTTGGCAACCTTGCAGACATATGCCTAGAGCTGCACAGTGTTTTCCTCCTCTAACTACTGTAACTATAAGGACTCTAATGAGAGCAAAAGAATGTGGCTCTGTCTGCCCAAAATCTTTTGGAATTTTCACTTTTCCTTAATGAAAATGAAAACAAATACTTTTCTTTCTTTCTTCCTGTAAGCTTTTATGGACATCTGAACTGACTTTTGTAATAAAGAAGGATTAAGCAAACTCAGGGAAATGATAAATGTGGTTTGTATTAGTGTACTAATTAGCTCATAAATTTAGAAAAAATTAATCTTTTAGTTTTTCTAAATGAAAATAGCAGTCAAATCGCAGATCAGATCTTAGAACTGGAGCAATGCAGTGGTGAATTAAAACCCCCTGAGCATAGGTGTCTGATCCCATAGTATTATGGAAACTGGAAATTTTGCTACTGGCTTTGAAGAACACAAGGTGAATTTAACCAAAGTTGTAAAATATTACTCAAGCAGCCAGATGCTTAACAGATAATAATGAAAAAATGTGATTTATTAGGTGTGTGCTTCTCATTGTGTTGTAATCCAACGATTAACTATGTTAATTATTTTTAGTTCAGCAAGTTATTAGAGCACCGGTAGCTAGCAGAATCCTGTGTTTTACTGCAGTTTCCATTTAATATATGTATGTATGTACATAGATATTCAAAGTCCATGCCCTAGAAATATACATGTTATTTCAGAAACTGGGTGCCAAGTGATAAAAATATACATGCCCATTGCATGATTTACATTTCTTTAGAACTGTCAAAGTAGAAAAAGAGTACAAGCACTAGCTGTTTTACACTGCCCCCTTGATAATCTGATGAAGACTGCTCTAATGAAACTCCAAGAAATGTGTATTCTATCCCAAAACACCGAGTTTAGGTCTCAGTTCTTCAGACTGGGTCCTAGCCAGGTGGAGATGCAGGAGCCAAGCACCCGGGCATGGTTTACAGTATGGTAGCAGACAAGTAGCTGGCAGACACTGCAGGCTGCTGAATACAATAGCTCAGAGTCTCCTCTCCCCTTTAATGGCTGCACCAGGACAAGGTTAGAAGAGAACTGGGCTCAGTAACACTCAGCGTGGAGAATGAATAGACTCCCATTCTCACAGCCCATAAACATCCTCATGCACACCTTGTTAAACACCACCCTAGAGACTGCATTTCAAGCAGTTTTCCATAAACTCCATGTGACCTGGATACAATGCTAGATAAAACCATCGGATAAAATACAGCACTAGAAATATGTGAACCTGGGATTAGAAGATCAGGGTGACTTAATGAGGAACCAGCTTTCACATCTGGACTGCTGTAAAGATTGCCCAATCCAAGGTCCCTGTGGGAAAAAACAACACACTGATAGTAATTCAGTAAAATGTACAAGAAATGTTCACTGCTAGCTCCGTAGTGATATGCAGTAGGAATTAATCTAAAACCATGATGGCAAACAACTGCTGAACCAATTTTCTTCTTTGGCTTGTAGTGCACCTGCTGTTACAGTATCTACATTTTATAGTATCTTTTTTTCTTGCAGAAATTTAAATATTCCCACACTGAACCAACTGCTCGTGTCAAGAGATAGCCAGTGACAAGACTTAGTCTAACTACACGGTATGATAAGGAGGAAATAAAATATGTCTGCAAGTACAGAATGTTTAAACGCCTGTACTCATGACATAAGCTGGCAAGTTACAAAGCAATCTGTAATTATACCTCTGACTTGTGCATCAGCAAGCTATTAACCAGATCCTATATTACTGCAGTATTCCACCTCAAAGTGGTAGGTGACAGAGAAAATTCAAGCCTCAAGTCTCAGTATCAGGCTCTTCTGAGAGAATTGCTGGCTGCTGAACATGTGCACCAAGTCAGCATTGCTGACATTTTTTTGTCTGCATATGATGCTACTTCTGGAGGCCATATGACTTGTAGTTCACCATCCTAGCTCTATTTTTGGTAAACTGCTGCAAGAAAGGATGAAGTGGCATGGTTAGCTGGTATGGGTGCATAGTTTAAGGGACTCCCAGTCATTACCATCTTCTTAGCCTTTCCTTTCAGTTTGAGGCTGCATAAGGAACACAAAGTCCTCTTCATTCCCCCCCCCCCCCAATAGTACCAGGACTAGCAGTTTTTGTTTGAGTGACAGAATGCTAGACTTTATCTTTCACTAAGTGGAAAGCAACACTTATACTCTCCCAAAGTCTCTCTGACTGCACACCATAAGCAGGTTTACAAGGAACATCACCTTGGCATCGCAACCTCAATGAGCCCTTCTGGCCAAAATTTTCAATTATAGCGACTTAAATAAAAGTGACCAGCTTGTCAGAGATATTCAGCACACTTGCTCCCAACTAAGTTAGCACATTAGGAAATTGGGACACAGTTATTTTAGTGCTTATATATAGGCTAGAACCAAACTTCAGATGCCTAAATTTGAAATTTGTGAAATGTGCCAGCAAAAGCATTATAAGAAGCCTGATCAAAACGCAATATTCTCCTTAAAGCAACATCCTGAGGAGGTACAGTAGTTCTCTTCCCTATATGACAGGCATATGAAAAGCTCTAGAATCAGGGCTCATAAAGATCCTGCAGTGATCTCAAGTACTTTTTTTTTTTTTAGGTATTTTGATCTCAAGCATGTGTTCCACCTCAAAGTCACACTCTGTGGAATGATGACGACTCTACTTCTGAGACCGGATGGACTACATCCAACACAGCCCTGCGCAACCAGGTAAACGTAATACTGCAAACATACTACCTAACTTTAGACTTCTAACATGTGGTTGTGTATACCTCAGATACCAGTTGAGATTCTTATTAATTAGTGGAGAGGAACTTTTTAGGTCATGAGACATCTGACCTAGGTTAGATGTCTACCTCAGGATAACATTAATCAGGCCTTAGAAATGCTGCTTTACTCCCACCAAGCACAGAGGGAGTGGAGACAGCTCTTTCATACCCATATGTCTAAGTTGTACATACCCAAGGTTATCAGAGAAGAAGCCCGACCCTTGCTGCAAAATGCTGACTGGGCACGTGAGTATTCCCAATGAACACCGCTGCCCTGTGTCACCGTAACAGTGACAAATAAAGGCACAGAAGGACTTTGATATGTAGCCATTAGTGTAGGTTGGCAGTACTGCTAATATCACCTTGTGTGTTAAGACCAGTAATAGAAGGTCAGAAATGATCTGTTGGCTCTGTTGCATACAAGAACTGGAAGCTAGTGTGGCTCTTTGGTTTCTGCACCAGGGTTAGTACCTCCACACACTACACAGAGGGAGGTACTCTGCTACATGGATACACTAGCATGGGTGTACTAACTCCACTGCACTGTGTAGTCAGGCCCAAGCACTCCTATTATTAATTGGTCTGAATTACACCAATACACTACTCTTTTGCACTTGTTAAACAAAACCCTGCCTTATCTAAAGTGTAGTCTGTGTCTTTTACAACAATGCTAAATGTGACCCCATCACTTTAAGGTATCAGTTGGATATTGCACACTCGGTACTTTTATATTTAATAATTATTTAATGGACTTTTAAAGGAGCCCATCCTTAAACCAGATAGATACATTTCACATAAATTGTAACACATTAGAACAGATTTCTGTTTTCCATACATTGAAAGCAGCATAGAAAAGGTACAGCTTCTGTACTTACCATGCCAGCAAGAACATGGAAATAGCAGTCAAAAAGGAATTTCAAGTTTCAACTCTTGGTGGAGGATCTGAACAAAGAGGTTCAATTTAGGTATTCTTTCCCTTTTGGCCAAGTTTGGGCTCCCGTATCTCTACAAACACACACCTCTAGCAGTAGATACACTGCTGAATAGACATGATCCATCCAGAGACATGTTCAAACTATCCCTGTCAGTTGCCAGTATCAGAAGGACCTGGTGATGATGCCCAAAGCACTATCTATTTAACAGAAGACACACAGAATTGATTCCTCTCTCATACCAGTGATAATCATGACAAACTCCAGTAAAGTCAGAATTAGAATTGCTTTGAATATACACTAGTATACACGAGAGAATATTGCGACTGTGTGTATTTTTCAGGGGTTTTTTTCATTTCTTTTTTCTTATTTCTCTCCTTCCTCTGGGAGATCTCATTGCCAGTTTCAACAAAGGGCATCATCTCCATACAGATGATATCCAACTCTACAACTCTGTCAACTCACTCTCTGATCCCCTTCTTGCCACCTGTCTTCAACATGTCAATCAACAGATGGCTACACCATCACTAAGGAATGCTTCAAAGGCATTCAAAATGTTTTAAAAGTCCGCTTTGTTCCATGTCTGTGGCTCTGCTATCAGTCTTCTTAATTCAGCCCTTCATTTCTCAGCCAAAAATCTTGCTGCTATCCATAACACTGGGTTTTCTTTTTCTTTTCCCCTGCTTTAAAGCTACTTCCGTAATCTTTACAGATTTATCCATACTTTGACACCTGTTTTCTCTCTGTTATGTTGAATGCTTTACTCCAGTTTAAAGTAATGCCATTTTGTCCCCTTTGGTTTTCTAAAAACATATTTTCTAAACTTCACCAACCAATGGGCAGGAAACAGAGTACTACTCTGCTTTGAAAAGTGGAGACTCCCTCAAGAACTTTCAACACTCTACAGGTTTTCTTGAATGCATAATCTCATTTTAAGACTTGGGAAAATATATTTCAGTGTCTACAGCAGTAAGTCAAGGCCCTCTGACGTGCTTACAAGAACACCACCATTTTTTTGCCAGAAGATAATATTTCTATTATCAAAATATAATTGTGTTGAACTGTGTCAGATCTCTCTCACGGCATCTAGTCTTTTCCTTCTCCTCAGCCCTTTATCTCCACGTCCTCTCTCCAAGACCCCAGAAATGAGAAAGCAAGCCCATTCTCCCACTTACCTTATTTTAATCTTGTCTGCATTTTTAGGCCTTCCCTTCAAACCGCTGTGGCATGCATCTCTGGCACAGCCTCACTGGCACAGTAGTAACATTCCAAGGATCTGTGATATAACCCATCATAAATCTGGAGCGTCTCTCATGGTAAAAGAAGGGGAAGACCGTAAAATTAATAAACAAAAGTGTGGTGTAGCCACATGAGGAAAACACAGCATAGTGGAAAAGAATTATATGGGGCAAGGCTCAGCTATGTAACACCCAATCATGAGTGCACACAGAGAGACTCGCAGGGACACCTGTGAAGGTTGACAACCCTAAGTTTCCAGTGTATGTTACCCAGTGCAAAAAGGGGATGCAAACAGGTTGGCACACATCATTCGCTTAATAAGGGGATTACTTTTTTATTTGCTACTGCCTCCACTTCCCCTTTCTTTATATCATTTGTGAGTAATCCTGTAACACTCGTGGCAACCACTGCAATTGTTTGTGTAGAAACAGTATTTTGTGTTCTCCCTGAACAGCGTTTAGCAGCTAGAACCAGCAAAGGTAAGCTCACGTACTCTGCCAGTTTCTCCTCTCAGAAAACCAGCCAGCGAGGAGCAGTTCGGGAGTCTCAGGTCGGACACCGAGGTCCTGAGACGGCAAATGCAACACAGGTGACAGCCCTGGAGAGGCCCTGCGGCCACGGCGACAGGGGCGGGCAGCGCAATCCCCACACCCGGACAGCAGGGCACCGGCCTCATCACCGGCTACCACACAATTTTCAGGGTGGAAGGCCCGACCGACCGCCCGAGCGCTCCACCCCTCACCACGCTTCGCCGCTGCTCCGGCCCCGAGTAGGGCGCCGACACGGCGGCAGGGGCGGGGCTAGGCGAGGGGGAGCCGAGGGCCAGGGCTGCGCCCAGCGCGCCGCCATAGCGGGCTCGGGTTCGGGCCCGCGCCCGCGCCGCAAAGGCCGCTGGGAAGGCGAGCGGGCCGGGGGGACCCACCAGAAGTCTCCGCTGTGACGCCACGACGCACGCGGCGAACAGCGCACGTCCCGCTCCGCCCCCTCTGGTTACCATAGTGACCGCCCGCCGCGTCTCCGGCCGGGAGGAAGCGGCGAGCTCTCGCGACATGGCGGCGAACGGGGCGGGGCGGGGCGGGGCGGGCCGGAAGGAGGCGCGGATTTGAAGGCGGCGGCGGGAGGGGCGGTGGCGCTGCGGGGCAGGTGAGTGCTAGTGGCCGTTGTGGGGTCGTCGTGGCGCTGTTCACCCGGTGCGAAGCCACCTCGCCTCTAAGCTCTGAGGGTGGCGGTTGCTCCTCCGCCCGGCAGGCAGTAGGTGTGCGGTGGTGGCGGTTCCCCTTCCCGCTCCTCTCCTCCCGCCCTGGCCCCCGCGGCGCAGCTGCCCCCGCTGGACTTTCCCCAGAGCCGCCCGCGCTCCGTGGGGGCGGCCCCGGTGCCTTTCCGCGCCGGCCCGCCGCGGGAGGCGGCGTGGCCGCCCGGCTGCTCGCCCCCGCCCTCCGGGACTGTCGGTGGGGCCAGCTGGGCCCCCGAGAGGTGCCCGTTAGGGCTGGGCGGCGCCGCTCTCCTCCCAGCCACGGCCACCGTGCAAGTGTTGCTCTGAAAAACTAGTGAGGCAACGTCAGCTTCGGTTTCGGCAACTATCTTAGCTGTTAAGTTGTTAAGCATAAAGATTTGGAAAATTTAACTGGCGTGGTGTTGCAAGGTTTATAGTTCTGCCGTGGGATGAAGGGTGAGCTTTGATTTTAATAGTATGTTCATTTGCTAGGTGTTATTCGTTTCCCAATTCAAGTGGTTATTTTAAGGCTTCTTCAGCATAGTAGAGACATATCTTTACTACCTTCTACATATGGATCAAATATTGATAAGGGCTTTAAAAAAAAAAATGGGAGGAAGCACAGGGTTTAGATAAACTGTACCAGATCACTAAGTAACTTAATTGCAGAGATGACAATAGTACCTTGGGTTCAGTTCTGAGTATTTAGGTCCAGTTCCTTTGGGTCTCTAAAAAAAACATATACTGTTTCAGGTGAGCAACTGAACCTGAAGTCATACTATCCCAGTTCTTGAGTCACATGGGGTTTCACATTGGCTTTAAAACACTGGAAAAGTGGATGTGAAATAGATAGTTCTTAAAATATCAAATGAATGTGTGATACCAAGTGGACATGTGAATCAAATCCTGAGGAAGGATCTCTGGGAATTCAGCTGGGCATCCCTTGTACAGGAATGCATCCTGGCCTGCAGTATGTAATGCAAAATTTTAAATCAGAAGCACAGACATCAGAATGAAAACTGAGCCCTTAGTCTTAGCTCTAAATATCCTGACTGAAAGGCTTGCTTCTTAAATCTTAATTGTACTGTCACCAAGGCTTTGCATAAACTTCTTAGACATTTAGTTCTTAGAAGGTTCAATTATAAGTCTTTTCAAGGCTATTTGTCATAATATATGTGGGTTTTAACACATTTGTTAAGTAGTTCTTTGAGAAAGTCTGAGTGTAGTTGCTTTCTCTCTAGTCTCCATCATTTGTACAGTGTGCTTTTAGAAGAATTTATCCTCTGGATTTGACTCTGATTAATGACTTACACTCACAAAATGTTGTTGTAGTCACATGTTAGTACGTATCTTGCAACACCTGTTGGTATCTTGAGGGAATAAATATCAACACTTTGTTAAAACTATAAGATTAAATAATAGTGTTTTTCTTAACAGGAACCCTGGAGTCTGTGAAACACTGAAAGTCAAGTGAAATAAGTAGATGGTTGTCAAACCTTTATTTTGAATTTGATCCAACAAAAAGGGAAACTAGTAGAAAATGTCACCTGGGAAAGTTCTGCAACCTGTACTGAAAATGAAGGTGGATGAACTCTTTTTGTGCTGGTTGAGTCAGCCTGCAACTCAGCTGACACTAAAGGACTGCTTGAGAAGAATCAAGAATGAGGAGAAAACAGAGACTGGTAACGGAGACTCAGGAAATGGTAAAAATGAGAGGTTGGCTAATAAAAATTCCAATTCCACGCAATGCTTATTAGGAGATACCAGATTGCCTTTGATGTCTTTCAGTCCTCCTCAACTTTCTACTACTCTTCCACTGGCAACTCCTGCTAGCCAAAGGAACATTTCTAACGTTAGAGCAACACGTCGATCCTCAGGAACCAGAGTAGTAAGTTTGTTTCTTACTTATTAGTCCTGTCTGTTTAAATGGAAGAGCATTTTGTGTTTGTGGTATTGGCAAATTATGCAAGTAATTAGTTTTCTCACAGGAGGTGTTGGGAGTGGAGTGAAGGAGCAGCACTGAACATAAGATGTCAATGTTTGTGTGTCATTAGACCTAATGGCTAGGTGGCCTGAACTTTCGACAGACTGTCTTGGCTCCTTGCAGCTCTGTTACTACTTCTAAGCTTTACATGCTTGACACAAAATGAAAAATAAATTGTTTTCTATTTCCAGTAATTTTCTGTCAAGCAATATTGCCCTTGTTCTTTAAAACTGCACAGTGGAAAGCATCTTAAAAATTTCGTATCCAGTACAACTGATTAGATTTGGTATATCTACCCTGGTTTTGTGCTATAATTTCAAACATCATGCAATACCGATGTGTTGCAATGAATTTACATGTTATGTTCGCTTCAGTGTGCGCAGCATAGATAAGGAGAAGTCAAAACAGTGGTTCTTGTTTTCTGAAGTAGTGCCTCTCCAGTGCGATAAGGTTAGCGCTAGTATCTGTATTCTTGCATTTCTTCACAGGCATGAACAAACTAGAAGTGGTGGAAAAGCTAGAAATAGCCTTGTAATAAAAAAGTAGTTCTCAGTAATGTCCTTGTGTACACTGAGCAGTGTCCAGTGTCAGGGAGGGCCCATATTTAGAGTCGGAGAATGAAAGAGAAATAATTGTAAAAGCCAAAACTTGGATAGATAGGTCAGATAGCCATGACTAACCAGGTGTCATATGTGAAATACATCTCACACTTTATATTAAAAGAAAAATCTACCATTCTATCAGATGTGATAGACTACGAAGTCTATTTAGTTTATTAAATAAATAAATCACAGTTGCTGGATACTTCTTGTTTAACTTAATTTTGCTAAAGGTAACCCAAACCAGGTGTTGATGCTTCAGATTCCATGCTTTCAGTAACAGGCCCTTCCACTGTTAAATGTGTTCTAATTGTGGATAAATCCCTGTGGATAAATGCAATGTAATTGTTGATAGTCCCTGTTTGTTTGCAGTGTTATTTTTATAACACACTGCATTGACTGCAAATATTCCTTTGTCTAATGATACCAGGCACTATTGTCAGTACAAGACTCAAATTCGGCTCCGCTGAATCTCCATATTAACAAAGTAATTGTTTTGGTACTGCATGGTGCACTCAATGCTTGCTTTCTATGGAGGTCTTGATTTATAATAGACAATGTCCTCTATGCAAGAATGACTCTCTGTCCCCTGACCTGAGATTTTTTTTGTAATTGCAGTTCAATTCAATCTAATTTCTATCCCTTTTTCATTAATTGTAAAACCAAAACTGGACAGAAAATGATGTGGTGCCTGACAAAACTAAGCATTCCATATATGATCTGCCTGATATCAAAGGATTTGTTAAGAGGCATGCTGTTTCTGCTATAGGACTATAAAACCATATCATCTAATAGTACTGGTAAATTGTAAGTAGTCATCACTCTCAATCACTCTACATACTTTGGTTTCTACCGCAATGCACTGGCCAAACCTCCTGGTGTCCCAGGGAAGCCTGCTCAGGTTGGTAAGGATAGAGAGATTAGAGCTGAGGATGCTTAAGAGTATCAGTTACTTCTTGTCTGTTATTGGTGTGTATTGAATATATATACTTACCTTTTGACCCACAGGAGTAACAATGTGACTACTGTTTTGCACTAAAACATATAATCTGAAGTGTTGTCTTGATTTCAACAATACTCATTTTCAAATCTAGCTTGATAACTCGAAGTCCCCATTTAGTTTCAAAACATCACACTTCCAGTCTAGAGTTTGTCTAGATTGACTTTATAATAAGGGACTTGTATTTTATGCATAATCGCTAGCCAGACAGCAGGGCATGACAATTGATTTACTTATTTTTTTCTTTATGTTCACACCATTATGTTTCCTGTTCTAGTGCAATGTAGAAAGCAGATGCTCAGTTTATTCTTCTATTGGATAAAAGCAAGCAAAGGCGAGTTTCCATTAAAAGCCACTGTTACTTGATGTACTTGATCACAAACTCATGTACTGTAATTTCTCTTCATGTGTCTTGGTTGATCTCTTTAAGTAGATCCCTTAAAAAACTAAAAAAAGATTAATGAAGAGTAACATTTGTTAATTAATTGAAATTGTTTGTGTAGTGCTGAGAGAACACCTGGAAGGTTAGGTTGTTGGTTGGTTTGGGTTTTTTCCATGGAGTTGGACAGGGGGAAGTTTCCAAGCAATAAGAAATTTATTTATGGCTTTATTATTCAGCTGAACTGAAGATTCATCCAAAAGTTTCCTAATCTTTAAGAAGTGTAAATTATACTTGGAGCAGGCATCAGCTCTTAAAATACCACCAACAGTTGCATAATTGCATGTTCTGCCATGACAGTGTATTTTCTAATAGAAAGCAAAATATACCCTTTTTCTCATACATCCATAAACTACCTGCTGCAGTGTCAAAAGTAATGCATCTGGTTTTGTGCACTTAATCATGGTTCACAAATCAAGCAACAATGGTTTTACCTATCTCATTCGAGTTTAAAGTCCTTGTCTCATATCTATAAATGGAAGAAAATATTTCGGATAGGTTTTTTTAAAAAAGCTAGCATGTACTGTAGGTCCAGTAATACAGATTTAAATTCTAAATAGCAGTCCTAGAAAATGGTTAAAGTTAATGTGCTTAACTCTGTGTGCCTGAGGGTGATATTAGGAAAGAGCTTTTACATCCAGCCATAAAGAGCTGGAGAATTCTTTCTTTTAGGACTATATAAGTCAACTTAGGCACCGTCTTAATAAAATTTTTCTTATTGTATACAGGAATTCTCATAATGCAGCATACAATCAGTAAACTCATTTTGGCAGGCTACATTTTCAGTATCAGTGAGCTGAATCACTACATTTGATTACGGTTAAGGTTGCTGTACGCTTTTTCCTGTTTCTTAAAATGTTCCTGCAACTGTTTTGAAGGACACCAAACAATAAAGTTGCTAACAGAAAACTGCCATCCTCAGGTTATTTCTACCTAGAAAGTATGAATGTGTATTAAACAACGCTTTCATGCTACAGGTTTTTGTACTTGTTAGAAAAACATGTTTTGCATAATGGAGAGCATTCTTTGAACACCAGTCTTCAAACTTAGTTAATCTTGTAACACCTTAAACAGTAGCACATGAGCAAAACAAGTTGGTGTTCTGGTGGCAACTGTTAAACAGTGTTAAAAGTACTGTAGCTGACAGCTATTGTGTTCAAGGAGCTCTTTTTCAGAGGTTAGCTTGTGATTGAAGAGGGTTATATTTTTATCCAGAATTCAGCAGTTGCCATGTGTTCTTGCTGAAACACTAATGTCAGAGGAGAATTTGCTGTCTCTCAAGATCTGTCCAAAGTACTTTCTCAGATAATGAAAGAACCTATGTGGTCTTTCTGATGGACAAAAAAATGAGGTGCTTCAAACAGGAATTTGTTCATCTGGACAGGGGATTCAAAGTCAGGTTCTGGAATAACACTAATTCAGAGTAAACTGTTGGCTTAATCCACATGCACATTTTGAAATCTAGACAGAACTCTACCATGAAAATTCATCTTCTAGTGTGTTTTGGTGCAAGCTGAGAACAAACCAGTGTTTGTTTAGGATTTTTTTTTTCCTTTAGGAGAGGTACTTCACTTGCATGGTCACAGTGAGGTCAGTGTCTGACTGCATCCATTGTACAAACACTGTAATTGCAAAGTTCTGGTCATCTTCATTATGTGATGTGAAGTGCTTGCTAGCACTTAGTATTCTGCAAGTAGGCTTGTAATTTTTATGTACTAAATGTATTAAAATAACAAAATGAGAAGCATAGAAAAAGTCAACATTTAAGCTGAATATTTTATGAGTATATTGTTGTAAAGAAAATACATTCTAGAGCTGTAACTTTCAAACTTGAAGAATAGCTGCTGTAGCTTTCCTCTAACCCTTATCACTACTGTACATGGATTTAACAGTGTTTCTAGCACTCTAGATTATCTTAAACATATGGGGTATACACAATTGTACACTGTTCATCACATTGTCAAAAATGCCAGGCCTCAAGGCTTTTAAAAGGTGCCGCAGGCAAGATGTTTAATCCTAACCAGCTGGTGTGCAAGGCATCTGGGGAAACAATTCACAGAATTCCCTATGGGCATTTTGGGGGGTGGTGGTGCAGAGAGAATGTGATATGATCTGAAGTACTTCAAAGTTATTTTCTGTTTCTCTGCAGGGTCAGCCTTTGATACAAAGGTACTTCTTGGATTGGTTTCTGTATATCCTTTGCTTGATAAGCATACTATTCCTGCTTGTTATCCCATGGCAATTATAAAAGCTCATTGTCCCATATTTCTATAATTTGTAATTTTTTTACTATATTGCTGCATAGCTTTTTTTCATCACTAACATTCTTGCCAAATTTTTGTTACCAGTTAGTTGATTCAAATGGAGTGGTACTACTAGAATCCATTTTAGTCTAAAGGAAGCCTAGAATGAAACCTTTTAACATTGACAAAAGTTTGAGCGTAGTAACACAGTTGCTTTTTGGAACAAATTAGTTCTTCTGAGGATTTGAGTTAAAGGGTAGCTAGGCTTATACCTGTATCTGTTAGACTAGTGGTGGACTATTTCTATGTTCTGCAGGTGTGCTGTAGGTTTTTTGGGGGACCACCTTCTAGTACCAAAGAGAGAAACAATGCTCATAAAGCATGAGAAAAGTAGGAAGAATGACCGTTTGAGTCCTGCCAGCTTTTCACTTAAGTAGTCATTAAGCTTTGATGTTGGCCTTGACATTTCAAGTGTCTAGTCTTGTATGTTGTCTGCATCTGAATTGATACCTAGTATACCTTAATACTAGAAGCAATGTTAACTACTGCCCAGGTTACGTAAACTGTATTAGCACTGCACTACACACCAGATTGCACTGTGCAGGACTCAGTGTGGTCTAGCACATACACTCCCTAACTCTGTATTATGCAGTTAGTGATAATAGTGCCATGTCCCATCACTAAGTGGGGAGGATGGTGGACTTGGCTTCCAACTCAAGCCCGTGACTTAAAGGCAGACTGTAAATAACCTGGTATCAAACTGATGTACTTTTATGATGATAACAGGGTACTATGACAGATGTCAGCACTAACGTGTTCACAATAAAGCTCCTTCTATGGTGCCAACAAAGGAAGGGCAGCCAGAAGTTCATATTGAGGTCTGGAAGAGTGCAGCTATAGGTGTTCCTAGAAAATCATTATTAGTTTCAAGTGTGGTGAAATAATAGTAGTTAGCATAAGCAGCACTGTTGGTATGCTGTGGTATTCTTCTTAAGCTTTGCTGTACTGAATAGCTTCAAATAGAAGAATCGTTATCCTGATTAGAGAACTAGCTATTCATTTTATGTATAAATGAGAAACTGAAAGTTACTCACTGTTGCAGCTTCTTGGTAGTGCTCCTTATTCTAATTGCATCTTGTACTATGGGATATAAATATTACACTTTTCTTAACAATAGTATAAATTCTATTTACACATTGTGCTTTGTAGAAGAAATAGTGATCTTTTGTCCTCTTTCACAGTGGCAGTTGCACTTGAAAGAGAAGATATTTCTGTTCTACTGGAAACTCATAATATTTCTTATATGCTGCATCCAGTCCTAAGACATTTTGGCATTTCTAGTGCTGAAAAATTGAATTCAGGACTATATGTGGCTTTCTTCAAATTTAAAATTCACCTGAATCCTGACACAGGACAAATACAAATATTTGGCTTAAATTTATTAATCACAGGCACTCTCTCATGTGTGAGTAACTGTCACTTAAACGCAAACAAAAAAAGTTCATAGCTGTATGAGATGATTACTTACTTCCAGTTGCTTCTCTCTGTCCAGTCTTTCAAAACATTTAAGCTTAATTTTAACTTTACATCAGTCGTTTAAAGTTCATTCTTTTAACAGGTGGTCAGTCTGGGAGGAAATTAAATATTGATAGAGGAGATAGCTTTCTTTTTTTCCTTCAGTGATGCTTGAGAACCCATATTATATTTTTGAGAACCTCTCCATATGTCCTACACTTTCTTGCCCATCAGCAAGAAATAAGCTTGAGGCCAAAAGTATGTATGGTCTTAGTTCAGTACAAAATGATTAATGCAGTTCATCCAGTGAATTAGCTTGTCCACTGATAGACCTAGTCGATGACTGCAGAGAATTTTTCGGCACGTAATCTTATGTGAAAAATATACAAAATACCAATGTAATATCATATGGCTGAGTCTTGCAAATTTGGAGGCTTTGCACACACAACTGTCTTGAAAAATGCAATGAAAGTCAGGCAACTTAAGTAGCTGCATTGATTCAGTAAGATACCAGTTAACCGCTGTTGTTGTTTTTTGCAGTCCACAACAAATGGTTACTAAACTTAGTGCTCTAACTGTGGCATAATATGTAAATAACTCCTTTGTGTTGGGTTGGATTAGTGTGGTGCTCTTGTCTTCAAGTTAATCAGATGGTACTAATGTCTTGGTAGACAAGATTAGTTTGTATTCTGTGAACAACAGCTACAACTTAAAATGGGTCCATAGAAAGCTAACCAGTGATCAAGAGATGTTTTTAAAAATACTTCATGTTAGATGTGCCCTTTTTGCATAGCAATTACTATTCTATATAAAAAATAGCTAGAAACTATAGAGCCACCCGTGTACTGCTTCTTGACCACCAGTACTTGCAGGGATAAGGGACTCTGAGGGCTGTTGGGATATGTGCTTAAATAACCTTGTGCATACTGCTTAGTTTCATTTCATATGGAACTAGCCTTACATAGTTGTTCCATGCAGATCTTACTAGAAACTTTGGCTGACTTCAGGCAACAAATGAGATGAGTTGGAAGACTACAAGGAGGCTTTTACATTTGGAGAAATCTATAAGTAAGGAGAATGCAGGGAAAGACCTTATGAGTGGGTGACAAGGGAAACATTGCAAAATATCTGTAAAATGGAGTTGTAAATGTGCCCACCATGAACAAGGTTTGATTGGACCTTCTTGATATTATCTTTACAAAACAAGGCTTGTAGAGCTTATGAAATGGCTTAACTTGATCTGGTTTTAGAATTTCCAGAACCAGGAGAACAGTTTCTGAACAGTTTTATTCCTTTAGAAGCTAGATTTGTATTGATAAACAGTTAATAATCTATATTCTATAAACATTTCTACAAGAGATGATCAACACTGATATATCATAAACAATCTTCATCCTTGTGGCATACTTCATTGACTAAGAAATAAAGCAAACTATTTGAAATTAAGTAATGTTAATCACTTAATGAGCTAGGTTGTTCTTACTTCTGTCTACTAATAGTCTTCATGGATAGTCATCATTTACAGCAAATACTTTTTTAAAGACTTCTGTTGTAACAAGATTTTAAACTAAAGATCACCAATTTTGTTGTCTTACTTGCTGTTAACACGCTAAAGAATACCTCCTAAAATTTTGACTACTTGCTTATTTATCAAGTAACAAAGTTAAGCTTAGTATTTTAGAAAGATCTTCTAGAATGTTCAGAAAAATATTTAGACTTCACATCAAGATTTCCAGTGATAGAGAATGAAGGAAATTGCTAGTCAAGAGTAGCGTTGCTGTTCTGGCAAGGTATTTGTGGTGATATACCTCTGAAAGTTGTCTTATTACTGAAGTCTTAGTTTTTCATGTGTAACAGGTGGCCCCTTTAGTTATCATACTGGAAGCTAAAGTTCAGGTGATTACCAGTGACCAGCTTCTGTGGTTTGCTTTCTTTCTTTGTTTTGTCCTTTACCACTGTACCCTGCTTGCAAGTTTGAAAGTGCACGACTCTTCATTTAGCTCTGTAGAAACCAGTGTAGTTTCTGTTGCCTCTCCATTTCCTATATGAGCAATGATTTCATACTGGTACATGATCAACACAGTAGCATTAGTTCAACAGTAAGTCTCTACAGAAGTTCTACCAGAAATCCCATTGTTGATTGGTAAAGTACCATTTTGCAATCTTACTGACTTGTAGAACAAAGTCTATATTTTAGACTTTCTGATTTGTTGGTTTTGCTTTAAGATCTTTGGTGAGGGAAATATCAAGAGAAAGCATAAGCAAGATGTCCTGCAGCTGTCACTAGCTCAAAATTATTGTCTTGTGATTTCAGGGACTAAATTACATGTTGTGTTAGCCTGTGATGCTGGAATTAAAGTAGTGGTTTTACTTTCATACACCAATCATTCTAGTTTTGGAAATGATGAAATTTCAAGATATAAATATGTTTTTGAAAGGCTTAATTGAAAATTCAGTTCATGTCAAAATGCTGAAGTACTGAACAGCTGGTGCAATGTTTAAGTTGCTGGACAGTTATAAAACACTGTCATTCATGTTCTTTATACCAGATTACTCTGTCAACTTCTAAATTGAGGTGACACAAGGTAAATAGCAACCTAGAAATGACTAAATATCCAAAATGGCCTGTGTGACTTTGAAGAGTTGCATAAGGCATAACATTAGACTCCATTATAAAAGCTGCTGTCTCCTGCAGGAAAATCTCAGTGGCATTCCAAATCAGCCTGAACTGATCCTTCATTTCAACCTATTCTGCTATTCAGAGGCTTAGCTTGGTAAACTTACAGATGTGTATGTTGTGGACAGTGGCTTGCTCTGTGGGTAGTCTCTGTAGCATCGTGGTTCATCTAAAATGTAAAAAACCAGCATCTTATTAGAGCAAGTGTGACTTTAATTTGTATTATCCATACTAGATATTTTGCTTATGTCTTTTGCTGTTTAATAGCCATCTCAGCAGCATCAATTTGGGTGTCCCTGGTTTTCATGATCTGATGAATAGGGTCATCTGAAGATCATGAATAGTAAATAGGCTTCACCCGTAGAACACCATTCCAGCAAGCTGTTTCCATTAAAACTCTGTTTATGCTATACGCAAATAAATAAAATATAAACTGATAATGTTTTGCTGAGATGGCAGAGAACATGAGAACTGTTCTGTAAGGAATATAAAATGTCCATTAACTGTCAGGCTTCAGTTTTATAGTATCTAGTGTTGGCGCTTGCTGAAGTTAGTCTGCCAGATGCAGTTAGCAATCTAAAAAGGCCCATGCTATGTCTTTGGAGTCCAGGCAGTGTAATCATAGCAAGGTGACATGTATCTTATCTTGCTTATCTGATAACAGCCCATGGCGTGCTGTACATACATGGCATTCTTTTGGTAATGTGCAGAGAATCTGATCAGCCCATCCTTCCTGGGATACCAACATGACCATATATCTCACCTCTAACTGGTGTCTTTTTATTCGCTGTCTTGCCTACTAAAAATTCTGGATTCTCTCAGCAACTGTGGAAAGAACTTCCAGGCATTGCTCTGTCTAATCCAGGAGTAATGGAAAATTCAAGTAATCATTAGAAAAGGCACGCACATGCAAGACTTGTTTTTCAGTTGTCTGCATGTTCTATGGGGGAGGCATTGCATCCTCCAAGAAAAAAAAAAAATGCATCTAGATCCAGATTTACATGAACTTCCTTCAAAGGCCAAAAGATTAGTTTCTCCCTGTGAAGATAGATTTCTTAATTAAACAGTCACAACAGCTAGCAGTTCATCAGTGTAGCACACCATACTCAAAACACTCGCAGTAACTTTAAAGCAATCAGTTTGTGTAGCTGGTAGCTGGGTATAAGCATAACTTGATTCCTTCTGTGATCTACACATTACAGACTTCATCTCCCTTGGGTTTTGTCAGTGTACTTCTGAAAAGGGGTGACTTATCCAAAGGAGAATTAGGGATGGATAGTAATACTTTGTTATTCTGTTCATCTCAAGTGCATTGTCCTCTTGTTCTCTTTCCATACAGAGCAGTTAGGAATGGGAAGTTACTAGCAAGAAGCAAGTTAGCATCTGAAGAACTGGGAAAACTGATTATTTGGGGACCCATTAAATCCCTTTCCTTATCCATCAGTGTAAGGATAGATAGGTTTCAACCTTGTGCATTCTTATTCCAGGATAGTCGGGGGTTTTGAAAATGAAAATAAAAATAAATATTTGTGAATTCAATATTGAAAAATCAGTATCAGTAAATTTCTCCCCACCCCCAACTGGGTCACCTTGTCAATAGATGTTCATATTCTTGATTGCTTAGGCAGTTATATGGATGAAAAGCGGACTTTTCTTTGCTACTTTTCATTCATTCTTGTATTTTCCCATTCTCTAGACGTTTCATGTTTTATAGTACCTACTCTACTAAAATTCAAGGCCAGTAAATCTTGCTATGTACTGTAGTCTCCTGAGAAGGGAGTGTTTTGTTTATTGCTCCTAATATTGTAAAATAACACACTTGGACAACTGAGACTAGTCCATTGCTATAAAGAGGTTTTCCCCTGCAAGGGCCTTTTTGAAGACTTTGGAAAGAACTCTAAAACTCCCTCTAAAGAGAAGCACTATCGTTCTTCATTCATTTATCTAGACTATGTCAACACTGGGCATTGCTATATGTAGTGGTAAACAAAGGTGTTACCATGCCTGCCTAGGTTGTCTTTTCTCACTTTGTAAGTCATAAAATCAAATCTGACTGAGATGGACATTACCTTCTAATCTTTCCCCTTGGTTTTCACTCAGTACCTTGCAAACTACTGTTACAACAGTAATCCACAGGCTACCAGTGGCCTGCAGTGGTAAATTAAAGGTCTGCAGACTAATGTAAATAATGCTTCTACTCAAGGAGCATTTTGTTTACTGAAGTGCAATGTCACTTGCATCTACTATTATGCAATGCATTTTGCAGAAATTGGGTTAGGTTTGTTAGTTCAGTCTCACTGTGGAGCTTTGATCTAAGGAGTTAGGAGCCAATTAATTATCAAATGCCTAATATTTATGCAAATAATGGGGCATATCTAGTTCCAGCATCTTTCAGTGTATCAAAGGCCAGGTATGGGCTGTCTGGTCTACAAATAACTCTTGATAATATTAAATAATGGTGATAGTCTAGTCACAATTTTTTGTGAAGACTGAGGAAAAAAATAACCTAGCTTTTCAGGGGGTTTTGTATTGTTTGCTTGTTTTCTTAGTCTAGCAAATAATTGCTGCTTTCATTTGTCTGTGTGCTGGTATATTTATGTAACTTCTTCTTTGTCTTTCTTGCCTCAGTAGCTGTGTTTTACTTAGCATCACTAGCTGCTTGACTTCTTTTTTTGTTTATATCTTCCTGAACTATTTGCTTGTACTAGTAGTGCCTTTTTTCCACTTTAAACATCTGGAACATACCTTTAGTACTAAGTTAGGCTGTTTCATCTTTTTTCTGTATTGAGAAAGATGCTACCTTGCCTTAGTTATCTTCTCTTACTTGCTCTGTTCTGCCCCTCACTAATCACTTACTTTTCGAAAGGGTTACACTAGTTGCCTAACCCTTTACATTGACTGTTGTGGCTATACAACAGTTCTCTTTCCACAGTTAATCCAGGACCCACTCTAATTTCTGCAGCATCGCAGGCTGAGAGATTCTATTAGGTTGCACACTGTTGCCATTGGGCTTGCTCATTCAGCTTTATTTAAACTGTCTCCAAAGACCAAACAGACTTTCCATCATCTTTGTTCACATGTTACTCGGTTGAAGACCGGACACCAGCAACTAAAGGTTTTGTATAGCTCAATACATCTTATTACATATTTAACTTATTTTCTCAGAAGCTTCCTGTATGCTGGGATGCTTTTTTTCAAAGAGTTGAGGTCAGTTCCCTGTAACGTCTTAAGGCTTTAAATCTACTGTCGGTACATGCTTCTGACAATAAATTGCATTTTTGTAGACAAATGCTTAAGGTTTTTTGAGGTATTCTTCAGGTTTCTATTTCCTCCACATTACCCAAAATATTAGTGATCCTCATCTTTGTCTCATTTGAATACTTTTGTGTTAAAGCCACGTAACCATTACACTGCTATTGTGTATGTTCAGATCTCTGTTAAAGTGGTAAACTCTTTAGCCACGGTCCCTTGATTCAGATCCATTCATAGTGTGTATCTTTAGCTTTGGAAGGAAGCTCTGAGTATGCATCTTCCCCTCTGTTTATCTAGCTAATAATAAGCTGCCAGGATACTTGAACAGCTTTATGGCTGGCATCCAGCCCTTCACCCAGGAAAGGATTTTGCCTTAGCTTTCACTGGAGAGAATTCAGATTCAGAATAAATGTAACACTATACCTGAACACTCCTAGTTCAATCTGGATGGAAGCTGACTTTCCCTTTCCCCTGTGGCTAATTCATGACTGAAAAGGTTAAAACAGGTCTTAGGGAGTTGGTCACCACATTGCTTCACAAATGCTCAAGCTCCTTAAATGTGGCAATACAAAACCCTTTTCCATTCAGATGGTGGAGGTGATTAATAGCTGCCAGTGTACTTACCTCTCAGTGTATTGCAACTAAAGGCTCAATTTCATGTAGGTTCCTCATATATTGCAACCTGTGAACTTTTGACAACTGTACTGCATACATGTGTGTAAATGACCACTAGGTGTGAAACCAGACTAGTGACAATAGTGCTAAAACAATATTAGGCTAACAGTGGGATTGACTTAACATCTACCTCAGGCAGTGAAGTAATATTATGACAATGAAATGCTGAATATTCAAAATACTGAACATACTGTGCTGATTAAGTGATGATAGACTCTGAGCTCCATTTGAAAAAAAGGAGGGATATCTGCAACTCTTCAAAATGGAGTTCAGAACACTGATTTCTTACTGAGTCTCCTTTAGCAGGTTCAGATGAACTGGAGCTCCAGTCTTCTAGGTTAGCTCTCCATGTCTCAGTCATCTTAATGACATACTACAGCCACCTCAAACAAGGCAATGAATGTAGTAGTGAATGGGAGTGCATCACCTGGTAAAAAGGGGTGAAAATAGAAAGCAATTTTGGTGAGAAGATACCTTTCCTTACTTTAAGGCCTATTTTGCCTGAACTGAAATGTCTGCCTTGCAATACAACCTTCCTGACCTTCCCCAGACATCTTGGTCTGGAACGGGTATCTGTAGCCAGAGTAGGATTCTTCTCCTACTCTAACACCTCAGTCCTTCGTCTCAAGTTCCAGGCATGCTGCTCTGCTGTTGTGTGCTGTGCACCCAGCTCCGGGCTGGCTTCCCTGTGGCCCAAGGGTTATCACAGGTTAGTTGATTTGATCTTCCTAAAAGACAGTGACAGCCAGTTTTGCTCAGTGCAGTTTGATAGTCTGGTCGTGCCAACCACAACATGTCTGACTCTTGCCTTGTCAATTCCTTTCTTGTTCTCCGACTTCCGAAAGAAATAAATATCTTCATAACAAGTTGCAATAAAGAAGCAGGGGAGGGAAACCAGATACTAAATTAAAAAGAAGAAAACAGGCGTTTTGTCGTCATTTATTTTCTAACAATGTGTGTTAAACTGAAAAGGATCTAATTAAGACAAATCCCCCCCTCCCTAGAAGTGTTCAAGGCCAGGTTGGACAGGGCTTTGAGCAACATGATCTAGGAGAAGGTGTCCCTGCCCATGGCAGGGGGGTTCAAACTAGGTGATCTTTAAGGTCCCTTCTAACCCAAAGCATTCTGTGATTCTATGAAATAGTGTTTCACCAGTACTTTTTAATAGTTTTCTTCTTAATCTTATGAGGATATTTACTGTGGGATTTTAACATATTGTTACGCGACAGAATGGCTATGAATGGATGAATAGGGCTAAAGAGTATAGATAACACAGCATGGAGGTGAAATAATGCCATCCAGTAAGAGAAATCTCGAAAGAGTTGTTTTAGTGTTTCTTGGGCTCTGTACATCTTTGTGTAATCAAGAAAGTGGCCTTATTTAAAGCCTGAGGGATGAAAACAGAGTAAGACTGGCCAAATCTCTCCTTTTATGCTGTTAGTAACTAAATTTGTGCATGACAAGGTACAAATACTAAATGGGCAACATACAAGTATCTTAGAGAATTTGGGGGTATTAACAAGTGTTCACGGCTTGAAATGGAATAGCAAGAGTTGCCATACCCATAACTGTAATGGTGATATTTGAAAAAAAAACTTCATCAAAATAGCATCATTACCTAAAGATTGCTATGGTAAAGGTATACACATTTATAATGTGGAAACTTCACCAGTTATCAATTAATGTACCTAAAACTGCAAAGGAGGAAGGACGGAAGGTCATTTTCACTTCCACAAAAGCTTATCAGATTTCTGTTTCTATGAAGAATATTGCTGTAGACTAAAACATGGCCTCCCCATAAAATGTATCTGAGATTCAATAAACTGAAAATAGAGTGGTAGCTGACTAATGTTAGTGCTACTGAAATGTGACAGGTATGCAATCTAGTATGTGGATGTTAATGTTTATAAAACTCCTATTTAAGAAAAAAAAATTTCTCCTGTCAACTTTTTTCAGACTTGGTTACATCATTGATATTTCTAATGTAGCTTTTCTGTAAAACATGATTTAAAGCAGCATTTCATTGTGGTAACATTTGCCTCATTTCTGCTACTGCTTTCTGCCTTAGCATTTGAATGATTAGATTCATGCAATACAGTAACAGATCTGGATGAATGTAAAAAAAATCTATTTCACTAAAGTATGTGAGCAACTCTGAAAGTCCATCTGCAGCTTTTTCTGTTACTGCCTTCATTTTCCCAGCATAATAGGGTTCCTGCTAAAGGACTGAAGAGCTTAAAAGGAATTTAATTGCTGTGTAACAAGCCTTATCCTTTGGTGAGGTACTTTATTGAAGCTAGACAGTGAGTGTTTTGTGACAGAAGGAAAAGCTGAGGGGGATGGGAGGAGGAAGCTATGAAATGACCACGGCTGGCCTCTCTGCATTCCTGTAAGGCTTGCTTTTTTAAAATTGGAAGCTGCTTTTATAGATGCTCCTCCAAACAGGTTTGTTTTTTTCCGTACTGTCCCATTTAGACTTTGGAATGCGTGTATGAAAGGGCAGGCCCCCAAAGTGACTTTCCAATCTGTTTTTGCGATTCCAGCCAAGTTCCCTTTAATGTATGGAGCAAGTGAAGTTGAGCTGACTCTTATAATATCACAGAACTCAGGCGCAGCTGCTGCTTTAAGTGGCACTGTGTGACAGTACAACAGCTCTGCTATTTACTGGGACTCAAGTGCCTGGACTGGCACACAGACATTATATGAAATCCGAAAGCATGAGGATAAAGGAGATTTCTTTGCGGCAGGATCCTGATCTAAGAAAGGAGTTGGCATTGCTAGCTCGAGGATGTGATTTTGTTTTGCCTTCTAGATTCAAGAAGAGACTGAAAGCTTTTCAGCAGGTCCAGGTTTGTCTTTCCATTCTTATACAATTAAGTTATTGTTGTCAGTTGTACTTTTACAACCACACAAACTGCAGAAAATTCATGAAAGTTCATCCTGAACTAGCAGGATTTTGATATTGTTCCATACATGATGATTTCTTCTGTGTTTAGAAGACTGTGCAGGTAGCTTTCTGCAAACAAAAAATGAGTTTACCGAAGCATGTAGCACAAAGTACGATGTTCGCACAGAGGAATATGCAGTGGAAAATTGCACTTAATGCTACTAGACTTAAAGACTCTTTTCCTTAATCTGCATAATCATAATTGCATGCATCTTCCCAGCGGTTTTAGTTTACCTTTTACTGAAACTAGGCATATAAAATACACTGAAATAGACTGTAACCTTACTAACTCAAACGAATGTTAAAAGGTGTTTTCATACTTATATGATGATCCTAAATTCCTTTAGATTATTTTTATTTTGGATTTTGGATGAGATCAGTTGTTGCTACATGGTTCACACATGTGCCTCTGCTGTTTTGCATCAGTGAGTTAAATCCACCATTTTAGTGAGCTCATAATTGAGAATAGAAGTATTTGAAACATATAATTAGAAGGAAAACTACTGATAGAGTAAATGTTCAGAGAGATTATCCTTTGGGAGAGGGGGAAAAGTGTACAACTGTTTTATTGGAGAAACTGAAATTTGGCGTTTCCTCAAACATGCTTAACTTTAAGGCTTTTGGTGGTATGTGAAAGCATTCACTTTGTCCTTACCTCACCCTCACTTCTAATTCATGTACTAAAGGTATATTTGTGATGGTATCTGTGCATTTTTTTTACCCTTTAATTAAGGAAAGTTTAGCAGTTGAATAACAATTACATTATCTTAGGATTTCTGACTTCTAAAATCATTCTAAATATAGCCTGCTACTTAATTTTGAATTCAGTGCACTAGTGTCCCTTTCAGGTGACCTTCAAGAGAGGGCCATAGAGCCCTATGACCCTAAAAAGGTGTTAGCTTTCTGTCCTCTACATTACTATTTCAAATTTGTTTCAGCTGAGCTATATAAGCAATGTTTACTCCTTTGTGCAAAGCAGAATGCAAGTGCTGACCCTGCTGTTCTATACCATTCAGCATAAACTTGTGAATGAAAGGATTTTATGACTTCTGTGCTGAACTGGAGACAGAGAAGGAAACTTGTTGACTAGAGACAGCAGGAAAAGAAAATACTATCATAAGTACTGAAAAGTAGCAGTATCCGTTAATATTTTGGCACCCCAGAGCATGAGGTGAGTTTAGTCTAGTCATGGCATCCTATTGTAAACAAACACACTATTACCTTGTGTGGTGCCCCTCAACTTGATCTGTCTTTCATCGAATGATAGTTGGATCACTTGCACCTTTACAGAGCTTTTTTTATGTCGAGCTAGAAAACATCTTGACGTAGTATGGTAATGCATACCTACAAGCAACTATACTTCAGAAAACAGCTTGTCTAATCTGTAGGGTTTTTTCGGGTTTTTTCTGGTTCAGCATGCTGCTGGCTACAAATGTACATTGCAGACAATGAACAAATATTTTTCATTTTTAACCAGACTTGCACTTCATGGGTAAATGGCAACTGTAGAATAATGTATGTTAAAAACTTAATTATGTTATAAACAAAATTCTTGGGCAGAACAGAAATCTGATGTCCTCAATTTGATATAAGGTATCTTATCCAAGGTTCCTTTTTTTAAGTGGTACTTTGCTTCAACTTCATGACTTTAAGGAGACCTTTTGAAAGTACCTTAAAAAAACCAAAATATGAGTGCTGATAATGCTTGATACAGAAGGTGATGGACATTCTTTATCTTCATGGTAATGTTAATTTCAACTTGTCCTCACAGGTTAGGTACATTTCAAAGAATAGCTATTCATCATGTACATAATCATTGAAGAAATTTCATGTTGAAATTAAAGATTGCTTAGAGTTTTTGTAGAATAACTTGAAAATTTTTTCCTCATTTCAGTTGCTAAGCTTCATTGCCATTGGAGTTTACAACCTCGTGCACCACTGCAATATTTGCTTTCAGACAGAACAGTTCATGAATATGATGTAAAATTAGAATGCTAAAATCAAGCAGAAATGGAAGCCAATCTGTTCTTCTATACTTCTGCTACACTCATAATTTTTCATATCCATGCAGTTTCTATAGCTTGTTAAACAAATGGCAGATTCTTGAGAGGTTTAATGCTGTTAAAGCTAGCCTCTAAAATAAAAAATGAGTAATGGTAGTGGATGGTGAGATAACATGTGGCTCAACATCTGCTTTGAGGTGGGTTGGAATGACTGGGTCTTCCACGGGTTCTAGGAATTCTAAGGCAGTGCCTTTTTGCATAGAGCCATGGAAATAATCTGTGTAGGTCATCCCCTGTGTTTTGGAAGGGGCGGTCATTGGAGTGTAACAAATCAAGTTTCATGAAAATCTTTAAATAGACAACCAGTAGTGAGGTGGGTGGCTCTGGAAAGTGGTAGAACAGGCTGTTTCTCAGTGGTTGCATTTATTAATGAAAATTGATAAAACTGAGCAAAATAGGACTTTCTGGAACGATCAGTTTCTCAGAAGATAAAACAATACACAACTGCTAAAATGTTCTCTATTACTTTGGGGAACTGAATTTTTTAATAGATAACTGCATAAAACAGAGTTTCAGTCTATCTTCTCCTGATGTCGGTTCTAAGAAAGACCTTTCTTAAGTAATTTAACACCTACAGAATATAGTGAACTGGAAATGCAGCACTTGAAGAGGCACCATGTCCATCTTGCTCATCAATTTCTCTGAAACTTTGGAGGGAGAAGAAACTATCACCATGTCAAATGTACTGGCAATTTAAAGATGTGAACTGAAAGGCTTATTATCTGCTGATAGCTGAGCAGTGTTTTAGCCAACAGCTGGTGACATCCCTACCTGTCAGAGCTGGAATATAAGCAGCATCATTATCCAGGCTATGTGAGGAAAATATGTCTGAAGTTGGAAACAAAATAACAGAATGGAATACATCTTTGTACAGTGACATGCTTATACCCATGTAAGTCAGTGTTAGCCAAACTAGGAAAATAGGTATTTTTTGCTACTTAGATGCCACACCATGTTGTAAAATAGTTGAGTTCTAACTTTAAAACTAGACTTTCTTAAAGTCACATAAATCTGTGCTGAATGTGATCATTTAAAAAAAAAAAAAAAAGGGAGGGGGGGAAAGAAATGCTGGCCTAAATCTTGAATTAATCCTCTGAATGTCAGTGCCCAAACTAAGTGCTGGGGTATTTTCTGATACTTGAGCTGCACCATGCCTTTATCTGCTGTTACTACTTGGTGATTCCTGTAGTTGCATGTGTCACACCTCAGTGTGGAAACGGAGAACTGCTAGTTCCATGACCACCTGTTAATGATACTAAATGCTGCTTACACATGCTATTTATGTCAGCTGTATGAGAAATATTTCTTCAACTTCTGCAGTGTCTCACAAGAGTTGCTTTCCTTCTGAGTGAAGTAAGTTTAGACATCAGTGCCTCTTGTTCACTATTGCACTCCTCTGTTAGAGAAATGCTTTATAAATGCTGTGGCATGTTCAAGACGGCAACAAATACAGAGCCTGTAGGTGCTAATGTGTGCTGGGCTAGTGTGTAGTGCACTGATTTTTCCAGTCATGAAGATAACCTTCCCAGTTGTGAGGTAAAATGAATTTTAAAAAGTTTGAGGCAGTTGGTTTTACAGCTATAGTCATAGAAGTAGGTTTTGTAACAGCTAGAGATCTCTGGCAGGCCAGCTTTCCTACTAGCATCAATTTTTCTTTTTTAACATCATTTGGAGACCTTTTAACACCACAGAGGGTGGACCTGATACCCGTTTTTACAGAATAGTTTTACATCAAGCACACAAAGGCTTTTTTTAAAGAACAAAACTCGAGTGTTTGCTGGGAGGGGGAGGGGGTGGAATGGAAATCTCATTCCGACTGTAGCTAATAGTTACACTTGATGCTGGTTTGCTGATATAATGCAAATTTCCTGCAGTGGATGCCAACATTTAAGATAGAATGAAAATATCTAAGCTGCCTGCTGAGACTGTCTAGTTAAGATGAGAGGTTTTCCATAAATGGTCCCTTGCTAATGGATTGCTAGGTCTTAAGCCCTTGCCTCTTAAAGGAAGCTGTAAGCAAACAAAAAAGTAGGTTTTTACCACTTCCTGCAATGGAGACTCCTGGTTCAAGCTTAAAATGTATTGATTGCCCTGTGGTAGCAGCTTCTGTACCTGCTTGTGGCTGGTAACAAATTTATGCAAATGTATACTGTTTCTGTGAAAAAGCCAACATGGTGCAAGTTTGTTACAGCATACTTTACTTGCATGCATGATTTAAGCGTCTCTGTCAGTTCCCTCTGCAGCTAAGCTTTTTGACCCAACAATTCAGACATTGAAGAGTTCCGATTTATTTATTTTTCCCTTGAAATGAAAGTTTCACTAGTCTTTTCTCCACTTTAACATACCTTTATAGCCACTAATGCTACTAATAGCAGATGTTCTATAACTCTTGATGGTAGTACTTTGTATGCAAGAAAGCCTGAAAGAGTTTGGCACATCTTCGTATAAAATATCATTCAACTTTTACAGGATCAGAGGGATAAGGGATTGGTTTTGCAATTGTCCAAATAGGAATTTGTTGGATCATTGCCAGACAAGAAGTCAACAGAATACTTGCTCCAACTGTTGACTCTGCAGCTCAGTAACAAAGCTGAGCTTGTTGATATTTTTCTTGTTGGAGTGGATTTTTCCTGAGCTCAATTGCATTGAGTGATTGAAACTTGTTTTGTTGTAAACATGGAAGGATGAGGAGCTATTGCAGAGTTTAAGAATTAAGTGGATGTCTGTCTTAGCCCTGTTTGTTACTTTTGATGTTGAACTGATGGCCTGTCCTGACAAGAGCTGTTTTCTGTAGACAAATGTTAGAATTGCCTCAGGTGTAACTGACTGTCAGTTTTTTCCCCCCATTAAAATGATGTTTAGGCAGTCATGACTCCTTTGCAGGTAGAATCCCAGTGTGGTCCATTGGCTGTGTACAATCAAAACAATCATGTACTAGGAGGATCTTACCAGCTTGTCTCCTGAAAACAGCTGGAGTAACAGAATATACTGATAAAGAATAGGAGTACTGATTTAACCTACAAATATTTTCTGAGAAAACTGCAACAATGTGACAAACTGGATGTATTAGTGACTTGATTTGACATAATTCATAAAATGGACACTGACAACTTCTCACAGACAGTGACTAATATTTTTGCACCATTTCGGTCTTATCATAAAATGTAGAAGTTACACTTCACAGGCTATATTTTTCTGAAGAATCTTGCTTTCTTTCCACTTTATAATCTGTATCTCTTTCCTTTTGTAAATTTGGCACAGGGCATGTGGAGGGGAGAAAAGTATTTTCACTGGTCAGCCACAGCAAACTGTTAGAGGATCCTATCTCTAAAGCCTTTGGTAAAAGTTTTGTCAGCCAATAAAGCAAGTTACTGATGGACATGCCTGTAATATGCAAAGGTCTTGTGCTTATGGCTTTGGCAGGGAGGTAACTACCTCTTCCTTTTTCCATTCCATCCCCACCCCAGGGCCTTTCTGAATAAATCATTAAATTCTTTAACTGTGTTAACTGGAGTTAGAGTTTAACTTCAGTTAACTGTATTACTGGAACTTTCTTGATGCTGAAGCTGTGTGACTGTACAAAAACCCAAACTTATGCAGCCATGTTTGGAGGTGTTTCTACAGCAATAATGCATTTGCAACAGCATCCTCCAGTTCCCAGCAGGACTGCATGATTTGTCTATGTCCGCTATACCAAATTGCAAATCAGGAGAATCCTGGTATTTCCAAAGTCTGAGTTGTAGAACTTGGATAGGAGATCTGTTAGTGCAGCATATATCTTACTGAAAGTGAGAAGATTGGGAAATACATGCTATAATGGTTAGGTATCACGCAGAAAAGTGATGCTTATTTATCTCAGATGGAGAGTTCAGTCTTCACTGAACTAGTGAAAATCAGGTTTTGACCATTTGAAAGTTTTCCAGTGTTTGCTTGATTAATGCATGCTACTTTTGTGTGTGTGTGTGTGTGTGTAATATCACTTGTCTGTGGTGATCATTTACACATGTTTTTAGTTGAATGTTTTAATTTCAATATGCAAGATGATGTGTATGGAACTATACATAAGTGTATGTATAGTTTTGGGTGGAAGCTTTTCCTGGATACTACTACCTACCGTCTCCTACATGAGATTTAACACACTATCCCAAATAGGTTTGTGTAGATGGTCCAAAGTTTGCATGCTCTGCTGAAATACTGGCTTTCTCTTGTGGCTCATTTTGTCTGTTTCAATATGACTTTGTTAAATTAAAGGGGGAAAAAGTTACTGATAGTTGTGCCACTCTCAAAAATTTCTGAAAGAATGCTTTAAGCTTTAGTAAGACTTTCAAGAGATGGCCTTTACCACAGCACTTTCACTCAAACTGGGTGGGGTGCTTCTTTCCCTAGCTATCATGCAATTAAGAGTAACTAGCTGAACTACTTCTTACTCTGCTGTCTTGAGACTTAAAATAAGGGGAGAAATTAGCTTCAGGTAACAAACAACTAACGATCTTTTTTTAACATCAGAATCAGAGGTTACCATACAAACAGTATTTCAGTGACAAAATAGACCTGAATTCTAATTTGCCAATAAGCTGAATTTTTCAACATTGTAAAATGAATGTAGGCTTTTATCCCTGCCACTTGGTAGCCAAGGATACTCTAGAGGGATTGATGTTTTGCTGTTGAAGTTGATGTTTGCTCTCAACATGGACCACATTAGTGGTGAGTTACTACACTAAAGGTGCAGTAGAATTTGATACTGAGTGATTGGGAAAAAAAAAAAAAAAACAACAAAACAAAAAAAACACCAAACAAAAAAAACACCACACCATACAAAGCAACTAACTCTTCTGAACTTTCTATTTGTAGTTTGGCCACCAGTTGCCAAACCAGGAAGGGTTTCTCCTGACTCAGGTTGTCAGTGGACAGAAGAGAGAACAGATCAGTTAGATTCACCATTTGTTTTATCTTAAGAGTAACAGTGTCTGCACTATGAACTTCTGAACACAATGAGCTTGACGTATGGTTAAGCCAAATACACAAAAGGTTATCCATTCTTAGAGCTGTTTTTATATGCTTATAGCAAATAAGAAATTGAATATATTTTTAGGCCGTGGAACTCTAGTTCTAACTCTATCATATTTTTCCTTCCTTCTGCAAGTTGTAGTGCAAGTTTAGGCCCCTGGACTCCTGACTGCTCTAAACCTCACTGAATCTCTTGATTTGCTTAAGGAATTGCTGCTTGCTGGGATATTTCAATCCCAGAAACTCAGGGTACTTTAATTCTGCCTAAATAGGACAGAGCAGTGTATGGCTCTGTCTCTAGGATAAAGTGGCTTAGTGTTGAGGGTTATCATTTGCATTGAATCACAAGACCAAATCACTGTAGACTTTTGTATACAAATAGGCTTGAGAGTAAACTGCCAAGAACATGCATAAATGAGATGAGAATGATAGCAGCCAATATGTAAAACCAAGATGAGTGCACAACCTGGCATGCAGGCAGGAGACTCCCAACATATTTGTCTGGTTGAAATGTGAAGGTGAGCATGGAATTGCTAACTGGAACACAGGCTGCATTGGGAGGGTTGCTGAACCTTCTCGCTTGTGTTAGCTCAGGTGACCAGTATGTATAGAATCAGAAACGGTGTAGTTTGAAGTAATTTTTTTCTTCTAATGGCATATGGCTAGAACTTTATGGAAAAGTGTATTTTGCATTTCCTTCCCCTCACTGTAGCACAAATTTTAAGTGACTACAGACCAAACTGGATTAGAGAAATGATCTGAGTTAAGGCTAACAATAAAAGTAAGCTAGTCTAAAACTGCATCAGGATTAAAATTAATAAATTTTTATCTCTTACTGTCAAAAGGAAAGAGGAGTGTGTGTTATAAAATTAGTCTCGTAGCACATCCAAAACCAGCTGCCAGACAGTGACTGGAGGATAGTAAACTGAAGTCTGGGATAGGAAGAAGCAACTTGGGACTAAAATGTTAGTTGCCAGAGGAAAGACTTTTGCATATATACCCCAACACCTGTTTTTAGTGTTGGTTCATTTTCTGTAGGTGTCTTTGTGAGCTTGATCGTTCATGTATGTCTTAACTTTCTAAGTTAGGCAAGATGAATCTCAATCTTAGCATGGTTTTAAGCCTAATGTAAGCTTATTTCAAACAATACCACCACAGTATTTCTTCCTTATGTTAGCATCAGAACCATGTTGCTTCTAAATGCGATCAACTCTGTGAGATTGCATGAGGACAAATAGATGTTTTTTTAACTTTGCCTTTTAATTGTCTGGGTGACTTCAGGTAATTCACCATACTGCTTCACTATCACTAGGGCTGACACACGGGTCAGTAAACTCTGTATGTGGGAGTGGGAAAAGATGCAGGTGTACTGTGGTGTAGCTTGCCTTATGCCATGCTGTGAAACTTCATTACTGAGCTTTCAGATTAACTTACTGTTTTCAAGCTATTTTTCAGGGCAGTAGCTAGATTTTAGAGAATAGATTTTTGAAAGCTTTACATTGTCAAAGGGTCATTTTTCACTGAGAAAAAAATGCTGTGAAGCATATCGAGCTGAATGGGAATGGTGCAGCCAGTGAACTCTTGCAGTAATAAATCTGTCTTTTTAGTTTGGCTAGAAAGGGACTAATGAAGAGCATACAGAGAACAAAGGAAAAGCATCACTTCAACTTAGATAATTGGAAATCTGAATGTCTACTACAAGCTAAAGAGAGCTGGTGTTACAGAAGAGGTGTTTCTCTGGGCTTGTCCTGAGGAAAGTTCTTGGGGTAAGCTTAATTAACTATCCTGAAGTGCCTTTTTGAAGGCACTTTAGCATGCCAAAATATTTGAGGTGTTGGAACAGATTTTTCTAAATTAATGTCTTTTCCTTACAAATGAGACTGAACCCTTTTCTAGACAATAGTAGCATAAATATTTTACCTGGTGTCTTTAAGATTTAAATTCCATAAAACTACTGATCATTTTACTTGCTTATCTAGAGCAAAATGTTGAGTTTCAATGTGCAATCAAATAGATAGTAAGTTAAAGAAGAAATATTTCTGTGACTTTATTGGTCCGACTTAGACTGATGTCTATAAAAGGACAGAGATGGGAAAGCTGGTCAGGTAGTCCTTCTGAGCCTGCTTACTGATAACATTTTCTTACATTCACAATTACTATTTCACTTTGATAGACTGTAGGACACCTTGTATTCTGTAAGAACTTACTGAATTTAATAAAGGAGAGAGTTGAGTTCTGTTTAAAAAAAAAGGTGTAGCATAAGCTTAGAATTTTCAGTTTCATGTGCTGAACATTATTTGGGTCTCATCACTACCACCCTGTTCCCCTTTGAGTCTGTGACTTCCATGTTATATCGAATATCAGGGAACTTCATACAGTATCTACTTTTGTTGGGTGGTTTATTAGTATTTTATGCAGATGGTTGCAGGGATGTTAAGATTTAAAAGGCTGAATAGCATACCTCCATAGAAAATCCTCTTAGCTTATTATGCACTTTGTTTTACCGCGGTAAGATTAGCGTAAAGTGTGATATGTAAGAATAGGAGAACCAGTCTATTGAGAAGTATTGCCACATTCCCTTTTTTTAATTACCTAGTTAAAAATGCTGAGAATTTGAAGCAAACTTTTACCTATTTGATAGGTAAAAATATCTTTATAGTATTTTCAGTATTTAATGCCATATTTTGTTTGGGATTGTGGTGTACCACTTCTTGGTGAAAACTTGATGTGAAATTTGGCATAAATGTGAAGTAGAATTTCTTGGGGGTTTTATTGTCTTAACCCTGTTGTATGTATTCCATTGACTTTTTTCCGATATGGACATCCTTATGGAAACTCATGTCAAATAATACAGCAAGAGCTGAATGCTAACTCTAAATACATTTTAAATCTTTTTTCAGAGAAAGAGGCATAACAAATGTTGGTGTCTGTCGGATACTAGAAAGCATCAGCATTTCTGAATGAAGTTATCTTTTTCTGTAGTCATGTAAAAATAATGCAAATACCAAATCAGTTCAATGAGCTTGTGTCTTTAGTAAGCTGTCTAAAAAAAATACTGCATTCGTAAACAAATTTACCTTGTTTCCTTTTCTATCAAGTCCTTTTTAAGTGAGGGTTCCCTCACTTGCATTCAAATCCACATATTCAACTCCTTGTGGAGTTCAGTACTTCTGGTTAATAGTCTCTCTGTGCAGATGTAGATCTAGACTTTACTGAGGGTACATCTGGGAACAAGCACCCCCTTTCTTTTTATTTCAGAAATACATCCTGTTGTTGAACAACTCCATCATAGGGTAAGCTCTTTCAGTTGAGAAAGAGGGAAAAGGGCACCTCATCTTAAAATCCCCACTGCCTTAATTTTTGCTTAATATCAAGTTAACTGCCAAGTGCAACTCATCTGTTGGTAGATATAAGAAGACTATCTCACAAGAAGACTGAACTTCTCTCTTTGGAATAAGATGTATCCATGTTCTATGGTATTTACTAACATATTACTATATTGTAATTATAATGGTTTCATAACATTTTTGCAACAGTTGTTCATAATACAGTTGGAAAAGGATCTGGAGAGGTGCAAAATAAAATGGGAGGGGTGCCCTTTTGAACAGTGACCCCAGTGGGATATAAACTTCCACTTCCTCCTTTGTAAAAGTGAAAACAAATAAGCGTTGGACTGTGGACAGTCCTTATGGTTCTATATGTCAGTAATGAAAACTGATTCTGTATTAAAGGTTTTCGTGAATTCTTTTACAGAAAAATCTTACGTAAGTTTGTTTATATTATTACAAACAAGGAATTTTCAAGGAACCCTCATTTCTCTTCTTTTACACAAAACTTAAACTGCAGTGGCAATTTTACAATATGATTAATTTCTGAACTTTAACCTTTGCAATAAGTATATGTAATGTGCCCTTCAGTCCTGTCACTGGAGTGCACATCTGCTTTTGAGTTATTTACAAGCTTATGCAGCTGTTATCCTTAACTCCAAGTGTGTTATTGTTTGTGCTAATTCTCTGCAAGTTGCAGGGAAAATCTTCACTTGCTAAAACAGTCTCTTTTGTAAGTTTAGCTTACTGGTACCAGTATTAAATCTTTTAACTTAGTCATAAGAAAATGTAGATCACTTTCTAAGTGTTAAATTGACTACTGAAATTGAATAGTTGTGTAAAAAGAATAACAGACTGTCGCTGTAGAATTTTCAGCCAAAGATTCAGTGTTAGCAGATTTCTAATAGTTCTTTGTTAATGAAGGAATTCCCTGGTTAAAGTTGTTACTAATTTCAGAACAGCTTAATCTCACATAATTAATGCATTTTGATTGCCCTGGAATAACAGAACTGACTCTTTTCATCAGCTATACAATACGTGTATCTGCAGAAGTAACTAGCTGAAATTATAGAAAGTAGTGAAGAGCCCTTTTAGTATCACATGTTCCTTCATTAGAGTACATACAGCAGAGCAGCCTCAGTTGTACAAGGAGCCTTTCAGTTGTCAGATGGGATTCAGACTGAGAGAAAAGAAACCCTGGCCCTTCTTGGGAAGGTGAGGAGGGAGAGGAAATGCAATACTAAATTTGTAGTGCATTAGTTGGAGCTGATAGTTTTGGACAACTTCTTTCTTTGGTACAGGCTCTTATCCCTGTGTTGAGTGATGTAACAGTGCAATTCAGTTGTCCAACTGCAAGTTGCTAGTGGCATTTAAGAAGCATTAGTGTGCTCAGAACATCCGTGTGGCAGATGCTGCACAAGAGCTGTGCTCCAAGCTTGCTGCTGGATAGCACATGGAATATTAAAGGGCATTTTGGTTTGTGCCCTAGATAGTATTCTTACTAGATACTTATATGTAGACACCAAATAAATCTATCAGAAATTATTGTGAAGTGATCATACACTTTCTAATGCAAATGAAGCATTTTTGTAGTTGTTCTTTCACTGACTTTGAGAAACCAACATGTTTCTCATAGGCAACATCTTTCAATATAGGGAGAGTTACTTTGTCTTGCAGTGAGAGGTTTATATTCTATACTTGGTTTTAGAGTTCAGTAAGTATACTGTCCTACAGATTAAATATTATATATTTTTACACTAAGCGTGCTGAATTCAAAGTCACTTTTAAATGTAACAGTTTCATCTTAGAAAAATTAATTTTCCTCACCTACGTGTCTTCAGTTCTGAATCTGTTGCTTGATGTCCTCCTCACAATCATGGTTTGAAACATGTTTACAACAAAAAGATTAAAAATAAATAAAGACTTTATTGTGTTACTCTTAAATAACAACCAAGAAGTTCCATGTACTAGGCTAGGTCTTACTACAAAGCCTGAACTGAGTTGTCCACATGCATTTAATTATAGCTTTTAACCTGGAGCAATGGAACTCATTTATTGTGTCCTCTGAGGTATCTGAAGTAAACTAGTAATTTCGGTAAAAATATAAAATTTCTGATGAACAAATAGTTCTGTTGATAGCCTGCCTTCTTCTCTTGGGACCTTTCCAATGTAGTCTTCCCTCAGCCACTGCCTTTCCTTTTAAAATAAGCTTTTTTTAATCTGAGGCTCTAAATTTTCCTAACTGTGGATTTTAAAAATGCCTTGTCTGTCTGTACTAGGTTTTCTTGAAATATTGGTTTATCTCATGTTACCTGAAACATTCAGGGGATGTTAGTAATCTATAATTAATGCTTACCCTTTTCTCAGATGCAGCACATCTTATGGGGCATCTCTGAAGAACTGGAACACCTGCTGCTTCAATAGCAATTTGAGTAATTCGCATGGGAGTGGCTATCCAGGCAGGTCTTGTAAATGGGGAAAGGGGGAAATAAAATAACCTTCCAGTTCAAAATGAATGTGAGTTTGAATCTGTGAAGTAAAAGATGGTTTGATTGCCTGGTGCTCAAAAGTGAGCTAGCTATCTGGCTGTGTGGTACCAGTCCAAAGAATAGGTCGTTAGTCCTATTTTGTGTAGGGTTGCTGATGCTGGGTTTCTAAAATGAAACAATGTGTTAATCCAGTTGTATACATTATTTATAGTGCTGGTGGTAAAGTTACTTAGAGAATAAAATGTTGCTCTCTTTATTCTTCCCAAAAGTTTGGAAGTCTATGGTTGGAAGGGATTTTTGATGCCCTGTGGGCACTTTTGTTCTAAGCTGATGCCTCATTAGCTGGACCACTAAACTAATGACAAGGTATCAAAAGTTGTAATTTACAGGATTCTTTGAAAATGACAGACATTGATTCTAGGTATCATAGTTTCAAGGTAACTTTTTCCTCTATGAAATAAAACTTGTAACTCTGAGGTAATTCTGCAGCCATGATCAGGAATGCTGGCTCAAATGCAGAGGAAGGGAAAGAAAGGTTAATTCAGGCTTTTTTTAGCATGTGTAGCGTTCCAGTGAAGGCTCCTGCATTGGAAAATTAAAATCTGCTGTCTGTAAGCGCCTAGTTCTTTCACTGACTTAAGGAAGGATTTTGTTTGTGGTAGGAAAGCTGGATGTCTTTACAGGCACTTTGACAAAGATGATAAGGAGTAAAATGAAGGTTGGAGGTTATGGGGAATTTTTTGGGGGTTTTTCCCCCAATTCCGGTTGGAAATGAGAGATGAAATTCAGGATCTTGAACACATTTAACAGTAGGATGAGCCACCTTATAGCATTAACCATTGTTTTTACCTTTAAATGATGGCCTTGAGATGAAAGCTTCATGTTTAATTGCTAACTTTGAGTTGCTGCATACTGTGTTGTTACTTTGTTATCTTTGTTTCTCTGCCTTATTGGACTTTCTTTTGAAAACTAAGTACAAGGTAAATAATTCTTTACTGAAGCTAAATGCATTTAAATTTCTCTTGTTACTGGTCATCTTTTTTTTTAGTAGTACAGTATATTACAAATTCTTGAGAAACAGATTTATAAGCTCTTGTGCCATAATTCTATATAGGTTACCAAAAAATCCCTCTGAAGGAATTGTTTACTACCTTTATAAAATGTAACATTTTTTTAGGATTAAAAAAAAACCCAAACCATCTTCACTGTAACTAAATTAAACAGGTTGGTAGTTTGTAACAAAGTTGGTATGCTTATTTCAAAAGTCTGAATCTGTAAAACTAGAAGTATTTCAAAAGCAAATTCTTTCCTGACCTGTTAAGCTAGAAATTGAAAGTTTTTTTCTGAAACTAATAATATAACCTGAGTTATTTCAGACATCTCCAAGAAGCTGTCTAGTGTATTAATCATGAAACTTGATATGTTGAAGACTGAAGTTGTTTTTATTAAATTTTTAACATCCTAGAAATCTTTCTAAATGACAGTTTTTGGAAATACTCATGAATTTTTCCATTATGCTGCTCTTCTTAAATAGCTTATTCAGCCTATCATCAAAAATCTTTTTGGAGGTGTGTTGTAACATAATACCAAAAGATTCAAGTGATCTGAGGATGACAATTATACATGATTTCATTGTATCTGACTGTCAAATGTGTATTTATCTATTTAGGTTCAGACAAAGAAGGAAGAAACTTTGCCACCATCGCTTAGTCAGAACATTCCAACTTTCTATTTTCCTCGAGGATGTCCTAAGGAAAAAGTGAATATAGATGCTGTGATTGCCAAAATTGAGAGAACTTTCTCTGAGTTTCCAAATGAGAGGGCAACATTAGAAGACATGGGGAAGGTTGCAAAGGTGAGAAATTGCTGTCTGTCTGCTTTTAATACTGAACACTCATGGAAAGGAAATATGAGTTCTGTGTGCTTTTTTCATTATGTGTTTTTATCTCCTACAAGGTAGTACCAATTAAGGCATCATATTTGAGATTTGTTGATAGCACAGTTATGTGTGAAAATCTTTGCCTTAACTATGTCTCAAATAACCCTATGCTTTGCTTACAAAAAGAAACAGACATTAAAACAACAAAAGTTGAACTATTTTTTTAGTTGCATAAACAATCAAATACTGAAGGGCACATTGTATGTTGTTCTGTGTTCTGTATTGACCAACAGATTTAAGGCAGAAGCACTGTTAATATGAAATTTGTTTTCAGTTGTCCACACTGTTTTATCTTCATTCAACAGTGTCATGAACCTCTGTTGTTAGGACATTGAAAGACACTATGGTTTGGTACTTGTGATTATAGCCCTGTAGTTATTACCGAAGAGCTAATTTAGTTACAGCAGAGTGACAAAATACTGAGTTTAGGAAACAGCAATATTAAGTTCTGTGTAACAGACAGTAAGCTACTTAAATTAAATTTAGATTTCCATTTTGTTATATTGAATCAATTCTTGAAATATCACTCAAAGTCATGGTAATATCAGGTTCTTATCCCTGTTCCTGTCACTTTGCATTTAAAGCCCAGGGTCTAGAAAATAGAAACAAAGACATTTCACAAGAGTAGGACTGGGGGTTCAAAATCTCCTTGTTTGCCTCACCAGAAGTGTTTAACTGCTAAGCTGAATGATAGGATTCCTGCCTTCCACAGCTCCTTTCCATGTAGAAGTGCAGAGAGATGGAAGAGACTCTTCCTTCTCAGCAAGAAAGGTGGAAGGGTCCAGTCGCCTACAATTCAGTGATGAAAAGCATCATCCTGAAGCATAGAGAAAAGCCTCTCGGTCTGAGAACAGTATTTGTCAAACTCACTTTTTCTTACTTTTTAAAGTACTTTTTAAACTACTGCATGAGAAGTAACTGTCTCTTTGCTCCAGTAACCTTATACATCTTGCAGTATTCACAATCTTCTTTGAGATCCACATGAGATTCTCAGAGAGGCCAGCATGACTGATTACTCCAAGTTGTAGTCAGTTTTAGGCAAGACCTAGGCACTTAACTGTTATGACTGAGGCAGCTTGGAACAGACACAGAAGCAGTACTGTAGGTATACGGGAGTACTGAAGTTGTGAAGGAGTAACTGTTGCATATCCTGAAGCAAGATGCTGCTGCTCAGGGTAGGCTGGCTTACTACTTAAAAACTGGATAGAAGACGTGCATGCATATGCAAGGATGCAGATGAGTTGAGCCTTCCTTTGAGACAAATGTAAACTTGCTCCAGTTCAGAAGTTGTGTAACTGTACTGTCTTGACTTCAGCTTAAAGATATCCAGCCCTTTAGCAGAGCTTATTAGCATGGACTCTGTTCCGCTGCTTGGAGCATGAATAGAGCAGACGTGACTGCATTCATCTGTTAGGAATGTTGCGAGTCACCCTATGTTTTGCTTTCCACTTTTGGATTTCAGCCTAAAGCAGTTACTTAAAATTCATTATTTTGGAAGGTGCAGTTGGTTTCAGAAACGGTTAAAAAAAAAAAATCTGTGCCTTAATATTTTCTTCTTAACACTTGTAAAATTTAGTTTTTGAAAGATTTGTAAATAAGAGAATAACCCTCAGATAAGCAATCAATAAACTGACTTGATGTATGCTTTAATTCTAGGCCTGTGAATGCCCACTTTACTGGAAAGGTCCTTTGTTTTATTGTGCTGGAGGTGAACGAACAGGATACGTGTCAGTTCATAAATTTGTTGCAATGTGGCGGAAGTAAGTAGATTACTTTTTTTAGAAGTACGGCATTTTATTTTAATTGAAATGTGATATTTTAAGCTCTGAATGAAATCCAATCTGTGAAGGGGAATAAAACACTTTCCCATAATCAACCATTGACAGCAAATGTGTACCTGGCAAAATGTAACTAAATGATCACTTTATAACATAAACAAGCAAACAAATCTTTATTTACAGGGTTTATAGATTTTTAAATGTTTGGTAAATGACTGGCTGTTTATGGGAGAAGTGAAAACCATGGCCTTAGCTTGTAGATGCCAGTTCTGGACAAAATGCTTTTTATTCTTTCTAGTGCTCTTTCCACTTCTAACCTAAAAATGTCCTCTCATGTAATCAACTACATAGTGTACCCACCTCCTTCAATGTAAATGTATGAGACAGTACTGCTTTGATAAGTTTTCTTGGAGTGTACTCTGATATTTTTAATTAGCTTTTGAATTAAATGTGGTTGCAGTTTCATAGGCCTTGCTCTAGGATGCCTGTATACAAGGTAGCATGAGCGATTTTCTGTACAGAGTATTAAATGGAAACGTTTACATTTCAGAATACTTCAGACCTGCTATGATGATGCTGCAAAGTTTGTTCATCTTCTAATGAACCCTGGATGCAACTACTTGGTGCAAGAAGACTTCATTCCTCTTTTACAAGTAATTTGCAACTGAAACTAGTTCTGAAAACACAACAAAATGATGAGCTGGCAAAGTCCTGATTTTTTTTTTTTGAGCTAAACATACTTTTTCATGGTCTTCATTAAAGTTTATTGATGATATTTAGTGTAACTCACTTTGTATGGTCTACTGAGATGCTAGTGAGTGACTTATCTTACAGTTAATAATTTTATGTAAGGTGAGGTCTTTTTTAAGGTGCATGAATTTAAAATTGCTTGCAGTAATAGCACGTGTATCAGAGAATCCTTACAGTTTAGAAAAGCAGTTGGGGGTTATTTAAGTCAAGGAGGCCCTTTGGCAGCCAAAGGAAAAGTGGTGTATGAATTCAAGAGAATACAGTTTCTCTCAAAGAGCAGTAAGCAACACCTTTACTAAAGAATGAATGAAACCTAAATTAGCTTTTATGGAATCATAGTCAGCTACCAAATTACAAGCTACAGTGGTCAGCAGTGTTCAAAATCTTCATCACATCTAAAACATGGGAAAGCTTATGTTTATCTGGCTTCTTTAAAAGATAATTTTACTTTCAAAAAGCAGTGTTATTTATATGAAGCATGGTCTAAATGAAGTTGTCATTAATGATTGTGGTGGTTAATTTGAACTGTTTTGGTTAAGGAAGCAGATATGCTATTCTATGCTAATTCTTTTACATAGTCACTAATGAATAGTGTTTGGGATATTGTTATTCCTTTTTTTCTAGGATGTGGTGAATAGTCATCCTGGCCTATCATTTTTAAAAGAAGCATCTGAATTTCATTCTCGGTACATTACCACAGTAAGTGATTTTTATTTGGAAAAGCTATTTTTTGTTATGAAGTAGGAAAATCAAAATTATTAAGATTAGTCAATATGTATAAGCATCTTTGTCCCTTGAGAAAAGTTGAGTATGCTGTCTTGATTTCTACATAACTAGAAATCTTATGAAGGAAGACTCAATTTCTTAAGCATCATAGTTTTTCTTAACATTTATAAGAAATTGCTGAACTTAATCCTAATAAGAGAAACACTGAGTTGTAATGGTGTAGGATAAGTTAATGAACATTAAACAAAGAGCAGACTGTTGTCTTAAACACTTGATTGTGTCTATAGACTGTACTCCTTAGAATCCTGACCTTACTCTGGGTTTAATGAAATGGAATTTTGAACGAAAGGTCTATATTAACATGATTATGTTCACTATTAAGTAAAATAATGGTAATTCTGAAGCTGCTTGCCACTTTCCTCTCTGGGGATTTCTCTTTCTAAGCAGGTTTTATGTATAAAAAGTTCCATTTCTCTTTTCCTAGGGTTATGTGACTGAAGTATTCTTTCTGTACCCAAGGGAAAAATCAGTGACACTAAATTTTTTTCAACTGTAAACTGGACAGCTGATTCCACTGAAGCGTCAAAATTAAAATTCTTCAAAATGACATTCAGTTCACTTTCTTTGTGCATGTGAAAAATAGCTTAATGAATATTCTCCAGCAGAAAACATGCAGAGTTGATCATCTTTTATCCAGCTTATAGTTTGACCCAGACCAAAACTGTGGAAGCTTTTTTGAAAGCATTTGGTTTTGGTTCCTTATATCCTTTTTACTTTGCTTCTTGTTATAATGATTACATGAGCTCCCAGAACTTTCTAGTCAGATGTGACTGAAGGAAATGTTCTGCCTGTGAGCAATTTTCTTAATGGATTCTGGGTTGTATCAAAGCCTGCACTGCTTAAAATTGTGAAAGCTCGCTGCCTGTCCTGAAGGACCATAGGAGGGAAAAGGTCCTGCCACTTCCAGTTACTTTTCTTTGGAGGAACATCTTATTTGAGTAGGCCTGAGTCTAGCAATATTGAGTAAATTAGTGCTGGCAATACTTTTCTAACAAAATTTAGTGTGGTCTTCAACAGAAATCTGAGTTTAATCAAAAATCCCGGAAGTAAACTAGTATTGTTATGAATATAGCAAGAATATTTGGAATGCTGCTCTGAAGATCAAGAAATGGCAGGACTATCTGCCCTTTCTTGTCCTATTTTAGGATGGAGTAACTGTTGCTCAATACAGTCTTCTAAAATTCTATCCTGCAAAGTATTAGTAATAATTATAGATCCTTTTTTTCGAAGATGAAGTGAGGCATTTCATACCTGTATTCAAAGTAGCTTTACCTTGCTCAATGAAGCTTCATCTAAAGGATTTTTTAAGCATTGCAGTTGAAAATTTAATATCTGTTCATGCAGACTTTCATTTAACATGTAACTGGTCCATTTTTCTGCTGTATATGTTTGTATATACATACATGTATATATGAGTATGCATACATATATTACACACATGTCTAGTGAAGCAGGTGTCTTCTAAGTATTGTTCAATCATGGCAGCAGTCAGTTCTGTCTACTAGGATATAGATTGGTTGGTTGGTCAGTCTAATGATGTTAGGTACATATGTTCAAGATAAAGTTGAAATATATTAAAAACGTTTGCCCGGACAAGTGCGATACTACATTTAATCTGTGAGTATGCTGTCTATATATCCGAACTATGAATTCTTGAAATTGTAATCTCTGTATTGCACCATTTCCTCTCCCTTCTGACAAACCACTGTGCAGCATAGTAAAGAAGGCAATTCCCTGATAATTTGCTTATACTCTGCTTCAATTCACTTTAGAAGACCGTTTTTAAGTCTGTTCCCAGTTGTCTTTAACAAACATTCAATTTTGGTTTTATTTTTAGACCAGCTAAATGTATAACAGATGAGATAATGACATGCAGATGGATTAAGTTGCAAAGCGAAGGCAAAACCTTTTTAGAAAAAATTGCTTTGTAGTATAAGCCAAAAATGGGCCTTTCCTAAACTCACAATTAGAATTGAGCTAATTAAGTTTCAGAAGTAGGCTAGTCTATTCTCCTTTCTGGATTTATTGAACCAGCTGTTCTTGTTCAAAGTAAGAGCTGCAGAGCTTGCTGCATGCTACAGTTTTAAGCTTTATTTTAAAACTTAGCGAATAAATTACTCTTCTATTTGTAATTTAGGAATGATTGGTTTGTTTAAACTATTGATTTACTGCAATTAAAATCTGAAGTGATAAAAACTTAAATAATAAAGTCTTTCATTTGGAAGAGGTTTGATTTGGGGGAAAAGGATTCCTAAAGAGATGGTTCTTCTAGGTAGCAACCACTGTGTGGCAAATGAAAGGCTACACATGCAATACTTGGTCTTGCTAATTAGCAGGTATAATCAATCTCCAATCAAGCAGTTACAGTTTGTAATATGTTTAGATTTTTTGTCCACTTTTGTTAAGGGGTGAATGACTAACTTGAAATGTATATTGGGTTGATTTAGGTCAAACTAATTGAAGCGAATACTGAATTCAGTTAAACAGAAAAAACATATTTTAAAGTCTTATGTCTGTAAACTAAAACTAACCAAATTACACTGAATGGGTGAGTTTACTAAAATAATGTATATGTAAAACTGATTTTAAAAAAGTGTTGGATACTCAACTGGATGGATTTGTTTCTGGTTCCAATATCAGTCATGGCACAAGAACTAGTCATCTTGCTTGCACAGGTTTTTGTTCTTCAATTAGAAAACATTTAGGTACTCTTAATACTATTAACAGGCTTTCTCCAAGTAACTTTAAATAGAATAAAATTAAATGGGGAAAAACATATTCCCTCTGCACCTGCAGGAAGTATTTCTGTTAAATGTTGATTTGTTGTATTTGCAGACTTCAGAAGTAGCAACATCCCTCTGTACTCTGTTCCTTAAACAGACCCAATTCTATTTCTGTAACTTCATTTATGAAGTAAAATATTCTTATGTAAATATAGGTGTTTAAATTTGAAGTAATGAGATATATTAATATAGGTTTATTAGATAATCCTGTAGATCTGGAAGACTGGGAGGTAGTGAAGTTGCCAGTAGACATATTCTGGATAGCCTACAAGTATTCTGCAACTTTAGTGTGCAAGATATGGGTACTGCGGCATTGAAATAAGACTTATCAAGATTAGTTTAGATACAGACTTAGAAATGGTTTGGTAATATAACATGAGAGGCATCAACTTACTAATTAGAACAACAGAAATAGGGGAAAGATGGAGTTCTGTAATGCAGCTGGGTAAAGAGTGCTTTGGTTTCTTTCTAAAGTGGCTCATGTAGTTCCTGCAGTCTGTTGCTGTATACTTTATGCAGTTGGTGAAGTAAAATATAGAACAAAACCAAGTTTAATGCATCGAAGTGATTGTACTAGTTTTGACCCTTCACATCTAAAGCTTTACCTAGATTGAGTAATTGAAATGTGTTATCTAGTCATAAATGTCACAAAATATGATGGCTTGAAGTAATAGGCTTGAATGGCTTGAAGTTAATGGTTGGACTAGATGATCTTCAAGGTCTCTTCCAACCTACATGATTCTGTGATTCTGTGAAGACTTACATTTGACAAATGCTTGGGAGGGTATTTAGTTAGCATATCTAAGGTCACCTTTCCATTTTCTGTTTCTTGCAGGTTATACAGAGAATATTTTATACAGTAAATAGGTCCTGGTCTGGGAAAATAACTTGTAACGAGCTCAGGAAAAGCAACTTTTTGCAGGTATATAATATCTAAAATTTTTCAAGACAGATGTTTCTATAAGTTTTTAAAACCACATTAACTAAATGCTTAAGGGAGTAAGTAACTTAAGTAGCATTTCTTCCTTTTCCAAAAACTGGTGAAGCTCAATTGCATTAATTCTCATACACTACAATATGTTTAATTGTCATCTTTTTATCTAGAGCTGTATAAATGCATGTGTGATTAGCAGAAGTCTGACTGATCTCCTTATTCTTCTATGGACACATTAGTTTTCTACTTTGTGCGTTCAGTCTTTGCTGTGATGCTGCATGGTGTGCACTGTCTCTGAAGATAAAAAAATGTTCCCCTGAAATAGCATTAGATATTGACTTGGTTATGAGAACTCAGATCATTCGACAAATGTCTTACAAATTCTTTAATGTGTTCTATTTATCCTTCTGATAATAGAATGTGGCATTATTGGAAGAGGAAGCTGATATTAACCAGTTGACAGAGTACTTCTCATATGAACATTTTTATGTTATCTATTGCAAATTTTGGGAGCTGGATACAGACCATGACCTCTATATTGATCGGAAGGATTTAGCTCGCCATAATGATCATGGTATGACAAATAAAGCACCTTTGTTTACATGTATTAAATGACCTGTAAACTTTCAACTGAGGAAGTAGTTAACAGCCAGGGTCAGTGTTCATGAGTCTGTTGGTATAGCTGATCCTGCTGACTAGTGAAATAAAGCAGGGCAAGTCATCTGTGACACTGCTTTGTGTCTAGCAATACCAAATTTGAGGAAAATTCTGAATCTGAGTTGTGCTCTTGGCAAACTAGATGAGGAAATAAATTTTTAAGTGTGCGGGCTTGATATGAAAAAAAATCAAACCTCTCCATTTGGTGGTTTTGGGTTATTGGAAACAATCCATTTTACTGATATTATTCAAGTAGCATAGCTCTTATGGCAAGGTACGGAAAGAGCAGAAAAAGGCAAACATACATTCAGGTACTTTGCTTATTTTAAAGTTCTGCTAGCTCAGCTGCAGTACATTTTGGTTTAATATTATTTAGCAGCTTTACATTTTCTATATTCACAATATACAGTGACTGTGATTTTTGTAGTCTTGCACACTCATACCTATTTTAAATACTCTTGTAGCTTGCGTGGAACTGTTGGGTGTTTTTGGACGCTGTGTGTCCATTGTCATCCTAAAAGTATTCCCTTCAGGACTGAAAAGCTTACTTAAGCACAAAGTGATTATGGAACACCACCCCGCATTAAAAAGAATAAGCAGAATTCTGATTGATTGATTGCTTCTGAAAACTTGCCCACCAAAGTCTGACTACACTTTAGGTCACTGAGAAAGGAAAGCTGCTTTCATTTGAGAGGTTGCACTACTGAGTTAGTACACTATAGAAAGGAAGCAGAACCGATACTGTGCCACTTGCAATATAGTTTTACATCCTTTAAACCATGGAATATTGGTTAAAGCTTAACAGCTGCTGCTGAATGAGAACTAGACTAAATAAGAGCATAAAATGGATATGATAACCCAGCTTTAGGCTTAAACTTCTATTTTTTGCATGTCAAAATGAGATAATCTGGTTTCATAAGTTCCTTCCTTTCATACTGTCACTGGCCTAAAATTAGACTGGATCAAACACTTAATGTAGTAAGAAAAATATTGAAGTATGTAGCTCTTGTTGAGAAGGTTGAACTCCAGTGTTTCAAAAGTAGATAAGCAGCAGCACATATGTCTGAAACAAATTGACTATCCTGCAGTTCTGGGGATAAATATTAAGCAGGGACTAGTGTCCTTATTAGAATAATATGGTGATAGCATCACCGTGAGTACATGAAACAGATGAACTGTTTGAATGGTTAATCACCTGCTTGAATTATCAGTATTTCTACAGTGATGAAAAAATAATTCAGAGCTAGAATAGTGAGAAGAAACTCTTCTGTGAGAATAGTATCATGTACTGCTTTCAGTACCATCCACCAATTCTTCAGGATAAATTGAATATCCCTTACAGAGGTAGTGCTCAGTTAAGACATGTCCCTAAAATCCCTGAAATGGTTTCAAAATTAGAAGCATGGATCAGGACCATGTCAGAAATAGACTCATGTCAGAATCAGTTAGGTATGCTCATTATGTATTAATGTGCCAATTCTGTTTTGGCTCATTGCCAAAACCGAGGTCATATAAATTGTAATGGCACTTGAAAGCATGATTTACTTGTCAAAGAACTGGTAAATGCTATTTTACTAATCAGGCAATTTCATTACTTTTATTATTCTACTATTTCTGCATCAGGTCTGAATTCAAAACTGGCTGATTCTGGCTTTGCTTTGGAGACTTTGTGTTAAGTGATCTTCTCCAAGAGAACTCAAAGGGTTTAATGAGCACTACACTTGATCTTTCTCACAGATGTGTGTATATATAAGAGGATTCCAATAAACTCTTCAACTAGACACATCAAAGCAAAAATAACATATATAATTGACACTATTTTAAACCTTTTTTTTCACAGCAATATCAAATAGGATGATAGAGAGAATCTTCTCAGGAGCGGTAACAAGGTACTTATTTTATATGCCAAACTAAATCCAATTTAGTATTTATATATTTTCTTGTTAAAATAAGTGTGACACTCTGAGAAAAAATGCCTTCCCCTTGAAACGGAACAGTGAATTTCAAGACTTAGTATTATAGTTTAAACTCTAGTAGTACTGGAGTGCTCTTGGAACCTTTGGCTCAGTCCAAGTTCTTTACTTATATTTCTTTACCCGAACGAACACTCGCCATAGGATATTGTATGGTTTAGCAGGGATGGGAATGAGGAAGGGAAGAAATCTTGGCACTGTTGCTTTTCCATCCTTCCAAACTGTGAAATTTTCAAAGAGAATGGGGCTTTTCAGTACTACTGGTAAAATCAATGCTTATTGCATCAACAAATTTACAAAAATGCCTCTAGTTGAGTTAATTCACATTTTTGCATTCTTCATTGTTCCCACTTATTCTCACATAGTTATGGCTTTTACCTCATTTTTGGAACATTTTGCTAGCATAATTTCTGTAACCAGAAAGCAACTGATAAACAGAAATAACATAAAAGCTGAAATTAGTGAAATGACACTTGGGAGGCATATGTCTAGAGCTTACTCCTTTTTTGGGCAAGACAAAGCATACATCATATTTTTCTAGACATCTTGAGGATAAAACAGCAAAAAAAGAGATTTTTTAGGAATGAAATGTAATGTGTCTAGGAACTGCCTACCTGACTTTTTACTAGAAAGGTTGACCATATGTCTTCAGAAAGTATTTGGATGCTGTGTTCTGTGGTGTAAGAGTAGAAACAGACAACTATGTTTTTGCCACATGAATGTTTTTATTTCATTTTTATCTTCATACTTCCATTCCAACACTTTTAGCTAGTGGAGTTCTGTACAGCTTTAAGTTCTCATCACTTTTACCTGAATAGACATTCTAAAAAGCATGTGTCCTTGTATATATTTTTAAAAATTAGAGATACCTGTTCTGTTAACAATTAAGCAGTGGTATTGCTGCCCAGGAAGGAAAGCTTTAAGAACTTCTGGACAGAGTGCTGCCTTCTTCCAGCTGCTACTTTCCTCTTTAAATACCCATTGCAGTAGAAACTGAACAGAGCAGACAAGCTCCTTATCCTGAATGATCAAAGTAGTCTGTAACAAGTGACCTTAGGAACACTGTACCTTTTAGGAGATAAACAGTTAATAGCACCAAGGAGAATAATTCTTAATTTTGGTTAGTAAGAGCTAGGTGTTTTAAAATATTTTTTTCTTTTCCCCTCATTGGCCTTCAAGAGGTAGGAAAGCACAAAAAGATGGAAAAATTAGCTATGCTGATTTTGTCTGGTTTTTGATATCTGAAGAGGACAAGAAGACACCAACTAGGTAAGAATTAATTGATGTTTTAACAGAAATAAAGACTGACTTTATTGGTTTTCCGGTCTTTAAATAGGGACCACTGATCCTCAGCTGGAACTGTAATGGAAGAAGCTAAATGATAAAAACATGAGTGTAAAACTGGCCCAGTTTGTGGTATCATTCTTATTTATCAGTGTCTCCTGTTGCTGCTGCTGTGAAAGTCTATTTTAATGACTTCTAAGAGGCTGATTAAATGGTATGGTTCCATATGCTGTGTGGCCTACTTGGGGTCATAGATAAAGGAAATTGCAGTTGTTTCATGATGCCAGTGACTTTGGGAAACTACACAGCTGCCATTAGCTGTAGGACATTGACAAGAAATGTGTTGTGTGATGTGTCATTGACTTGTTCAATACAAGAAAAGAACAGGTTTTGATGCACAATTCAATTTTGCATTGTCTCCCTTGTTTTTATGTAAAGCCACATGTTTTAGTCATCTCCTCCCTCACCCACCTACAAGTGTGTTTGCAATTGCAGTAATGCTTGGCATGGCAAATACCAGAAACTCTTACCACAGTAGGTGTTGTTTAATGACTTCCTATGGCATTACGGAGTGTAGTCTTAAGTCTAGTTTTGCATCTGTAAGTAGCATAGCCTTTAAAACAGGCAATATACATTCTTAAAATTCTGTAATAAGCTTGTGTAAACAGTTCTTTGCTCCTAATTACTGAATTTCAGCATTGAATACTGGTTTCGCTGCATGGATCTTGATGGGGATGGTGCTTTGTCTATGTACGAATTGGAGTATTTTTATGAAGAACAGTGCCAAAAATTAGATAACATGGCCATAGAACCTTTGCCATTTGAAGACTGTTTGTGCCAGATGCTGGATCTTGTGAAGCCACAATATGAAGGTAGTAAAATCCTTTTCCATATCTAACTTCTGTTTCTCTGGATTAGGAGTTAGTGCACCCTTAAGAGCACTCAGTCTGTCATACAAAGTATATGCCTTTAGGTTGTCTTTTCTCTAAAATATGTTAGAGCTTATTAATTGAATGGTCTTCCAATGGCAGGCAGGCATTCATTTTCATACTAAAATTTAATGTGCTGCTTCAAAATTCCTTGTAGGCTTTTATTTTGGGCTTGTAGCCATGTTTAGTCTTAAATGAAATCTTGTCACTATCTGGTTGAGGTGATGCTCTCAAGAAAAGCTCTTGACTGTTCTGTTCACTTGCCTCTTACCTGTTCCAGTACTCATTTCATTGAGATGTCTTCAGAGGGAACAGTTTCTAAACAGTGTTTGTTTCTGTAGATCAGTAATGACTTATTTTAGCTTAGAAGCCTAAGCTGCCCTTAGGAAATTCATGTCAAGGGGCTTAAAAATAACTGAATATTAAACTGTTCTTAGGTTTTGGCTATTTTCTACATTCATTTGAACCTTCATAGACCTGCATTCTACCCTCCCGCATTTGACATATATCATCTTTAGCTGATGAAACTTTCAGTTTACATTTTAAACCTGAAAAAAATACTTGACCTTCTGTACTGCTCAATACTGAAAATATTTTTGCATGTCTTGGTAAACATATCACTGTGGTTTTGAAGAGTGATATCTTGCATGTTCATGGCCTCTACTCTGTGCTCTTTCTGATATTTGTCTCACAAGTTGATAAAACTGTTGTAGCCATGATGGATTAGTCTTCAGGGATTCATTGAACTCAAGACAACTGAGGTCAACCTGTATCTAAACTTAATGTCTGCACAACTGACCACAGTTAGCACTAATAACCTTTATTATGACTGTACTTTTTAATGTGAATTTCAGTGTGTAAAAGGACTCAGCATGCAGTTTGGTTGCTATTATTGTACAGAGTCTGCACTGAAATAAATTTAGAACTTGCCTGTTTGCTCTTGAAGTGTTTGATAGGAGTAGCAACCTCTTTTGCATATAATGTTTGCTGGTTTTTATGATAGAAGAAAATTGTTGACCGTCTTATTTAATGCTTTTGTTTAGCAAATGTAATATGTGCTGGTGTTTCACATTTAGACACTTCTAGATGAAGCACTGAGTTTTTCCTACTTGAATTTCAAGTGTGTAAGATGATGGTTCTGTTTACGGTCTATACAACTATGGTTAGAGAATCAATTAAAGAGTGCTGCTTATTGCCCACCTTCTTTCTAGTATTAAGAATATTTAAATTACAAGAAATTTAATTTTTAAAAGGCAGTTGTCTTTTATTGAGACATGTTTTTTTGCATGCCAAGGGAATTGTAATAGCTCAAAACCAGAACATAAAGCTTCATATTTTATTTAAACCAAGTTAAAATGGATTTGCTAGGTGAAAACACATTTCTAAAGGCAGATAAAAATTGTAAATTAAAAAGGAGTATTAAATATGTTTCGTCTGAAAGCTCAATCCTAGACATCAGTAGAATGAAGTCTTAGACCAACATTGTATAATGCATTGGGGGGTGGGGAGCATTTACAATGAGGTAAAACAAGCTCTGAGGAACACATTTATGTTGTATGGTTGCCTACAATAGCCTCCCGAACTTAGGGGTTCCCTTCCAGTCTTGTACCTTATGCTTCTGAAAGGCAGACATTTTCAATAATGTTTCTGTTCTGCTTTTCAAATAAAACAAGATTGATGTATCTGTTCTATATCATGAAGATGATAAAAGCAGGCTGTGAAACACAACCAAGATGAGAGTTATTTAGGGCAACAAAAATGAAAGCCAGTTGTGAAGGGTTGATGTTTTTTATAAACACTGAGTGACGTTTAAAAGGTGGATTAAAAAAAAAAATCTTCTGTTTTCCCAATACAAAAACTAGCAGCATGAAATGACATTTCACTTGGTAGATTTGAAACAAAAGAAGATGCTTTCATACAGTTATGGCTAAACTGTGATACAGTTTGCTACAGGATGTTCTGTGTGCCAAAAAGCAAATTCTTTAATTTGTGGAGATCTGAATTATCTTAATTTCATTCTTTTTGTTGCTCTTCAAGAGCAATGGTAGGCATCTACATGAGTGTTAGGTGTCTGAGATCCCATTGCAATGAATGGAAACTGGAGAGCAAATCAATGAACCAAATATAGGTGTCTAACTTAAATTGGAAGCTTATATAACTAGACTTCAAATCAGTTGCTTGGTTGTGGAGAGTTGCTGCCACTTGAGATGGCCCAGTACATCAGACATCTGTGTGGGTCTGACAGATACGACACAGGTGCCATGAGGGATTTGTGTCGTTCTGGAGCATCAGCTATAAGCCAGGCAGAATATGTTAAGGCACTTCAGATGGCAACAGACACAAGTGTGGCAACCATTTCCAAATGGGATTCTTATTTTGCTTCCCTCTGATGTCCTTGAGTTATACTTTGTTAGAGGCTGGGACAATATGCTGAGGAAATACTGTTCTAAGTCTGGCTTTTATTGAACTCTTCCATAACATCTGCAGTTAGCCCCTCTTTGATTGACAACAGAAGGCCAGCCATATTTAAGGTGAATCAGTAAAGCAGAATTTTAAGGATAGTCATCTGTCTTTCCTTGTATATCCTGGTATTTTTCAGTCTTTCTGCAGAAGCTTGATATTCAACTTTGAAATAAGGTAACATTTCTGAGCAACCTGACAAATACTTCTAGCACTTAATAGATCCATTGATTTGAGTCCTTAAATTGTCGCTTTATAAAAAACAAACAAAACAAAAACACCTCTGAGCATTTAGCTTTCCTCTCAAGCAGTAAATATTGATCAGGCTGGACAAGTGTGACAAACTAGTCTCTATGAAAAATTCATTTGTATGAAGCACAGTCACACTGTCATCTGTCATGTTTGTCTTTTCAAGTCAGGGAAGAGCAAGGGCTGCTGCCAGAGGAGATTCCTACCTGCTACCCAAGCACTTCTTGGGAAGGAATGGCTAGCTCACTGGAGACTTCTATCTTTTGAGGAAGCTTAGACAATTAGCTTAAATGATTTTTTTAATAGCTAAGCAAAGCAGACTGCATCTCACTCCAGCATATTGAAGGACAGTGGAATGACAGCTAAAGCAAGTAACAAATCTGGAACATTTAAGTTTTGTCCACTTTGAAGGACGCTTCTCTAGGTGTGTATTTTGTCTGTTCAGTACTCTCCTATGGTGTGGAGCATCAGTGACAAATGTTTGTAAGTGTAATGATGGCTTAACTTTTGAATAGCATTCTTTTTTGGAGGAAGGATAATTTCAGCTCTAAATACCTGATCTTCTTTACAGGAAAAATTACTCTGCATGATTTAAAGCGATGTAAGTTGACAAATGTGTTTTTTGATACTTTTTTCAACATTGAAAAATACCTTGACCATGAACAGAAGGATCAGTTTTCTATGTTGCGGGTGAGTATGAAGCCTTAAGTCTTTTTACCAATGTGCTTAACAATTAATATGTTTTTGTATAACTTGCAATGTGATTGTTTAGGATGGTGAAGGTGAAAGCCAAGAGGTCTCTGACTGGGAGAAGTATGCTGCTGAAGAGTACGACATCTTGGTAGCAGAAGAGGCAGCAAGTGACCAGTGGAATGACGGGTAAGAACATAGCGGGAGGGTTGATACAAATCCTCTACAAATGTAGACCCTCACCACCACTATCATCCTTCATGTTATTTTTGTAGAATGTTGCTGTTTGTTGTGTTGAGCCATGCGCTCAGTGAGGGAGGAAGATCCTTGCTTGTATCTTGAATTAAATATTCCTTGACTGTTCACATTGGTTTTGTTAAAGAAGAGGTCCTACTTCAAATTTTAGGGGGAAACAAGATTTGAAAAAGCTTCAGCTCTAAACAAAATACAAAAACTTTGTTACTGTGAGTTAGGCAATATTAAACCTTCAATGTTTATATCTTGTTTAATCTCTTAAGGTTATAGGCTAAGTTTGGGGGAGGTATAGAATAGGTATGTACATTTTTGACACTTGTTTGAAACACTGTAATGCTGAGTATAATAGCTTAAATCTAATGGATCAGAGGAAAGAACAGCTTCTACGGTCTTGCTGGCTGTAAAATGTTATAAATAACTCAGCTGACAAAACTAGTGGGATTCTCATAAGCTAGTGAAGGATTCAGATTTTTGACCCTCTGTTTTAGAATGCCCTTCTAAAATTAAAATGTTTAAACCATCAGGAGTCAAAATTTTAAAGAGTTACTGGTGGACTTGGTCTGATCCTATCAGGAGCAACCTAGCCCCCACAGTGTGTGCCATCATCTCAGCCTCTCAGAGGGGGCCCCTTAATATAACGCAGTAAATCAGTGCATCAGCAGGTCAACCTGAGAGCCCAGGCTTGATACAGAAATGAATAGCCTTGAGGTACTGTTAAAGCTGAACATCTTAAATCTTAACTAGAACCACTTTCTCTAATGTTTTACACTGTCATTGTTTTAGCTTTGTTTTCTCTCTTTTTTTTTTTCTGCTGGTCTGTCTGTTTACTTCTATCACAGTAGTTGTGTGTTTCCACCTTCCTGTTTTAAAATTATGCTACTGTTGTGACTTCCTAGAATCTGAGTGATTAAGCCCATTTTGCTCATATTCAGGTACAAAGCTGCAAAATTCATGTGGTTTTTGACTAAATCTGTCTCATGCTGATCTGAGTTTATCGATAGTTAAATGCAGATTTCCTGGATTCCATTAAGATCCTATTATTCTGTTTTACAGCTCTTAAAGCCTCTTACAGCTTTGCTGTGGAATACCCTAAAAAGTAGTTCTTTTGTCAGTTAAGGTATGCTCAGGGTTCAGAAGAATACTACAGGGTATGTAAAAGCTAATCCTAAGATAAATTGCCAGGGAAGCATTTCCACTGTTCATCTTGCATTCTGTCTTGAGACTGTATGCAGTATCACTGCCAACTGAAACTCATTGGAGGCAAAATATTCTTTTGGCTTTAGTAGTAAGGGACCTGCATGTCAAGAAGTCAGGTTATTCTGCACCTCTGATTAAAAGTTTGAAATTGCTGGGCTGTTGTAGACAAGTGTAATTTTGTAAAGGTCTAAGATAATGTTTAGGCACAATTTCACTCACAAGTGCAGACGGGATATAAAGAGCCTCAAGGTGCTTTTATTCTGATTCAGTCACAAGCTTGTTGACTGCAGCTGCTTCTCTGGGCTAAGCACACTTCTGTGATTATTGTTTAGACTATTTTATTTTTATGTATTTCCCACTCCCATAACACTACCTGCCCCCAAGTTGTCTGCTCTTGGTGAAGATAAAAGCTGCGAAATTCACAGCCAGTATGCTTGGGGTCAGATCACTTCTGTTCTTTTCCACAAAAAAATGTATACCAAGTGTACCAGAAACCATCATTCTGTGGCTTTCCAGAGAAAGTGGTCAAAATAGAAACTAAAATACAAATGTTTCTCAGGTTGAACTTTTGTATTATATTTTAAAATTTAGCATAAGTTTTCACTCTTCAGTAAACTTCTAACAGGTCTTGGACACTTAAGTGTTTCAGGTACCTCCATGGAATTTGTTCTCTCTATGGTCTAAGCGCAGGCTTTTATGTCCATGCAGTTACAGTAAGACAGAGAATATTGGGGAACTTACGGTATGTAAAGCAGAATCCTAATAACCCTACAAGTTGAAAAAATGCACCTTCGCTATGTAAATACACCCCTTAATGAAAACCAGTGAGTTGTAAGATGAACGTAGTGGCGTATGCTGGTTATGGAGGAGAGAAGATGTTTGATGCTGAAACATCCAGTTTCTCATTTCTTTTGAGCCTCATGTTTGTAAACTCAAGTGACTCTCTGGTTGTAGGTTGCCTCTGCTTCTGGCATTAGCAGACTGTCACAGATCTTGTTAAAAAAACAAACAAAAAAACTCCACCAAAACCTGACAATTAAAGAAAAATATTGTATCCTGTGGAAGCACAGCCCAAAAAATCATGCATTTTAATTACTTTCTGTATCCCTGGTTAGGTTTGATGCGTAGGCCATAGCTTAACTGTTGGCCCTCCACGCAGATGGGTTTTTATCCCAGTGTTCCCTGAAGTTTTGCAGCTTTGTTTCCCTGGAGTGTAGATTGTAATGTTCATTGTCTCCCTTAACTGCTGCTTCATAATTTGTTGAAGTGTTTCAGGTATCATACACACAACCATATGTAAGATGTATTTGGACTGACTAAATAGAAACAAGTAGTATGCTTCATCTTACTGATTTCTGCCTACCCTTATATCAGAAGCTAGTGAAGACTGTTGCATTTAAACTGCTGAATTGAGATTCTTTTTTTTTTTTTAATAAAGAGCAAGGTTAGGATACCTTCCAAATTGTATATCAAATAAGCAACAGAATCTAAGTTGTAAGCAAATAGATGAAAATCTAGAGAGAAGAAAATTATCCTGACCTGGCTCAGGGAGGCATTGTTAAATCTGACTTAAAGTTTGAATGCTTTCTAAAAGTGAAGGTCAGCAAAAAGTGTCTTCAAAACTTAATACCAAAGTAGGACTGTCTTAATCTTTTTCTCTACAGTTGTACTGTAAAATGAAGCTTATTTTCTATTGCTGAAGTTGAGAGAAACACAAGACTACTAAAAGTTTCTTTGCTGCTGTTTGGAGAGTTTAATGAACAAAAACATACAAAAATTTATTACCCGCATTTTAAGTTACTGCAATGTACAAAAACTTCCTTAAAATCACTTACTGTACTTAAAGGGTTGTGATGCCTGCCCAAACTGAAGTGACTGTTTGACAATCCAGTATGAATTTTTTATTTGATTACCTCTATGGTAAATATTTTCCTGACATCCCTATTAAAACAGTTGATCTGAAACTTGGGAGCAGTATACAGAAATCTAGAAATAGGCTGTTTTCTTTAGTTACATGAGCTTTAGAAATGTGAGGAGAAAAAAGGACTTCAGAGGTGTTGTAGCTGTATGGTTATATTTTTTATAAAAACTTGTGTGCTGGGAAGTAGCAATAGACTTTCTAATACTGTGAGAAGTAACTCAAGTAAATTCAGTGCCCAGCTGTGTAAAATCAGGACAGCATTTCTAAATTTCCTTAACTTAAATATCTTGGAAAGGAGTAAAAGTGATATTCCATGAGGTCACCAAAGCTTTGAAAGAGAGTGGGATTTTAATTTGGTCCAATAATGCTTGAATAACAATCTTGTGAGTATAGGATGGATGGAACCTACAAATAGTATCTGAGCTATCCTCATGCTGCCATTTTTAATGACTGGAAAAGCTACCATCACCTCTCTGTATCACTATGCAATAAACAAATTCAAAAGGTGCCTCAGGATGTTTCTGTTTAAGAAAGAAGAAAAAAAAAAAATCCTACTCAAAAAGATGGAATTAATGGTGTAGAAGGCTATAAATTACAGGTGGTGAGCCAAAACTATGGTTTTGGTAGAATATGGTATGGTAGAATAACATATGCATCTTTCTTCCAAATCCTTGTTTTCAAGTGTGTAACTCAGTAAAGTAACTCTTAGGACGACTTATTTTCTGTTCAAACTGGTGGTGAACTTGTGGGAGAAACCCAAGGTATTCTGTTTGCTGCCTAAGCACTCATTGATGCTCACATAATTGAGGCTTTAATACCTGTGGGAAGGATGAAATAAGAAAAAAGGGGAAGAAAAGCAGGAACTATTTTTACTCACTGCTTAATCTTTACCTGATGTTATCAAAGCATCTTTATTTTGTTAGTTTTATTTTGTTGAAAATGGTGGTGAAGCTGGTTTAATGTTTAATAGCGTATCTATGAAGCGTTTCAACAGAATTGCATTCACAATTGAAAAAGTTGTTCTTCCTCCCACCTCTGCTATTAATGCTTCTCTGTTTTAGTGCTTCAAGTGGATCCTTAGTATTTAACTCTTCTTTGCCCCATGTCTTTCTCTGAAAGAATACTTCTAATCACCACAAAATGCCATTATAAAGTCACATTTGAAGAATGGATATTGCAGTATCTAAAGCTTGTTCTTTGCCTAGTCTTGTTGAGGGGATGGAAATCATGTGCTGAGGTGAGATTCAGTAGTGCTTGAAGATGTGCATGAACCTAAGTCAGCGTAGCCCAGGAAATGGTCGGTTCTTTAATCTGATGTCATAAATCTCCAGAGAGATTTACATTTAATTTTTTTAAACAGCTATCAATTATAGATGATCCTACCTAAACAGTGCAGAAGCTGATCCATTTTAAATATCAGCCTTCACTGACTTGAGTTAGTTAAACATTACATTTCATTATCCATCTGTTCATTTCATCAGTAGCAGGTGGTTATCAGTAATTTCTGGTTAAACAATTGGCTTTTACTTTCTAGCACCTGCTTTAAATACATGGTTGCTATTGCTTCCTTGTGCTCATGCATGTTTTAATAAGACTCGCAATTCAGTATTCTTTCTCTTTTGTTGTATCTACTGCAGGTGTAGTTTGTTCTTCCTAATTGAGTCTACTTTCAGCTTTCTTGACAAGAACTTGAGGGGTTTCTGTCAAGTGCTTAAGTCTTGCATTTGACCATTTCTAACTTAGGAGTAGTCCACTACAGCAGTATGTGCTTTGAATCCTTTCAGTAAAGCTGCGTATCTCACCAGTAAGTTCTGCACATGATGGGAGACTAAGCTAGCTTAAATTTTAAGTAATTGTTACAGAAACCTGCTGCTGCTGCTTACATGTTTCTCCACTGTAAATATAGAATACTGGAAGTTATGTTCTTCCTGCAAGTGCCTTGTTAGTGTTGTAACTTTTAGGTACCACCTGACATAGGTAGACTCTTTCATTATTTTTTTTTTTGCCTGCTCCTAGGTATGAAGCAGAACTGAATCCTGTAGACCATCAGAAGGCCAATGTCCTGAAGTATCAAATGGAAAAAAGACCGTTTTTTGAAATGCCTTCCCATCTGGCTGATGTAGACTTGGATGACTATGACTATGAAGAGGACTTTGAGTAGTGGTTACTTATGGTCAACACTTGCAGAAGAGAAGGGACAGTCTGCAGCAGGTCTGCTATACATCTATATGTTTCAGTGGGTTTTGTTTCCAGGAAGTCAGCTTAGTTTTGTGCTAAAAATATTTAATCACTACACTACCTTTCAAATAAAAGAAGTGCATTTGTATGGAATGATGAAACTTTTGTATTTATTCAATAGTCTATAGTTTGTAAAATAGATTAAAATATTTATTTACAGATGTTGCATAATTCCTTTTTGGAAGAATAACAATATTTGACTTTAGAGAAAAGTAATCTACTGTTTTTAAGAGAACTGTGTAATTCCCTCAAAGTTGATGTGTGGTGGACTGACCATCTCCGTCCCATATGCAGACAGATAGTCCTGTCCTGCATGGGAGGTGAGGAGACAATGTACACCTGGCCGGCACTGCTTACGTGCTCAGGCAGCCCCCAGGCTTTCCTGCCTTGGCAAGGAAGAGCCAGGACTGAGTGCGTGGTTCAGCACTCCTTTACAAGCAGTTTCATTTGACAAGCTGAGCATATTAGTGCACAAGGAAAGCGAACGCCTGAGACAAGTTGCTTCTCTTCTCTGTGTAGTCCTTGTTTGCCCCAACTTTAATTCTGCTTGCCCTTTTAAACTTCAGTCTTTTCATTGGTGTTCATTATAAAAAATTATTTAATAATGAAGTCTGTTTTAGTGTTACTTGATCCAAAATGAGTGTGTTCGTTCATGTAGAAGGAACCAATTTTTTAAAAATTCTTTGTATAAATGTTACTTGATCAGTGATGTGCACTAATTTGTTGTGGGCATTCAGTGCTTTTGTCTGTCCCCCCCCTTCAGTTGTTTGCTATTGACACATTCCAAGGGTATTCATCAGTGTCACAGCAGCTTGAAATTGTTGCCTCACTCTTACTGTTAAACAGATTTTGTTTGGAAAAAAAATGTACAAAAAGATGTAAGTTATTTTTTGGTTGCAGTGTAGATCTGTTAAAATGTTTAAAAATCATGTTTGTATTTTCAAATAAAGATTTTTCATACATGTAATTAACAGTTGTAATTATTATGTACTGCCTACAATTAACTTATTAAAGAAGGATTTAAGATGGGTTACACATGTATGCAGTCTGGTTAGGTAATTACACCAAGCTGCATACTCAAAGCAACTGAGCTCTAGCAGGTTAGGTTCCTCTAAAGGAAATTTTTTTTTCATCCAAAAGACAGTGTTGCTGAGCAGCTGGAAGTGGTACAGAGAAATCTGTTCCACTTAACCCATCACACCAACTCCTGTAGAGACTTAGCAACCTGTATATCTTAAGTAATGAAACTCATCGCTAATTTCTGTTAGTGAACCTTACCAAGGAAAACTTGTGTCATGTTGATACCCTTCAAAGAATTCTTAAATAAAATCAGGGTTGATTATTCCAGTTTTGAGTTTCCATTAAAGTCAAATTTCTCTAGTGTTGGTCAGGTACCTTTCACTGCTGGCTTGTGGGTTTTCAAACAGTAGGGAGACACAGAGTGTTGATGTGAAGCTGTTCCCTAAGGTGCTGTGGGAAAGGATGACCAGCTGCCTTGCTAGGAGATGATCCTGAACTTCTACTGCTGCTCAAGAGGTGGTGGCCTGCTGCTTTTCCCTACCTGGAACCCTTCAGCTGGAAGCCCCTCTTCTTAATAAGGGGCACTTATAAGGGGGCACTGTACAGCCAAGGGCTTTCTCATCACACGGTGGCATTTCTCTGTTGTACAGAGCTATGGCACAGGGCAGAGCTCTTCTGTGGAGCCTGTAGCTGCTGTTGTCACTTTGTGCTGAATGGAGAGCCAGTTAAATCCTGCTCTCTAGTACACTCATGATAACCAAGTCCCTTCTTTTCCTAAAGGATTTGCTCAGATCTAGTAGAACAAATGATGGTGTTATTGTGGAAGTGCCTTTTCTTGGAATACACGAACTATAAAGATGACTGTACCTTCTCCAGGATAATTCCCATCCCTAGTCCATCCTTACAAGAACTCAAGCAGCTGCATGTTTGATGTGGTCCCAGGTATAAGGAACTGTTTTCCTAGTCCAGCTGTATTCTGCCTACCTGGTAAGTGTTTAGTCCTAAATCCACAAATCTAGATGGAGGAGGGAAACATCCCTATCAATCACAAGCTGGTGGAGGGGGGCGTTACTGACTGAGTCACAAAGGGACCCCAGAAGAAATTGATCTGGGTGAGAATCAGCATTACCTTGTGGAGCACTACCTCTCCCCTTGCCACTTAACTACATGAAATGAAATATAATGGTTTTACTATTGCCACTTTGGGACACCCGATACCTGTGAGACATGCACGGCTTTCACTTCCACGTTCCTGGGTGCTCTCTTCTCAGTCTATTTAATAACAGGGCAAAGGAGAAGGCCAGTAACACTGCTGCTGTTCTTTCTCCAGACTTACTGGGGGAATATCACTTGCACTTTTGGTACTAATGGATAGCAATAGTTCTGTAGTTTATTTTACACAGTTACAATCCAAAATATATATATATAAAAAATAAAGCTGATTGATAGGATTAATGGAATGTACAATTCCATGGAGCAGTGACAAAGGGTCAGCAAAAGCAGCCAGCACCCCCCAGCCTACTGTCTCTGAGACACACTTGAGTGAAGATCATTTGCAAATTCTTAATGGAAAAACTACTTTTGATGGGCCGTATTTACAGTCTATTTACATTGTGTTTTCAGACTTTATATTTTCCAAGTCAATACCACATGATCATTGTGTACAAAGGATTTCTTCCAGAGAAAAATACTCAGTCAACTGGTCCACTGTTTGTTTCTTTGTTACTTAGAAGACTCGATGCAAGTCTCCTGGGAACATGTTCTGATCCCCACAGACTACTAACCACATCTCTGCAAGCACTGGAATTCAGAAATACTTGCTGACATTTTGATCCAGGTTTTCCATTTTACAGGCAGGAAACGGCACTACCAAGTCACTTGCCATCACCCGGCAGGTCACGGTGTTCACAGCTGGGCCAGGCTCCTTTCTCCCCAGGGTCAGGTACAAGGAAACAAGTAGATCTCCATCTCGGTTATCTCCAACAGTAAAGAATGCATCCAGCAGAACACTGCCCCCGCGCCGATTTGAGCAAGCTTGTCTCATCTAGTTTACAGAGTCTTTGACTCAGTATTTGTCAATACCCTGATTCCAGTCCTTAGGTTGGGAATTTTTCCAAGACAGCATCAAGGACCAGGATGCAGTTGAGTAATGATGTGTGTAACGCCCACAACCTCAGAAGCGCAACGCCCAAAGCAGTAACGCCCACGAGTAGCAATGTGGAGGAATCAATCGCAGTGCTAGTAACTGCTTCTGGGTGGATGCCCACAGGCAGAGATTTGACTTGATACATATCTCCTGCTGCCTTGGTTGATGCCATCACAACCCCATTTTTCAGTTAAACAATTTCCAGAAAAAAAGGGTAGCGTGTTCTTCACTTCCATTTATTCTCTCACCGTCTTAACTGTCCTATACCAGAAGGAAAAAAAGGATTAAGTCAGCCTTGTACTATGAAGAAAACATCATGTAAGAGCACATAAGGAATGAGAATAAGAGTGTAGCATCTAACCATCTAGCAGCTTCACCACAGCAGGCTCTTGGAAAGCTTATTAGCTTTCTTATTTAGCTTCCACAAAAGGAAAGAAACTTTTCTATACCACAAGGAGCCCAGAAAAGGCACTACAGGGAAAGGCCACATGCTAGGTAAGTAGTGCATTTTCTGTATGGCTTCGATCTTGGTCCACAGATTTCAAATCTTTTATTATCTGTCTTTAATAGGAGCTACTCTAAGCACATGGTCCAAACAGTCTACATTTTAACAGGCATATGACTGGAAGAAGAGGTAGAAGTCTCTTTTTCCTTCCAGTCTTCTTTAAAAAAAATCAAAAACACCCCCACCACTCAAATATGAAAAGAAACCAGTTGCTCACCTTTACAGGAAAAACTTATTTAAAAAGTCAAAAATCATACAAGGTCTTTGATTGTGGCTGTTAGATCCAAGATAACCACAGCCACTGGAAATCATGGAGTTGCCTGAATCATTCCAAAAAACCTGTCTGCCAAACACTGGGTCTACTTTCTATTAGGAGTTCAGAGAGCAGGGGGAAATACCAGAGAAAACCCTGAAGGAAGCACTCAGCCCCTGGCAATGGCTGACACAGCAAACCCTTAGAGGGAGGGGTTGTGCTCAGCTGCAGCACAGGAAACTTTTTTTTTTTTTAAACCCCTTTCAGTATAGTCGCTGCTGCAAGACCCCTGGTGTACAACACCCTGTCGGAGTCCTTGCACTCCACTGGCCCAAAGGGCTTAAAGTCCATCCCTGCTCTAAGTATCCATTCCAGGGCTGCACTGGGACCCAGGCAGACAGCTGCAGTTTTGCCAAACCTTCATCTGATCCCAAAGGCAATCAGTGCCCACAAGACAACCCCCAGGCTACGCTGGCTGCCACTCCCAAGCCCACAAGGTTCGAATGCTTCCTTTCAAATCCCCAGCTGGTCTGGGGACAATTTAATCTCCCCAGCGGCCTTGACTGGAAAAGGGCAAGAAACAAGGGACACTCCAGCGAGAGCCCTGGGCTGACCAGTGATCAGACACAGTCCGAGTCTTTCAATCTAAAGAGCACAATGCAGACCCCATTTCTGAAGCAGACATTCCCTGCAGGCCATGTGGCACTGCCATCTCTGCAATGTGTCAGTAACATGAAGCAACTGCAGCAAATGGCTCTTAATCAAGAAGCTTCACAGTATGGGAAAAAAAGGAAACCATATCCTCCTCTTAATGCATCCTAGCTGGTGTTCAGTGTACCTAAGGATGTCTAGATACTACAATAAGAATTTCCTTAAAAATGCAGATCAAGCAGAAGAAAGAGCCTACAGCTGCAGCTGGAAAGGCAAGAAGGGAAAATCTCTCTTCTCAGCCTGAAAGGGGCCACAAAAGAGCAGCCCCTTTGCTGCTAGATGGGTACTCATGAGATTCTGAACTCACATTCACCCACCTCAACTACAGCTGACCTCAGAGCTGGAAAACCCGAGCCAGAAATACCTGGTCTGCACCAACCACATCCACATCGACATCTTCAGCTGTGTCTTCCGCTTGAGCCTCCTCTGAGATACCTTCTGTCTTAATCTCATCTTCGCTGGGGGGAAAAAAAAAAGCTAGGTCTTGAGAAACTGTAACAGAGGTTGCACAAGTGTCCTTAAGGCAGAGTAGTTCACATATTAAGATCTGCTGCCGAGATATCCATGTAAAGTAGCCCAAGGTTTCTGGCCCAGTATTTCCCAGATACGAAAGAGGTTATGCTCTGAGGAATTTCCAATAAAGCAGTTCAGAAACAAAACATTCATTTAAGCAGAAGCTATCTTCATGTTTAATGAATTTTTGTTCTATTTTACTTGTATTCACCACATGCATTTAACAAGTGTCCCAAAACCTGGAAAAGCATGCATCTTTCTGGGATTTGTGTTTCATCTTTTAACCTACCAATACAGGAAATGGCACCTAACACCTCAGTAAAGGAACTGTATTAAAGGAAAATTTCCCAACTGAACACTTTGAGTGCTTTACAGAGCTCAAAAGTAGACTCCAGACTCCCTGTTCTGCAACATCTCCTTACATCCAAGTTCTGTGGGGTTTCACTCAGGCATGTGCACGTGCTGCACACAGACATGCACCTCTCTAAAAGAAAGTCACCAGTTACACAGTAGTTAATAGAGATCTGCAGACACAAGAATCCTCTTTCATTTCCAGAAATGCAGAAAACACTCATCGTCCGGCTGCAGCAAACAGCCAGGGAGTAACCAACACCACAGCCCTCTACTCAGGACCAGAGATGAGAGAAGTCTCCGTCCTTGCCTTTTTCTCTGCACACTCAGTATGAGTCCAAGAAGGCACGGAAGCCCTGTGACAGTGGGGGACAATCAGGCTACAGCAGCAAATGTAGATATTGGACTGAGGAAACGAAAAAAGAACCTGTCCTTGAGACACAGGCCTAAGACAGACAGGAGGGGCATACATCCATGGAAGTATCACAAAAAACAAAAGCAGAGGTGGATAGAGACACCCCAACTGTCAATACCAGCACAACTGAAGGAGCTTGTAAGACATAAAACTCACCAGCATCTTCTTCGTAGCCTCTCTGGACAAAGGAATGACAAATGTTCCTGCAAGTGCATCTCTTGAGATTTCAGCCTCTTTCTGCTTTTCCCTGATGCAGAGGCAAGCTGGGAAGCACACTGCAGGTCTGGAGCTCTGCTTGCTGCTTCAGTCTGGCTGGTTTCAAGCAAAGACCCTGTAACAGTGAACAGACTCGTTCTTCAGCCTCACCGTTAGAGGTCTTGAGATGGGTATTTCCAACATGTTCCCCACAGCAGTGAAGCAATGGGACCAAGTTCAGAGAGAGATTTGGAGCAAAACATTCATTTATAGAAAGAGCCAGCTAAAAACCACATAAAAGAAAATCCATTTAATTTGTCCACTGGTCATTTTTGCAATCTAGATTTATGATCTTGGCCCCATTCCATAAGTGCTATCAGTACTGCTGAGTCTATATAACCTTCAGGAAAGGAGGGCCCTTGGGACGCAAAGGAACAAGCTTTCCAAGGACAGGTCAACTGAAAAGAAAATGTCTGAGAAAGGATGAGAAAGAAACTAAAGGACGCTCTGGAAAAGCTCCCTTTCTTCCACATACAAGTGCACATGCCCATAGCACTTAGCATTTTTACTGGCAATTGTTTTCATAATGGCTTTACCACATTTAACTAAATCTCACCATATCCGTGCAGTGAATACCTCATTATGGATTGGAAGTCCATGAGAGCTGCTAAAGCCTGGATGCAGCCCACCTAACTATAAGTTAGGAGTATAACCTTACAGGCTGCCTAGAAATTCAACAGAGAGAAAGACCCCAGAAGATGATGTGGCCCAGATCATCTGGGCTGAAGATCTGAATCAACTTCTGGAGTTACCTCTCCTGTCTCAATTATCTACAGGACCTAAAGCATCAACGCCCTTAACTTAACAATTGAAAGCAATGAACCAAGTCTCAAGGGCACAGACAAATGCCAGAGCTCAGTACTGAGCAGAATTCAAGATTATCTGAATTTGGCTCACTCAAAGTCTCCAGACCGACCTTACTGCTATCGAGTGATGAAGAGACCTTTAACAACAACAAAGCTGAAGGCAAAAACCACAGTTCAGGCTGGGAAGTCCACAACATCCAACACACTGTGGCACTGCTAATGCAAAGCAGGAAGTGCGTTTTAGCTGGGACAAAGTAAATACAGCTGATCCAGAACAGGGAAGTTTTCATACCATTAGACAATTTCCTTTTAAAAGAAGATGTCTTAGATGTGCCCACGGGGGACCACTCTCTTGAACTGCTGAGGACAGAGCTCTCCTCATCTTCATTTGCCAATAAAGACTTTCTGTACCAAATCAACGGCTGCCATTCATCTCCTCTGCAAGGCAGTGGTTCTGCTATGTACCTCTGTAAGTAAGCATACCTGGAGAAAACCAAAAGCAAGCATAAAAAAATTCAGTATATCTGTCCCCTCAATATCTCTATATCTATTACTAGAAAGGCATTTTCCCTTTATTCTCCAAAGACGCAGACAGAAGTGTCAAAGAAAAAGAAAGGGCATCCATTTTCTCAGAAATATCTGACATCTCTGAAATACCTGAATATTTAAAATGCAAATGCCTTCAAAGTTAAAAGAGTGCTTGAATTTTAGCATTAGAAACAAGACTAGATCCACAGGAATTAAAGAATGACATCAGTCTCTAGAAAGAATTTCCTGTGCAGGAAAAGTCACTGCCAATTGCTGCTGCCAGGAGTAGTCTGAACAGAGCAGAACTCTGCAAGGATGCACCCCTTCTTAAGCCTCATGGACTGCAACACAAAGGAGATCTGAGGTGAGAGATGCTCCTTGGGATTCAATAGGTCAGGAAATGGGGTATTTATGCCATGAATGCCTGTTTTGGCAGAATTAAAATCAAGAACAACCAATAAAACCACTTTTCTATAGTATCATCTCAAACTCAACCCAATTCTCTCAGGTTCCAAATAAAATTTCAAGTGTCTGCAAGATGCAGTTAACAGTTCTGCAGTTATGACAACACACAGGAAGGACGTGGGTAACATTGGTTCAAATCCCTGTTCTGCCTGACTCAATGTGAAGACTTGACATTGGGCCACCCTGAATCCCAGGTGAAGCTATGACCTTTTCTAGAGCAGAGGTCACCTTCAAACATTCTTTTTGAAAAACAGGACATTTCTAACAAAGTCTTTCTGGCCCATTTCTACTTCCTAACAATAAGAAAAGAAAACCAAAGTCTGACTCAGGATTAGAAACTGGATATTCACTACATTTCAGCTACAGCTCATCACTTTAAAATCAAGCCCAGTGTTGTTAAAACAGACCCCACCAGAAGTGACAGTTTTAACACCAGCCTGTACAGTGTATTATTCTTTCTTTGATTAGGAGTGTGGCCTGGAAAATATCAGACATTTCATTTGCTTTGCAAAACAAGAAAACCAGTGCTGGGAGGAGGTTAGGGTAAGCACCAACACCGAAACAATTAGAGTCCTAGACCCCAGGGATCAAGAAACCCTGGTAATGGAATTTGTTGGTTCCAAACAAGCATGGATTGTAACTACTGTTTTAGAGTCTAATCCAGCTGCTGTCAATGTCAATGGAAAGACTCCTACTGATTCAGGAATCAGGCCCTTCACGCTGCTTGTTATTCAATAATTCATTTCTTGTGTGCATTTTGTGGCACAGAGCAATTGACAAGTCAGATATTTTACTGCTACAGCCTGGGCAATTACAGGGGAGGAGGTTAAAATTCATATACTTTGATGGTGTTGAAATATACTCCTTTCTAACAAATGTCCATATTCTGTATCTCATCTGTTACAGGTACATTCACATATGTTAACATACAGACCTGGACATCAATCCTATGATTAATAATAAAAATGAAAATAACCAGATGTTTATTTCTAAAAGTTCATGTTGACCTAAAACATTCCATCCAGTAATTTATGATGGAGCTAAACCTAAATATTTCTAAGAGGAAATATAATCTCCAGCCCCTGCAAGGCATTTTAGGTCTCCCAGAATAGAAACTGTTACTCTAGAAACATAGTCTGAATGCAGTTGTGGATAAAATTGCAATTTCCCCCCTTGTGAATTTTATCGTTTCCCATTTGTTCCCAGCAGCAGTGGGAAGGTCCAAAGCAGTAAGAACTGAAGTCAAAGTGCATTCCCTGCTAGGTTCTGTATTTCCCACAAAAGTTTTCAATGAATAAATAAATGAATTAACAATGAATGTATTAGGTACATTCAGGAATATACTTCAGGAATATATCCCTCTGGTCAAGAAGTTAAATACAGCACTAGGAAAAAAATTATCAGGATTTAGCTTTAAATCTGCCCACATCAATGATGAAATATTTTCCTTTTGTTTAATTAAAAATTACTCCTTGGAAGCAAATGAAATCACAAAGTTTTTCAAGGATGGATTAAGAGAAATTTACTTATTGCACAAGTGTCACCACACAGATAGTAACAGCTCTTCAAAATCCAGACAACATGGACAGAGTTGTACAGAAACTGTAGAAAACAAGGGCTGGAGCACCTCCCCTAGGAGGACAGGCTGAGAGAGTTGGGGTTGTTCAGCCTGGAGAAGAGAAGGCTCTGGGGAGACCTTATAGGGGCCCTCCAGTATTTACCGGGCCAACAGGAAAGGTGGTGAGGGACTCTTTATCAGGGACTGTAGGGTTGATAGGACGAGGGGTAATGGTTTTAAACTGAAAGAGGGTAGATTCAGATCAGTTATAAGGCAGAAATTCTTTACTGTGAGGGTGGTGAGACATGGGAACAGGTTGCCCAGAGAAGCTGTGGATGCCCCCTCCCTGGAAGTGTTCAGGGCCAGGTTGGACGGGGCTTTGAGCAACCTGGTCTAGTGGAAAGTGTCCCTGCCCGTGGGATGATATTTAAGGTCCCTTCCAACCCAAACCATTCTGTGATTCTATGAAAATCAAGCCTAGTCTTAGATCTCAAAGATTCTCTCCAAGAAAAATGCAAGAATAGAAAGGGAAGTTATCACTACCCATAGATTATCTCCTTTAGATTTACCAGGGCTTGTAATCAGTATACATCAAACATTTTTCTTCTGTATTTTGCATTTTGGGTTTGAATTCCTTTTTTAAAAATACATTGTCTGGGTAGCTGGCAATTGTTAATAGTGTTTGTCATGTATCACTCTTGACCCTTGTTATACAAAAACTGGTTGATGATCCCCATGGAAGTTAACTTTCAATTTAAGACAAAGTAATACAGGAACAAACAAATTACACAGGACTCAGCAAGATGTGATGGTTGAGGTTTTCTTCCATTTCTGCTGACTTCTTCTCCAAAGTGGAACTTTGCTTGTCAAGCACTGGAGTGATTTGCTCAGAAATTCAAAAAGGCAGATGTGTCTTAGTGTTTCATCTTACATTCCCATGTCTTCAAATATGCTCTCAGGAAAATGGAAATACCTGTTATATATTTTGCAAAAGTTTTTACAGTTATCTGTAAATAAGAGACTGAACTGCAGAGATCCAGATCCAAAATAAGCAGCACTGACTAGGAAAGTAATGACAAAGGTCAGATAGAAGGAAGAACATTACTTCCTTCTCAAAAATTACTGGGGTTGAGGCAGGTGAAGAAGGGAACAAGAGACATAATCATATGTCTCTCTATTCAGATGCATAATGCCCATGATCCCAAAATAAGGCTAGCATTCTTATATTATTAAATGTAAATATTTAAACCACTGTAAAATATGGGCCCAACTGGATCTGGGCATATTCCCCTGTAAATAGTAAATCCTTGAATTTAAATATCCACATTATTAATAGTGTCATGTATATTTCTATTCCAAATGTAGAGTCCTGAAGCTGTGGAATTAGATCATTACAAAATAATGATCCAGGCACTATCTCTTCCTCCATCTTTTCTGCTTTACTTTTCTGTTCAGAAAAACATTCCTGTCACTCCACTAGCCAGTCAAGTTGCAAATCTCTTCCACCAAATTAACACTGTCCTTCCTTTAAAAGAATTGCCATTATGTGGCCACAACTATGTCTAAAAAAGATCTAGAATGCATATTGGACATACAATCTGAAATAACTACTCCTACAAAATTCAACAAGTGTCTCTCAAACTCACAGCCTCAGGGCCAGATTGATTTCAAAGGTTCTCTGAAAAGCCCTTCAGCAACTTCTGCAACACTGAAGGTCAAGTGTCCCACGTACAGGGATACACAAATCACAAAATGTGTATGACAGTGTACAAGAATTTAACTTACACGAGTCTTTTGTCTGGCTTTAGCAGCTTGTTGGAAAATTCAATGATGATTAACAGAAAGCTCAAGTTAGGAGGCAAGCACCTTCCATCTACTCCAGTAGCTCCTTGAAAAGCAAATTCAATCCCTTCCCTATGGGAAGAAAAAAAAAAGAAGAGAGTAATAAAACAGACAACTATCAAAAGCAATGACCATGGACAAAGTAATGTTACGTGGCACATACTTGTGTATCATGGCTACAGATTCTCTAGATTTCACTTGGTCCCAGCCAAACGTTAGTGAAAAGCGACGAGCAAGTTCTTTCATATTTGTGAAGGAAGCAGAGGACAAGTCCACACCACTACTGCTATCTTGGCGTTCTGCACATGTCTGAAACAGCTGCAAAAGAAGCCTCAAATAAGCAACCATATGTAATCCTACAGGCAAGCAGAGCACCAGGACACAGACAGATGCACAACAAGCACCAGTTAGCTTACACTGACAGAAGCCGTGTTTCAGAAGTCGTGTTTTGTAAGTCGTGTTTCAGAAGCACACAACTGGAACAACGACACAGAAATGGCACAAAGGACACTTGTGCTTAACAGATAGGCACAAATCAACAAATAAAAATCAAAAATTATGTGCATAAACAGAGAACTAATTCCTGAAGATGATGGCTCCACTGATCCCACCTCCTGTGGGGACTTCTGAATCAAGCCCCAGAGGCCTAATTTGCCTGAGAGGCTTTCAGAATATCAGAATGCAGATATAAAGCAGCAAGTTTGGCAGCAGTGTAGTCCAATTTCTGAGAGTGAGACTGAGTCAAAAGCATGCCTCGAGCCCCCCCAGTTAACTATGCTTTGGGGCTTTTTCCTAACAGAACATGAAGGTAGTTTGTTCTCTTCAACCTGTTGACCGTCAAGGTCAAGCAAAGGCCAAAAAGGGCCTGTTGTCTATGTGATACCTAAACACAAAGTCCTGACTATGTCAGCAGAACATATGTAGCCAAATGCAGCTTAGCCTCATCTGAGCTCAGATTTCAGGGGCTAGTTCACAGATCTAAGCCCCTGGCAATGTGTGTGAAATAAGCAAAGCTCATGTATCAGTACCCCCGGGACGAGTCTGCTCTCTGACTTACAGCACAACTCTAAGCTAGAAGCAGCTCTGGTCATGGGCAGAGCTGGCAAAAGCAGCTGCTAAAACAGCTAACTGGCCTCATCATTCAGCAGCTGCAAGCCCCAGCAACTAAGACCCTTCAGAAGATCTGTGACCCACTTTCTTCCAGAAAAAAATACTAAAAATACTAAGGATTAGAGCTGGCCAGCCACAAACACATTTGTGGTTCCTCAAATTCAACAGAAATTGAGGTAGTCTGTAAAATACAGAATATCCTTAACCTTTGTTAAGGTTAGGAGACATCTACTGTGTCCCAAAAAACACTCCATAATCTCACATCAGTCCTAACACACTACGCATTTGAAGATTAAAAACAAAACAAAAAAACCATGCACAAAATTGCATTTTAAAGCAGATATAATGATTTGAAAGGAGTTTTAATTATGACATGCAAAAACAGCATACACATAGAAAGTACAGGCAAGCAAACGATTTCTTCCACTATATTTTTTAATGAATTTGAATAATTATGGCAAGGTAGGTAAAAACTCCAATATGAATACAGCTGTCACAAGAGCCCCTAGCCCCTTGTTTTAATCTTAACCTTACCTGCTGCAGACAGAGAATCAGTGTCTTGGCACTCTGAATTTTGTTATTGTGCCTCGTCTTGCTTAACGTTTCTTTAATTATGTCTCCAAAATAATTGTAGGTCTATCAACAGCAAGAAAACATATGAGAATTATCATTCCCCTTCTTTAGCACTGGGAGTACACAAAACACTTGACTGTGTTCATGTGACGCAAGAAGTTCATAAAACACTCCTAATATCAGAACATCCAAGCTAAAAGATGAAAATTGGACTTTTTATATTATTTCAAATGTAAAGCAATGGCATGCTCCTTTAAGAATAACATGAGGATTACAGTTATACTGAAATCGTTAAGTATTTATTATAACAAAAGAACAAAGCCTTTGCAGGAGCGAAATAGAGAGTTTTCTGTATTTAACCAGGCCTCGGGCCCAGTGAAGTAAAGAACAAGATCCGTATCCAGGTATTTCCAAAGTCTGTTAGTTGCTCAAGGAAACTACCCGCTCTGTGCTGTCCGCAGCCCTCCTCAAACCCACTTCAGAGTGGCTGAAGCTCTGCCAGTTGTCTAAACACTGGGACTCATGAAATCTCTGCCATCTGCGTATGGACTCTGTGAGCTGTATGAAGTAAGCTGACTGCTTCAGTGTGAGAATCTCTATAGTTAAAACACTCTCCCAGCCATAAACTGCTTTTCTGAAATGGCCTCTCTGTTGAAGCTGAGGAGCAGATGTTCGGACAGACATACCCTCTACTCAATTTTCTGTTACTTTGTTTGCAGTGAGGTACCTTTGCAGAACAAAGAGGAGAGATTTGTCCCACTTTTGCTTGATTTTATAGCCTTTTTGTGATTATACAAGGATTCTGAGCCATAAGACTATTAACCCCACATCTTTCACAAACACTGGAGTGACTTTCAAAAACTAAAATGCACTGATAGGCAAAGCAACCTTATCTAAAACATTACCTTCACATAATACTTATAGATCTCAGCAGCCGCAGTCATCTCTATCACGTTATACACTATTAACTTGCAATATGCTGCAAGAAGACTCCGCTTTCTGTGCAAGTCGTCAAGTTTGCAACTTTCATCCTTTCTCTCCTCCTCTTCTGTCAGGTCTAGGGAAACAGAAGCATTGAAGCTTTGTTCTACTATTTTATTCAAGATATCTCAATTTTAATGACCAGCTTTCATCCAAATAGCACAGACTCAGCTGTTAAGTCAACATGCTAAGCAACAGATGCTAGTGCTCATTCCTGTGTATATCAGAAAACGCAGGGTTATTTCCATTTCAAAACTTGCAGCTGATGACAGTAAAAATGATTTTTTTCCACAGTCTCTTACTCTGATCTTCATAGGGCTTTCACATGTCTACCACTCAGAATCTCCTTGTACAACACTGCTCACAGCTACAGAACAGAACCAAACAGAGGGCGGAATAAAAGGCATGAACACACCAAATGGAAGAGACCAGACAAATTGCAACCACTTTTTTTTTTTTCCTAGAATAACACAGGTTCTAGAAAACCAGCACATAACTCATCAGAAACTCTACAAAAGCTGCCATACACAGTCAACAAGAGAAATGTTGAGATGAAACTCTCCAAGTAGTTATCAACATATCATATCATATCATTAAAATATTCATATCATTAAAAACATATTAAGTCTCTGGAACATGGGTTAGTTTCTAGCTGGATAACTTGTGGAAAACAAATACTCTTGAAGTCTTCCAACGCAGCTACAAAGGTGCTTGGGGAGAGCTTCGTGCAGCGGAAGAGCCAAAATACACTCTTTCCTGCTGCAAATGTAATCTATCAACTGCCAAAAAGACTCAGTCTTTGACCTACAATTTTGATGTGGACTGTTTCTGCTTCTAGCATGACTGTGGGCCTGGAAACAAACATAAGGCAAGTAACTGATCAGAAGTATCTGCGAATTAGAGTTAAAACTAAAATGGAGCAGCTACCAGCTATTCACACAGACAAGCACACCCATAGCATGACAAAATCACTCATTCATGAAAGAATCTGCAACGGGATGACAGGAATCCTTTGTTGGGAGGACTGAGACATTGAAAGCATCATACCAAATAGGTCTGAAGCAGACCTCAGGCCACCTAACCCAGAACAGAATCAATTTTATCAGTTTCAGATACATAACATGCAATCTGAAACATAACCTGCTTCAAAAACTCCCATGACTAGGACACTACAACCTACTTGAGCAATCTTTTCTATTGTATCTCTACCTTTACCAACAAGAATTCTCTTCTACTATCTCCCTGTTGCAATTTAGGCCCATCACTTCTTGCACATACACACTGTGACCTTAAGAAGTGTGGTGCCCAAAACTGAACACAAGTCCATCTGAACAGCTTGAAGGGCAAGCTTTCCACAGTAATCTAGAACAATGTTTGGCTTTTCAAAGCACAACACTTTAACTGCACCTCAAAACCACAACAAACTAACAATCTATTTTCAAAACACTCCCAAAAGAAACCAGCCTTCACAGTAACAGCTTCAATATGGCATCTGAATGTGTTTGAAAAAGGCACTAGAGCAACAAGTACTACTTCCCACTAAATCTGCCCCACACCCCCCAAATCAAAATCTACTAGTCCTTTTCTCTGATGGCTTAGAAGTGTCCATGCATTGACAGAGTCACACTATAACACTGCAAGGCCTTCCTCTAACATCATCTGTACCACCAAAGTCAGTCTACCAAATACTTTCACGTTCTCATCCATCCATGCATTATATCAGCCCTTTTCACCCCACAAGTAAATTGGCAGCTATTTCCTGTGGTTGATCCACAGTGAATACAGATCAGTGAATAACAGGTCAGCCACTTTGTTTGTAAAGGGGCCCAACCAAAAAAACAAAGAAGAAAAAAAACAACAAAAAAGAAGACCAGCCCCTTTTCCTGATACATTCAGTGCAGATGACAAATAACAGTAAAAGTGGTAGATTGTTTCTCCAGTGATGAAGATGTCTAACCTTTGCTTTCATCTTCCTCCTCCATGAAAACATGTTCCTGGATAAACAAAAGCAGTTTTTCCTGAAGTGATGTGCTAGGAGGATAATCTAGAAGTCCAACTGCTTCTTTGCTATTATTTGAATCCTGATGACTCAAAATCAGCAACCAGTCACAGAGTATCACGAAGGTCTGTATCAAGCAAACAAAGCCAAAGAAGGATTTAGAGACCATGTTACTTTTCATGCCAGTTCCACCTTGTGTCTCCATCAAACACCACAAGTCACAATCTACCTTCTATCCCATTTCTTCTTTGCAAGCTAAAGATTTCTGTTTGTCCCAAGGTGTGGTAAAATGCCATACCTAAGCCCTTCCGGAACTTGTACCTTAGGATACAGTATATGCAAGTATCATGCATGAACACCACCTAAAGGTTTTCAAACTTCCACTGGAAGGAAGTAGAGGTCTGTTATGCTAGAATATCTCTCTTTTAATGCGTGAATCACTAGGCAATTTCGCCATTTTTTAAAAATTTTTAAGTAATATTCATAGCAAAGCATTAATAAAGCAATGATAGCAACCAGTACACTGGTCAGTCTAATCAGAAAACACAATGATTATCAACTGGCAAATTGAGTCATTCAGATTCAGGCCTTGATTCTGCAGATGGACACATGAAGACATGCTTGATTAAAGCACTAACTGTTGTAGCATTTTAACAGACATTAACTTTAATCTTTCTTTAAAATAAATAGTTGAAGATCATTTTTTTAAAGAGTTGTTTGTCTGCTGAGAGACAAAAATTAGCAAAAATCTATATGGGAAACACTAGTATGAAAAGAAGGGCAGGCATTTAAAAGGAGGACTGAGCACGAATGCCAGTTAAGTGATAGAGAAACACAAACCTTTTCTCTTACATCTTTTTCCTTATGTTGGAGGAAGGACATGCAAATCTGACTGAAACGTCTCAGCTCTCTTCTTAGTGCAAAAAGAGTCTCCTAAAAACATATTTAGGAAAAGTGACAGGACAAATATGTTAGGGACTATAATCCAATAGAGAATTACAGAACAAACAACAGTTTCATCTTTCTTCCACTGATATTATTAATTTAAGATAGCACAGCTGATGACATTATGAAAGAAGCTGACATCTCACAGTAGCAACAGCTTACTAGAATGAACAACTTTAAAACCATGTCTTGTTTTCAGGCACGGTATCTGGGATAGAAAGGTCAATCCATAAAAAATATATACTTCGCCCCCAATTCTGGTGCAGAAATGTGACAAATACTAGGACATGTGCATCTAGTGGAAGGAGTCCCCTGCCCAGGGGGGTTGGAACTAGATGATCTTTAAGGTCCCTTCCAACCCAAACCATTCTGTAATTCTGATACGATTCCATGATCTGTCACACTTGCTGAGACTAGTGGTATTCAGCAAGTCACAAACTCTTTGTTTCTCCACCTGTAGGATGGGCAGCTCTAATAGCATGTATTCCCTTATTCACTCCAGCTTATCCTTATAAAGCAGTGATAATGATTTCCGCTTTAGAGATGGAAGTAGAGTCATTAAAAACTCTGGTCCTTCCCACCTAATTTTCAAGGTGAATTGCCTTCTGGAGTTGCTCTTCTCTCTCCCTCTATCGACTACAGAGGGAACGCAGTTTAACTACACTGCTAACTTTGGCACTCAGACACTTAAACACCTCTATTTGTTAAGATGAATCCAGCAAGAGAGACTATTTGATTTGCCCACAGCCACATAAAAGACTTTCTGATCCTTCACCAGGTCCCAGCTGTTGCACTGCACGGAGCTTTCAGCAGTCAATAGAAGAGAAATGCCCTTGCAGGAGGGCTGGATTTCATGCTATGCAACTGTATAAGAAAGGGGATCCATCCCAGGGCATGCTGAGAAGAAGCAGAAGGGAAGGCAAAACATTGCCTTAACACTACTGGAGGAGGGGGGTGGGGGTGGGGAAGGAACAGTCCTAGAGCTGCTATCCAGGAAATGTTCTTTTTTGCTCTTGGAACTTCTTTCTCTGCCAACATCCAGATTTGGCCCTGCAGAGTGGGCCGTAACATTGTGCTTCCAATCAAAATCTCCTCCCATATGAAAGGCCAAATTAAAAAATGTGCTGCCCCATTATCAGTCAAGCTAACCATGTCTGGACTGAAAGGCAGAACATATTAGAGCAGTGAGAGATGCGGACATCCACACAGGAATGGAACGGGACGGGAATAGATAGTGAATCAGTCACCAAACGGGTAATCTCCCAGCTAGCATTTCTCACACAAAACAAATGTCCATGTCAGTGTCCTCTTGTGTACACATGGGAGCACCAGGGGAAGGGGACAGAATGACAGAAGCAGCAGTACTCAGTGTGGTCAGAAATCACCATAGGAGGAGCTGCACATTCACACATGAACCAAAGCATAAAAGCGTTTTCCTCTCTGGTGTCTTAACTAGACTGTCTTCTGAAACACCTAGAGCTTGGCACTTTATAAAACCAATTATATAGTCAGCTGATGACAGAATTATCACTTTCCCCAGACTTTCTGCCAGAAATATATAAGTAAAACAAGAAAATAAAAACAAAACAAAGCAACAGAACTTCTTGAAGTTTTCACTGAATATTCTTTGTTGCTTAAAACAAGAAAACAACAAACTGTTTCGCAGTGGAACAAGTTCCTTATCTCCATCAAGCCCCAGGAATTCGATGCACATGTTTTGCGGTAAAAATAGAGGTGAACCATTGTTCACTTATTCTCTTGCAGACTGAAGAAGCATAAACACTTTTTTTTAAAAAAGAGGGAAAGACAGAGAGAAAATGCCTCAACTCAATCTGGTTTCCTCAAGAAAAAGCACAAATTATCTTCTTAGAAAGCTTGTTTTTCTTCTGGCAATCTGAGAACAGAAAAGCAACTTAGAACTTCTAGAAGCACAATTCTGAGTTTCAAAATTGCATGGAGTTGCCAACCTTGGGAGGATTTTCCAAAACTGCAGCTAGTTGCCACAGGAGAGAAAAATACGTGCACTGGAGAGCTGGCAGGATCATCTGCAAATAAAAACACGTCCTTTATTTACATGAAAGGCTCAAGAGCAAAAAGCTTAGGACTAAATGAAGCATCCAAGCCTGACATTCTGCATACTGCTTGCATGAGCATTTCTGCACTGTGAAGTATTTAGACCCTCAAAATAAACTTAATAGATTTACATACAAGCAAATGTTGCCTCCTGAGAAACTTCATTACTAAGGTGCTGCTTCTGCAAAACTCTGATGTCCTGACGAGTTCAGTGGAAAAATAACCAGGTACTAAAAAGGGTGTTCACAGAGGCTAACTTTAGCTTGGCTTCTCCATATTTCTCTGCAGTCTCTGGTGAAAGGCAGACTCCTCCAGAGGGCAATTCAGAGCAGAAGCCAAACCTTGGTGCTCCAATGCTCCATTTAAAGGAGTCCACCTCTACCCACTGGCTGCAGGCTCGCTCTAGTCAACTGAATTTCACCCCTTCCCAAATAACCTCAAGTTCTCTCCTGAAAACAGGGGCTGATTAACATTCATTACAGCTAGAGTACTTCACCTTGTAATCACAAGATATACACCTCCATCTTGGCACAGCCAATGTTGGAGTTGAAGTAACCAAACAACCAAAAGGATGCAGATGAGACAACAGGTAATTAATTACCTGGTTTTGGGTACAAACCATCTTCACCAAGAGTCAATCTGCAAGCAACAGGTCCAAAGAATTCCAATTTCTGGTTACATGCAATCTATAAGGGGCTCCTCACAGTCCCAACAATTTCATATGTACTGAGAGCAAGACTGTGCAATCAACGGGAAGTACTAAGCATGACAAAGGATCAATCTAGATGTCAGATGATTATCATAGTTTTGGACAATCTCCAAAGTAAATGAGTCTATGGCATGAATTTACCAATTCCAATAACGTTATATCAAAGGCAGCCTCAGTCTCCCAGATTGAGAAACAGAAACAGTATCTTCCTGCCTCACAGGACACTGATATATAAGATTATTTAACATTTCCTAATTTTCCTGCTTTCAACAAGAAAAACCTCTTTCAATGTTAAATATTAACAGCTCACCAGAACAGGCAAACTCCCATGTTCTATTTCAAACACCAGCAACCTTAAAGTCTTTTCATACAGATTCCATTTGGTGAGATCATGGGCACTGCAATTGAAAAAGAAACAATAATGGTACACTAAGTGAGAAATGAAAGCTCACCTGACCAAACAAGTTAAATGTGTCCTATTTTTGCCTTCATCTGATGTAGAGGACTAACATTAAACAACTAATTTTTAATTGTAAGAGGGAGGGAAATGAAATTGAGTTTTTCATGATCTAATGCTGCAACCTTTAGTCCATGGCTTTATAGTCTGCATTACTACCACAAAACTGCAGTGTTGTGAGGAGAGGGAAAAGAAACTTGAGCTCTGTACCTTTTCCTATACTCTACCCACACTAAGTGCCCAAAAAGGTCTAAAGAACAACTTCCCCACCCTGCTTTAAAAGACTGTTTCTAATACTCGAGTGTTCGCACCTGAACCTTAGATTTCTCTTTGCAAAAACAGAGCAGCCCTAGCATGCAGAATAGGTAAAAGACATATTGAGAAGAAGGCCCAATTCCCTCACCCTCTACTATCTTGCATGATAATTTACTTGGTGAACAATCCCTGGAGATCCAAGCTTTTGAGAAATCCATCTTTTAACAAAGATCAAATAAACTAAAACAAACAAAGCAGATTACATCTGCTGGAAAAGAGACTGCATTCGCTATACCCTCTTCAGACTGACTACCTGTGTTGACAGTAAAGCAGTGCAAAAGCATCCAGATAGGCGGGAGGCTCCACAGAGAGGATCTCTGTGTTCACTCTGACATCCCAACTCTGTAGCCCACACTTCTCAGTCACATTAGGGCTGATGCTCCAATCTCAATAACAAGTCCAAAAAGAATTCCATATCTAAGAGTACAGTTCTGTTAAGAAGAAACTAAACCTTGCAGCACCTCTCACATGGGATCATTTTCATTCTCTTATGAAAAATCTCATTGAACCCAACGAACAAGAGCAATTCTCACTTTGCACCTGTTAGGTCAACACTTAGGTATATGGGAAAGTAAATTGTGTAAATAAACATCTCACTTATGAAAAGCTGCTACTCTTCTCAAAGCAGAATGCATCTGGGAAATTTCTCCTGCATCCGTACAAAATTCTTCTTCCTAAATTACGAAAGTTTGGAAAAGAGAAAGGAATTAGCCAGTGTGGGGCAAGGCAACTGCTATGTTCTCTTCCCAACCAACCCAGAAGCTTGAATTACTCTCCTCCAGCCTTCCCCAGTCCCTTCACCTTTAACCATGCTACTCATCTCTTCCTCTACAGTAAAAAGAAAACAACATGTTGACTGCACAGAAATTTTGTATAAGGAAATGTCCCTGTCATTAATTAACCCATGGCAGCCTCCCTAGACTACAGTATTGCTAACACAGAGTAAAAACTAGCAATTAGGCTAACACAGAAGTGCTAACCCTCAGACTCACAGTCCCTCACACAGTTGTTAAAGATCTCTGGAAAGCTAACTGTTCACATGGTGCTGACTCTCCTTGCTTCCAGCTGCCAGATCACATTCAAAGATAGCTAAAAATATATTAAATACTTTCCCATAGATGCAATTGCTGTAGTTTCCACGAGTATACTACGTGATTATGGGAGATGGTATATACAACCAGGAATTAGAAGGGAGGGGTTCCAGAAGAAAATCTCTTTATTTAGATATGGATCACATTATGAAGGAGTTGAAGAATCCCTGGTCTACCACTTATCTTGTTTCTCATAAGTACACATTCTCCCACATTGACACACATATCTATTTAAGACCAACAAAATAAATCCAATCTGAGGTTAGGGGATTTTTTGGCTTGACACATTTTACAATATCCCAGCGTCCAATAAAAACCTGCCAGTGTTAACTCTCATACCATGGCATGACACCTGTTCATGACGGCACAGTTGATCAGATCAGCTGCGGGCTTCTGTTGTTCAGTTCAGCCAGCAAGCTATTCATATCACCACCAGCTGTTTCTGCTTTTTAGAACTAATGAAAAACTTTGAGGGAGACTCTGTGGTTATCCTTCAAGAGGAAAGTCATCATTGCAAAGACCCCAAAGCTTTGAGGGAGACTCTGCAGTCCTTCTTCAAGGGGAAAGTCATCATTTCAATGACCCCAAAGCTATACAAACTGCATTACAGACTGGTGGGTTGGTTTTATATTCTCCTAGTACTATGTCTACAGCCAAAGTGGCAGCAAAAAGGACATCTTGTGTGCAGTCAAATATGTAGAAGTACAGAACTATACCCTTTTGGGAACAGTCTCACCACCTGTAGATCCCCAGCACCTATTAGCTGATCTTGCATATAGTATCTTTGGCACAGTAATGGAGCAACTATGGAGCTTAGGTCCAGAATATTCAGAAGACATAAAATGCCCTCTTGCTGGTGTGGACTACCTCATTTATTATTTTCCCCACTCTATTCCTGCCAAAATACATCTGCTTCATTAAAAATGTAAACAGTCAATCTTTCAGAGGCACAAACCTATCTTTGAAAGCTCTGCTCCCTTCAAGCAGAAATAGCAGGCAAAGAATAGTTTCATATCCTCCTTAATTCTTTTATCTTATTTTTTTCCCAGGGAAACAGTCTGTTTATCTCCACAATGAGTCACACTCACCTTTTGCCAGAAGCCATCTAGTAGCTGGTTAAGCTGTCCCATCAACTCATCTATCAGTTGAGTTCGGGCACGATCCACCTGGCTATAGATGGCAATTTCTTCACTGCAGAGTATATAATAAGTCCTGGAGGAAGCCTCAAGTACAGACATATCAGAGTGTTTGGCCACAATGTCTTTTAGCTCTCTCAGCAAAGCATCCAAATGCTGCAGGTGACAGAAATGGCATTTAGGTAAATTGTACAAAAATCCACTTATGCTTTAGATACATTTCACTAGGCCTATGTATCTCTATAGGTCATATAACCAACACGAAATAAATGCTAGTCTAAGTAGCAGAGGGGCAAGATTAGAGGATACAATTTCTTTTCTGGGTCTATAGCTCTTTTTCATTATTATTGTCTCTGGAGCTTCCTAAAGAATGAAGCAACTGCTTTAAGTTCTACTTTATCAATACATGTTTGGCACTACATAAAAATAAAGACAAAGATAGGGAATAAAAAATGCCTTTCCAAAGGACAGGTGTGTCTCCAAGCAATGGAAGTTGTCTCCCTCAGCAGCAGAGGATGGAGAATGTTTCAGATCATGTCACCAACTGAGGTCTTCACTCAGTGAGAAGAGGCAACTTCTGCCATTCTGCTGACTCTCTTCCAGTTAACATTTTGTGCTGAAATTAACCTAGGAGCGTTTTCCTAACATTACCTCCTTGTAAACATCCCTGCTTAAGAATACATTAAGCTATTTCAAGGATTTCATCTATCCACTTCTGACCATGCCTCTCCCATCAGCAGATATACTATCTCCATTCTTATCTTTCAGTTACTGTCATACCCCAGCAGCTGGGAGTCAAGTCTTCAAGGAGAATGAAACCTATTCCGTAGTAAACTCCTGGGAGACACCAGCTTAGACACATGGCATAACCCACCCTCTATCCACCCAACAATGAAAAACCCAGGGCTGGGCCTACCACATGAAACCACAAATCATTGCCCACCAGGGCCACTCACAGCATATCAGAACTGACAAGCACTAAGGCTTTTCTTTGGTAGTCCCAAATCAAAAAGAAAAGCCTGAATAAGACTGCTTTCCTCAAGGTATGAGACCATTTCTTTGTATTTCAACAGTCTCCTATTTGTTCCAAGTCCCACTAAACTCTGTACGTTGTCACATAAATTTAGTACATTCCACTTGAACAGACTACGCCAATTCCTGTTCACCTTCTCTAGACGTCCCGTACTGTAAACATCTAAATCATAATACTGAGGAATCTGCAGAAGATTTGCCACTTTTTGTGCATCTGTTGAATACTGCAGAGAAAAAACAGGATATGAGCACACTGTAGGAATTTTAATGAAATATTTAATATGCATTCACAGAGCAGCTGTTAGTTACCTTTGCCAAGAGCTGAGGAAGCACCATAATAAAGTGTTCAGTAATTTTGGTACAATCTTCCAATTGTATTTTCTTCTCTTTTACTGACAGAATCTGCAGATAAAGCATTTTGTTTCAATTATAAAATCTCTTAGATTTGGGTGGAATTTTACATGTAACCCAAGGTTAACTCACATGCCTTTGTCTAAAGCATATCAAGCTAAGATAAAGATACTTTTCCATGGAGACAACCAGATGCTTTTTTATTTTTTTGTTAACCTTAAATTAGACACAAATTGCTGAACAGCTATATCTCATGAATAAAATGCTCACTATTTGTCAATAACATGCTTCAACTGGCCTTCCTCTAATGCTTATCTCCTCCAACATTCACTACTAATAAGATCTAGAGGTCAAAAGACACTGTGTCGTTTCATAAAAATAAGCTGTTTTATTTCCTAAGATATACCTACCACAAGGAACATGCTGTCTGGCAAAGCACATAAGGCAAAGAGAATGTGATTACAGGACAATAAATAAGACTAAGATGCACTGACTTTTTTTGCTGCACCTCTGCCCACTGGAGGATGACCTTCAGCTGCTTCTCTAACCGTTGCGAGGATAATTTCAATGAGAGCACTTTCATGGGCATCACTCAGTGCTGTAAGTAAATCAGTCTCCTTTCAGCATCACACAAAAGAAAAATGAAGATGTAGCAACAGCTAATGTAAAGCCTACTCATTTATCTGAGCAACTGTGGAAGGACACTACATAAAGAAAGATGCAGTGTTGCTAAATAAACACCTAGAGAGTATTTGATTTAATTTGAAGAAAACTATTTTCTACATTTACTGAACACAAAACCAATTCCTCCTCTCTTAGCTAAACTTTTTAGGGTAGTTGGGCTCCCAAAAACACAAGCAGTTTTAACGAGGCCTACTCCTACTGACTACTATCTCATTTAGGACAAACCTGCTCCTTAGAGAACCAAAATGCTTTAACTCACTGGTGTCTACAAACTTTGACTTCAATCACACAACCACCTCCAATTCTACTACAACAATTATTCATAGAATCATAGAATGGTTTGGGTTGGAAGGGACCCTTAAAGATTTATTTAAGTTCACTTTAAAATAATTCTGCAAAAAACTAATCCTCTAGAATGTCAGATGTCACTGAACTCAACACATTACTCATTTTCTTTTCAGGCATGAACAATAGCCCAACAATACTGCACTTCAATCAGTTAATACTTTTAGATTCTTATGTTTTGGACCATCAAAAAAAGTGAATGCTACATAAGCATTATGGCTTCATTATGCAATATTCTTGCAAAGTTTCTAAACTAACATTACATAAATACAGAATACTGAATAAAACAAATATGTTGATATAAATATCACATTGGCAGTGCATTTAGTTGCATCTGCTTTGTGGCCCTTGGGGACCACAATTTGGGATCAAAGGGTTCTGCAATATGGAATAGACTTAAACTAGCTGAAGGCAAAGTGCAGAAAACAGTATCAAGAAATTCATTCAGACAAAACTAAGCTCTTTGCTCACCCACCTTCTCCATCTTCTTCAGCATTTTTTAACAGAAGAGTGGTCATGCACTCCCAGTCCTTCAGGAATTTGCCTGCCCAGTCCCACAAGCTGTCTACGAGGTATGCAACATGTTTGTGTAGCTAGGGATAAAAACACAAGCTTATAGAAGCAAACACATCATTAAAAGAAATACAGCTTCATATGTTCCTCTCCCTTTTTCCAATTACAAAGCTTTGTCATTCACACAGATATTCAAACACAGTATTTCAACATATTTAGTTTGAGGCTAATCAACATTTAAATACCATGTCTTCAATCTGACACAAAGCAGGAAAGTGGGGAAAAAAAGCAGGAAAAGCAGGGAAAAAAAAGCTTTTCTTTTCTCTTTTTAGGATACCTTTCCTTTGTAATTTAAGTAATCTCTTTAAAACTAGCTTCTATATTGCTTTCATATCGCTGATCATAACAACTGAAAACCCAATCTTGGGACTAGAAATGAGTCAACATTTAAGCAACATCTGTGAAATTCTTTGCAGAAGGACTCAGAACTGCTGTGCCTGAGACACTTTGGCCAGACATAGATCTGCACCACTGCAAAAGCCAAATAGTGAAGTACAGCACTTAAGCTGATAAAACTCTCAGTAAAATTAGGCAGTTCTTAATCAGCATAGAGTCATGGTACAGCAACTCATATCTGCCTGCAGAAAGACACGGACACGTAGCAAAAAACCCTCACTCAGTGGCATTAGTCTTTCAGGTTGTTTTCAGAAGTTGCTTCAGCACTGATTCTCTCCATCAGTATAGTTGTAAATTAATTTTAATACAATAGAACAGAAATGTATTAATTAAAAACTCATCCTAGAGAGTGAAAACATCCCAAACACCAAACATTTCAGAGCTCACCATCAGAAATAGTTTTCAAAAGGAAGCCAATACTTGATTTAACATGCAGCACTGGATTTAAAAGGCTTACTGCAGGGGCTGTTCTCCTCACCTCACTCTCCAGGAAAAAATGTATTAATCTTTTCAACTGGTCAGTACTCGCCCCAAACTTCCCTCCTCCTTTGGGCTGAACTTCTTCATCTCCCTCACGACTAAGCAGCCTGCCAACAGAAAAGGAAGTCAGTCCAATTCTGCCACATTCTCCTTATACTCATTTGCCAATGTAACACTAATTCTGTCAAGATCCCAAGGACTGTATTTCTCTACATGTCTACTTATTTACTCCAAATCACATTAGACTTTTTTATCAGATGAAAGGAAAAGAGATTAGATTGTTTTCCATTATGAGAGATCTGCTATCCCTGTGGATGCAGAGACTATTTCTGAAAGTTTCACAGGTACCCTGCCAGCTTTCTGGACAACAGATGCAGATTCCACAGCAATGAACATATAATGAAGTAGGCATTTGTTCATGCTTGAAAAGGGGCTTGCCTTAGGCTGAATTTAAACAACTGGGTAGCAATATTACTGCCCAATCATTATTCAAGTCATGGTGTATCTTGAAACTGAAGCTTCTTAAAGAGAGCACAGTATCTTACAAGAGGCAGTTTACTCAAGTTCACAAATACAGTAGAAAAACTGTTCTTCCTCTTCTGTCTGCAGTATGAAGCACAATACGACACTTCAATTTCCATTCCCCTCTTTATCCAAAATTAGTGTGACTGTACTGCTCATGAAAAGTGCTAATCCCAAAATAAATACAGGAAGGGCATCCCCACAGATCAATATAAGGCCCAACTGGCTTGGATTTAAGAGCAGGACCACACTACTTAATGCCAGTAAAAGCTTATACTTTCAGAAGTTGCTTCTGCTGGAATAATTTATGCCAGCTAAGTAAGTAACTTGTTAATAATGCAGGTATTGAGGAGATTTCATGCAAACCAAGAAGAAGGGGAGAGGGTGCATAAGCATTTATACTAAAACTTTTAGCAGTATGACCAGGGAAAGGAGGGGGTCACTAACATCTCTATCACACTAGAATGAATATTTCTATACTTGCAGAAGTGCCAAAGAGAAGAAATGGGCAAACAACAAGAATTGGGTTTACAGGGTCAAAGTGTCTACAATGCACTGGGAAGCTGGGTAGAAAAAAAGTAAAGTTATCAAGGCAATCACTTCAATGGCAAAAAGTAGCAGTGTTCTGAGAGGAAAAACACCTGATTTATGATAGAATATTAGGACCAACACAAAAGACTGAGTAAGACTAGCAGATGTGATAGAAGACTCATCAAAACAGAAATTTATCTTCATTTGTCTTTCTGTTAGACTTGGCTCCACAAACACCAGAATGTCAGCAATTCAGTAGATAGGAAGAGACAACTAGAAGGAGATTCTGCATGTGTGGAAACACAAATCATTATTATTTCTGAATTTTTCCCCCACAAAAGTCTTGCCAAAATATTTTCATTCCTCTTTGTAAGACAAAATTATTTCTCTCAGCTGTAGAGACAGAATATTTATTTCTTCTCTTTTTAGTACGCCAACTCCATTCACTTCATGCAACCATTGTTATAAGAAGCCCATTTATAAGAGTTACTCCTGGGGAAGATAAACCCTGTACTTCATTAACCTGACAGAAAATTGGGAGGGCTTTTTAATCTGCTGCATCTCCCATTATTCAGCCTTTACAATGTATAAGGCAACTTCCAAAGGGAGAAGAGGAGGCCATTTTTGTGATTAATCACCAAAGCTATGGAAATCCAGCAGGTGCCAGGTGATGAATTAGCTTGTAAGAAGCAAAGCAACAGGAAAAGAAAGTAGAAAGAAAGGAGGTATGCTCTCAACATAGCATGGCATCTGTGGATCAGTCAGTTGTTTCATGTTCTCTCTGTTAGTCTTGCAACTTTTCTCATGCCTATTGTGCCAGGGCTGTGCAGGGGAACAAATGATTACCCCCAACCAGCATTTCTCTTCTGATTCAGCAGAAGAAAGCACATCCACTACCCTCATGGTACACAATTCCAGCAGAAAAATGAATGCTTAATGTACCTCTTAAATAAATCCACCTTTATTCTGAAACAAATGAGAATACGCAAGAAGTAGGCATGCAAGCAGGCAGGCAGAGATACCTTTTATAAAGGAATTCCCCAGCTGCTACTGCAAGCGGACGGTGTGTGGTATAAACAAACTGGTATAACGTTTCACAGTCTTCAGTTGATAACACGTCCTCACAGTTCCTAGGCAAAAATAACAACGGAAGTTATAGTTCAGGTTCATCTGCAAAGAATATTACGAATGCTATGTCCAGCTTTTACTAGACCTGATTCTCCATAGCTGTGCAACTTGTTTAAACAGCAAAATTTTTGTAGGATGTATCTAAAAATGCTATCAAACAAAATTGGCAGCATTCTTTTACTCACTGTGTAGAGAGACAGAGGTCTGTGCAAGCCATGATGAATCAGGACCACTGCATGGACATGAACATTAATTCAAAGTATAATTAAGGTTGATTAGTGGTCACAGTGAAAGAGTAATAGTAATCAAATAGGAAGATGTTCACCATAGAAGATAATAAACAAGAAACCATCTTCATTTTGCAGTACAAATTATTTTTAAATTATTTATTACAGTATTTCAAAACCTATGTTCTATTACACTAGGCTTATACAGTCACATATAAAAAGAAATCAAAACACATTCATGATAGCATTCTTATGACTGTGATCTTTCTGCACAAACACACTCAAAATCACAATTTTTTTGATTCAGCCACAGATCTTGAGAATACCACATGCCAACTAGTAAGCCTAGAACACTCTGTGAGAGGTAGAAATGCTATTAATATCAACCTTTTACAAAAAAGAAACTGAAGCATCAAGGTTGAATAACCTACCAAAGGGGTACCAGAGGAGTGAAGCCCAAAGCAAGGATTACAGTTTCAAAATGACTGCTTCTTACTACCATAGCAGCATCACTGGACTAAGCTACTTCAGAGAATGAAAGAGCAACATATGAGATCCTTACCCTTACTACAGCCAGGTAAGGGGAAAGGATTTTTATTTATTACTGCACTCGATCCTCAGGTAGTAACAGTTTAAAACCATCTACAGCAGTGGTCCAATACCTTCTCTAAAACTGAGGATTCATGCTCTTCATTTGCTGGGAGTGATGTCTTACAGAAATCAGCAGCCCCTCCTGTGCTTGCCCATTTGTCTCCAAACCCATCATATTCTTTAGCATCCTCACAAGTCATAAAGCCCCAACCTGGCTGAAAAATAATGAGCTCATATTCAGCAAGAGTATCACTGGAGTGTCCACTGCAAATATATTTTTAGCACTGTCTTGGATTTAAAATCAGTAGGGGGAAAAAAAAAAAAGACAGCACTCATTTCTCACAGCCAATAGCCTCTCATTTATAGAAGTTGATACTCCATGAATTTTAGCTTTATGATGTATTTACTCATGTATCACTTGAATTTTTCAGTTTTTCCATGGTTGCTTACAATGGTCACTGGAACAGTAAAAAGGTCTTTAAATGGAAGTGCTGACGGTGTGTCTCGAGAAGTGATGGGTCAGTATCGCAAGATAATGCTTGCCCTCAACCAAAAAGAAAAGCTGCTTTACATACTTCAGACAGGGTTTAGTGGCCTTTTTTAACATGCAATTCCCTTCAGTATATATTTGCAGGAATAGGACATACAGAAAGTGCTCTGAGTATATGTATATATCTTCTTAAATCAGCATAAAGGAAAATATTTATGAGACTTATTCAGCCATCTACAGAACTGGGGAAATCAAGTAAAAATGTGTTTACTGAGGTTAAACAGTAAGAAACTGAAAGAAGTAACATGGTGTGTTAGAGTATATGAATAAGCATTGGTGTGTCCTGTGAAGCCATGAATGAAGCATCAAATTTATTAAACTTCTACAGGTTTAACAAGTGAAAGTAAAACAAAGGCTGACAACAAATTCCACTTACAGAAGTAGAAATACATGATATGGCAGATCTTTATATTAAAAGGCAATGGGGAATTTATTGAAATAAATGAGCAGTCTGACAAGGTTTCTTTCATTCTTTTTAATGTCAATCTATTATTTATTTCTTTTAAAGCACTCGTTTCTCTGAAGCTGCCCTTGTCATTTTCTCTCTAAACATTTTCAAAAAACTGTGGATAGCTTGAAAAAGAAGAAATTTCTACACAAACATACCATGATCTACAGTGGGCCAACACAGAATCACAGAACAGCTAAGGATGGACAGCACCTCCAAAGATCATCTAGTCCAACCCCCTGCTCAGAGGAGGATCACCTAGTGTAGGTTGCTGAGGGTTGTGTCCAGTCAGGTTTTGAATATCTACAGAGACTCCACAACTTCTCTGGCAACCTGTTCCAGTATTGGACCATCCCCAATGTATAAAACTTTTTTCTTATGCTTAAATGGAATTTCCTCTATGAACATGCCAGTCAAATGTACACATTTTTTAGTATTTTAAATTTTATTCCTCATATTTCAGGTTTTCTTTTCTTAGCACATTTATGGAAATTGTGAATGCAACACCTGTGTGTCTCTATTTTTAAAAAATCCCTTGCCTAAACTGTTCAGATAGCTCAAAGACCTCAGCAACATGCCTGCCATCTCTTTAGGTAGAAATTAAGGACTCTGCCTTGTCAGTACAAATGAAACTGCCTTTTCTAAGAAATTTCCTTTGCTTAGGAAAGGCCCTGGGGGTCCTGGTGGACACCAAGTTGAACATGAGCTACCAACATGCCCTTCCAGCAAAGAAAGCTAATGGTATCCTGGGCTGCATTAGGAGGAGTGTTGCCAGCAGGTGAAGGGAGGTGATCCTTCCCCTCTACTCAGCATTGGTGAGGCCACAGCTGGAGTGCTGGGTCCAGTGCTGGGCTCCCCAGTATGACAGACATGGACATACTGGAGAGAGTCCAATGAAGGGCCACAAAGATTATTAAGGGACTGGAGGAGCATCTCTCCTATGAGAGAAGGCTGGGAGAGCTGCCACTGTTCAGCCTGGAGAAGAGAAGGTTCAGGGTGATCTTACCAATGTGTGTAAGTACCTGAAGGGAGGGTCCAAAGAAGATGGAGCCAGGTTCTGTTCAGTGACAGGACCAGAGACAGTGGGCACAAACAAACACAGAAGGTTCCCTCTGAACATCAGAAAGCACGTTTTTACCGTGAGGGTGACAAAGCAATGTCACAGGCTGCCCAGAGAGGTTGTGGAGTCTCCATGGGTGGAAATATTCAAAAGCCATCTGAACGTACTCCTGGGCAACTGCCCTAGGTGGCCATGCTTGAGCAGGGAGGTTGGACCAGATGACCTCCAGAGGTTCCTTCTAACTTCAGCCATTCTGTGATTCTGAAATCCCAACCTCCTTGTTTTTAACTTTGTCTTCAAAGAGCCTAGGAATTTACCCCAGTTACATTAATCTACAGCAGTGTTACTTCCTCCCTCCTCAAGACCAGAGTAGGTCAGATGCAATAGCTCTGGCCATGTATGAAGAACTCCCTAATAACACAGAAGCAAAGAAGGGAAAAACAACCCATTTTCTTTGCAGCACAGGCTGACAGACACTCATGACACCACTTGAGCACACAATTATTTTTTTTTCCTGAATGGGAGGGTATACCTGTATATACTACTACAACTTTTCACATACTGTTCAACCACTTAATAATACAATGAGGTTTATACTCATAAATCCCACTCAAATGAGTGCTTAAGGGTTTTACTTGCCTCTGGAAGTAGCAGCACTTGACTACACCTGCTACCACTACTACCAATACCACAGTAAATGGGTACCTTTCTTCTTTACATACATAAGCCAATCATCAAACATTCAAAGAATACTTCAAATACAGCAATAATACTGCTGCAAATTTACAGCCCTCAGAATGCCAAGCAACAGATAAAGGTTAAGTCAGAAGTGCCTGCCAGTGTTTAGGTGCCTAAAAATAAACAGGGATGGCCTTCCACATACCAATGTCATGACATACCATCTTCTCTGCCCTTCAGTGTGAACATGTCATGAAGAAGAAGTTGAGATATTCTAGAGGGAGATCACAGACCCATTTTGTTCTGCATGTGGCACCAGCCGAAAGATTTCATCTCTTGCTTTTTGTTCCATTTTACTGTATGGAAGAGACATGACTGCTGCCATTGCCTCTCTTGGTCTGTGCCATTGCTTATACCAAGGATAACCATCAAAATCATGACAGTAAAATAAAAATACACCTGATGCATTTTTCAAAGTTTTGCCACCTTATTATTTTTGGTTTTAATGGTTGTGCAGGGAAAGATCTGGTACACATTATGGGGACATTGGTAATCCAAGGTATAGCATCTCAATTTAAAAAAAATATATAAATCTGTTGATTTTGAATTTTAGATTAATTAAAGTTCAATGTCCAAATCTGCAAATACATTGTAAAAATATTATCCATGCACTGAGTGCTATCAACCAAAAAATGTAATGGCTGAGTAAATTTTTTAGTAGGAAAATCAGCTAATCTGTTGTTATCTCCCTCTTTCTTTTTCTACCCTGCTGTCATTGCAGGTATTTCAAGATGACACCTTGGTGATCAGAAAGGTAACATGGTTGCCGCTACAATATAACAAGAGTCCTTTCCCACCCACTTTAAAATAGGATTAGCATGTTGCAATACACTGTGATTCTATGATTATGCTGTGACAGAACACGGGGAGATGCACATTAGACAGATGCTGTAGGGTATGCTGGTTTAGTTAAGAAACATAACCCTATGAGACATGCAATTCTTATTTTTTCTTCTTAACTCTTCAGACAGGAAAGATGTCAGAAGAGAACTCAAGGTGCTGGAATAGAGGTGCATGATGGCAGAAAATTACTGAAGTTAACTTCCAAGAAAGCATAAACCTGAGAATGGAAAAGAGGAGATGACAGAGGAGAAAGCACATGCCTTTGTTTCATTTTGGTCTTTCACTTTTGTTTGGAATAGGCTTGACAAAGCACTACCATAACTCCACCTGAATTGGAGCATGATGGACCTGAATGAATCACGAAGGAGCTATGAGGAGCTCCATGCCATTCCCTTTTGACAGTACAGAATCTGCTATAAGCAAGTTACTGATGCAAGAAATCAGAACTGTGCAGTGTAATTTGCTTCACTGCTTCATATGCTACTTTTATCAACTTCAAGATAACATTTCTTTATTTTTCCTAAATAAGACAAAGGTGGATAATTTCCTTATTTGATGCAAAGCATGTCTCTCCAGCTTAATTTTCACAATCACATGAAAACACTTTTTAGAATAGCATTTAAGCCTTCAGTAAACTTAACTGTTCTTCTGCACAATGGCTTCTCTGAATAACCTTGCTAGATACAGTGAATTTGCCTAACAAACATCGATTTCTCCTCTGAAGTCCATGACTTAGCTATGAAATAACCTCCAGAACCACAGAGTTCAACTCTCTGCTAACACTGAATTACTTGTCACGGGACATCTACATCTACCACTAAAACTAATAACATACATTACATTATTTGCCATGGCATCCTCTGCCAAATCCATTTTTCAGGTTTCTCCTACTGTGTAGCCCCTCCCTCTCCAAACTAAAACACCCTTGCCCGTCTAGTTGAGAATCAGAAGGGAGACTAAGATTTTTAATCACAACAGAGATGTACCCCTACTTGACTTGGGCCTCCTGTGCTAAGAAGGAAACTGGGAATTTACAAGCCTCAGTTTCTTGACTTTTAAGTTGGATTAACTCTACTGACCACTGTCAAAGCACTGTGCTGAGAATTAATGTATTTATCAGCTCCATTAAATGGTTTTTAAACTATTTATGTGAAGTCCTCAGTGGGTGCAATATACTCACAGATCTCAAAGGCAGCTCTTCTAGATTTCAGACTTGAGAGTTTTGTGTATAAAACTAAGTTTAATTTCTAGTTACATTTAACTAATGTAATACAAAGTAATTTTCCCCTTTGCTATTTACATATTCAAGCTATTCATTGATTTGTGCCCCTACCTGCACCACTTGTAACCTTTCCTCATTCATCTACTACAGTTACCTAATTACTTTTGCTGCTTTTTTCCAAAATCCCTCTACTCTTTTAGGCAGTTAAGCACACAGAAATGAACAGAATTGTCTGGCAGTAGGCACACTAAACTGATTTGCTTCCTAAAGGGCAATGTTTTCAGTAAGATTCCTTGGTCTCTCATTGTCACTCCTGTTCTCTCCCTCTTTATTTCCTTCCTAGTTCTACTCCCTCTCAGATCCTTTGCAACATTAATGCTAACAATTATGCATAATTCAGTAGCATTAATAATTTCTATTATGCTAAACCTCGTAGGTTCATTTCAGTTTTGGGATCACATCACACTGTGTAAAAATAGAAATCTACTAGCCCAAAGACCTTGGCATTCAACTGAGACAACAGGCAACAAACAAGAAGAAAAAAGTCTCAGCTCACAGAAACAGACAAGATGAGAATACAAACATGGATTTGAAAAAAACAGGTATACACATAGTGAGAGGGTTTTGAATCAGCACTGGAATTTTTTTTAATAATGCAACACATCTAAGTGAATTGAAAAGATCAGTGTTTTCACCACCTCTCTAGCTAGCAAGAGAGAGAATGTAAAGGCCAGCATAGCAGATTTATAGGCCAGAGGTATGCAGAATAATCAATGTATATTCAACAGGACTGGACTGCAGTGATGGTTAAGAGGTGATCAAAGCTGTTACTAACATACATGGAGCACAGCTCCACGGCAACCATAAAACATCACAAAAATACTTCACTGGCCACAAGGTCTTGCTACTATACTCACCCAAAAGACAATTATGGAAGCCAGTAAGAGAGTTACTGATACAGTAAATTTTCCCCAAGAAAGTCACAGAGCACCCAACAGACTAACTGGAGGAAAAAAGTTACTCCTGGCCTTGCTTCTTGCCAACACATGTCATTAAACAACAAAAGATTCATTCCAAGATTAGAGACATGTTCTAAAGGTCAGTACCTGACCAGTTAAGATTATATTATTTGTTAAAAATGCATGATTCCAAATCAAATATAGGGAGTTCATGAGATAGAGGTTCTTGCCAGTAGCTTTAAAAATAGAAGCTTGATCTGAAAGGTCTTTCCTGTCTCACTGAAAATGCAAGTTGGGCAACTAGAATTCAGTTGCCAAAGTTGCAGATGACAAAAATGAGCCATCCACAGAGAAGCCAACACAGTATGACAAAAGCAGAAAAAAAATTGATTACATCAGTGCATACAAGTAGAAGTGCCATTTATACAAGCTGCCGTTTATTACTCTTTAAAGGCAGGGGAGTTGCTGTCCCCAACCCCATTTCATGCTTTACTGCATGTATCAAGCAGCATTACTGCTCAATAAGCAGATACTGGTTTTGAGCTATGAGAGGCACCTATTCGACACATAATAGCCCTGAAATTTCTTTGGTCTGCAATACCAACAGCGAGTCCTTTCTGACACTACTGTAGGTACTGAGGCATAAGCTCCTCCCCTGGTAGAAAAGCATCTTGATGCAGGCTCTTATCAAGCAGTCTGTACATGTGACTGTATATTGTCTGCATTCTCTTCACATGGGTTTTATAGACTGAACGGTACTAGCTTTATCAAAGAGAAGAGCTGTCATTGAATTTGTTTACTGAGTCCCCAATTCCCACTTTCATCACTCCAATAATTAAGCCAAATCAGCAGGGCTCAGAGCAACTGGGGAGGAGGGGGGCAGAAAGGAGGATGGCTATGCAACAGATGAGCAAAAAGAAAGAAAAGCATGTATTTGCTAGGCCTCCACAGAGCCTAATTAAAAACAATTTTGAAATGTATTCATTTTACTTATGAAAACTACATTTTATGATGGAGAAATGTCATTCAGAAAACTTTAGAAGGCATTTATTCACATTGGAAATCATATTTAAGAAAAATTAGGAAAAAATTGCTTCCGGGAAAAAAAAACATTGATCAAACTTTTATAGCTGCAGCTTGCATTAATGAGAACATGATCCCTTATAATAAAGCCAGAGATGATAAACAGCTGCAGTGCCAATACAGCACTTGTTAGTTCAGAGACAGAACAAGGACAGCCGTAACTGGTGTATAGCATCTTTGTACTTCAACAATGGTGTGCTGCTCCTCCTAGCACAGGAACACATTATACACACAGACACAGCATTGTGCTTTGTTCCAATAGCTGCACACCATGGAGAACCAAGGGATGCAGAAATGGACGTTGTAAACACAGAAACAATATAATCCTAGCTACTACTAGTGAGAGCCAAACAATGGTACTCCCTTCAGAAAAGCATACTATGTTCACAGCATCATATGCTGTTCTGATGTGTATGTTGAAGTAGGCCTAGAGAAATGCCACTCAAATCAATGGAGTGTGAAGTGAGATAGGGGACCAGACTATAAAGAAGCACTTCAATACACAAATGTACTTGAAATTTAACGTAAATACCTATAACACCATATTATTTGGTTCATTAAAGTCTACTTCCTCACCTAGCAATGACCAATACTTCTGACTTAAACAGAAAAGCAAATCCCACAAGGCTGTTGGACAATGTGCCATGCTGTACGTGGACGTAAGCACCTGCATCAGCTGAATTCAACTGATACTCTGAGACAGAAGAGACACTTATTGAGTCCTAACGTCTCAACTCTAATAACAATGAAATGCAGTGGGAGTTTTATTCTCCTTTTGCTTTGAAAAAGAGGGACAGAGAATTTATTCTTCACATATTTTTCAAATAAAGTCATTTCTAAAATAAACATGCTGCTCAAGAATGTATCAGAAGAGGATTCATACACTTCTGTAACATGAGTCTAGTTTTTCCCCACACTTCCACCTTGCTATTATCCTACCAAATCTATGCCTGATGGGTAATTTCCCAAGAAAACAACTCTTCTGTTAGTCTTCCACTTCAACAAAACCATACACTGGCTCATTTCCTGTCATTCAGTCTGCTGTGGGCTCAATAGCTCCCAGGTTCTCTGCCATGGAGCCAAGAATCTGAAAGTCCAAATTCTAGCAACAGCCTCAAAGCTCAAGGCTTCCTGCATCATGTGGGGAGACAGGGAATAGGCAGAGTTCCCTGAGCTCCTGGTCAACGCCTGGCAACCGTGGGACAGCAGACGGGGTGGTGACCCCATCTTCAGTGGGGACTTCCCCCAACACAGGCAGATCCTCTATTTGAGAAAAGCCAAAATGAAAATATGGAATTTCCTTTCAGAGGGAAGTATAAAGATATGAAAATGTACTTTTCATACTGAATCTCAACACAAGGGTTTTCTTAACATTAGTATTTCCCACAGAAAGAAAATGCCACGTCTTGAGCAGCTTTAACTGTAACTCATATCCTGCCAGGAGCAACTGTTTCCCAGCATGTAACTGATTACAGGAAGATTCATCAGGATTGCATCTGGATCTTGTTGCCATTAAAACAATACAGTAAATTAAAAAAGAAATTATTTACTGTGACATAAGCATCAAGAGTTTCATGGCTTGAACTGCTACTTCATGGTCCTTGTCCAGAGGCATGGACACAATTCGATCCTAATGGATGTAAAATGACAATAAAAAGATGTAACATGGTTTGTTCTCAATAAACATATATTTTTTGCTACAGCTAGATCATCTACACTAGTAGAGCAGAGATTTATTTTTATTTCAGCAGCTATTTCCTAAGAGACATAAGGCAACTTGATTACTACCAAGTAGTTCCCCAGCCCCTGAAAATTAACAGCATGTTAATTTTTTAACTGAATTAATCATGCAGTAATATGATATTTTTTATAGATGTAATGTATGCGTTCACAAGAAATCAACTACAGTCTACAAAATTAAAAGTGACTGACAACTTGTTTCTAAGATGTTACTACTGGCACTTCAGTATGTTAAATGAAGGTAAGCCTCAAATTACAAGCATTATATAATCACATTCTCCCATCAACAATGAAGTGTGTGTACCTACACGTTACAGAAGCCAGTGCCTTGCTGGAAAGACAATTAGGACTTGAGTCATAAAGGTACTTCGTGGAATAGCAGCACTACTGCTGACCTCCAGAATTCACACTATTGTAACTTAGTACACATGCAAACACCTCAGAAAACAGTGGAAATTTTCCTGTCCTATGTACCCAAAAACTCGCACTCCTCAGCGTGGCCTACATCTAAGGTATATTAAGCCTTTGGACTTGCCTGTTTTGGGACTAACAGCTTTCTCACTTAACATATCATTTCTAAATCTCTAGTTTCATTTTACTTTGCACCTTCCTTTCCACACCTTGCAGCTGGGTTGTGAGAGAAGTCCATAAATCCTGAGTTTGAACACTCAAGGGTAAGAGAGGAAGCATGCGAAACTCCCGTTTGTGGGAAATGGATTGATGGTTATATGATTACATTTCCCATCACTAAGAAAGCATGATTTAAACTTTGAAAGATTCCAGATCAGTCCGTATTTTGCGTGCAGCTGTTTGGGTTTCTTTTGTTTAGAGGGGAAGGAGTTGTTAAGCTTGGGTTGCGTGTTTTTGATTGAGGCATGGGGTTTGCAACAATCCATTTGTATAGCATTCTCCACACAGAGGGAGATCACAGTGCAAGCAGACTGGAGCTAGTTCATCAGTCTTCAAATACTAATCCTGCAGTTGGTTACACAGCTTACAGCAACCTTCTTATAGACAGAAAGATAAGGGACTATCACATAACTGTTTAAAACGGGTTAATCTTAGATAGCCGAGTTTCAGTCTGAATAATTTATTCTTAAGATACCAATAGTAATCTATTTCTCATTCTCTGAGGATCTGTTATAGGTATTTTTTACTATTAGCAACTGCTTTGACATACAGGTAGGCCCTGCACCTTTTGCAAAAAGAGCATGAATTACCACCACATGCAGGCATTGATTATGTACTGATTCAGAGGGACTGAGATATCAATCACAGCATCTTGAGCTTTCTTATTCAAATACTGAAAAGGCACAGCCCCTTTGGGATACAAGTAGCTGACAAAACCATTACCAAGGGTAGAATTAAAAAAAGTAAAGGGCTTACTTCTTAAATGAGTCAGGATGTTGGAATATGATAAAGGCAGTGTACAGGGTCAGTGCAGTCACAGAACAAGCTCTCAAAATTACAGCGTATCACCTGACTTGTTCAGAAAGGAGATAAGGGATCCTTCTTCAAGATTAATACTAACATGGTGGATCAACAGAGAGCCATTCCCACATCAGTGTGATACATGGTCAGCCAATCCAGTATCTACAAGGTTAACCCATTATCAGGAGCAGCAAAAAAAGGGAGCTTTAGAATATGAAATTCTTTGTCATCTGCTAAAGATCCTGTAAAAAAATCTGGGCCATTCTGGATGAATGGTGGAGATAAGTGACCAGAGTGCACGCTAACACCATTTTGTGCGTGAGCTAAAGTGAAACAGAAAATTCCACAGAAACAGAGGGAAACATCTCTGCAAAACTCCTTGATCCACTCAGTCAAGCAGGCTGTTTCTGCAGTACTCTAAGCTCCTGTCAGTCAAGAGAGTGGGGAGATCAGCTCTGATCAAAACATCAGAGCTTACTGTGTATATACCCAATCCAGACTTACAAAACAGCAACAGTAATCTATTTACCTTGAATCTGCTAGTAAAGAGATCCATTCTGGAAACAAGTTCTCTTCTGCTATAAATTCCCTGTAGTCCCAGAAGACACTTCAACCGCACTTCAGCTTGCTACAAGACAAAGAGAAACTGGTTAACAGGAAAAAACATGTATCTTTGATGTTACTCACTATTGGCATTTATATTATGTAAATAAGAGTTCTTTGTGGGTGCCTACAGCAGACTACTCAAATACTGCCTCATCTTCTTTATTACTGTTATCAGTAGCATGCACAGACACACACACACACCCCCCCTGTAGTGAGCCAAACTCAAAGATGACAGCCTGTGTTAGGCTCCCTAAGAGGCAAAAAAACTCTCACAGACCTTACAGTTAATAAAAGCAACAGAATGCAAAAGATGCAGGAATTGTGCTATTCACCTGTTCAAGATACAAAGACAAGAGTATGGATGACCTACTTAATACAACCAGCATTCTTCCATACATCAGACTTTATTTGCATCCTTTCAACATTTGACTCAGACAATCGTTAAACATGGACAAGGACTCCAAGAAATTCTGGAAGATTTCCAGAGGAAGAGGTACACCTTAGAAATGCACTGGCTTATCACTGTGGGTTCTTACAGATACAGAGTTAAATGTTATGCCTTCTCCCTATTTTTGTTTTAGACTAGAATGCTGTATTTTAAACATTCTAAGAAGGAAAGGGTTGCTTGGAATTTGGCCTAATTACTTAATTTAGGCACAACATATTTATCCCTGCAAGGTGTTATTTCATACTATTAGTACTGCTGCTTCATAGAAGCCTCAAAAAGAAGTCTTTTCTTTATCCAGCTTTTAAATTCTCATGCATATTGCTACACTTTTCAAATGACAAAGCTTTAAATGGCATTAGGAAAGTCATTTTGAGAATCTAACATAGAAAAATCACCATGTTCTGTAAATTTATAACGTTAAGGATATCAGCAGAGACACTTAAATGAACTGCAGGCTTTGAATCAGTCTCTTCATATTTCTTCCTTAACTCCTCTTGCTAACAATAGCAGTAAGAATAATCAAGGAAACCCAAGAAAGGAGACCACCTACACATAGGCTATCCATTACTACAAGTTCCTGTTCACCTGCTTCGATGGAAAGCAAAGGATGATACCCAGTAGCAGGCTTTGACCAACAGTTTTGCGTAAGACAGCTTTTTGCTAGAAATATAAAATGAAAGATCAACAGGTAACAATGAGTACTGCTCTCGAATCTGCCTATGACACACCAGCAGTACATACTCTATATCGTACTTTAAAATTAAAGGACTTGTCTGAGAAAGAGACTGTTACTTGCACCTACTGCTTCCTACAGCCACAAGGGCTCCAACAGCACAGAACTCACTCACAGTCCTAACTTGCTACCCACCACTGCACACTGTCACAAACTCAGCTCGGCCAATGTACGGAAATCCTGGCTTCAGCTGCCCTCAGTATTTTATCACAAGGCTTTGCTTGTGAATAGGGACTGCTTTAGTGATTGGGGAAAAGAAAAAATAAAAGGAAAAAATTTTGCGATGGTTTGTTGGATGGTCACATAGCCCTTGGCACACAGCTAGTAATGTCATTTGCATTTGTCAGTCAGGCAGCATTCAAGCGTAGGTCTGCAGATATAAAGTTTAATACATTAAACTACACCACCTGCCTTCTAAGGTATCCTGTTCCCACCCGAAAGCTCTCACTCATAACCCTATATGTATATGTTTCTTTTAAGTGTTGAGAAAATTAACTCTAGTAACTATGAACAAATAAGTACTTCTACGAGTTCTGCTATTTTCCTATGTTTTCAGCTGCATTTTCTCCTTCTCAACCACCTCTCCTTTTCTAGATTCATTGCTCCTCATGGTTTTAGAAGGATGTCAAGTAGTTTTGAATGTTCAAGAAGCTATCTCACTACTTACCTTCAGCTCCTTTTGACAGTAATGTAGGCAAGTACAAACACCCAGCCATCTACTCCCCTCAGCAGAACTACCATTCTAATCTTGACAAAATACCTGCCTGTTTGGTCTTTCAAAGCTGTGACAGAGTGAAGGGGAATTATGTAAGCACATTTTCAGGCTACTCTGAACATACACTGTCCCTCAGCTGCATCATAGTATATTTTAACCCTGACCTGCAAACAGACTGGCAGAAAACATCAGAAAGACAGTGGGCAGCTCTAGTTACCTCAGAGAGTTCTGCATGGACTCCAGCACCGCTTAGACACATTCAGTTACGAGATTTCAGCCTCACCACTATCACAGAGATGGGGCCATTCAATAAGCCTTACAAATACAGGCTGGGACCTGGATGATTTGATGGGGTTATTGGGTCATTTTTTTCTCCTTTACAGTCCCCAAATAACAAATTGGGAAAACTAGGTCTACTTCTGAATTACTCCTGAATAGCAAAGGCAATACAACTTTCCTGTCCTGTCAAGGTAAAACAATTTTTAAAACTGCCCTCCCTCCCCAAAAAAATCAGTGCATATGCAGAGAGATGACCTGTGGAGCAGAAATCCACTATGTTAACATGACCATTTGAAGAAAGAAGTACTTCAGAAGTGCCCATAACCATGGAATCAGTTTCTATAGCCATGCTGAATGGGAAGCAAAACTAAAAACCTTTTCAATTTTCTGAAATTTGCCAGGAGGATCACATGGTCAGGACACAGAAATTCTTTTCAACAGTAAGTTTCTGTTTCCACAGGATTTCTTTGAGTGTTTTTCATAGTCTAATGAGAAAACCTCAATAACTTGCCCTGAAGTTCCAGACAAAGCTATTGTAACGTGGTAGGAGGGTCCGAGTGTGCATCTCCAATGTATTCGCCTTCCTGTCTGCTAGTTCTGCCTTCCACTTTCCCCATCCTTATTCCTCATTGTCTTGACTTTTCTGGTCTTGAACTCTGAACTTTTTATACAGCACTTCCCTTCAACATCTACAGCTCAGATCAGCGCTGGTTTGATTGGATCTGGATGCCGATTTAGTAGCTATATATTCCCTTAAAAGAACACTACCGCCTCTGAGCACAAGTTAGGTGCCTGGGTTTCACAAATGCACTGATAGGTGACTGGGCTTACAGACAACGTTGTTCAACTGCACATATCTGTCAGATTTAGTATCAACTGTTGCTTGGTCTTCAAAACTAAAAAGTTAAATTATTTCTAGCAGATGAACATAAACTATTCAAAAATGCATTTTTACAGCACTGTCCTCCAACTCTTACAACTGGGCCAAAGACAGATCCTCATACACAATTTTGAGCATATTACCACTGAATTCAGAACACCTTCTTGTACCTAGGAAATAACCTTTCACATAAAAATACAATGTTTCATATCAGGATATAATGGCAAAATGGTAACTCATGGGGAAGAAGGAATGATTATATTCAAATAAAAGACTTTGAAGACAAAATGTTAATTTTATACTTCCCCCTTCGCTCTCCGCTTTAAAGCCTCCCAAATGATTGAACTTAATCTCTGTTTACAGCACTGTAGATGATGCTGGCCAGGTTTTCCCCTGATGTTAGAATACTTTTGTGGTTGTTCCACTCTAGGGCCTAAATTATTTGGCGAACTTCTTTACATTATATTCTAAAAGAAAATTGGCTCTGGGAGGTATCAGTTCCTTGCCACCCGCCCCCAACAAGATGGGATAGAAATGCTTATCAAGGAGGAGTAGTGGGAAATAACATTCAGATGTATATAAAAGCACTGCTGCCCCTGTTGCTGCCAAAAATGCCCTGCTCTCATTTTGGAATCGGGCAATTTAACAGTGGCTGCAAATCACAAAGCACAGCCGGGACTGCAACCACCAGTAATGGCACACTCCCAGGTCTCAGCCAAATGTGGAATATGGAAGACTTCTCACTTTATCTCACTCTGCTTGCATCTACATTGTTTTCAGATAATAAGCTTTAGAAGAACAACCATTTCCAGTTCCCAGTAAATGACACTGGATGAGTAGATGAGCTATGTGCATTAATCAGAGACACCAGCTGTTAATTTTCACTGTACAGCACTGGGAATGAAGATACATCATCTTCAAAAATGACTTTTTCTTTTGAGAATCCTCCCAACTGAACATATACTAAAAAGATATTCTGATCAGATAAAACTTATGCAGGAAAAGACAACAGTTCTTGATACATTTGTTGTTCTAAAAATCTAACTACCTGTACAGTAATTGCACAACACAGGGAAGTAAGAGGCTTTGTGCTCCCCCTCCTGGCTTTGTGGTAAACTACAATTCCACACACAGAACACAAACATTACCTAAAGCTGACAAAAAACTGAGGATGTTTTGGAATTTATATAAAAGCTATATATACTTTAAAAGGTGGCCTGAAGAAGTACAGTGTGCCAGTTTCGGTAATTAGCCATTCACAATAAACATCCCTATCCCCCTAAAATCTCTCATGCACTTTAGAAGCGTGAAAAAAAGTATTTTTTGAGTTACTGTTCTCTGTTATTTTTTTGTTTTGTTTTGGTGGGGTGGGGTTTGTTTTATAAACGTGCCCCTATTCAAAAAGAAAAAAAAAGCTTACTATAAGGAAAAGGAGAAAACCCTCTGCAAAATGACTGGACTTTCTGTAAATATTTTCTATACCCATTTAATTCCAAATGAGAAATACAATATTGAAGTCTATTTTACTACAGGCAATACCTATTCGTTATTTTAAATTAATCCATCAAACCTAAAAGCAGAATTTTAATCAAAGTTTAACATTGCATGTGCTTAAAGGATATAGGCCATTTTACAATTCAGTAATGACTCCCAGTTCAGTAACATATGAAGATAACTGCACACAGGGACACACACTGCTACTGAACTGGGAAAAGTGTTCTCTGTTATTTAGTGCTACAATGGCTTTAAAACTAAAACCTGAAATGGGGAAGAAAGTAAACTATTTTTTGTACAACCACAGTCTTAAATATCTTCTCTCAAGAATTTAAATGTTAGGATTCTTTAAAAAAAAAATTTTTTAATTCCTATCTTCTGCCCCCAGTAAGAAAAATTAAAACTTTACCTTATCATACAGCATCCACCCAATGTATTTTAAGTAATTATCATTTAAAAAAGCATCTGGGTATGTTTTAATCCAGCTGCCAAATTCTTCAATGCAAGTTGCTCGGATCTCAGGGATCACATCACTGAAATTATAAAATTGTTATATTAATACATTAAAAATGTGTAATAGATATTAATTATTTTATTTGCCATATTCTTATTTTCTGGAATTGCAGAAGCATGTATAATCCAAAATATTACAAGTATCTTCATATCAGTGTTCTAAGTTAGTCTTCAATAGACAATTAGGCCCCTTTTAGCTACAAATGTTTTAGGCAATGATTTTTTTTTTTTTTTAATTCTGGATATCTTTTCATTCACAAATGCACTGCTCTATAGCCAGAAGGAAGAACTTAAGAAACATACTTAAGAAAGGTCCTTTCGTAAGCCCAAATTCTTTAAAATTATTTAACTGCTACACTTTCCTTGACACTATCAGTGCCTCTAGGATGTTTAACTTGATTCTCGTATCTGGATAATCTGAGCAAGAGTTTCTTGGGAATGCATACACACATCACAGCTTTATTTTTATTCTTACCAGTATCGGTTTAAAAAAGTCCCTTTGAAAATAGCATTCATCATGTTCTGTATCTCTAGAAGTTTATGCTCATACTGAAATACAAAGAGAACTGAATGTTAATATTGGTCCCACAATTCACTACACAAAAATGTTGCATCGGTGCACTTACAGTACTACTGTGGCGCAAATTGCTTGTATCTATCAATACAGAGAAAGATACAGAATGGCTATCAAGCAATCTTCACATATAGGTCCAAATGCTCTTTTTATGCACTTAAACAGAGAAGAAAGGCAGACAAGAGAATTTTCAAAATGCACCTATTCCACAGCTGAGCCCTGAAAATCCAGTTATGAAGTTCTGGAAACCTAAGTCACTTAATAAAAACATTCTCTCAGCAGCAGCATCAGGAAGGATGACAAGTTTAGGTTTTCCCCCCAATACACGTTTCCTCTGTTCTTCCCGTAAGATCAGATTTATGATGATACTAAAAACCCCTGTCTCACCCAAACACTTCTTCCCACAAAAAAAGGGGTTGTTCCTGTAACAGAGAAGTCCATAGCCATCCAAAAGCTCAGAACACAAGTAATTGATTCTAAGGTCAGGAGAGAAGGAATTATGCTTGGTGTTCATACATCAAGCCACCTCTACCCTCAAGCCAGAATCATTTCTTATAGTTATAGGCTTGTCTCTGGGAGTTGATAAGGAGCTGTCTGGCTGAGCAGGGAAGAAATGACAGGAACTGAACAGCAAGAAAGATACAGGTCATAGCTGAAGTTACAACTATTTTTACAATGCATTACTTATATGGAGATGACAACTATTCTTTGTCCTTTTTTATTCATTGAAATTCAGTTCAAGAACTAACATTTTGGCTTGTAATTTGTATAAACATATGCAAAACTGCACTCCCACAGCACCAGAGCTACTGATGGAATTACATGTGTGTGTAAATCCATATTTGTGTAGAGAGCAAGAGCTAATGATGCTAATTTAGAGAAGCAATTAGTAGGACAGACATCACAAGTTAACAGTACATAGGGCAGTTATTACCTTAGTCATTTTTGTACCATTTCGTCTAGCCAGTCACAACTGCTCTGTACCATGCATTAGATAAACATATAAACCTCAAAGAACTGCAGTGACCCAAAAGCAAGCTGTCAGCAATCCCTCTTTTTACATCTTCATGCATCTCCCATACAAGACACCTGCCTAACCTCTTTCCTTTTTCTATCTAGCTGGTCAAGTCTGTAATTGGTCCTCTTGCCACTTATCCTCTTCTTCTCCACCTCATATAATCTTTGAGCGTTGTGCTTGTTGACATCAAGGTTCAGATGTATGCTTACAATTGCTGTCAGAAGTTTCATTGCTAAAAAGGAAACAAATACCCGTATTTAGCTTAGCTCACAGATATGTAGCATAAATATATTCATCACAAAAAGGATATGCTTAGCCAAATCCAGTTTATTATCCAAAATACAAACACTACTAGATGATAGTATTTTTTTAAATAAAGTGTTTATTTTAAAGGCAGGCAATGATTAAAAAAGGAAAATATAGTTATATTATTGGTGATTTATAACTTTTGGCCAGAGTTCTAGTCAAAGTAGTAATATACTAGACAACTCTCAGTTTGTGTAATTTTGAGTTTTCTGCAAAAGAATCTAGAGTTGTGAAACAGGTGACTTTCAGTTACAAAACAACAAAAAAAAACCCAACAGTGAAGCTAGCCCATAAAAGACCAGGAATTTTAATATTTTACTTGAATTGACAAAAAGTCACCTTCCTCTAAGGATCATTAGATGATCTGCATAGATTTCAAGTGGGGGTTTTGAGCCTCCAAAGCAAACAGCATACTGTAGAACAAATTATACTTTAAGTGCTCTTTGCATGGCAAAGATGGTATTTACTGGCTTTAGGGGAAAAAAAAAAAAGTAGAAGCTTTAGTATCATCGTGATGCATGAAACAAAAATGTGTAACAAGCAACATCCTTTTTAGCACAAGATAGCACCTCTCCAAAGGAAGCTTTTCCAGGTGAAGCATTTAATGCAACCTCATCATATTAATTAGTTGACGGAGGGAAATAACAAAATAGAAAACCGACTGAAAAATCAGTTACTGAAAAAAAAAGAATCAGAACACAGTATAATTCTAAAGTTAATCATGTCAGGCATTATGAAAATTTCTTTATAAAGAAAAAAATTGATCTAAATCTATCATATCTAAAGCATACAAATTCCATTCAGATACACATGGGAACAAATAATTTATTACACTAACACACACTAGGAGGAAGGCACTGTCAATGCATAAGTGAACAACCACTCCAGTAAAGAGAGCTTTTCAATTTTGAATGGTTTTGTTTGTACACAAGTCAACAAAACTCACCATCTACAGCAACTCTGTGAGTTATTTTACCTGCCAAAGTGCTTGTGTGTCTAAATGCTCTGACCATGGAGTCCGCTAAGTCTGTAAGCAGAGAAATGATAGCGTTCATGAAGTAGCTATCATACAGGATGCTGCACTGGCACTGTTGGACAAGCACTGCAATAAATTCACAGAAATTGGCCTTAAACTTCTTCCAATAGGGTCCTGTTCTGATCAGTGGGTAGTCTTCATTGTCCTGCGCAAGAAAGCAAAGTCAAGAGAAAACACACTGATTAGTTTTGTTTGTGCACACCATTCACATCTCTCCCACTGAATATCAGAGAGTTCTGTTGACAGTCAGCTTCACCTCAGTCCCCCAATAACCTCTTTCCTGGTTATTACTCCAAAGTAGGGACATGCAGCTAGGTTACAAGCAAGTACAAAGACAAACTAGCTTCACCTGAGCTACACTATCACGATAGTTCACATCTGAAAGCAATGTATGTGAGGCAGCTACGGACAGATGGGAGAGGGCATGTGAAGCCACAGCATCACAAATAACTTGCACTGGCATAAACGATGAGCATTCCTGGCCTCTTCCACTTCCTCACAGGTAGCAGTGCTTCCCCACTTCCCCATCCTTCCTGTTCCTGCAAGTGTGTGGTAAAATCCAGGAGGAAACTGAAGTGACTGAAAAGTGAAAACAAACAACTGTGGTGTGAGCAGGATGGGACTGTTTTCCTCAGCAGCACTGCCAGCTTAAGGAGTTTATCGCGCTACAGCTTAATGACAAATGCTAAGTCATTCACCTCTACCACCAGCACCTAGGTCTTTGAAAACCTCCACAGAAACAGTAAGTAAGCAACACTTTGACATTATGCAAAAAGCAAGTTACAATAAAACCACAAGAGTGTTCACAGCACAGTTGATACTGCCAGGAAGAAAGCAGACAGATGGCAGTTAAATGACTTCTCACACAAAATGGTGTGCCTCACGTGAAGAGCACACTAGGAATACTTTGTAGATGGTAACCTCAGGCAGTGCAAACATTTATTTCATTTGCACCTCACAGATCCCAGGAATGGCTCTGAATATGAATTTGCATCTTGATGTGTGAACGGAGCCAGGGAACTCCTAAACTTCACTCACTATGGAAAACTTCATCCTGAAGGCAGGCCACTACTCAGCTGGTATTCAGACATATTCAGATGTAATTCTAACACACAGCTTCACACCCAGAAAAACTTCGTGTACTTATAAACCGTACTTCATGCTCTTCTTTTGTAACTTTGTTTCCAAAGCACAAGACCCACTGCTTTCTTGAAAAATAAATGCAAACACAGACTGATCTCAGGGATGTACGCAACCCAGAGCACATTGGGAATTGGGAATTTGGGATGCATTCCTGATCAGGTTCTGAGAGTCAGTTCAGAACCTAACAGTAGTAGCAAGTGCCACGACGTATGGGGAAATCCCCAGCAGGCCCCATTTAATGCTCCTTGATCATGACACAGACAGTAGAAAGATAACCTACAACTTCAGGATATACTTACTTTATCACCATAGTTTACTCCTAAATCTGAAAAGCAGCACAAATACAGGAAGACGTGGCACTTTTTAAGAGCATTTCTACTGTCCATGTTTATCATACTGGGATACTGTTTAATGGTAACATGTATACTGTAAATATATAGACAGCACAATGGGCACACCACCTAAATTTAGGCACCTAACCTGGGATTCCCTTAGATTCCTTCCATCACCAGTACAGAGAAGCAACTCTACTTCCAGAAAACAAGTCAGATTAGGCACTTAACACAGGTTCTTCCAGAGAACTACTCAAATCACTCAACTGAGGCTCCTGCTCTGACTCATCCTGGAAACGTTTCTTTCTTTCATACAGAATCTACAGAAAGACGAAAGACAAAGTGAAGTGCCAACAAGGAGTTAAGATGAATTCCCCACAATGCTGCAAGTGTTGTATGGGAATAGGCAATACAGAAAAGCTGTTTCTGTTCTCAAAATATTCTTCCAATCAAGCATTTGTGTTTGCAAGAGAATGTTTTGATGAAACAAGCCTTTGAAGAAATCTGTCCGCCAAAACCTCTGTGTGCATACATTTGCGTGCACATGTATGTGTGGAGCTTGCTGGAAGGGATGGGGAACACTCTTGAACACCGCTGCAGCTTGATGTACACCAGTCTGTTCAAAATGCTGATGTCCCTTTGACATCAGTAGTGAGAAACAGGCACTTCAAAAGCGTGTTCATCCAAACCAGAGGTCTAATTGAGACCAGAGGAAGCAGACCTCAGAAGTACATGATTATCTCCATTCACCAATGCACAGTTTAAGATGTTCTGATGTATTCGCCTACACTGGAAACAGGAAATACAGCCACAGAAGATGCTATACTATAGTTGTAGAGAATGATGAGAGTCCTACCATGTCCACAGGCCAAGTAACTGTCAGGATCCAAGGATAGACCATGAATTTCTTGTACTGCAACCCAGTTTCCTGTAATACAGAAGACAAAATTTTAACTGTGCTGTTTCATCGAAAGCTTTTAATTCATAAAGACAAAAGCATCACAAACCATGCATCAGTCCAATGCATTAAACAAAATCTAATTCCTTCTCATCTTCATATTTTTTATTTGTAACCGATAATAGAAGAAAAACACACTTTTATATAAACTCTGAGTTTTCTTGTTACAAGTAAGAGACAACTCATTTTTAAAATTTATAAGCAAATATATACAAGGTATAATCCTCATCATTAATTCTAAGATATGGCTTCTCAGCAAGTCTAAGTGTATATCCCTTTCCAACATTTAGTAACTAGGCATTTACTGTAAAATATCTAAACTCTAGAAAACCATTCTGAGCTTTTCAAATTATAGACAAATGCTTTCAGCACTAGTGTGACTTGGTTCAGAGATGTTTCCTCAACTCTGCAATTATTCCAAGACAAAAGGCATGAAATCTACAGTTCTTTATTAGGTTCAGTGAAGCACAAGTATTTCTATCCCCATCTGGCTGTAGAGTTATGCATCAAACTTAACTCTTCCATTGCTAAACATTTCAGCAACACAATAGGAGAGGAAAGGAAACCTACAAAAGGACAAAGAACTGCAAGAAATAAAATGCCACATACAGGAAGAAAAGCTGAAGACAGAAACAGAATAGTTCAAGAAAGAGGGAAAACAAAAAGCAGTAGTCCTAAAGACAAGCCTATCTCTCCACTGAGGAATACTGCAGCCCACAAAGAGGAAATAAATGCCTCAATGACTGTATTAAAGCCATTCTCTGCTTCCAACACCAGTACAAGTTTTCACAGAATCACAGAAAGACTGAAATTGAGAGGGACTCTGAGATCATCTAACCCAACCCCCACCTGCTCAAGCAGGGTCAGCGAGAAAGGCTGCCCAGTGCCATGTGTGACCGGTACCCCCTGCTCCCAACCCCTGGTAACATGGTTAGCATAACTAACATCATTTTATAAGGCAAACAGCCATTCTCTGTGACAGAGTGGGTCACATATTCGTTCCCTTTCCCTCAGTATCAGGCCCTGAAGGTCCTTATGAACCAAGTAGACAAACCAAACAGATTTCTTCTTTCCCTCCCTACTGGCCTCAGGGTTCCGGGGCACCAGGCCAACTACTCCCTTCCTTACTGGCCTTGAAGATCCCAGGCACCCAGCCAAGCAGGGAGTGGTGATGACCCCACCACAGAACAGGGAAGCATCACAGCACCCCAAGCACTGTCCATAAAATCAAGTGGTTGCACGGCCTAAGAGGGGAGTTGCTGCTGGACAGTGAGTCCCATGAGCCCCCAGTGGCAAGGACACCTCCACCATCTGCTTCCTCCAAGGATTGAGTGAGTGACTCATATTCTTTTATATGATTTTCAAGCCTACATTATCATTGTTATATTGATACAGCAAACCACATATTAAAATTTGACCCAATCTGCAGAGGGTCCAGGTGATGAGAAATCACAAGTTAAATTGTATTTCAAATTCAGTATTACTTAGGTAATTATAAATCATAATTAAGTTGTATCATAAATTCTGTATTATGCTACTATATTGATTCTACTTGTAGAAATCCTGTGCCATTCCAATCATAAATTCTGTGCTATACTAACCATAATACCCTAAGAAAATAAAGCTTTAATTATAACTACAATTAGTCCTGTCATCATTCTGCCAGGGATCCCTAAAAGAACCTGTCTGTCCCCTCAGTGTCAGGTGACACTGTTCGCAGTCAGCTTTGTAATAACTTGACAGATGGATACTCCACAACTTCTCGGGGCAACCTGTACCACTGTTTGACTACTCTCACATTAAAAGTGTTTTCTTGTGTTCAGGTGAAATTTCATCCATTTCAGTTTGTGCCCACTGCCTATCTTGGCTTGCCTTTGTGCTCACTGTCTCACTGGGCACCACCAAGTAGAGTCTGTCTTCCTCTTCATTCTGTCCCATGGGGTATTTTTACACACGGATGAGATCCCTCTGAGCCACCTTCTTTCCAGACTGAAGAGGCTCAACTCTCAGCCTCTCCTCATGTGAAAGATCACTAACCACCCTTGTGGCCCTTCGCTGAACTCACTCCAGTAAATCCATCTCTCTTGTACTGGAAAGCCCAGAGCTTGACTCAGCACTCCAGATGTGGTCTTACCAGTATGAGTAGAGAGGAAGGATCACTTCCTGTGACCTGCTAGCAATGCTCTGCAGCCTGGGAGGCTGTTGGTCTTCTTTGCTGCGAGGGCGCATTGCTGGCTCGTGTTCATCTTGTCATGCACAAGGACACTAAGATCCTACCCTACAGAGCTGCTTTCCAGCCAGTCAGCCCCCAGTGTGTACTGGTGCATGGGGTTATTCCTCCCCAGGTTCATGGGGTTTCCTGCTGTAGAATTTCATGAGGTTCTCCTCTGCCCAACTCTCCAGCCTGTTGAGGTCCCTCTGAACAGCAGAACAACTACCTGGTCTAGCAGCTACTCCTCCCAGTTCTGTATCATCTGCAAACTTGCTAAGACTACACTCTGCCCTATTGTCCAGGTTATTAACGATGTTTAAAAGTATTGGCCCAAATACCAAACCCTGGGGTACACCACTAGTGACAAGCCTCCAACTGGACTTTGTGCCACTGATCACTACTCTGTGGGCCTGGTTGTTCAGTCAGTTTTCAGTCCGCCTCACTGTCCACTTAACTAACTCATACTTCATCAGGTTATCTATGAGGATGTTACAGGAGACAGTGTTAAGTCTTACTGAAGTCAAGACAAACAACATCTGCTGCTCCCTCCTCATCCACCAAGCTAGTCACTTCATTATGGTAGGCTATCAGGTTGGTTAAGCACAATTTCCCCCTTGTAAATCCATGCTGACTACTCCTGATCACTTTCTTGTCCTTCATGTGTTTGGACATTATTTCCAGAATTAGTTGCTTCATCACCTTCCCAGCAATCAAGGTGAGGCTGACCAGCCTGAGTTCCTCAGATCATCCTTCTTGCCCTTCTTAAAAACAGGAGTGACATTTGCTCTCTTTGAGTCTTCAGGAATCTCTCCCTGTCGGCATGACCTTTCAAAGATAATCAAAAGGGGCCTTGCAATGATATCAGCCAGCTCCCTCAGCACTCCTGGGTACATTCTGTAAGATCATGTGGTCTTACATATGTTCGGTCCATTTAAGTGTTCCCTAACCTGACCCTCCTCCACAGAGGGTAAGTAGTCTTTGCTCCAGACTTTCCCTCTGGTCTCAGGGACCTGGTATTTCTGAAAGTCAATCTTACCAGTAAAGACAGAGGCAAAGAAGACCTCAAGTACCTCAGGCTCTTCTGTATCCTTTCTCACCAGGGCCCCTGTCTCATTTAGCAGCAGGCCCAGGTTCTCCTTGGTCTTCCTTTTGCTGTTGATATATTTGTAGAATCTTTTCTTGTTGCCCTTCACAGTTCTTGCCAGACTCAACTCCACTAACATTTCTCACAAACACTAGTGAGAATTTTGGGAGGAAGCATTGGTACACAGATACAGTGTTGCAGTTAATGAATTGAACACTAACACAATGGTTAAATCACTGAAAGAACTACATAAAAACTTTTAATCTTCCAACCCTCTGAATGATAGAAACAAACAAAATAAATCAGAAGGCAAGATGAGCTACTCAAGCAGATATCTGGTAATATTCTCCACTCTCATTACTACTTTCACTACTACTATAATTTGTTTCCAAAAAATATTTTTGAAATCACAGTAGTCCTATATGGCACTACTTCTCAAATAACTTAATCACTAAGTTACACTTCCATCTTATTTATAAAAAAGATGAAAGAACTACATATGAAAAGAAACACAAATACAAAGAGGAAACAACTCACTTGAAAACAACAAACTACTTTGCTCTTGCTCTTATCATAATTCTGCCTTTAAAGAAATTGGTTTAAGCCTCAAGTATTTTTTCAATCACCTAATAATCATGGCTAACAAAAATGGTTACTTCAGACTTTTTTTATGTATTAATGTTGGCTTAATACTAGTCATAACATATCAAGATTAAATTAAACAAGCTGTCAGATACTGTCTTTAAAAATATTTAATTCTGTATAAGTAATTTTAGGAGTTTTTTTTAGAGTCAGTTTATCTAAAATAGACAAGAAGAATTTCAGAATTCACCAGATTTAGAATTAAAGAAGAGAAAAAAAAACAGAGACACAGCATATCTAACATAGGGATTATCACTTGCTATTTTCACAGAATCATAGAACAGTTTGGGTTGGAAGGGACCTTTAACAGTCATCTAGTCCAATCCCCCAGCAATAAGCAGGGACATCTTCAACTAGATCAGGTTGCTCAGAGCCCTGTCCAGCCTGACCTCGAATGTTTCTAGGGAGGGGGCATCCACAACTTCTCTGGGCAACCTGTGCCAGTGTTTCACTACCCTCATTGTAAAAAATTTCTTCCTTATATCTAATCTGAATCTACCCTCCTTTAGTTAAAAACACTGCCCCTTGTCCTATTGCAGCAGGCCCTACTAAAATGTTTGGCCTTTCTTATAAGCCCTCTTTAAATATTGAAATGTTGCAATAAGGTCTCCCCAGAGCCTTCTCTTCTCTGGGTTTAACAACCCCAACTCTCAGTCTGTGCTCATAGGAGAGGTGTTCCATTCCTCTGACCATTTTTGTGGCCCTGCTCCAGACACACTCCAACAGGTCCATGTCTTTCCTGTGCTGAGGACCTCAGAGCTGGATGCAGTACTCCAGGTGGGGGTCTCACCCGAGTGGAGTAGAGGGGTGAATCACCTCCCTCGACGTGCTGGCCACACTTCTCTTGATGCAGGCCAGGATACAGTTGGCTTTCTGGGCTGCAAGTGCACATTGCTGGGTCATGTTGAGCTTTTCATCCACCAGCACCCCCAAGTCCTTCTCTGCAAAGCTGCTCTCAATCCCTTCATCCACCAGCCTGTATTGATTCCAGGGGTCATCCTGACCCATGTGCAGGACCTTGCACTTGGCCTTGTTGAACCTCATGAGGTTCGTACAGGCCCACTTCTCGAGCTTGTCCAGGTCCCTCTGGATGGCATCCCCTCCCTCAGGCATGGCAACTGCACCACTCAGCTTGGTGCTGTCTGCAAGCTTGCTGAGGGTACGCTCAGTCCCACTGTCTGTGTCACTGATGAAGATATTAAACAGTACTGGTCCAGTACAGACGCCCAAGGGACACCACTTGTCACCGATCGTCATCTGGACATTGAGCCCTCTAGATGCAATCATCCAACCAATTTCTCATCCACCAAACAGTCCACCCATCAAATCCATCTCTCTCCAATTTAGAGAGAAGGATGTTGTGGGAGACTGTGTCAAAGGCCTTACAGAAGTCCAGATAGACAACATCCATAGCTCTTCCCTTGTCCACTGATGTAGTCACTCCATCACAGGCCACTAGGAAGGTCAGGCAGGACTTGCCCTTGGTGAAGCCATGCTGAATCACCTCCCTGTCCTCCATGTGCCTTAGCACAGCTTCCAGGAGGATCTGTCCACAATCTTCCCAGGCACAGAGGTGAGGCTGACAGGTCAGCAGTTCCCAGGGTCCTCCTCTCTACCCTTTTTAAAAACAGGTGCAATGTTTCCCTTTTTTCTAATAATCAGGGACTTCACCTGACTGCCACGACTTTTCAAATATCATGGAGAGTGGCTTGGCAACTACATCAGCCAATGCCCTCAGGACTCTGGGATGCACCTCATCAGGTCCCATAGACTTGTATATATTCAGGTTCCTCAGGTAGTCATGAACCTGATCTTCTCTTACAGTGGGAAGAACTTTTACTCCCCCAGTCCCTGTCTTGCGATCCATCCACTCAAGGGGTGTGGGGAGAGGTTGCCAGTGAAGACTGAGGCAAAAAGGTTGCCAAGTACCTCAGCCTTCTCCTCATCCATTGTTACCAGTTTGCCAGTCATGTTCGTCAGGGTCTGTACACTTTTTTTGATCTTCCTTTTCCGGCTGACATATCTGTAGAAGCCTTTCTTGTTCTTTGTGTCCCTTCTGTTCCATCAGTAAAATGCTTCACTAGAGTAGCATGTCAAAATATTGCCACAAAAACCAAGTTACTTTGTTTTTATAGCATGCAGAATACAGCTTCTAAGGCAACTGTAGAACCTTCCTTTTTGCCCACCAGGACAGGTGAAAAGGTTACAGAGCTCTAACACATCCAGGCTGGCGATAACAATAATCACATCTTTGCACCTTCCAGAGTGCCTACCCTATTGTGAGAGCTATTCAGGGCTAATTTAGTTGGGAAAGAAGTGCCAGATTACTAATTCATATGGCCAGACACATATCGGATCATTTCTGTCAAAAATTAGCCCAAGTGCTACTACACATCTAAAATGAAGACAACCACGTTGGCAAATTCATCCTCTGTGGGAATTTCTACAGCAGCTGGTCTTTGAGAGATGCTCAATTAAAGCAAGGCTGATGGCTGCTGCTTGACAAATCAATTCAGAGGTGGCAAAACCAGAAAAAAGCACAGAAGCAACTGTGAGAGCGCTGCAGAAAATGTGATGTTGGTATAATTAGCCAAGGAGCAGTCAAACAGAGAAACAGTATTGTAAAGCTATGTATTTTTCTTAACAATCCTGAAGAAATTAGATATTCACTATTGTTTTGACAATTATCTAAAAATCAGAAGTACATTTTTCTTCTTTCATATGACATAATACAGTTAAAAAAATTCATATTGTCAGTAAAATAGAAGGAAAAGAGTCAAAAATATCAGCTAAAAATGTCTTTGAATTAGCTCATCAGTAATCCACAACAGTATTTTTAAAAGGACCTATCAACCAAATACCAAAGAAACTGTTTATCTGCTGCAATGATGGGTTACATTTACCTCTATGAAGTCAGTATCAAAAGAACTCCCAAGAGAAAGCCAGATTCAGGAAGACTGCAGTTAGACAAACCTAATAGAACGCTGAAAACAAAAGTGACTTACAAACAAAATAACCTGCTGCTGCTAAAATGGGTCAGTAAAACACCAAATTTCTCTTGTGAAAAACAGGATTATTTTCCTAAACTAAGGAAATGGGACACAGCTCCTGATAAGCAGTAGGAACTCTGACCAGGTTGGCTATTAAGGTAGAGCCTATTGTTTATATAAAAAAGGCATGCAAAGTCAAAGTTGTGCCTACCTCATCAAATGTCTCTGTCATTTTTCGCATGACATCCTTCTTATGCAAACTTTGAATCATCTCTGCTGTTACCATGCCTAGAAAAGTAATGTTTTAAAAAGAAGAATTACCAACAACCATATTACATTAATCAAGTCCAAACCACAGTAAGAACTTTATTTTAAATTTAGAAACACCAAGAAACGGTGACTCTATTTCATCTATTTACACTGGTATCGGCAACATATACATAGGGAGACACATAAATTCATTTATAGTAGAAAAAACTGATGAACCAAAACTGAAATTCACATTAGAGAAATCTGGCCTGTGCTGTCTGGCATGGCTGTGTTCTCTGTCCATTCATTTACTTCAAGGATTTACTAAAAGTTTGCCTACTGCTAGTCAAAGACCCCAAAACATTTCCCATAAAACAAGTCATATTAGTCAAAGACCTGGAAAAAATTTAAAGTGTAAAAGGTACATTCTAGCTGCTTAAATACACTCAGAAGTTTCAAACTAACAGAATAGTCTTCTTAAAACTCTTACTTGCCATCCTGAAGCATTTCGCTAGCAGACTGTCCCCAGAAGTCACTGTGTCTCAATGTTATGAAACAGACAGCTTCACAACCCTCTGGTAAAAGTAACCGCAATGAGGCAAGAGATTGCTTTTCTAGCCACCAAAGCAGGGAGCTTAATTTGCTAGTTGTTTATTTTCAAACAAAGATAGTAGCAAAACAAAATATACTAGGAAATTACAAAACAAATGGCAACTGAAATGCTCGATTTTAATTAGAATGGTCATCAAAACCATCTTCCCTATGCGGGGATTCTGCAAAGTGATGTGACATGCCACTTCAGAAACCTGACATTGCAAACCATGTTCAAATACAACTCTGAGAGTTGGTGTGCTGTAAACACAGAGTCAAAGAATTTAACCAGCAACATTCTTTACTATTAGTCCTGCCCATCTGGAGTTTGTCTTAATGAACAGTACAGATTATAAATACATGATTTACTGGAGAGAAAAATTCCATTTTACAAAGCACACTTCAGACTACTCTCACCCACAGACAATGGAAAGAGCTAATTAGAGGGTAAATTACCTTGACAGCCTGAGCACTGAATGAAGAAGTTGATCAGATCTAGAAGTGCCACATTCCTGTCTTGTTTATAAGCTTCAATCCAGTCATCTACTACAGACTAGAACAGATTAAAGAAATTCATTAGTCAGGAGCTGAACACAGCATGCCACACTCCACTGAGGACATCCATAATAAAGACACAAACTAACGTTTTTCCATCTCCATTAAATCATAAAAATGAGAAAAAACTCCACACCATCTTGTTCCATTTCTAGTACATGCAAAAGACTGCTTCTGGGGCAGAACGAAGTCCTGAACTTCTCATTCACAAGTTCTGCTCTATGCAATGTTGCCATTCACAGATGGTTTGCTCCCTGTTAACAGGGAAGATAATCACAGCTTTAATAAATTTTATATACAAAAAACAAAACATCATCCTCCTGACTTCTTGCCAGCACTGAGGTAACAGTTCCATTTAAAAAAAAAAAAAAAAAAAAAACAAACAAACAAAAACCATACCCTCCCATTTAACCTCTGTACCATCTAATAATTAAGTTAATATTAAGTTAATATTAGCAATTGTCCCTAGAAGTTCTCTAGCACCCAGTTTGTGCAGTAGGCTGAAACAGTTCATGTATTACACTTAAGCTAAAAAAACAACTCCAAATTTCATTTCTAGGGCAGCACAGCCTACAGCCTGTATGTGACACAGGCCTGCTGGGATAAGCCATCCCAGCTTCAACCCACCTGTAGTGCCACACAGGTCTAATGAATTCTAGCAGCAGCAGCCTGGACTCAAGCTGCTGCCTTTCCAAGCCCTTCACATCATGCTTTGCACAGCAGAAGCTGAGCTCTTCAGGGAGCTCTACTGAAGTTAAACACAGCTGTAGCATGGCAAAAGTCCATTCACACAAACATCTTGGAAAAACTACGGTCTCGCATCCAAAATATAAATGTGCTTTTCATGTGCGCGTGCACACACTTTGCTTACAGATACTACATACTGGAGACAAACGTATAAACCCTGTATAAAAATACGTAGGGCTCCAGATTTTAATCCTTCACACCCATATATAAGCATAATATACACACATGCTCACAGAGTACAGGGAGGTGGGCTTCCTCACATTGAAGAAAGTTGCTAACTATACAGATGCCCAGAGAACCTATTATGCAAACCACTGTCAAACTGCATTGGAATGGAGGGAAAAGAAAAAAAAAAAAATCAAAAGGCAAGCTCCCAGGAAAAAATGGCCTGATTTTCAGAATCCTGAACAACCAAATTTTTCTACTGATGCACTTGTTCTGTATTTTTCAAATTAATTCTCTTTTCATGTGTTCAGACATTGCTTTAGGAAGAGTGGTTTAGGTGCATATTTCTTTCCTGATTTTAAACATCTGGCATACTTTCTCACTAATTTCTTGAAGATGCATTCTTTCCAAGAGCCATGCTCATAACAGTTTTACAGTCAAACATGTTTCTTCCCCACCTATGCCAAAACAGAACAAAATTTCAATGCTCCAGAGAATAAATAACTGAAATGACCACTGTTTATCCATCCTTTCTCTATCAACTCCTCTCAGAATTCAGAGCTAGAAATACCTGCATGGCCCGCTTCCCTATGTTAACCACTTCAAACAACGTAACTGCCTCAACCACTTCTCCACTCTGCAGCTGGCTCGCTCTTCTGCTACTTGAAGAATTTCTCCTTATGTTTTCACACTGGTTTTGGACCTTCCGTTTCTCTCTCTGAAATGAGTCAAGCAAAGAGAGTACGTGAGAAAACACAACACATATCAGCCATTCACAGATAAACAAACTATCCCCTAATAACAACTTTATTTTACTCTCATTCTAATGATTTGCCCACGGTGCTAACTTTTAAGCTTCAAGGACACCGATAAAGCCTTATCAAACACGAGCATACAAGAAGGAGACGAAAGAAAGGATTTACTGGTTTGAATTTTTTCTCAGCAATGAGTTGTAAGCATAGGAAGGTAACAGGAAAGAAACTTCTGAACGGTTGTGTACTACCTGGAAAGCATTTTTCAGCGGCAGCTGTAATTTCTGAAGAATAGACAGCAAGCACACAAGCTCTTCTACACCTTTTCACTCACAGGCTAAACACACAATCTGCAAACTAATATCAGCTGCACACAATGCACAGTTAAGGAAAAAACGCACGCTGAAATGGACTGTCCAAAAGCCAGCACTGAGGCTGTGATGCCAACAGAATTTGGAGGTCAAGCTGTATGCAGTGACTAGAATGCTAGATGCACTATACTGTGAATGTTTTATGCAACACTCAATTTTTTAATAATTGAATGAGGCAGAAAATAAATTCCATAATTAAAAGAAAAAGAAAAAAAGAAAATCAACTTACTGGTGTTTTCAGGTTGCCATTTCTCACACAGCTGCCATTCTGCACAGCAGACTCAGGCACAGTGTCATCATGGACAGCGTTCTCTCTGAAGCATAACAAGCACATTGAAGCGGTTAGCAGTGAGAACACAGAACTACACACTTCAGTACAAACAACAGATAAAAATAAAAGCATATATGTATTTTAATATTTTTAATGAATTGTTTGGAAGTTATGCCATTTTGTTTCTTAAAACCAAACAGCTAACTTTAAAAGTACAACAGAAATTTGGGGCGTTCTTCAAACTATTTGCTTTCCTGTAAGATATACAGATAACTCAAAAACTAGCAAAACTATCAAAGATACCAAGGAAGTAGAAAGTAAGTAAAGGAAACAGAAAGCTGATGTTGACTTAAGGCAGCCTTTGTTGACTTAAGAGCTTTGCACCATGAATCTATAACACAAGTATGCGTTCACTTCACAAGTGCTCTAAACAAAACAAGGTAATAACATTTGATGGGTCTACAATTTAAAATGAGAGGAAGGAACTGTTTTACTTTGTCTATAAAACAAGCTGAAGAAAAAAGGCACATAGGAATTTTCATTTGCAGGTCATTGCTAATATGATGGAGGAATAATTTTATAAATAAAGATGCACCTTCTGGGAGATCTGAAGCCATACATTTATCTGCAATGAAATCATGCCACTTTTCATCATTCCCAATGCTAACAATATGCTCTACCAAAGGTCATGTTTGAGCAGACGACCTGGATCCCACTTGTGCAGCAGGTCCAGTACTGGTAGCTGGCTGTTATGGCCTCCTTTTAAACTACAATGGCCAGGACACGAAGCCAGTTGACTTGTACTATAAGAAGGCACAAAAAGAAAGTAAATATGAGAGTGCACAGTTACCTTCATTTTCATGAGACTGCTGCAACAAGAAAGTGTACTAACACAAGTGACCACTTTACAAAGAAGAAAACAGTGTATTACACTGTCAGATATAGCCAACGCTCCAATATCCAGTGCTGGAGAACCCAGATGGAGAATTAACTGTGCTATGAATGCAGAGCCAGCTCGACCCCAGCTAAGTTTATCAATGTTGGATAAGCACTCTTGCTGTCGTTTTTCACAAAAGTGTTTCAGTCAGACATTGCCTCTGCAAAGCAAATCCTGAGGTTGAATAGCATCAACTGCAGGACCAAGGTCTTGATGTTATTTCATTAGTGAGAGCAGACAGTAGTTTTTATTTAAACACATCTCCATTTACTTTTTGAATCTACTGGGACACTTCACCATAAGCAACTTCCAAAGACTCCTATGAAAATTCTACATAAATATAAAATTCTATAAAAATATGTGAAATTTCTAAATACAATTTTGCAAATGCTTAACTTCCCTCCAGAGAAAAGTCCCATGAAAGTTAAATTCAATGAACATCTTGTCACAGAAAAGTTCAAAAGGTGCCACAGTGTTTGATAGATGGAAGCCAAGAAAATAATTCACGATGAACCAATCCTTACATCAGTTTTCTGGACTTCTGCATGTTATAGAAAAGACAGGGATGAACTACAGTTCACAACTGAGTCAGCATGTTATAAGCAATAGCTTGCAAAAGTTTTCAAATGTTTTCTTTGATTTGCAATTGCAAGCCACAGAGATTAAGTATCTCAAGCACCACCAGAGACTTCCTAGTAGAAAAGAACAAGCAGCAAGAGACAGCAATACGTAATGCTTTTCTGATGCCAGTTAGCTCTTCCCAGATTCTTCTACACACCACAAATAAACAAAAAGAATCCAAACATATTTGTCATGGAGCTGCTTCTCCTCTGTGATTAAATCCTTTCACTCTTGTTTTCAAAGCAGAATGCAACATTATGGGGCTGGACTGACATGTTCTTACTCGCACTGTTTCACTAGAACTACAACTCAGATGCCAGCCAACACCGTGGTAACATGTGTTACCTGTTTCTGCATTATACCTCAACATAACACTCAACACACTCTCAAACAATTTTCCAGGATTGTTTGCATGTATTATTTGGCAACTTGCTCTATCCCATAATGAAAATAAATGCATTGCATTTGATTATAGCAACTATAATTGAGTCCCAGTTGAATTAAAACATTTAAATAATGAAAATCAGAAGGGCTGCAGGACAGTTCAGTCAAATACTTGTCTGATCATGTACTGCTTTTAATATCCCTGTCCAGAATACTTCTTTGAAGCTTTAACCCCTGTGTCTCTTTCCCAAGAACATCCTGAAGGATGGCCCTACAGATGGTATCTACTGGCCCTGTGCTACTTACGTTGTCAGCTTATGCCAGGCAAAATGTACCTGTAGCAAAAGGGGCTCAACAAAGTAAGTGAATGCCTGGTATATGGAACAGCACGTTTACCAAAGTTCAGCAAAACCTGCAAGAATGAGAAGACCGTTCATCTACAGCTTCCTCATGCTGGGCTAACAACGCCAAGTAAAACAACATCTCTGTCATGAAAACACTTAGAGTAACTTTCACAGACGCATTAAACATATGTCTTAAACACTCAACAAATGTAACTAAGCACAAAATACTAAAAAGCTATTTAGTTTCTGAATTGTTTTGGTTATTAGTGCGCCACAGCACATAGCAATTCCATAGGATGCACTGTGCTACAACAGACAACCTACATAAAAGTACAGACTTTTTAAATACAGATACTATCAAGACCCATATTTCTCCTTTCTCTTCTTTTTTTTTTTTTCCCTTTTAATACAGATGTTTCCGTAGGTTATTCATAAGGCAGGTACTTCAACATTTGCAGGAACTAGACCAGAGCCTAGAAACTGAATCCCATGAAATAACTTAGAAATTAAATGAGATATTTTAATGGGAGTTTTTATTTGCACAACTAAGTTTCTGTTGAAGAAACTGTAAAAAGAATTAAGACATCCTCTTATCTTTTCAAGCAAAATAGGAACCACTGTATCTAGCTGAGGATGATATGTGATCACTTCTGCAGAGATCCTTATACACAACTTCATTTAAGATCTTTTCAGCTATGTGAGTGCAACAGTAGGTTTGATGAATTTTGAAGTAGTCTTTTTTTTGCTCCCCTCTAAGCACCATAATGAGCCTTTCTGCATACCTAAATTCACTGCCTCATGCACAGTTCTCAGCCATTTACTTTGTTTCCATCAGCATTCAGTAAGAAAGCATAAGCAGAATTTCATTCCTATCTCATCCTAGTTTTCACCTTTATACCCTGTTACATATTGCTCACAGACTTATTTTTACCTCGCATTCCTGCCACAATATGGTCCTTTCACTAGCACATGAAGTACTACTGATGAGATAAAACCACTTGAAGTAGGAAGGAAGCAAAGTCCATCTAGTCCTCAAACACAATACTATTGTGAGAACTTCTGAATTCAGTTTTCTCATCTTAATAAACATTTGGAGCAGCGACTCCAAATTTACTGACTCACACCTAAAAAGAAAGCTACCTCTTTAACATTTTCCTTTAGCTGTGTAAAAGGAACAATTAATCTATGTTACTGGAAGAATCCTACTTGTAGATTTTTAAAATTATACATTTCAATACAACTGCTTCATCTTTTAGAAGCAACATAAGAAGCTCAGCTAAATAATTTCCAGGTGCCTTCCTGGCATTTCTGAAACTAAGAGGCCTGCTTCAGAGGAAACAGGCAGGAAAGGACATATGGGAAGCTATATTAATTGCCATCATGGACTAAAAGGAATACATCTCTCAGCTTTCATTACAGTGTAATGAAGGAAAAGACCTGGAGCAGACTTGCTCAGAAGGTGACAGGATCAGCAAAGGTTGGGCTGCAATCAGTCCAAAGCATGCAATACTGGACATCCGAGAAGCTTCACTCTTTGAAACTAGACAAGATATACCCAGGTGTTTTAACTTTACCATTTATTTGTCTCTGCTCTTTCTACTTCCAAATACCATTCTGTAAACAATGAGATGAATACATTTGGTTTATACATCATTTTCAACTGATGACTGAAAACATACACTCTGAAAGGAAGAAGACTTGAGGTATCCCTGATAAAAACTGCTATAAAGAAGCAATGTGCCCCTCAACGCCAACAGGGAGAATAGAGAGTACTGAGCGCTCTTCCCCCTCAGCATCCCCAAATTCACCACTGAACACATGCGTTCGACTACGAATCTGCCGGTTATTTTTTTTCAAAGTAGGTTAATTTGCACTGTAGTGAGTAAGGCACAGAAAAGCTTAAAAGGCCAAGGTCTCTATCAATCAGCATAAAACACTATGTAATGTTCAACAATACATAAAAGGGAGTAAAATGAAGACATTAGTAACAAGACACAGTGCATAGCAAATCCCTTTTTTTTTTCCCCTCCCACCCAAAATGACACATTGTAGACTGCCCCGGTAGCTGCAGGGCTCAAATTCAAGGGACAGCACCCTAATTTACCAACAAACTTTATAGGCAACCTGTGCCAGGTCTTACTTTTGGCTGGGAAGGTTACTGGCTGTGTTGGGCTCGGCTATCATTTCTGCTACATTATTTCAGCAGCACAGGCAGCATGCTAACACGATCAGCACCGCTTTTGAGGAAACTTCCCAAGATCAGTAGTGTGAAAAACTTAATAGAGCGTTGGCTCTTGCGGGTGAAACGGCAGCCAAAAACTGTCAAGAAAAGAAAACAAAGAGAGTTAATTCTAGGTAGCTCCCTTAAAACCGAGTCAGAAAGCCCCCCGCAAAACCAAGCCGCAGAAGGGGATGCGACTCACAAACAGAAGTTATTTGAAAGAGGAGAGTCTGGGGGCGGCACCGCGCAGGAGCCCTACCGAGGCAGCGCCGGCCATGAGAGAGTCACCCGGGGCCCTACGGCCCGCTCACCCGCCTCCCCCTCGGGCAGACCTCCGCGACACTGGCAGGCCGCCTACAGGGGCATCGCCGCCGTGAGAGGACGTAATGGGCGGCGGCGGGCCTGCCCGGGACGCGCGGGACCCCCAGCCGCCCGTACGAACACGCACACAGACATACGCCTACGGGCTAGACGCGGCCGCGCTCGCTGCGGCAGCGCCGGGGGAGGCGGCCGGGCCGGGCCGGGGCGGAGGCCGCGGCCCGGTTGGCGGCGGGCAGAGGAAAGCGGGCGGCGGTGGGCACGCGCTGCGCAGGGCCCGCCACTCACCTGCCCCGAGGACGCGCTTCCCGCGCCCGAGCGCGCGCCGGCACCGCCCCCTTAGCTGCCCCTGCCTTCCCGCCCGCCCGCCCTCCCCCCGCTGCGGCGGCCCGGGCCTCGGCTCCAGCCCAGCGTCAATCACGGCCGTCCCTGGGCGCCGCCCGGCCTATCAGAGGCGGAGGTCGCTGTCACGTGGCTCACTGCCGCGGGGGGGCGGTGCCGACCCGCGCTGCGCCGGTGCCGTTGGGCTTCCGTAGGGGCCGGGGCGGGGGCGGAAGGACGCGCCCCGTAACGGTCCCTCCCCGCTGCCTCACCCCGGGGGGGTGGTGAGGCGCTGCCCGGGGCCGCGCGATGGGGCCCGGCCGCCTCTCGCAGGTACTCCTGCTGTGCTGCCGGCGGGCGGCGGTGGCTCTCGGCGCGGCCCGTTGCCGTAGCGGGCCGTTGTCCGCCCGCCCGCTCAGCGCCGCCATTTGCTTGGGGGCTCCCCAGCGGCCGCCGGGCAGGGGCGAGCCGCCGCGGGCGGGCGGCGGCGGGCGGTGGAAGGGGGTGGCGGGCAGCGGCGAGGACGAAGAAGAAGAAGAAGAAGAGGAGGAGGAGGATGAGGAGGACGAGGCGGAGCTGGAGGAGCTGCTGGGCCCCTCTCCGCTGGCGGTGCAGCCCGGCGCGCAGCGTGTGGCCGTGGTGCACCCGGCTGTCAAGTGGGGCCCGAAGAAGTCGCCGCTGACCACGGGTGCGTGGGGCCAGGCCCGTTACCCGCCGCGGGCCCCGCCAGCCGGCCGCGCCGCTTTCCGTCTGTCCTTGCCCGCGCCACTGCTCCGGTTTCCCCCGGGGTCCGCGGGAGCACACGTAGGGCCATAGTGCCGGCAGGGGGACGTAGGCCCCTCGTTACAGCGGTATAAAACTCGGGTAAAAGGTCTAGGTCGCTCTTTCCTCTCGGTGAGTGTGGGCAGATCTGTGCTTTGGCTGGTCAGTCACGCTGACTATGAGGCCATGTGTAAGTCCTCTCACAGACTTAAAGCAGCGCTTTTAAGTTATGTAGCAATGCAGTCACCAATAATTCCTCCATAAGGACTTTATTTAGCATTGCTATTAGATTTCTCTCAGAAATCCTTGTAGCTAGCTAGCATGTACATTAATCATGCACAATTAAGATACGTGATGAACTTGATGCTTCTCCAAATGCTTCTCTAATTACAAAGTTGTAATAGGAAGCATTAAGCATCTTGGAAGTTAAATTTTTATATATAGACAGTTTATAGATTATTCTTGTATTCAGATTTACTGTTGATGAACCTAAATCTCATTCAGTTTTATTAGTGCCGCTAATTAGAGCGAGTTGTCACGTTGCAGAATAGAGTTTGTAAGCTTTTTGGAATTCACATAAGAGCTTCCATTTTACAACTGAAAAATAAATAAAGTAAGAAGGCACCTTTCTGTCCAGACATGCAGAAGAATAGCAGTGATCCCTTTCCATTTATTTAGGCCCTCCAGATGAAGAGCCTTAAGTCTGAACACATGTTTTGGAATGGTTTTTGAAACACCACAGGTACAACAGGAAATTGTGCATTTTACAAGGAACACTAACAATACGAGGAGAAAGAGGATCATGGTTATCTTTAAAAATTTAAACATTTGGACCAAGGTAACCTATTTAGTATACAAATTATGTTTTGCTATCTGGAGGAACTTGACTGTTTCTGTTAGGAAAAGAGGAAAAGTTTGGCAAATCAAAACTGGATTTACTGGTCCGATACAGTCCATGATTTCACAAAGTCCTCAAAAATCAGTGCTTTGCGATGCAGATGATTAAAAAAAAAAAGTGACTGATAAACCAGAATACAGGAATGGAATCCGCTGGTTTTAGCAAGTCATAAATCCGTGCAGGCCCTTTATGAATAAGTAGCAGTGAAGTTAGCAGTAGGATATGCCATATTACTAATTCTTAAATATTGCCACAAAACACCAAGGAATCAATCATGTCATTTTGTGCTCATCTGAAATAACAGAATTTATGTTCCAGCTAGTTACTCATTTCACTTGTTGAGGCAAAAAGCTTGGTAATTGCTTTGCTGACAATACAGTTAAAAATTCTAAATCAACAACCATGGAAATAATTTGTACTGGCAGAAAGATGCTTTGATAACATTGCATCAAACTAGAAGTTTAATTACTCTGATTAGAGGTAGAACATTTTGCTCCTTGTGCTAGAGGTTAAAATAAATTTCCTAGTAGATTTTAAGTGTAGCTTAGTATTTCCCTGTTCATGCATGTACTGTAGTTACTGGAAATCTGAGCAAAGTTATGATGGTATATTACAATCTTTTTTTCTTTTTTTGTGTTCCTAAAGCTGAATTACAGATTGCTGAAGCCATTGCTCTTGTAAATACCCTTCAAAACTGGACAGTTTTAGATAAAATAATTATTCCTACAAAAAATCCTGACAAGAAGTTTGTTTTTGGCAAAGGAAACTTTCAGGTTTTGACAGGTAAGGACAGATTTTTCAGCACTGCATCATTCTAAATGAAAGACTTCTGCAGCTGAACTGTTCAAGGATAGGTATGAAAGCTGAAGACAGGGAGAATTTTGTTTATCCATCATGCAGGTTTGCAAACAAAAGAATTTTTTTAAGGTTACAAAAGCAACAGAGAACAGAAATAAACAGTGCTCCCTGAAAATGTGTGAGGCAACTTAATCCCTAGGTTTATGTGATTGACATAAGTGAAACTGGCAGCTGTCCTTGACATAGTACTAAATTAGTGCAATTACAACTGTTCTGTGAACAGAGTATGGTGCCATTTGATATTTTATGAGCATCCTGCTCAGTGCAAAATGGTTTTATATTCTGTATATTTTAAAAAGAGAATTGACATTTAACACTGTATTTTGCAATGGTTATCCATCTTTTAGAAAAGATTAAAAAATTGCCCCGTGTGACAGCTGTCTTCTTGAATGTGGAAAGAATATCTTCACTAACAAAGGTAATTAAATATAATACCAAATCATATTCTTTACATCAGTATTGTTTGGGAGTGATTGATGTTATGAGAAGTAGGGTCCGTTATGGCTCTGAATTTGCAAATGGTAATATATGAAGCCACCTGGACTGAGTTTTGTTGAAAGGAAGCAATTTCTATTACATTTGTCCAGTTGATTCATGTGTTTCCAGCTATCAAGCATGAAATTTAGTATAGACTCTGCTCCCACATTTGCCACTGGCCCTACAGAAAATGTTGGAAAAGTTACTCAAGGTCTTTTTCACAAAATGGAGGTGATAACACAGCTTTTGTTATTAAGAATGTCAACATTTTGGATTCGCTATATGCACAAGTTTCTATACCTATATGGATAGTGTATTTATTTTCCTATACTCCTGTGGACGCTGTATGGTATTTTGAATACAAGGTGTAAATTTAGAGCAAGCTTGTGTTTGTTTCAAATATTTAAACTTTCATTCATAACCCTTAACAAGAAACCATATTTTAAATGGATGGATTACATTGAGGGGAGGAGCACACTTCACTGTTTTTTTAACACTGGCAGTAAAACAACTGGTGCATTAACTGTAGATGCTCTTTGAAATGCTTAGACAAACTGAAATAAATATTTGTAATGGTTTTTTGCATGTACAGCATCATGTAGGGTGTAAAGTGCATGCAGACTCTTCAAGCAAACATTAATGCTTTGCTGGTAGTTTTGAATGCTTTCCCTGATAGTAAAATGAATAGAGATGGTAAATATTTCTAATAGATAGTTATCTCGAGCACTTCAATTTATTGATGGAAGTTGAAAATGTTTCATTTCAATTTCCTAGTTATTTTCCCTCATTTATAGTATGACTACTTTTAGTACTAGATTTGCTAAAAAAATTTCTTTTTGCAAATCTATCTTAAGAGCAATTTAACAGGATTGATTCAAGAAAGTGTTTGAGAACATGTATAAAACACAAGCATTCTGGATCTCAGAGATGGCAGAGGGGGGGAACTACTGCATACTTTAAGTGCTTTTTGCTTAATTAGAGTAAGGGTGGTGTTTGGTTTTTGGTTGGTTGGGGTTTTTTAAGTATTTCATGAAAAGCTCATTGTGAAATAATTTTCCTGCCTTCCTCTCTTTTTTTTTAATTTTGGTAATCTTTTTTTCTTTTCCTATGTCATGGCTATCATTTCCCATTCCAGCATTTCATAATTATTTTTTACAAGGACTTAACCACTGAGATTCTTGATTCTGAGATATGCTGTAAGAACTGTTGTCAGAATCCATTAAAGGCAGTGGAAGGATTCTCGCTGAATTTGATGGGCCTGGTGTCCTGGTTTAGCCAGGATAGGGTTAAGTTTCCCCAGCAGTGGGGGGAAGCTCTAGCTGGGTTATTCATATGCCATGCTGACGTCACCTCCGGGTGCCCATAGCGAGGGAAGAATCGGTGAAGAATCGGTGATCACGTGGGTTTGTGCAGCCGTTCCTCTCACTGCTGTATCGGTAGATATCTTGCTCTGTTCATTTTTATTACTGTTATTGTTGTTGTTGTTGTTTGTTGTGTTGCTGTTGCACTGTTGTATTAAACCTCTCCTTATCTCAGCCCCGGGGCTTTGTATTTCACTCCCTTTGTGGGGGAGGGGCAGCAGCCACATGGTCTCAGACCCTGGCAGGGACTAAACCACCACAGCCTGGACATAGCATTCTACCTTCTAAACTCTCTTTATCACCTTTCTTTGTGATCAACCACATCTTGCCTTTGTGTGGTCATATTTGTTGCCCATCCGTTGAAATGGAATCCTGAGATCCTCTGAGTTCAAGAGTCGTATCAGCTAACTGTAACTGTAGTGCTGTGTGGGAATTGATCTACTGATACTGTGGGGGACAGAAAACATTTAGGTTATTTTGTCTTGCATGGCTAAAGAAAGAACTGGAAGATGCCTGGGGTGTGAAAGTCTTTGACAGATACACAGTTGTACTTCACATTTTTCGTTGCAATGCGCGGACCAAAGAAGCAAAACTTCAGATAGCATTGGCTGAAATTCCACTTCTCAGGTACCTTGAGCTGTGCAAATCACATACTTTAGCAACTATTTCTTTACAGTAACAAAACTGGTAATACTGTACTGTAAAGAAAAATTACAGTGCTTGCATAGTATGCTCAGTGATTGATTAGAGCATAGAAATATTTGCTATAATGTCATTGTTTTAAGCTGCTGCAGTGCTGAGAGGCAAAACCAAAAAGTGTTCAATAGATAATCTTACAAAAATATATTTCTCATGAAAAGGTCTTGGTTCTAACGCAGAAGATGGATTGCAAGAACATGTAAGAATTGGATATGTGTATCCCATATATAATATTGATGGATTTCATAAGGAAAGCTATAAACAAGGAAGATTAAAGGCATTAATTTCTATCTGAATTTTTCACATTTCTACATTACATGGCATAGAAATATTTGTATATGGCAGTTGGTGTGAGTTGCATGGATGTATCAGAAGCATCTTTGGCTCTCTGGAATTTCAGAATAGCCATTGTAATTTGCTAAGAGAGTTGCATGCTTTTTCAAGTTGAGGAGCCAGGAAAATCTGGATTTTTTTCTCCAGGTTTCTTGCCGTGAGCAGGTTTTATTCAGAGCTCTGTCGTTTAGTGTTGTTATTTGTGCTATTAGAGTATCGCTACTGCTTCACATTTGTTAGACATTTTAGGATAGCTTGATTAAAGAAAATTGCTTCTAATTAACTATTACTCCACTGCCAGGTCAAATCTGAAAAATGAGGTGTCTCAGCTAGATCAGCAGAGAGGTGGCTCAAGATACATCATGGGCTCAGGTAAAGTCTAAATATTCTCATGAATTAGAGGATTTTTTTTCTCCATAGCCTTTAAACAAATTTAATTGCATCTTATTTTATTTGGAGGAGGCCAGATGGAAAAACTGTTTATGTTCTGCGTCTAATTAAGCAAACGTACAAAAATTTATTGGAAAGTAACTTATACTGGCTCAGTAAGTGGCCATGGACAGACCAAACCCCTACTACAAGGGTTTATCGTAAGCGTACATGGTTATTCTAGAGTGCTTAGCATATGTTTTAATAATTACTTAGCACTCTGACTCTTAGGCAAGAATACATAGTTTTAGTTGCTTATTTATAACTTTGTATGCCCTAGTGCTAACTCACTTGATTTCAAATGCACATCACCTGGTTTGCTGTTTCTCTTGTAGGTATTCTGCCAATTATTCATTTGTATTTTTCAGGTGAAACGTTCATGGAGACACAGAATCGTATCTTGAAAGAAAAAGAACTTAAAATTAGGAACGCCCTGGAGAAACTAAGAAGAAAAAGATCTTTACTTAGAAATCAGCGCAGAAAACGCGAGTTTCCGATTATCTCAGTAATGGGCTATACTAATTGTGGTAAGCAAAAACTCATGAAGTTGTAACACAAAAGAGCTTACATTGTCTATTTTTTAATTAGGAACTCTAGCCAGAATCTCATTTCAGTGTGAATAGGCTTCGTATTTTAATTAGTTCTTAAATTGTGTAATGAATATATGTCAATTAGGATATAGTTAGGAAAGTAAATTATGCTTGGTTTAGTTAGATTATTTCTTTTTCCAGTCTTTGAAGACATGTTTTGGAGAAACGTCCAGCATCTATTGTGCCAAGAAGATTTTATATATAGTGCTGAAGACTGCACTGTTTGTGTCCCTTTATATGAATCTCTATTACTTGATTAGAATGGGTAGAGAAAAGTACATGGGTTTTAGATCACTATGAAGGATTGAGGCATAGGAGGAAAATTCAGGGGAGTTCTGAGAAACGTGCTTAAGAAGCACTATAGGTTTTCGTTGATTGATGTATAGTGTTCTGAGTTGTGTTCATAAGAAAACCTAAATAAAGCTAAAGGGTTTTTTCTATTCTTTTTATAACTTACGGAAGTGAATTCATACATAAAGCATAAATAGACTTTGGACTAGACACTTTTTTCAGGTTACATTATCTTAAGACCATTTCATTTTCCTATTCAACATCTTTATAAAAACAAACTTACCTTGCACTGATTTTGTTATCAGTTATATACTCAAAGATCACACTGTATGTTTTTCTTAAATGTCATACTTCCATGGTTTTAAAACTGGGGATTCAACAAAATATATTACAGTTTTGTACACATAATTGAAATATTTTAACTAGGGTATATACTGAGCACTTCAGTTTAATAACTAAATTCTGTGAAATATTCATTGAGTTAAATAAATGTCTCTAGTATTATGCTCATGAGGAAATGTCCAATAAAAGCATAAACCTAATAAGCTACATATTATTAGTACTTCCATTTATTGTTGGATTTAACAAGTAAATATTGAATTGTTTTATTTGACCACAGAAGCACTGAGGAGCGCATAAGTGTATGCTTCCCAGTGCTGCCATGGCAGCACTCTTCAGATGGTCTTAGAGGTGAGAGATGTGGGTAGGTCGCTTTGCAGGTCAGTTCAGTCTTTGATGATCTTGTGATTTCACAGCATGGCTTCCAGATGTGGCCTTAAATCCAATTCCAAGTTCTAAACGTTAAGACTGTCTTTGGATTTCCTAACATCATATAGATAACTAAGCATAGGCTGGATTTATATTAGTGAAATAGATAGGAAAAGGTATGTTACATCATACAACTCACCTGAGCCTTGCAAATTACATTTTTACTTGAAAAAAGCCATTAAAATCCTGTCCTTTTTTCCTTAATTAGGAAAAACTACCTTGATCAAAGCCTTGACGGGGGAAGCAGGACTTCAACCCAGAGATCAGCTGTTTGCCACTCTTGATATTACAGCCCATGCTGGCTATCTGCCCTCGCATATGGCAGTTATTTATGTTGACACCATTGGGTTTCTGACTGATCTTCCACATAATCTGGTTGAGTCCTTTTCAGCTACATTAGAAGAAGTGGCTTACTCAGTAAGTAGTTGACTATAAAAATTGATAAATCAAATTAATTTCCTTTTAGATAATCCTCACCCCTTCAGAAAAGGGGAAGCTCAGTGGCATGCTGCTCTTAGTAAAGTATCTGGCTGACTATAGTAGTCTTCTAAGATAATGAGGTAAATATCTCACCATAAGCCAATTTTCTGATACCTGAAATCATGCAGAACATATAGATATGAAGAGATCTCAGAAAGGATTTATTTGGAGTATATGTGTCCTTCTCCATAATATGTAAACCAGATAAATCATATTTTGCTGATATAATATCCGAAAACATAAACAGTGCATCCAAATAAGCTGAGGTTAGCTTTCCTGAGAGTTAAAAATTAAATAAAACCTCTGGAATGACCTGTTTCTAACTTAAGGTTTCCTATAGCACTAAAAGTGGGTGATTGTAATGTAATGCAGGCAGCATGTAATAAACAAATGTACTTTTCCAATCATTTTCTCACTAAAGTTAGTTTCCTGTGTTATGGCAAAGTGTAAAGCTGCATACACACAGACATTTAAACAAAAAGCCTGTATCGTCAAACACAATGAAGTTCAGCAGTAGCTAGATGCCAGAATGCTTCTGAGGATTAGACTGCACCATGTAACAGGACTTTCAAAATCTGGCTGCAAGTATCCTGTTTGTCTCTTATTCTGAAGTTGTTAAATGAAAGGCAATAAATTTACTTCTCGTTAATTATCAGAAGTTTGAAGCAGTATCTTGAGCAAAGATGATGAAACATTTTGAATGCAAATACTGAATTAGGTTGCTTGGTTTTTATCATGGCAGACATGATCATGTATGTATTTGAAGTGGATAACTTTTGTTTAAAGCTTTTTAAGTGAAGCAACAGGACAAGGATAATTTCTGCGCTTTGAATGGTAAAGTAGAATTAGAAGTTACATGAAGTTTTTTTTCTCCCATTTTTGAAACAGTTTTTCAGCCGTTACTCGTCTAAAACCTTTTTAGAGTTTCTGAAGCCTTGTTGTTACACAGCCTTGACTTTGAAAAATTCAATCAGTTATTGTTTGAAATCTGAGTTCTGTAACTAGCTTGATTGACAGAGTTTGTTTCAGGGTTGTTGGAGGTAATCCGTATTCACTGTGTAGTGAGACTAAGCTGCTACAGATTTTCTTCCATCATGGTACAAAAACCAGTATTGGTTTAATACTCTCTTACAGTGTTAACCTGACCATGTATTACCTAATGGGTAGGAAAGTATCTTACAGGAATTAGCAATGCAAAAATAGTATAAAATCTCTACAACCTGGCAACTGGTGTGTTTCATTAAGTAACTGTCTTGTATATTGATGCTTGCTAGGATCTGATAGTTCATGTGAGGGATATTACTCATCCAGAAACCATCCTCCAGAAAGCAACTGTTCTGTCAGTTCTGAAGAATCTTAATATTCCCAGCCATTTATTGGACTCAATGGTAGAAGTTCATAACAAAGTGGATTTGATAGAAAGGTAAGCGGGAGATACTAAGTCTACTTAAACATTTCTTATGTTCTGGAAGCTTTTTAATTCTTACTCTAGGAAAGAGCTCCCACACTTCTGAGTACATTTAATAGTGTTTCTCAGTATTTTACATATGTAAATATGGCCTGAAAAAAAATTATCTCTTAGTTACAAAAGAAATCACTTGAGTCATACAAGAAGTGGCCTCTGTCAGGAAGGTGTCAGTATAAAGTAACACAGTTAAATTGTCCATGTTTGGAATATTTTCACAACCTAATCTTCATGAGCAAATGTGCTAGCAGTTGTTACCTTTCAGGTATAAACCCACTGAAGAAAATGCTGTAGCCATTTCTGCTCTACACGGACATGGTTTAGAAGAGCTGAAAGAAGAAATAGAGAAAAAAATTTTGACAGTAACAGGGAAGAAGATTCTGACAGTTAACATCCACTTAGAAGGAGCTCAGCTAAGGTAAATAATTTTGAATTGTAAGAAGGACTTGGAGAAAAAAGAAACTCTTAGTCTTGCATGTCTTAAAATTTCCAAATCATATCATACTGATTTTAATCTGCATTAAGAATTACAGGGGTAATTATCAAAGTTTTCTGATCTATTGAGAAAAAATATCCCCATTAGATACCCTGGAGTCTCCTTCTGAAAGTGTCCTTCAGAGAGTTCTGTGTGTTAGTACAATAAAACATACTTCCTGAAAGACCATGCCACTGGTTCTGGAGGCAGATTTCTGATAAAAACACAAATCTGAAAGATTTATGAAAACTCTATACCCTATTTCCAAACAGCAAGTAGCAAATGAAAAGCTAAGTGAAGCACTTGATCTTCTAAAGTGTTTAAATACCTAGATTGGAACATGTTGACCTAAAACGAAGATCACATTTTATGCAGTCTGTCATACTTTCAATATGCTAATATGCTTTTATGTTTACAGTTGGCTCTATAAGGAAGCAACAGTTCAGGAAGTAGAAGTCATGCCTGAAGATGGCACAGCCAGGGTGAAGGTGATAATCAGCAATTCTGCTTTTGGCAAATACAAAAACCTCTTTCCCAACAGTAAGATTTTTATGCCATGAAACTCCATCCTTTTCTAGGAAAAGAAACTGATCTCATTAAGAGAATGTGAAATAATGACCTGTTGGTCTAGGTGCTGAAGAGTGTATTTCTTCCCCAGTTGATGTTTTTGATGCATTTTAGAAATGGACACTGTTTCAGAAAATGTCTGTTTGGAAGCAGAGACCTTTGAGCTTCATTCTGTTAGCAAGTGCAAGGACAGCACTAAATTTTTAATGTTAAAACAGTTGTTGGCTATAAGCTGTAGACCTCAAACACATGGAAATCACTGGATAGCATCTGAATTAACCTTCAGAGAGTACCAAGTTTCTTCTATCATATAAATAAAGCTTTTTACCCCATTTTTCAGAATAAAATAAGATTTATTATAGTTAAGGTGTCTCGGATGGTCCTTGGAAGTTAGTGAACAAAATGTTGTTGGCTGTATGTAAATAATACAGATAAATATGTATTCAAGCAGAATGCATGAGCCTAAGTAAAATAACTGCCACATCTTACTGCAGTGAAGCAAATAAAAGCTAGATTTGTATATTTAAGCAATAAATAAAGTTAGCTATGACCATCTTTTACCCATACAGTTTTATTGGCTACAGTAATTTATCCACAATGCCTGTTACTGTGTCAGTTCTTAGAGAAAACATTTAAGATACAGCAAAACATGGACTTTGTGTGAAATTGTTTCACAAAGAAAAAAAAAAACTGAAACCTGATCCATTTTGAGTTATGAATTCCTACTGGGAACCAATAAAACAATCAGTATCACAGAAAGGAGGAGTAAAGCTATTTTAGTCCGTATTACACAGAGAGATCAAGTTTTATTGAGTAGAGTAACAAGCCACTTGAGGGTAGCAAAGACAGGCAGAAAAACATTCCAAGTATGTATAACATAACATTTCATGCAGGTAGTGACCCTAAAAGAAAAATCAAAACTGAATGACTGCTCAGTATGAAGTACGTAGAGTAAGAACAAGGATGAAAAGCACTGTTAAAAAGCATTTAGAAAGTCTTCCTTATAAATGGAATGGTTAATGGTTTACTCCTACATATTCTGCAATTGCAAGAGATTGCATGACGAGGTAGCATCGTAGCCTTACATGCTGAGAAGTCTAGGGTGAGTGTGATCTGATGTCAAGTAGCAGTTGATTTAAAACTTCTGCAAACACCCACTGAGAATTAACATCTCGCAAGACACGTGAACTCAGCTTTTGCATATAAAGTGCATCTAAAAAGTGAGGTATATTGATGAAGCTGCATAGTGAACTTTCCACAATGCCTGGTTTTGTTTTAGTACCGCTGCTTGCCATTTCTCTTACCTTCATGATCATCTGTTATTGCACAGTTCATTTAAAAAAAATTTAAAATAGGGTTAATATGCAGTGGCAAACAGCATAAAACCCTTAGTTTTTACATCAGCAAAAACTACTTACTGAGACAAAAAATAATTATAGAGCTACTAAAGTAGCTAAATAAAAGACCAGGTGTGAAACCCCGAATGAGCACGACAGAAGCCAAGAATCTGTACTTCTAGAGCAGTCTCAGTTTAGATAAGAATTTGTTTCATATGTTTTTATTTTCAGTGTAAGGCATATTTGGAAACACCTAGTAAAACATATTTCATTACCATGGACAAAACTGTCTGGGGGCCTAGTTTTGGTATCTTTATCACTGCAGAACTGGCACAAGTGATAAAAAGAGTAAGTGTTCAAACACACATACCTCTTACAAATCATAAGGAATTTTATGACTACCCTGTTGGTAAAGGGGCTCATAACTGATACTCACCACACAACAACGGTACAGCTGCTTCTAGATCTCCAATGTTAATCATGTATTGCTGTATATATAGAAATCATGTCAAATGGAATCGCCAATACAGTATCTTTGATATATCAAAAAATATTTTTAAACTGTTCCTTTTGTATATGTTAACACAAACTGAAAACAGGTAAGTCAGTTTCACACTGATAGAAAAGACTGAGAATTCGAGTCGCAAGTAGTGCAGGAAATCTTTACAATTATAAGAAATATAAAATCTTACCACAGAATAATTCATGCATCTACTGACATATTTTTCCTTCTTGCTCATATGTAAAATAAAATAAGTTCCTGGGACTTTCAGTATTGCCAACTGCTACAGAATCCAAGTGCCTCCAAGTGAATTATACTATAGGTCTCTAGAGACTTCAGCAAGGTCTGCTTGCTCTCTTTTCTGTGAAAAGGCCTTGAAACCCTGATGATGTCGAGAGGACTTTTCTTACTGAGTCTTTAAAACATCCCTGGTTTAACTGGACCTTTATGGATCCAGGATGTTTAAACCAGTATACATTAAATGCAGACAAAGCCTTTTCAGCTTCTCACAGATTAAGCAGCCGAGAAATAAATGCTCTTTGTTCCAGCCCCTTTACTTTGACAGTGTAATGGAGGATTAATTTTTGTGTTAAGTTCTATCACATCATTGACAAAATCATCACTTCCTATGAAGTCTCCAGCAATGATGTTAATACATTCTTTTTTTGGTCCTGGATACTGCTGCTTTATCCAGATTTTCAAGCATGGAAGACTCTGGAGTGTCATTTTCTTCAATGATCCAAATGGGTGTACAAGAATATACCTTAAATTTTCAGTAAGGTTAATCCCCGCTACAAAGAATTTCTCTGAAACAAAAATCAGGTGACACATTAAATACTCCTTTGAGAACAGAAACTTCTCAGTATTGCATTAACTACAGAACTCCTTGCTCTGGGAATCGTTAAAATACTAACTTCACGCTCTTTCTGTATTGTTTCATATCCCTAGAATTGTTTTGGTAGACTGTGTCCCCTTGTTCTGAACCAAGCTGGGTTATTGAACCGTTCCAGATTAGCTAAATGTCTAAATCATTCACTGCAGACTAAAGGTTCTCCACTAACTAGTCCTCCTTTGTAAACAATGTTTTTTACTGCAGGGGTTGCTTCCAGATGCTTAGCCTTCCCCCGTATGGGTACACAGGGTGCACCTACACAAGCATTTTCCTTTGGCTGGGTAGGGTGTTGCTGAAGCAGTTCTCCCTTTTGTCACCCCACGCGCTCACAGCACAGAGCTGCATCAGAGGTCGTGAACTGAATTTCTTTCAGCTTGGATTACACCAGCATGCCTGAGCACTGCTATTTCCTGAGGTAGCTACAGCCTTCACACAGCATTCTTGTAGGGGTTTCTTTTCACAACAAGGCTAGCATAATGCATTTCCCTCATCATCAGCGCTGCCTAAAGGAGCAAGCTCTGGACTGAGGAAGCAGTCTCCTACTCGCAAGACGGGCATGACAGTGCCAGTGAGCAGGCCTGTGCTGAGGGCTGCTTTTTCAGGGGATCACTCAAGCGAAAGGGGCTGCCACAATTTATATAGTCTATGCATGTACATACACTGATGCGTGTGTTTGCGCCACCAAAGATGAACGTTGCACTCACCCATGGGTGGGCAGGGCACTCAGCAACACGAGTGCGTCCTGTGCACACAGCACGCACAAAGTGGTTATATCCCATAATGCTATGATCACCCAACTTCCTACTTGTTTTGCATTGCCACACATGTCCCTTGTCTCCTCCGAGCGACTCCCTGTGCCTACCTGGACGGCCCATCCGCTTCATGTGCTCTAAATACTGAATAAGAGCACGAGTGGCAGTTTTGTTTCCCCACCAGTATGGGATCGCAGGCCACAGCTCACAGTGCTCCTCCACTTCCAAGTCCTCTTCATATGAGACTATAACCTGGTGGCCATGCTGCCACATGGTCCGCAGTGTTGGCACCACCTAAGAGAAAGCATGCCCGGGTTGAAGTCAACAACACAGCAGTGTTCCCAAAGTTCAAATACTGATGTGTGACATCACCTTGGTAGAGAGGCACAGATTCAGTTTAAAGCTTTTAAGCATACAGCCCAGTAGGTCATTGGCTTGATTACAAGCTGCAGGGGCAATAGGAGCCTGGGAACTTCAGCAGATTCCTCCTTTCCTCAAACAATTCAACTATGGTAAAGTACCTAACTCAAGGTCTTACACCTGTGTAGCAAGAAACCATCCCCATGTTGGTTCTCATGTACATATCGCTACTGAAAACTTCTTGGGAAAGGAAATTTGGTGGAACGGGATAGGAGGGGGGCAAAGCCCTACACCCAGCTGTAGGAATACAGACACAGAGAAGCAGGAATAATTTTGGCAAAAGCCCCACATTTTTCATGTTAGCCATCAAAGAAAATTGAACTGCTTAAGATTTGGTATGACTAAATGTAAGTCTTCAAGAGGTATGTTAATTCTGATTTCTTTAAATGGAAAGTTTATGAAATTGGGATGCTCCAGACATTTTGAATTGAGAGAGGGGGAGACTTGAGTCAGAAACCTTCTCAGACAGACAGATGGGCTGAAACAGGTCTGTTAAGTGTTTCAATATGAAATAACATTTTCCAATCCTCAAAAGTTACCATCGGACAGAACTGAGGCCCTCTGACTAGTTTTATTTGTAAAACCAACATATTTAACAGGTATTGTGTTTTTTAAGAATGTTGTGTTAAGAATGTTAAAAGCTGCGTGTGTTGCTTGTGAAAACGAAATGGTGGCTTTTTGATGTTCCAATTAACTTATTAATTAAAATAAAAGCCAAAGGCAGTTGAAAATAACTTATGTAAATCTTTGAAAAGAGCCAAGTGTTGAACAATCATCAAAATCCCTCTTCCTTCATCCACGAAAGAGAGAGTGCAAGCCCCATTTAAGTTAGAAAATACTGCAAAATTAAGGCACAAGCTACTCAAACTATGAAAATCTGTGGCTGACAGAAGCCTTTGCTTTACTACAGTTGCCTTTCTAAAGCTGGAACCTCTGGGAAAAAAAAAAAAGGGGGGGGGGGAATAAAAGGAAAAAAAAAAAGCTACCAGAAATGTGTACATGAGCACAGGTGCTTATTTTGCAAAAAAAGCAGAAATGAAACTTTGGATGTCTAACAAGGGATTTTTAAACCCTAGTAATCCAGATCAAAGGAAGACACCTTGAATAGTTAAGGCAATTAAAATTTTAAACACAGTGTAATGTCACAATGTGGCCTGTGCCAGTACTACATACAGACCTCTACTTGGCAGTTGGTTCATAAACACTTTGATGTTTACTTCTGTATGACAACAGAGTTACAGTCTTGAAAGATGGTAGATACCAAATTATTTTAGAATAAGTGAACAAGCACTTGGTTATTTGATATTAAATCTGAATCTGTGATCCTGAAAAACCCCACAGCTATCTAACCTGCAATGGTATCACTTCAAAAAATGGTGAGATCCACCGTGTTGGTCACAGACCCCATAGAAATAAAACCTTCCTGCTTGAGGGAAGTACTTGGCTTCTCTTTTCCCCAGTGCCCTTCCTCCCTCCCCCTGGACACAACTCAGAAATCTTTCTTCAGTCAGGTGATCTCAACCATTTGTTCATCACCTTCATTCAACAAGCTTGGTTCAACAAGCAGCAGCTTGCCCCTTTTTCAATTAATAACTTTTTTCTTTTTAAGAGCTGCCCATGTGTCTGAAAGCAAATTTGACTGTCTTCTCCAGTATTGCTCTGCTCATCCGCATTACGGACTCAAATTATTTGGGGAAACAATAAAACAGTGTCACTCAGGTCTTCAGTTATTCAGCTGAGGCCTGAATATTCAGAATCCTCTAGTTTTGCTGAGAATTGTTCTATTTTAACTCTGCTGTACAAAATGCTTTGAAATGGTAATACTCACCCTGTTCCTGATACACCAGCTTCAAAGGCTGAATTCAAATTGCAAACAGGGTCATCATTATCCTGTACCCCTCACATCTCCAGAGAAAACCCTCTGTTCCTGTGCATCTTTGAAATGTTAATTGTTTAAGTACTAAAAGCTCCCACACCTTGTAAAAAGGGGGAAGCTAAAAATCTCAACTTTTAAAATTTAGCAATCAAATAATTTCTGATTATTTAAATTAAGGCTTTTCTGGGAGTTTGGGTGACTGAAAGCACATTAGGCTGGTTGGAAGGTCAGCTCCAGCTCACATCCAGGAAAGAAAGTCAATGCCACCAGAAATGCACTGAAGGTAGAGATGCTGTTAAGAGGGACCTTGACAGGCTGGAGACATGGGCTGACAGAAACCTCATGATGCTCAATAAAGGCAAATGCAAAGTCCCACACCTGACTGGACTAACCCCATATACCAGGACAGACTGGCAGCAGCTGACTAGAAACCTGCTTTGCAGAGAAGGACCTGGAGGTCCTAGTGGACACCAAGCTGAACATGAGACAGCAGTGTGCCCACATGGCAAAAGCCAACTGCAAACTGGGCTGTATTAGTAAAGGCACAGACAGCAAGTCAGGAGAAGGCATTCTTCCCTTCTATTCAGCAGTTGTGGGACTGCATCTCAAGTACTGTTTCCAGCTGGGGCTTCCCCAGTACAAAAAGGTCATTGACATGCTGGAGCGAGTCCAGCAGCATGCAACCAGAGCAAGCAGAGGCTAGAGGAAGGACAGGCTGAGAGAGCTAGGTCTGTTCAACATGAAGAAGAGAAGACTACGGACAGGTGTTACTGCTGTCTGCAAATACCTAACAGGCAGATGTAGAGAAGACTCCTCAGATATGCATAGCAAAAGGATGAAAGTCAGTAGACACAAGTTACAGCGAGACAGATTCTGATAGATAAGGAAAGCATGTTTACTGTGAGAGTGGTCAAACGTTGGACCAGGCTGCATAGAAAGCTTATGGAATCTCCATCCTCAGAGATATTAAAGAATGGATGGGACATAGCCCAGCGTAACTTTGAAATTAATCCTGCTTTGCATCATGGGGTTGGAGAAGATGACCTCCAGAGGTCACTTCCAACCTAAACTATTATAAATAGCATAAAAATTCATTTATAATTATTGCTGTGAAAAGGCAGAAAATGGATTCTTTAATTCTATATAGCATGGACTATTATTTATAATGCACCTTTTCTTTTTTTAGCAAAACTCAGACAGGACAGTAGACAACAGTTGTGTCCCTATTATCCCACAACTCAACAGACATGACAGTTAAATCTTATTCCCTCCTCCACACTGTGGGATGTAGTTTTGCTTTATCTCCTCAATTCTACTAGGTAAACACCTATTTCTGATGCTGCAAGTGTTACTTTTCCTGGGTTAAAAATACAGTGAAAGTAGACTATATGTAAAAATTTGGAACCAAGGATCTCATCGTAATATATCATTCTTAGGAAAAAAAAGGGTTATCATACTTACATTTCTGGGACACAGTTTACACTGGAAAATCTCTTTTATATAGGCAATAAGAAGACAATGAAGTTTCCTGGTTAATCCATCAAAATTTCTGCAGGCTAAGATAACAACTTCCTGAGGATGAGTTTCCAACCACCTTAACACTTCCCACAGAATATCCTACAAGAGAGAGTCACGGCAACTTAGAAAATCATCTGTGCTATGCAGGGGAAAGGACATAAAACCAACAGAGCATTGATGGTGGGGTAGACTTGCAATCACAAAAATGAAAATCAACGTAGGTTTCTGGAGGATGGCTATCTGACCGCCCACAAGGTGGTCCAGAGAGATGGATCGCAGGAAAACCTTCTTTCTGCAGGTCTGTGCTGGTTTGCTCTGAATGTGGTTCTAGCACACCATACTTAACAGCTTCGGTTTTTGATAATATCCATGAATCTCCTACTGCTCAGGGGCGGGTTAGCCATAAACCCATCTCCCCAAGCTACTTTAAGGACAAACATCTTATTAGTGGCAAACTCAAAACCAGGGAAAAGTTCTGTGCTTGCTTAAACATAACAGGACCCATTTTCCCCATTTGTATTGGCAATGACAACTTCTTGAAGACCACATATAATTAGCGGGGTAGTCAAGCGTTACATCTAACAGAGTCTCTCTGTCTTTCAGTGAAATACTTTTTCCTCAAAAAAAAGTGTTTCTGTAATGTTATTAGGCTTTTAATACCTTCTTCTCTTTAACACCTTCTCTCATTACTGGGAAAACAGGATTGCCCTGGGTAGCATCCTGGGACAACACAAGATAAACCCCAGAAACATCAGGCACTTCGTAGGGGCTAGGCAGTGGAGAGCAAGGCACAGCAACTCCAGTTTGAAGATGAGGAACTTCTTGATGCTCCAGTCTCACTTGCAGCTGCTGAAACTAACTTCCAGCCCTTCTGATTTTGTCTAGTTTGAAGTTTTCACAGGAGGAAAACAAATAACCTACTCAGAAAACCTTGAGCCAGCGTTTTCAGATTATGATAGCTCTTAAATAAAAGAAACAGCACTGTTTCTATAGCCATCCCAAAGGTAAGGACAATACCTGTACAGTAACAGTTGTGTAAACCATATGCACAAAGTACAAATTCATAGATGGATCGTTAGCCTTGTGGGCAATCCTGAAATCCAGATATCTAACTCCGGCCTCAAGTTGCTCCGTAACAGTCAGTTCCTGAAAGGTGAAACAGAAGACAAAGGTCCCAAGACCTTGTAAGAGAGTTGTTTCTTTAGTTTAGAAAGATGAAAAAGGTGTACAAAGTTAGCCCTATGACATTTTTCACAGGTCTTTCATCTTGAAAATGGCACTATATGGCACTAAGTTGCAACTTTGAAGTATTTTACTCTCTGACAAGATGGATCCCAATTTCCCTGTGACATATAGTACAGATACAGATTAGATTAGTTTCAGACCTCTGCCCTTGTTATGTTCTGAAAGTTAAAGATCTATTAACCTGTGCATAAATACACAATCACTCTTCACAAAATTATGTGTATGAACAAAAATTGCAGGATCAGCACCTTAGAAATGCTGTATTTATTTTATTAGATCAAAGACTTCACCATGGTTGTCTCTGAGGAACTCACTCATACTCAACAGAAGAAAAAACAAAAATAGAAAAAAGTACTGGCTATTGTTCTTTTTCAAGATAAGGTTTCTATAATGTCTGAATTAACCTGTAGAAGTCTACAAAACAGAGGTCGTCCTCTATTTCCACTTCTCTCAGACCTCTTCTACTGGATTTGAGGGCTGAATGGAACAGGTGATAAAGCTGAGTTTCTGAGGCAAAAAGTCCCAAATGATATGTCTCTTATCTATATCAAGGCTCTCTTTGCATAAGAAAATAAAATCAATTTAATTAAATACGTTTAAATGCTAATTTGTCTCAGTTTAACATGCTATCAACAACACTTTCAGGATTCAGAAAGCATACACTGTACTGATTTAAGTCAGAAAGGATTCAACAAAAGCTATGTCAATACAAGGCACTGTGCCTGAATAACCACATTCGTAGCTTTAGGGCCAAGACAGAGCTTAAGACACATGGCAGATGCTCACCCTGCCTAGCTTGAACCATCTAACTTTCTGTTCTTAGGATGGGTATTGAATCTCACGCTGTGTCAGAGCTGCAGGGTTGGGGAGCAGCCCAGTCCCGCATGCCCCAGGGTGCTGGTGGTGCTGTGGCTTGGGCCAACAGCTCCCTTTGTGCCTGCTTGGTCTCCACCAGGCTGGAGCAGTTGAAGGAGTGATCCATGCTTGAGTCCCACCTTCACTTGGAGCATGCTGGAGATGGAAGTGTATATGACTGTAGGTCACATATAAACTCTGTGGCCAGAAAGAGCACCAGACGAAATAGCTGCTCTGAACTGTCCTTTGGATGAATTAATTTTTTTCTGTTGACTGCATGGGAAAACTAGACAAATTAGACTCTCTAATTAGTCAGCGGGGTTTGGATACTGAATTAGACAATGTGAAAATTACCCCCAAAGGGCAAAATTTAAGAAGAAGCCTTGGGGAGCGATGCTGCTCAGTGATGCAATCTCACACCAGACATCCAGGGCATGAGTGGAAGTTACACACCTGACATCAGTCTTGGTGCAAGAAAGATTTGAGCCTCTAGATTGACACCCATGACAGCCAGGGCTCAAGCCAGGCACCGCCTCCTAGGCACTGGGCCATCCAGGGACCTGTGCGTCCTACCATCGGCATGGCTCCCTGATGTCTGTTCTGGATACCAACAGGTGGAGTCACCTCCTCACAAAGATAACTCAAGCACCGCAGAGCTAAGGAGGGGCAGGATTGCAGCCATGCCTCTTTCCCATCAGCACTGGGCCACTTCCCGCCACCACGCTGGGTTCAGACCAGAAAATTAAAATTACTCTAATGATGTAGGGAGCTTGTTTGTCATCAACAGGGTCACTTCACTGGCCAGCAACCCACAAGTTAGGAGGTATCTAAATCTTTCACTGGCTTAAGTTCCAAAGCAAAAAGCAGCTCAAGACACGGCACTGTGCTGAGTGCCCTTCCATATCAACTCATCACTGCTCTTACATATTCAATATCTTTGTAGTGTCTAAGACTCCAGTTTGTCAGGGCTACTCAAATACAACAAAAGAAGCTTCAGCATACATACTGCCATTTATAAATTATTCCACTTTAATTCCTTAATAATGAACTACTCCTTCAGTAAGAACAAAAGTGAAAAGATTTTTGGTACCTCTTTGATGCCAGTAAATTTTGTTCTTTAGAAAAATCTTCAGAAACTCTAACTTAAATCGTGATCCCCAACTTGGTCTTTAACATACGTTTGTGAGGAACAAAGAGATAACTACTAGATTAATACTTAGACATTTTAAAAAATTAACTAAACCTTACGTGAAGGACCACACCTTCATCCTCTTAATCTTTATGGAAAAAAAATTCCCTTCAACAAGATTTTTGTCTCTCCTGCTGGGTGAAATACTTACACAATATAGATGGGGAAAACAACTGACATCTCATACAACAGTGATAGTAAAAATGACAAGCATTACCTTCTGAACAAAGTGCAAGAGAAAAAACTCTTGATTATAGTAGTATTAAATGTTATTTATAACAACAATAAACATGTGAAAAAGAAGGTGAGTTTCTAGTACCAAGTGGTCAGCTTTAAGCAACATCTTTGTCTATGTATCATCTCTGCCTCACCTATATGCTTTTTCCCCACAAAAGAAGATCTGGTATGTATGGGATCTATCTCATATCCCAGTGTGCTGGTTTTAGATACGATAGAGTTAATTTTTTCCATAGTAGCTGGTATGGGGCTGTGTTTTGGATTTGTGCTGGAAACAGTGTTGATATTAAAGGGATGTTGTAGTTACTCCTAAGCAGGGCTTACACAGAGTCAAGGCCTTTTCTGCTCCTCACCCTGCCAGCGAGGAGGCTGGGTGTGCACAAGAACACAGGGGAGGGGACACAGCTGGGACAGCTGACCCCAACTGACCAGAGGGATATCCCACTCCATATGATATCATTCTCAGCATATAAAGCCAGGGGAAGAAGAGGAAAGCGGGGGACATTCACAGTGATGGCATTTGTCTTCCCAAGTCACCATTACGCATGATGAAGCCCTGCTTTCCTGGAGATGCCTGAACACCTGCCTGCTGATGGGAAGTGGTGAATGAATTCCTTGGTTTGCTTTGCTTGTGTGCACAGCTTTTGCTTTATTTATTAAACTGTCTTCATCTCAACCTACGAGTTTTCTCACTTTTACTCTTCTGATTCTCTCCCCTATCCCACTGCGCGGAGTGAGTGAGCGGCTGGGTAAGGCTTAGTTGCCAGCTGGGGTTAAACCATGACACCCAAGCATGGTATCTCATGAGAGCACAGATTTCTGGGTAGCAGGCTATTCTTTCATTTCACGGGAGAGCATGACCACCCTCAGTACTGCAGCAAAAGCTTCAGCTTTGCCCAGGTATGACAAGGATGATAGACAACAGTTACCTGTGTTGTAGACCACTTCATGATAATGGGGTGCACAATGCAGGGGATACATTTGTTTAAAAACTTCACCAGCTTGGATTCATTGCCACTAACAGCAGAGGTTTCATCCAAACAATAGGTCATAGTGTCGTGACTCCCTGTAGAATACAAAAATAAATGTACAGAAAATGTAATTTCTTAACTACTCAAGACCACAATACATGGTTATATTGGGTGTGCACACCTGACATGTCACCCCATTTTCAAATCACACACCTTTATTGTCTGACAGCCTATGTAGTTATGGCAAAAAGGTGGGCTCTTCCACAGAGGTTGTTCATCTGACATTAATAAGCTTAGCGTGAAATCCTCATGAACAGACACATTGAGACTTCAATAAAGCAGTCCCCACCTAAACTACACAATCGTTGTTTGCCTCAAACCACAATAAAATGGCCTGTTTCAACTAGCATCTTCCACTGAAATAATTATTTTGATGTGAAAACCCACTTTTTTCAGGGAATAAATAGCTGAAGGCTGAATTTATCTAGAATTTGTCCTGTTTTCAGAGTTGTCCAAATGCAGGATTTCGTACTCCAATCCCATCATCTCTGCACAGGAAAATATGACTGAAAGCAGAAATTCATCTTCTTACACCTTTAACTGGACCAACTCCTAACTTGGTACTTTAAGCATTTATATCTTAAATATCTGGTAAAAATGCCCTCCTGAACTAAACACCCACATTCCCTACAAAAACAATGTAGAGGTGGGCACTGGAAGGTTTCAGAAGCAAATCCAAGTCTAAGTTTACATGTGATAGATTAACAAGATCCACTTTTATGGACTTCAAAAATTACCTGACTCGCTCCAGCACAGGGAATTACATAGGGGCAGGCTAAGCATAAGAGCCAAGCACAGCCTGCCCAAATATTTAACTTCTTGGAAGTCTTAATAAATCTGACACATCTCTTGCATCATGTTTAGATGAAACTCCTGCAACTCACAATTTCTTCAGGACAGGCAACCAGTGATTTTGCTAGCTTTTTCTGTCCATTATTTCTTCTAATTTTATAAAGCACCAATAAGAAAAGCTAACAACTCAGGAAAGTGACTTGCTGGGATCTTTACAGAGTATCTGCAAGGAATTTGCATATCATTTTGTTTTTTAAGTCTTCTGTCAAACAAATTGTTCACTGGTGCTAGGAACTGCCTTCTTGAACAGTCAGCCTTACTGGTACCAACGGCAATATTTCTAGTAGCCAAAGAAAACGGACAAGATTATGTCTGAAATAAAGAAAATTCTTTGAAACTGTCAGTAATAGTTTAATGTCTCACTCAATTTCTTCACCTTTTAAAATCGAGTTTCTGTCTGTTTTCCTGTTTTAAACACCCAAACCAAGCTCATTGGAGATGGAAAATCGATAATGAGGGCAGGCAATCAAAGAAGTTTGTCTTACAAGATGTAAGAGTCAAACCATTAAATAAATACCCACAGACCAAATCCAAGTGTGAGAGAAGTGGACAGGATTCCATCAATGGGCATCGCACCTACTGATGCCCATCAGCAAATGAATAGTAACTTTTCATTTAGGAGTCTTCTTGTGATGTCAGTGAGTTACAGTAATGAAAGGAAGATGGGTATATCCATGACACAACAAATATGATGAAAAGATAGTGAGCTAGCACCAAACCAGGAAGCTTCAGATCTTGAAGCAACATCTCCCTACCAGCACTGTGCTGAACCTGGTGCAAACACAACACTAATTACTGAAAATTGCCTCTGTCTCCTCATCATGCTTTCAGAATGCACTCTGACATTTCTTGCACACCTTGTTGTCTTCTCTATCTGAGATAAGCTTCCACTTCCAAACTGGGCTTCCCCCAGTCATTGCTCCCTCTGAAAACCTGCCAGAGCTGTCTTGACCTGGTTGATCTGCTTTTGTTCTGTCCTGGGCTAGAACAGTTTTGTAGGTCAGCTGGACAGTCACCAAAATCTTCCAAGTTCATAGCCTGCCATGCTCTGTCAAAGTCCTCCAATATTTGCTGAAATGGGCTTGTCTTCAATTATTCTTTTCTTCGTGCCTGTTCCCCATGCAGGCATATTCATAAGAACAACAAACATTCACAAGAATAACAAGGTGACCATTAGCAGAAGAGCCAGGAAGCCAAAGGCACACACCAATGGGTTCTCAGCTTTCTACAATGTCCAAAAAAGAACACTGTGAAACCTTTTTAGAAACAACATGGTTCCTTTTCCACCAAACAGAAAAGCCACTGAGCATGCTACTGATTTTTTGAAGGATTTTTGCAAGAAGAACAAAAAAGAAAAAAAAAGATAAAATTACCTTCTTTCTTCTATCATAAGATAGATACTTATTTTCTTCTCTTGATGGTTAAATAAGAAATCTAGAATTTTTTATAACATCTGTCCTGGGGATCTCTTACACAGGCTTTATCCAAAACAGAGTTGCACTTGTTTTGAAGTTAACATCAATTTAAATTACATATTCAAGAAGTCACCATGAAATAAGTTTCTGGGTTTCAATTTTAATCGAAACTCCATACTCCATTAGTTCACGAAGGGCAGAAAAAAAAATCCACCACAGTTCTTGGGTCTTCCCAGGGCTCCACCCACTGAAGACAAGACTTGATTTTTCCCACTATCTCTAAACATACGTCTTTGCTAAAGTTAACCTACGACCCTGTAGCCTACATAAAACATTCATCTACATGCTGTGCTGCTTTCCACTCAAACTACCTGTCGCATCTACAGGTGTGAGAGGAAACGTGGGCTAGACTTTTCTTTAGTACCGTTTTCATTGAGGAGGCAAAGGGAATCACTCAAGAGCTGACAGTCCTCCAGTGCCTCCCCACATGTCAGTGAGTACAGGTTCTCCTGTACTTCTTTGGACAGAATGAGGCGGGCGGAGGCAGGGGGGAATCATCTATTCAAGGCAGCAGAGAGAGCAATAATATGACCAAAGAAAGGGCAATGATACACAGGTCTGAATGTAGTACCAATGAGGACACCAGCTATAGCTTATAGCACAGCTGTATTTACCCATAATAGCATAAATCCAGCAGGGTCATACAGAAAAGTCACATTCTACATTAATAAAAACATATGTTAATTAAAAGTCTCATTCCTCCTTTTTTCATACCTTCACAGCATCTTTTAAATAGTACAAAGAAATAATAAGGTAAAATGTTATTTCTCTCCTTTTGGAACCATTTTATTATGTAGAAAGTGGAAAGAACGAATTAGGAAAATATCACCATTGCCCAGATAAACAAATGCTCAGATTATTAACATGAATCTGACAAGATGATGCACAGGGACTACAAAGAAGTCCCTCTTTCTTTCATTCCCTCAAAAAACACCCAACAAAAAAAACCTTTTCCCCCCTGCCCTCCAAGAAATCCCAGACATTACAGACTAAAAGTATTCACATGCATGCACATGTCACATGCCCTCCCCCGAGCCCTTCTCCCACACACTGACCCAAATAATAAATGTAGCCATCCTGAAATGGGACAAACAGGATGTTCCAATGCTTAAATGACACACTAACAAAACAGCAGAGAGAAAAAGTTAGTCTTCACCTGGAAGAGCCAAGTTATAGAGGGGAATATCCCAGAGCTTCTCTGGCAGTCGTGACATCCATTGACCATTTTCACGGCACACGTGAATGGAGGTTTGCAAAGGGCCTTCCATTAGTGCCTGCTCTAGAGCTTCATAGGGTATTCTGGGAGGGAAAAAGAAAAGAAAAAGAATAAACCATTCTATATAGTGTGGTTAAATTAATGCCATTGCACCTGTGCAGGACGGACTTATACATGCTATAAAATGTCAATCTTTCTCTCAAGGAGCTGCAGCAAAATGTAGTGCTTCTTGTCCACAACACACATTGCTTTTGATAACACTGTCTCCCAGCACAATGCCAAGGGAAGGTTCCAACTTCAGGCTTGTAAACTAACCAGCTGAAAGAAAAAAACAGAGCCAAGACAAATATGTGCAGCTTTGTTGGTATGGTGAAATGACTATCTACATTGGCTATTGCGACACCATGAGGAGTAACGCACCACCAGTGTGAAACGTCTGTTCCCTGACCCTTTGCAGCCCCGGGAGCATGGCAGTGGGATCGATGGCAGAGCCAGGACAGAGGCTGGGTCTGCAGCCCTCAGGTCCCTGGAGAACATGTAACTTGAAGCATCAATTCAGCTGCCAGAACCATACCTCTGTGTAAAGCCTTGACAAAGATGTCAGGATACTGAATTTTCAGGTCATGCTGGCTTCTGGGGTCCGAGAGGAAAACTTCTACCTTCTTATTCCCTGTTTTGAGAAGATCTCTTGATGTCTGTTCTTATCATCCCTGCTGCTGAGCCCATGATCACAAGTACTTCAGCTCGGTCAGACCTTCCTGAAAACTACTCTGGAACTGTTCTTCTTGGATACAAGCCTCTCCAGGATCTTCTGAAAAATTTGCAGTGGTCATACAGGAGTGCCAGTGGATGAAACGCAGCTGAGAAATCATGGTTATCACCAGGGCCTACTAGAGGGGGGTTTTTTTGACAGTCACATAAGGTCATATGAAAGGCAACTTTAGGAATTTCATTGCTAAGTTTTATGTCCATTCCACACATAACAGATACAATCTGCCCTTATATCTGTCAATGCACCTATGATCCCTCTTCCAGCCTGCCTTGCTGTGCCTTCAGTGTGGCTTTGAATTGGTCTCTCTGAGTACAGCCACACCAGTTAAGGTACAAAAGGGACTATGTCAGCTGAGGGAAATGCCCAGCACCCCTGGCACAGTGACACAGGCTGCACGTGTCCAGTGTGTAACCTGGCACTTTCCTCCTGGTGAAGAGCACCTACCTCTGAGGTTATCCATACACACAAGGCCATTGTGTAAGCAGGAAAGAAGTAGCTTAAACACTCTCTTGCTTCCTTCGTTTCATCTTAAAAAACAGATATTTGATGGGCCTAGTACAAAGTCGAGTAGAAAAACGCCCATGGATTTATTTAGAAAAAAGGTGCAGATCTTTTTGTCCTGCATAAGCAAATGGTCTCTATATGCTACATCTGGTATTCTTATTCTTAGAAAGAAGTTCAGATCTCAGGCAGATCAACTCATCCACCCTCTGGCTCTGCAATTTAACATACCGAACTTCTGCTTCCTGCAGACCCCTTGCTCAGACAACAGATGTCTGCAGCTAATCTTGTTTCCTTTTGCTGTGTTTCATGCTTCCTCAGGCTGCACACCACTGCTCAGCCAGGGCTGCTCTGCTCTAGGCTATGTACCATGTAGCATCAGCATGGACAGAGGCTGTAGGTGCTTAAAATAACATTGCTGTTTAGTAGCTGCAAAAGACTGGATAGTCTTTCTCCTTCCCCAGCTCTGAAGCTGACAGGAGCAGTGAGGATGCAACACTCCAGCATATGGCAGCACTTACATGAGTCCTGGACACAGACTAGAAACCTAACTATAAGCACTGCTTTTCCTCTTTTCCTTGGGATCTGCAGCTCCCTTTCCAGGGCCTTTGGGGCTGCCTAATCCCTCTGTACTCCAAAGACACCCATGCCCCCCCAGAGCGGGCACACAGGCCCCCAGTGAGCAGCAGGGACCTGTAAGCCCACCAGCCAGCCGCACCTCGGCCCAGCACAAGCTCCTTTGCACCAGCAGCACTCCCGGGATGCGTCCCAGGGTGCAGGTTTACCTGCTGCCACCCTCTCCTTCCACTACATGCTCTCATTGCCTCACTTGGGCTAACGTGGGCACAGTCCCACAGCTAACAGAAGAAAGTCTGGTTTTCTGCCACGCTCCCTTACACAGGTTCGCCTCTGAGTCAGGACAGCCCACTGCTGGCCCACACCAAAGAAGCCCCTGAGGAGGCAGCAAGCCCTGCGATCAGCTTTGCCGGACTGTACAACAGACCCCTTGGCATTGCCCAGTCAAAACCCACAGGCAGCAGGTTCTCAGCCTGGCACAAGCGGCCATCAAGGCCCCAGTCTCTGTGGGACTTTCACAAAGAGTGTCCTGCTGGGCCTGGGGAAAGCCATCAGAGAGCAGAAACTGCAAGACCAAGCTATGCTGCAGTCCTGCAAACACAGACATGTGAGAAATTCACATCTCATCCTCCTCTTCGTCCTCTTTTTCTTCTTCTTCCCACCTCCCTCCTCAGCACCCTGAGGCTGGGGATGGCAGCCGCTGGGAGTGCACGGCAGGAGCAGCAGCACCACGGGCATCTGCTGATCAAGTCCCGTACAGCAGTGACCGACTGCACCAGATTCTGGCCTGACCCCCTGCGCAATGCCAAGCCCTAGACGTTCGCACCACCACCTCTAAACTCAGCTTCTACCTTGTGTTTGAGATGTGGGGTATCCTTTACGGGGAAACCGAGGCTTGCCTGGAGGAATGAAATTACAACCGTTAGCCACCGCCTCTCATCACTAAATCCTAAACTCCGCAAAGCAGAACTGTGTCTTCATTTCCCCCTTCCAGACGGGCAAGCCCACCCTACACGCATTGCCATGACTAACATCCCTCACTCCCCTCGTTCACACCAGCTTTCTGATCTGACCTTGGGTGGTCTGAGTGCAGGCAGCAACCACATGTTGAGGATTTTACCTGACACAAACAGTAAACAAGCAATAAAACGGGCAAAGCCACTAGAGATCACGGTCCTTCAAACCCAGGACGCAGAGGGCATCGGGTGGAATCTCACCCGGGTTGTGCCCACAGCGTGCCACGGCCAAACACCACGCGGTTGCGGGAGGGAGATACACTTAATGAATGTTTGATGATGCCATAATTAAAACATTTGCTGCAGCCGGCCCAGAAGCTAACTAAGGTCACGGGATCTACAGGAAACATCATGACGAAAACTACCCGAACCGCCACGGCGAGGAGCAGGCTGCCAGCCCCAGGGCGATACCGCGGGCGAAGGGCTCAGACCCCCACCCCAGCCCCTCCACCCCCGGCAGCCCAGGCCTGGCGGCTCCACCACCCGCTGCCGTGCCCGGGCGGATTCCTCCCTCCCCTCTGCTTTTTTTCACCGTTTTACTTACTCCGAGGAACGATTTCGTTTCCATCTCAGCTCGTTGGGAAGACTTGTGCACCCCAGCTCCCCCCCCGCCCAGGGCTGCCCGCACTCGGGCAGGGGCTGCCCTGCCTGCCCTGCCCTGCCCTGCCCTGTCTGCCCGGCCCGGGTCAAGTGACCGTCGGTTTGAGGAAGGAGAAGGAGGGGCGAGAGGGATGAGGAAGAAGAGGGGAGGTGGTTCTGGCGAAGTGGAGCTGCCCGAAAGGCGCAGGTGAGACGCTTGCTGGACTGAAGATGTATTGCTTCGGGAGGCACCTGCAGGCAGGGTACAGGCGAAGGGGGGACCCCAAGCAATAGCATGGAGCCATCCTCCAACTGCGTGTAAAATCTATTAATGCAAAAAACCTTAAAATATATCTATATACATATATAAAAAGTACCTTAATTGCCAGCGTTGTCCAACAGAGCTTCTTCAGTTTGCAGAGCTAATACACGGTTCACTAATTCTTTCCCTCCTCTTTAGCTTGTACAGCCCCTCATCCATGGTGAAATTCACTCCTGTTTATTATGGCACCTTGCAGCTCCTCAAAAAGCTTTTCTGTGTAAGGAGGCAGGAGATAAAGAAGTGAGTGAATGGCACATAGGGGCAAACATGCAAATCCTTGGTGCAGTTCTCGAAGCAGGGTGCCTGCTTGGCCTTCCCAGAGTGGTGGAGGAAGCTCCCCTACTTCATCTCCCTGTTCCAAAACACAGTTCCTTAAGTAAAGAACGGTGAGCTGAAACTCCAATGGAAAGAATGGATAGAGAAGACTAACTTCCCTTTCTCCTCCATAGGGCAACCTTCCTAGAGGGTCACCTACCGCAGGATGGGGATCTGACGGCTCTAGGATCATACTGTGATCAGGACTAGGGAAAATTCAGGCTGCTGCAGTGTTGTGCTTCTTAATGCAAAGATTTATTTTCCAGATACTCCTTTTTCACCATCTCATTTTTGCGTGAGGCAGGGCAAAAGAAGGAGCAGTGCTCATGTACAGAGCAAAACTTGCTGTGCAACAACAGCGGCTGGACCAGGTTAGCATTCAGCTAACCAAATCATTCCCGTTGGTGAGTCCCAGGACAGCAGGGCTGCCTGGGCTCCAGAGTTATGCCACAGTTCAGACTGCTGTTTATACATCAGCTCTTACAGAGTATCACAAAACTAGCTGGAGGTAGATGCAGAATAGATGTGCAGCCGGTAGTAAAGCTAGGCACAAGGACAAAATGCAAAAAGGGATGAAGTAGAGCAAAGGAGAAGGTAAGAAAGAAAAGATACTATTTAAAGGCTGTGTGGCTTTGCTCCACCATGATAGAAGGTAGCTGAGAACAGTTACAGAGAAGTATTACTGTGCTCCTCATGGAATTAAATAAATGGGAAAGTATTCCACACAGGAAAAGTTAGGAGGAAAAATCAAAGTCAACTTTAATTTTTCATTTACTTAGAAAATTGAGACTATGGAGGTGTGACAAAACAGCAGTCTGGCAGCCCCTGAATACAACAATGACAAATACAGCACAGCCAGACATGGTTCTGGTCTTCGAAAGCAAACCTGTGTGAAGTTGTTGGGACTAGCAGGGAAAACATGACTGTGGAAAGGAAAAATTAAAAGCTATTTTTGTGTTGATTTGAATTTAATAACAGAAAATTCAAAAAGAACCATGAAACTGAAATCTCAAACATTTTATTCTGGAGGCCTTACAACAGGACTTTATGTCATAGTAATGTGAAGTATCTGCTAACTAATGTGGAAAAGATCTTGCAGGTCTCACCTCAATGGAAATACTCTATCAGCAAATCTCAAGTCCTCTCCAAACCCTCCTAAGTCTCGCCCTTTCAAGTCTGAGTTTGGGTCTCCGTTCTTCTTCATTTGCACTGGAATTACTGAGATGTCAAGAGAGTTGCTCCTGGTTTAGTCCTGAGATCATAATCTCTCTAGAGGGATTTAGGAAGCCCATAAAATGAGGAATGACAGTAAATTAATCAGCAAGTGATTAAGCCCTGAATAAGCATGTCTCCAGAGGAAGGGTCAAGGCAAGAATAACTTCTAGCAATATTTGCAGAAATAATGATAAGCAGATTTTAAGATGAGGCAGCAGGGGGATGAAAAAAGCCCAAGAGTTCTCAACCCTTCTCACAAATAGATGTCTGCATTAAAAAGACTGAGAGTGAATTTCAAAAGTATTGGACAAAGAACTTACCCGTAAGGAGCTCATCAGCTTTTGAAGCATTCAGTACTGAAAAGGTTTGAAGCTGGTAGCATCTGAGAGAGTCAAAACAGGCAGATACAGAAGCTTCAGCGTGGGCATTGATGGAAATGCAGGTCTGATTTATAGCTGTGGATCAGAGTGAAAATTTCTAGTTTGTTAGTCACAGTGAGAGCAGTCATAGAGCTTAAACTGTTTTTTATAGATTTAAACAGCTTTGGCTTATCAAAATATGCCACAGTCTGAGAGAAATCCGTTGATTTTTCAGATGACTTAGAGGTTTATGAGATTTTTTGAATGGTTACAGTATTTGGGATGTTGTGTGACACCTTTTTTCTTCCATCCTAGTTTTTTAATTTCAGACCCGGCACACCTTTACGCTGTAACATACAGAAATGCCACTAAGCATTTAAACAACCTTAACTGAATTCCCTGAATTTGAGGAGTTTGTTCTGGGGACGTTTGCAACACACTGGCAATGTGTGTGTTTACTCCTGCCCTGACTTACTGATAAGCCTTCTCAACCCTCACCTAATTTCTGTCTTTGGGAACAAACAAGCAGCTTAATATTTCTGAGAGGAATTTGTATATCTAATGGCAGCAGCTGCGATGGCTCCTAAGAGCAGAGGAATCAGCAGGGAGGCAGCCTGCAGCACCAGGGAGGTCACTATGGGCAATAAAAAGACCTGGGAAGAAAAACACAGCCCAGACCTGCTGGGAGCTGATTTCTGGTTCCCCGTGTTTGCTTCTGGGGTTACTGGACCATGGTAGCTACTCCAAGCTTGCCATTTTGTGAGTGGGACCCAATGAGAATGGGGGGCACAATGTCCTTTGCACCTGATCCTCGTGCTTGGGGCTGCCTGTCAATGAGGTGTCTCTGATGACCTGGCACCACCCGGCAGGAAACCTTAGGCAGAAGGATTTGAGTGGGATTTAGGTTGCCTGAACACATTGCAGCGTGCCAACACCATCATGAAGCAACTGCCCTGGCTTTATTTGCAACAGCCAAATTCTGTGATAAAATTCAGTGGCTGGTAAAAATGCTACTGTGATGGTTAGACATGGGGTACAATACTGCTCCATTCACATGGGGGATTCTCAAGAGTCAGGACTACATGAGATGGTTTTTATTCTCATCAGTTTTGCAAGATGGGGGAAATGTTTTGACTTACTTTAAAATAACAAAAAGGAGAAGAAGCTTTAGAGTTGAATTTTATTAGCAAAATTTTTAATTGAAATTTTTGAAAAAGAAAAAAAAAATTGGAGAAAAAAATCCTTAAATTCCTCTGATTTGATCCAGTCCAACCAATGTTAAGTGAGGCTTCAGTGAGCTTGGAGCAAGGTCCAGGCAAAACAATTTTCCTCTCAAACAGAAGCAAATGAGATTTTAATTTCAACTTAACTACACCAGTATTGACAAGAAGGGTTAAAATGCCCTAAAAAACATTTAGTAAAGCCAGCTTACTTCATGTCTGGCACCAGCAGTGTTTAAAACAAGACATTAAAAGCCCTTCCAAGAGGCGCAGGAGAGATGCTCATAATGTCCTACTGAAAACTGAAGCTTAAGGGGGAAATAAACAAACCTCTCTCCTCGGACCCAGCATCTGAGAAGATATGCTCAAGAGGCGAACCAGGCTTTGTTGCTAGAACCCATTCCAACAGGGTGAGAGAAACTGGGGAGACACAAAAAATAAATGCATTCCTGTCCACTAGAAAGGATTTCCAGTTACAGGGAGAAAGGAAACCTCCTCTCATTCCTCCCTTTGCTCTGTTAATTTCTTATCTAGTCCTTCAAAATTGTGCAAACAAGGTAAATTCCTGAGCTGTTTTCTCACCGCACTCCCCATTCGGCATGAATTTGGTTTGGCTTTTTTTTTTTTTTTGCTAACTGGAACAGGTCAGAAACAAAGCCCTCTACTCTGATGTCTTGATCCCTGGAGATGAAGTGACAATGTAGACCAACACCTTTCATCCAAGGTGGCAGCTCTCAGAGCAGCACGAGAGGCAGCAGCCTGGGCAGGAGGGGAGCTGCAGCAGCATTAACCTGGGAACGGCAGGACCATCAAGACACTGTGCCCTGCCCATATCTTTCCTGTGCACAGCTCCAGCTTGGTGGCAGACCATGGGGATGACAAGGAAGGACTCTTTTTTATGCTTAAATTCATCACTATGGTGAAGCTGAGGGAGAAAGTTTTGTGTCCCTTAGCAGCCATGAACAACATCCCACCTTTTTCCTGTGATCAGTCATGAAAACTAGGTGTCTGTATCCTCAGGGACAAATTTCCAGTAACTTTGACACTGGGCAAAGGTTGAAGCTAAGAGTGTCTGGGTCTTTAAGCTATCCAGACCTTAACTCCTGTGATTCTCATGTAGGTTAAGCCTTGACGGCTCTGAGCTCATAATGTATCGTTGGGGAATAGCTGTGAATATTCTTCTAAAGTTGGTGGGTTCTTTTTCCACCCTGCGTTACTAATTTGTACTGTTAACCATAACACCCTGCCATGGAGCAAGACCTTTTAAGGGCCACATTTCAGCCCAGAGATGACTCACAAGCTGATACAGGTCAGATAAACTAGGTCCTCAGTGCAGAACCAGCCCTATTCCATGCCCTGCAAAGCTGTACCTCTTGCAGTTTCATAGACTTGGTGTTTCTGTTTGGTTTCTGCGTGTATTTCGTATGTATCAGGGCACATGAGCAAAAGCGTGCAAGGATGGATGTCTTGGGCAGTGCAGGCATGATCTGCAGTGACCTGCAGTAGAGGTTCATCTTCCAATACAACTTCACACTGGGAACAGTACAAGTCATCCATGGCAGAGAATTTAGGTGCAGGGCTGGTAACAGCTGAGATCAGGATGTCAGTCTGGGTTAAGCATTGCTAATATTAGAAGCTAAAATCTACAGCAGAAAAATGATGTAATTTTCCAAAGGGGCCAGATAGCCTAAGAAAGTACTTAATCTTTTATTACATTTATTTATTTTATTACAGAGTAACAAAGCACCATAGTGACCTCCCACACTACCACAGGGCAGTAATTTATAGCGTAGTCATTTATAAACTACTCAAGATATATTACTGGGCCTTTTTTTCTATCAACATGACCTAAAAACTACCATCCATTGGTGGATTGCTTTCCACTGGTACTTGTATCAGGAATGTGGAGCTGAAAAGTTGCACAAGATACACAAGGGCTGCAGCTACTGAGGCAGTCCCACTCTTGGACACTCAGGATAGCAGCTCTGCTGGAAGTGTATGTAAAAACATTCCAGTTAACATTTCCCACCTACAGACCAAGTCCGTGTTATGTTTTATTTTGCCTGAACTCATTCATCAATATTCAGATATACACTCAATATGTCCCATCTTCTCCAAACTTCATAAGAATAACATAATAAGTATGCTTCAAGTTGTTATATGGTGTTTTTAGTTAGGGGATGTTGCTAGCACTGCTGTGCACAACATACAGACTACAATGTTGTCTGGCAACAAAAGCAGATTTGCCAAGCCTCAAAATACAATGTTAACAAATCACCTTCCATTAAAAGCAATGGTAAAAAGCCACCCCAATGCACTGGACACTCAGCAGCTGTCTGAATGAAGGTCACTGTGTTTGAGGAAGGACACACAAGCAGATAGAGAGGAGCTGCTCTAGCAGTGACCAAACCCTGTCATTTGTTTCCTCCCATGAGTTAACTTTCCACAGCAATTTTCTTTCAGTTGGACTGAAGGTGCACTAAGGCTCTTCTAACCACTCCCTGCCCTATCGGGAAAATAATCCACTCCCTCTTAAATCAAATCCTACACAAGATTAAATCTGAAGACTATCTGGTCTGACAGTTGGCTTTTCCATGGATTAGGATGTTCCTGACTGTCAGGTTTTGCTGTAAAAACAAAGCTGTTTTTTCTTACAGTTATATACCTCCGCATCTATCTTACCTGCACTGATCATGGTAATGGCAATGAATCCATAGTAACAAAGCACAGTAATAAATCTGATTTACAGGAGCATATGAGCACATTTATTACAGCACACATGTTAGAAGCTGCAGGGAGCAAGGACATTTTTGGCAAGTTGAAATGCAAGTTTTTCCTGTTCCCTGGTTACAAGTGAAGAACATGATGGCACGCCCACTGTTCACTGTTGCACTTAAGAACTTTTTTTATATGAATAGCTGTGTTATTGAGATGAGAGCATTTCATTCAGTTTGTGGGCGTGATGAGAACCATCAGCTACAGATTCAGACATTGCCATAAATATACTTGAAGCATTTCCGATCTTGAAATGGTCCTCAGGTCCTCTGATGTAGACAAAACTTTGTATCAGGCTACAGGGTTAGACCCTTATATTCAGTGTCTACTCCATACTGAAAGGAAACTCACATGAAGCCCAGGGCTCAACTAGTGGTTTATAGGAATTAGAACTTGGTGACTAGGGTTTATGTTTCATCTTGGTTTGGATTTTTTTAATGGAAATTAGATTTATGTAGTTGCCTTATCTTGTACTGTCTTTCTTCTTCTTTTCTTATCCCCAGCACTTTTTAAACTGCAAGTTGAATTCAACCAAAATTGTATCAGCCATAGCATGAGATTCTTGAAAAAAGCTTTTCTTGAATGTTTTGATAACCTGGTTAACAGGCCCTTGGGTTTTGGGCCAAATGCAGGGGAGTGGATATTGCTGGTCTCCTGTGGAGGTCACACTGTAGGACCAAGAGGGCAGAAAGTTTGAGAAAGTTTATTTTCTCTTTATTCCCTTTGCCATAGCTGAAGGGGGCTGATCGCCTTGCAGACAGCTGTACACCACAGGGTGTGCTTGCTGCTGGGACCCTGTCTAGAAAGAGGTTCTGTCGATTCAGCTTTAAACATTTACCTTATAGGCCTTTACATCTGAGAGCCTGCAGTCGGCTCCTCATGTTGTTGTGTGGTAGCACCAAGTGGACCAAGCCCTGAGCAGCCCATCCCACCCCAGAACTGCCCAGCTTTGGCAGAGGGTTGGACTGGAGACCCCACAGGGGGCCCTTCCAGCCTGAGCTGAGCTGTAAGGCTGTCGCCACATTCCAGGCCGGGAGACGGGACCAGATAAACAGAGAATTAGAAGAAGGCTAACACAGTTAAAGCCAAACAGTCCTAACCTCATGGGACATACACCTTGCCAGACTAACTTGATTTTTAAATTGGGTTTCTTTTTAGCAGGTGAGGTGTATGAAGCCACACTGTTTTACACCTGTGTCTCCTCCCATCGTATCTCCTATTTCTTCCCAGCATTTTCTGAATACAAGCTAACTTCCCTCTAAAGAAAACAGAGAGAAAGGAGCACATCCAAGCATGCCATTCATCTAACCCAGGGGTTCTCAACGTTTCCTTCACCATGGACCCCATTTAAATACCTTTTGTGGCTGCGGACCACCGAGACTTAATTCAAGATTTAAAGCACTAAACTGCATCAAATATCTATTTCCATTTTCTCATGAAGGGTCTTCAAATTTGGAGAGAAGGGGAAATAAGTTAATCTGTTAATGCACACACTCCTATTATAATATCTTTATTGCAATGATTCCATATGAATTTAAAATAATAGCATCAACACTCTTCTTGCTCAAATGGCCCATTTTATGGTATTTTAATGTGCTAATTCTCAATTTGATGCCAATTTTCACATTAAAATTTGATGAAAAGTTTTTACAATTCTTCTCACCTCCCTCCTTTGTCTGTGTTCAGTCACCATATATTTTTGTCTACAGGTCCAGGACTACCATTTGGAGGAACAGACTTCAGCCGCATTGTGGCCCTAAGAGGGCCATTGGGTTAACAGAATGCCTTTAAGAGAAAAACTGCCTAGGTAAAGTGGGTCCCACCAATCACACTAGCACCAAACATACTAGCATGTCAGGGCAGTTTGGGGGGGGCACTTGAGTATGAGAGGAGCATTGAGGGAGGGGGCTGTGGGAAAAGGAGGCACAGTGCTTGCCATGGGCCAGACCAAATGTTTCCAGTCCAGATGTTCCCCACACCTGCTTTAAAGCCTTTGCAGACCCCCTGTGATGACATTGCGGCCCCTCAGGGGTCCACGGACCACAGGCTGAGAATCACTGATCTAACCTATTTCAGATTGGCTCAGAGACATACTACTGAAGTTGTCCAACTGTTTTCCATCCTCTGGAAGCGCTTCCTAAGGGCACCACTTTACTAAAGACTCACATTACAGGTGCCCTTACTTTTTCAGTGGAATGACCATGGTCTCCAACCTCACGTTTCTTCCTGCTGATTGCCCTTTCCATTTCATTGCTGATCATCTCAGCAAGGAAACTCAGTCATCTTTCAAAGTATCTGCTTTCCTTAGTACAATCGACAAAGGGATGCAAAAAGGTCTGCCTCAAACATGTAAGCTAGCTCCTTTCCAAACCTGCTTTCTCCCACTGGGTCCTGTGGTGGTCCTGTGATCTACAAGGACTATGCCTACAGCTTGAGACACAAAGCCATTTCTCAGCTCTGGGGTTGAGGAGCACAATAGTGTTGTATTCCATACCCACGTCAAGGTGAGATCCAGCCATGCACACAAATCCCTGTGCTTCTCATTTCTGTACAAGGAGCTTGAGCAGGTCCCCTAATTTGGACAACCAGGAGACAAGAGCCTATACTTCAGGACAGAAGCAGCCAAAGACATTGAAAGTTTTTTGCCCATGATGGGAAGTATGATAAGTTTAAAACAGTCATTCATGACGGCTCACAGTGGTACTGTAAGGCAAGTAGGGAAACAAGTGAACAAGATACCACCATGCCAGAGTGAAGCACAGATGAGAGCTGATGTTTGGAGAACAAGCAGACAGTTAAAAATGAAACATGGTTCTGCTGACTCTTCATTCGCCTTTCACCCACCAAGTGGACTACTGGGAAGGGAAAGTGCTGGTGCTATGTTCCTACTACTGCAGCTTGAAAGCAGATTGTGAGATCATTAGTTAAAGCTATGAAATCACTGTAGGGCTGGGCAAAGAGGAAAACTAAAAGGACAAAAATTTTTCTGAGAACATATCCGTAAGGCATCAAAATACGTGAAGCTCACTCACTCTTCACCCAGCAGTATTGAGCTTCCTCATTTTTAAAATTAAAGTGAGCATAAAATCCCCCAAATGATTTCAGGCTTGTGGCTGTTAACATGAGGTTGAGAAATGCAATTCCCTTTGCTCTTGCAGTCTTAACTTCCTTTGCGCTCACAGACAGAGTTTAGGAAAGGGTAATTCTAGAGGAAATGTAGGACACAGCTGGACAAGAACATTTGTGCAGCAGTCTATGTTCCGTTTCATCACCTTGCTTATAGCACGTGACTCCCTAGAGAACCAAGACCAGTGAGTGATATGCATGTGTCAAAATGCTTGTGTACAACTGGAGAACAGCATACTTGCAGTTTACCTGCTCAGGTGTTAGTTATGGGCTCTGTATACCACCCAGATTCACCCTGATAGCAAGCACTGGTGGTCAGGATGTGGTTCTTCCCTCAGTTCCTCCCGTGTGGGCTTTCTACCAGTTCTTTCAAAGAAGACCCAACTGACAGTGGTGCAAACAGAGACAGAGATGCTGTCCTAATGGCACGCATTAGTGGAACCACACCAACAGCAGAAGCCTCCAGCTTGTGCAAGGCCTTGGCATGATAATCATGGCTAAACAGAAGTATTTGCATAATCTCCAGTTATTATTTAATCCAACATCTAGGGCAAAATGTCAGGCTATTGTCTTGCAAAAGTGCAGAGTGATGTCAAGGGCCATAAAACTTCTTACATGAGCTTTCTCAATTCAGGCTCAGAAAAACACAAATAAAAACATGACTCGTGTTCTGACAGAGCAGGTGAGTCTCAGCCTCCACTTCCAGCAGTGCATGAGCAGGCATGTCCCTGCATGTTACCGTCCCTCTCATCCTGATTAGGCGTGTTTCCTTCCAAAACAAAAGCTAACAATTTTGTTCGCTACATAAGAAACAAGGGCTGGAGAGCTTGTTTCTTTCTCCACTCTTCTTTAAAACTTATCTCCAAAGGCTAGCCCACAGGCAACAGGCACAGCTTCTCTTTGAGACACGTGCAGACTGACAGGAGTACAAATGAAATATGGATTCATATATTTTCCCACAGTTAGTAAGCCTAGAAGTCTCTGGGGAGTTTCTTAAATACACACAACGGCCCCCCAAATTGTGTGTGCAGGTGCCCCCATGGAAATGGAGAGGAATACAGATATCTTCTAAACAGAAAACTCTCAGGTATTTAGTCCTTGTATAGAAAGACGGAAAAGGAAAGCTCCTCATACTAGGGCAGCCAAAGTTCACATAGCCATCTCCCACTGTCATCCCTCCCTACACACACAGTCTTCATTTTCCTGAGGGTATTATGCTCTTTAGCACCATTTTGGTTGCTTCAGATCTTGGCATCACCTGGAGTTTCATCTGAGGCAAACCTAGCATGCATCTGGAAGTCATTCTGGCCAGAGGATCAGAGCCACACAGCAGAGGCTGTTGTAAAGAGCAACCGCTAGAGAGCAAGTCATCCCATCCCAAACTAAAATCAGACAAACTACAGCCTAGAAATGCCTATTTCTCTCCACCAGGCTCCTTTAATGCTTATGGCAACTAGCTCCCCTGACAAGCCATCTCCAGGAGAGAAGAAGCTCTAATTGCACCTAATTGGTCAAAGTTGCTTTAGGCTGTTGTAGAGAAGTTTGCTGACAGCAGGCCAACACTGCGTGAACAGGCATGCCTGACGGTTCATATTGGATCAACAGACGATGAGATGATGTGGCAGTACAAAACAGGTCGGAGTCAGGCATGGACACGCAGTTCATCATTAGCCAGAGCATCTGACAGACATGTTGTGCATACTTTTTCTTTACAGCCTGACTTTGTGCCAGCCACAGAAGGACAGACAGTCAATACCTGGTCCATCACAGAGCCTGCTGGTACACGAGAAATTGCCCAGCTTTTTGGCATATTTAAAACATCTGATTGAGGGGGTTTTTTAGGAAACCAACACCATGTGTCATTATGCCCAAGAACTGTGAACTTGTTGAAGAGTCACGGTATTAGATGTACTGTGACATTGGAATATGGCTTCATCATGAACCGTTTCTGCCTTGGGTCTTGTCTCAAATGTATCATCTATTTTCTAGAGTATCAAATTCAGCATTTAAAGGGAGTTTCAGTAAGAAAGGATGACGCCAACAGAGGTCAGTGCACCACCATAACTCAGTCTCTCCTAATCTTATCCGGTAAAAACAGGTCACCATGTAGATCATGGGGTTTTTTAAATGGGGAAGTGATTTAAAAGATATTTGTAAGCAACATCTTTTAAGAGGGTTTTTTTAGTCCCTAGCTCATTCTAAGAATAATAATAGAAGAATGAACAACAAAACTCCCTATTTTTAAAGGAAAAGAAAGAACTTTAGTGAACCTAGCTTTTTTTTACATTAATTCCTCCTCCACCCCTCAACCACACACAAACATTTAAAGCAGATGCTGAAAATAAGTGAGAAGTTTACAAAATTACCCTATGTGGTTATAATCATTAGAAAGGTCACTAACATGACAGTATCATATGAACTATGGCTCACCTTAAGACATTGTCTTTGCATCAACAAGCAACTGTACATGGAAATGTGCAGCTGAAATGAATAAAGTAAATTTGTTAAAGTAAACAGGAGGTTTCATTTCTGCCCTATTGAGAAATACCTAGTGGCAGACTGTGGAAAATAGTAATTCTTTCTCAGTGACCCGCCTTTTAAGGAAAACAAGAGCAAATTCCTAGGATAGCCACCTCAAAACCACCCTTGGCAGCTTTGATGCCTGCATGCTGAGCAGAGATCACCTACACTGAAGAAGTAGTAAGGACACACTCAGAGCTGACTCAGGTTACTCCCACTCACTCTTGTGAAAGTGGGTGCAAACAGACCTCATTGGCATTGGCAGCAAGTGGGAGGAGGATGAAGCAACAGCAGCAGGAGCCAGAGGAGGAAAGATGGAGTCTGCAGGGCTTGATATCAGTTTTTCTGGCGTCAATTTTTGCCTTTCTCTCAGCAGTTAGTCCCACTAGTTCCCATTACCAACCCCTACTGCAGTCCTCTTGTTGCCAAAACCTACCAGGTGTTAGTGGAGTATGAGGCAGCAGATGGGTCTCTGCTGGGGCTCTCCAAATCTGCTAAAGATTTCTTAAGCAATCCTGTTTGCGCCTCAGTTACCCAAAAGCAGAGGTGATAACACTGATCTCTCTCCAGCTCTTCCAGGCAGATGGTCTTTGTGTATCTGTACCAAGTTTTCTCTAGCAGGGTATCAACTGTCCTTAGTGTCCTTTACACCCTGCTCTCAAACCAGCAGGTAATGAACATCACATGCTGCAGAGAAGGTTATTAATTACAAAAAAAGGAAGCTCTTATCAAATGAGGGGAAACAAATTGAGCAATGCTACTCTCCAGCATCCTTAACTGAGAGGACTCCTGTGCCAACCTACATAAACCTTCCCTTGAGAACAGAACTTAAAGAAGCCCTCCAAGCACCAGGAAGGTAGAAGCAACCACTGTCACTACTCAGCCTCACTGCCCAAAGGCACAAGCCTATGCCATCACTCAGTGATCTCCCAGGTAACATTTTAACCTTTTGGACAATGCCACCTACATTTGAGAGAGAAGTCCAGGTCATCAGAACATTAAGGTGGGATTCAGCTGATCCAACTCCACAGATACCTTCAGCGTAGATATCCACTGATATTTACACTACCTTGAGCAATGAGAGGGAGTGAATAATTAAAAGGTGCAATTCACTAGACTCAAGTAGACATCTAAAATCAGTCTGCTGAGTTACACCCTAGAGCTACCTGTTTCTCTTCTCCACACAGTGAAGAATTTGTTGGTTTTAAAGCAATAACCTTTCATCAAAGAGCACAGATGAGCTGTCTGGAGAAGCAGCACGAGCCCTGGCCCAGGCTGAAGTCTGGCAGAGGGGACAAGAGCGCACAGCTGTGGCCAGTCATCCCAGGAGCACTGCCTGCAAAGTATTAAATGATCCCACACTGAAAGACACAATTCCAGATCCCAAATTTTTCCAGGCCAGCAAAAGTACAACCTTCCCCAAGCCAAGATAGCACAGTTAAGTTTGTCTGTTATACCCTATTTCTTTTTTTTGACAGAAGGAGTAATTTATGCTGAACCACTCAAAAAAAACCCCACTGTTCCCAAAAACATTAATGCTACATTATCATCTCAAGCTAATCTTCATGTTTTTCACTCTTTCTCCACAACAATATCCCAGGTCATCTGGAGCTTCCTCCTTCTTTCGTAGCTCCTAAGAGAAAGCAAACACCTGCTTGAGCCTTCCTGTACATGCATTGAAAGATAATTTTAGATTTTTGGTGATTGTGGCTGTACTGGCTTTCCTGAGTTCCCATCACATGAGCAAGTCCAAAAGAAGATGCTCCAAAGAAGCATGTGCAAGTGCTGGGGTAGGATGGGGTAGAAAGAAGACTGAAGGGGGATCCAGGTACAGGCATAAAGCATGGCATAAGGCAAGACTGGCCAAAGTTAGTTTGCCCTTTCCCTGCCACACAGAATCTGGCAAGGCATTCAGGAGATAGCTCAAAACCCACACATAGGCCTTTACAGATAGGGAAGAGCAGGAGGAGGAAGGCCCCTGATCAGGCTTTCTATCAGGGTAGTGCCCGCAACACAGAAAGCTTCTAGGTCCATATACACCCTCATTTTCCTAGAGCAAAGTTAAATACTCTCAGACCAGAGAATGCTTCCCAAGATACCCAGCATCCCAAAGCAGAAAACAGCCCAGCACTTTGTAATACAGGCAAGGCTCCTCTTATCTGCTCCGGACCAACCTCACACTCCTTGGCTTTCTTGTAGCCCACCTGTCACTGCTCCAAACTCTTAATGTGACCATGGCATCCCAATAGTGTTGACATGGGGATAAATCCATCATCCTCTATAGTCCCACACCCTGCACTGACACTCCTCACCACATTAGATATGAATGGGTCCATTGTGGACCACCCCAGCTGTTTGGGTCTGAGGTGATTTAAAAAAGAGGGAAGGTCTTTGCAAAAAGTATGGCAGAGGGCAGTTCAGCTTTTGCCCCACCACCATCTCCCTTTGGATACAAGAAACGATCAGCAGGCAGGGAAAGCCCTGCAGAGGATGTAGCAAGCATCTTCAGATTCCTCTGAGTCCTAAGTGTCCCTCCATGTACAATTCTTCCAGTTTATGATTTAATTCCAAATTATGGACCCCACCTTCCTGTAACTTGCCTTTTCCCACACCTGCCAGCAACACGTCCTTCCCCTCTCTGTCCCTCCACATTTCTCTTTGTCATCACCTCAGCTTCAATGTTAAATCTCACCTTTGGTAGCTCTTTCTCTTTCCCTTCATCTTAAAATCCTCTGTGTACCAATGCTGTGATATCATCTCTTTCCAGAAGATACCACAGTCTTGACAGGGTATTCACTCACACCCTCTCTTCCCTAACATGACCTGGGTACTGCTAAACACAGGGTTGAACACTTTCATCTTTAAGAAGACAGAAGGTGGTGAGGATGAGAGTCTTATAGCTCCTCAGAGGTTATCACTGCTTGTATTTACAGCTCATGTGAGTCTTATTTTGATGCAGAAGAACCTGATATCAACACCATTTCTTTGACTTTCGGGTTGTCAATACTGCAACACGCAGCACAAACAAACTTAATAAAACAGTACTTTAAGCAGCTCAAGACATCTGCAATCTTAGACAAAATAAATTAATCTACAGCTATTTCCACCCTTCAGTCATTCTTTTGCAGACATCCAGTTCCTGCTCATATACCTCCTGAGGAGATACCTCTTGTTCCTGCCATTTTCCCAGTCAGGCCCATCTGCTGACCAAAGTCACCCCGCAGGTCATCCAGTAGTCCTGTTAATAGTTCATAGGGCAAGTGCCTTTAGTAGTTCATAGGGCTTCTCATAGGGCAAGTGACTCTTCCAAGAGTATTTTCATGTGAATAGAGGTTCAAAGTTCAATGTCTCTCCTTTGTAGGCTGTGCATTATTACCCTCTGAAATCTCAGTCCACATTGACACAGAGAGATAACAGCAAGAAGGTAGCAAAGATCTGGATTCAAAGTTTTGTTTTTAAGTTTGACACTGATGTGAGTATGGATCATGATAGGGTCTAGGTAAAATAAACAAACTATGCACAGTCAGGTCATTTCAGCAGGGCAGCTACCTCTTTGTTCTGCCAGGGACCTACTTAACCACAGTAGGTAGCACTTGTGAACTTTTTATTTGAAGTCAGCTACTTTGTGTCTGTCCCCTCTCTCATTAGCAAAGAGACCATCTTTACAGTTTCTCGTTAAGACGAAGTAGATAATCAGAACAAGAAAAAAAATTAATAGAAAAATTATTATGTCTCCTTATCTGGGATTAAGAAATATTTTTACGTCTTCTTTCCTGCCTGGAGTCCTAGGCACAACAGTAAAAGCCAGTGAAGCAAACCCTACATTGCTGTATTTGCCAGTTCCAGACCTGTGACACCACTTGGGTGCAGCTGTAATGCCAGCACAGACATGATGTTTAACAAGCTTCATTCACATCCTAGCTGCACTTAACGAATATTTGGAGACCCTCGGTTCAGATTTAATAAGTTTTCTCAAAGACACATCTTTTCAGGAAGGCACAAAAAGGCAGTCAGCTTGTCCCACAAGGGCTAGAAAACACAAGGACCGAAATCTTCCCAGTTGAAAGCCTGTTCCCAACACACACAGAAGCATGCAAGAGCATGCAAGATTTATACAGCCTGGTATAGGTTAAATATACAATAAACATAGTAAATACTTAGAAAAACTTATAAAAGGCAGGACGTACCGAGCAATCCCTTACAAGGGAAGCCACCTCCCATCAGTCTCTGCTGTCTTGCTGACAAGCTGTTTCATGTTCTGCCTGTGATCCACGTTGGGGATATACTCCATCAGGAGGTTACCCCTGGGCAGGCAGCATCCTCCCTGTGGTGCTTCTCAGCATGTGGGGCAGACCCACAGCAACCATGTAAACGGTCACCCAGTAACCATCTCAGAGTGTATCCTCACCAAGGACTATAGATACCATATTGTTCCCACATGCACAAAGGGAATGAACCCAGTCCTATACTCCCTTCCTTCATGACTTCATCCTGCTCAAGGCAAAGGGCCTTTGCTTCACTTTGGTTAACAAAGCTGGAGAATAGTCCCACCATGTTTTTCAATCAAGACTCGTTTTTTCAGAAGTAAAATCACAAAACAGCAACTTCTGAAATCTGAAGAGAAGTGAAGTAGGTGACAGAGAGAAATTAATCTTCAAACCTTTCTTCATTTTGGGAAGCTGTGCTATGATGAGAGAGATCCCAAAGCCTTGGGATTGGACCTTGGAGTCTGAGAGCAGCACACAGTGTCTCCCTTTGGAGATGGAGGAAGGAGCGGCTGAAGAATTACAAATCAGTGAGCGTGGCGTGCATGCCTGGGGAAGCTCTAGAAAAAAAATGATGAGGGTATTAGGGATTTCTCAAGAGTAAATTGTTTCAAAATTATCTACTTTCCTTTTCTGGCAGAGCAAATAGCCTAGTGAATAGTCAACTTTGCAAATTGGGTATTTTTTATTAAATAAGGTATCTGCACACACTTCCTAGGGTTTTTAATTAAAGGTTAGGACACTTGACTTGCCTCCAAACATCCTGCCTTCACATTCCTCTCTGGATGGGGTAAACAGGAAATCTTGCATAACTGTCGGTGTTCCTTATACCAGTTTGTCATTGCTATGGTGCCAAAGGGCATTTAACACTTTTGCTCTTAAGAATCTCCAGCAGCTTAATTACTATTGAAATTATGACTAGGGCAAAAAACAACAGCCCAGTTGTTGAGCAAACATTAGAATGAGCTGAACAATTTATTTCTCATTCAAGTTATCGTCATACAGCTCTATGGACTCACCTCCCTTCCAGGACAAGTTAGGAGTGAAGCAGATCGATGGATCAATTATCTGGTCAAGTTGCACAGGAGCAAAGTGCTTGATAATGACCTAAAGTAATCATCTAGAATAAGCGTCCAAAAAGTACCTAACACAGGTTTTACAGTAGACTTCAGGTAACTTTGGAAAATCCAGTTCAATGGACAAGTATATTCAATAGCACTTAGTGAATAAAGCTCCCTTCTTGGCCCTCTGGATCTCAGATTTCTTTCTGGACTGTGGCCTAGTTCAACTGGAGGGGCCAAACATACCACCTAACCTTCTTCAGGTCACATGCCCCTTCAAAATGGGTAGGACATTGTCCTGGGACACATGGCTTAACCTGCTCTCTGCCTGATCAGAGCTCAGAACCAGACCTCCTGCTTGCCAGCAGGCCAGAAGGCTACCACATAACAGAGCTGGGCATTATGGATATTTTAAAAGCAAGAAATCAACCCAGCTTTGTTCTTTCAAAACTGCTATGAGGGACACCTGGCCAGGAGAGGGCTGCTGGTTCTGGAGAAAACAGCTAATTCTAGGGGTAATAGGCATACAGCCCCATGGAAACTGTGTTTAACATTTCTGCATGGCTAACCACAGTTTCTCTGCTCCTCCATGCATGGGTATCATGGGAAATATCCTTAAGAGGCATCAAGTACTTACTCCCTGCCCATAGTGCCTGAGGGATAACTCAAGGCTTTAAATAGCAGTGATGGAAAGGCCAAATACCTCAGAGAAAGACACTGAAACATCTGGTCTGGTAAATGATGAGTATTATTGACTTCTGTGTAACATCACAAAGTGTCAGCATGAAGGACCTGAAAATGTTTTACAATGTGCTGCCTATCTTTCCAGGCAGTAAAAAGATAGCAAGTACAATGCAAAGGCTAGATTTCACTGATACCTGTGGGTCTCGAGCATTCTCAAATAATGAAAGGATCACAACGGTTCGGTGAATCCAGTGTAGTCTTGAGTGGTTACTTAAAAAGCCTCTAAAAATACACCTTGATATTGTGTTTTCTGCAGCGCTGTGGTGTAATCAGCTCCTACTCACTGGGAAATGAAGGTCATGGAGTTGTAGGAGATAAGGATAGGCATGTCGGGGCCCCAGTTTGCACACAGCCAGGAAACACTGAGAGACCCCTTCCACAGCACTCTCTGTTTTTACTCAGGCTCAGCATTTACAGACAGCATTTTCCAAAGTGCATTTCATTTACTTATATGCAAGGTGCTATTTCTGCCCTGTCTGCAGACCATACAGTAGAAGCAAGAGGAAGAGGTGAGCAACTTTTCTACTTCCATTGCTCAGCTGCTCAGTCTGGCCAGCTTTTGTACAGGACCTGGCTCACTGCAGGTATGCTGAGGCCTTTGGGGAAACCCCAAATTCAAGAGTCATATTTGGTGTAGTCATTGGTATAGGAGAAAACCCTGCACAGTTTGGGCAAAGGGAGAAATGTTGATAGGCCAGATTTACCCTCCCAGAGAAGAAAAAGGAGAAGAGGGTAATGCGACAAGAGACCTGGGCAGATATATACAGCATTGAAGGCAGGGACAAGGACTTCAAACTCTATACTGAGCAATATGGACCACAAAGAGACAGAAGAAAGCTGACAAAAGGTGAGATTAAGTAGAGAGAGAAGCTCAGGGGAAAGAGAAGTGAAGAAAATGAAAATCTAAAGGGAAATGGGAAGAAGGAGGAAAATACTTGAAATAGGAGAGGAAGAGCATTATAAGAAGGGAAATGAGAAGGTGAGGCCATGCATGCAATAAGAAGATGTGTAAACCAAAGGGAAGTCCATGTTTATGGGTGCAAATATGACCCCTGCCAGGACGACTCTACAGAGCATCTCGTTTGGTATCACAGGTCATCCTGGTAGCTCACAGCCTGTTTGTACCCTGACCGTGTGTGGTCACTCTGCATTTTCATGATAATATCTGAAAGCTGAAAAGAAAAATGCATAATATATTTAAAATAAGGTTGCACAGTTTATTTTCAGCAGCGTAAATGGTGTCCTAAAGACAAGACAGAAGAATTCATGACAAGGCAAATGGAAACTGGCTAGCAAGCGTGTAAAAATGGAGCCTGGGTACTACAAGTAGATCTGATCACCAAGAAAACACCTCAAGGGGAGTCCCACAGCAGAGGAGCAGTCCAGTTCAAGTCATTACTCTTAAAATGTTTATTAAAATCTGCCATATTATTGCCAGTACATCACTGTAACATGCAAAGACAAACCAGGAGTCAGATTCTGCTTTGGGAACCACACAGACTTGAAAATCCAAAGCTGGTCATCAGAAAGTTCAACAAAACTAAGCTCGAGCTTGAAGAGGTTTATGGAAAGTCACAAAAACTATCAAGGTGTAACACAGATTAACTTTACCTCTCTAACCTATTGCATCAAACCATGGACCCACAGAAGATGGAATATCTTCAATTCAAAACAAGCATGCTCCCAAATGTGGGTTTGGAAATCCTCACACAGATAAATCCTGTAGTTCATTGGACTTCTCCTTGTCAGAGTTACTACAAGATGCAAGCATTTCTTCTTTGTTATTTAGCATCAGTGTTCAAGCAGCATAGAAATTCTGTGGGATCCCTTTCACACCCAGGCCTGTTATCTGTTTTTAAAAGAAAAAAAAATAAATAAAAGGAAACAGATAAATCTCCAGCTGAGTACAATGAAAACATTCAAATGTTGTACAACAACTATCATAGTAAATACCCCTAAAAGTGGAGGGTCCCCTGCTTCAAGAGGAGCCCGAAAAGCGTCATTACAAAGCTCTTTAGAACTCTTTAGGATTAAGATCTTTAAGATTATTGAGCACCACTCAATAATTTTACTAATTTACACATTATCTGTGGCCCTTATACATGGTTCTTATCTCCATATTAACCAAACAAGTCATAGTAACTTTTAATGTGCTTTGCCCATGCAAGACAAATGTGAGTTTGGAAAATACAAATTCCCTTCTAGAACTGGAGAACCAAGGAACAGAGATAAAAAGGGCAAGGCTCATTTAATTCTCATGTGGGCTCCTAAACTCTACTGCTTGAGAAATCTCAGCCATGAGAAATCTGCTCCAAGCACTTCTTTCAACTAGAAGGTCCCAGACTAGATCTTCATCACACCTGGAACATGTCTTGATCCTATTGCCAAACTGATAATACAGTTTGTTTAGGTTAGTTTTTTTTTTTCATTCCCCCTCATTTACAACCTTCCTTTCATGCTGTGGTCAACTTTCAGGGAATGATGGCAATTGCTGATTAAGAACTGCACTTTATTCTCCTGATGTACTCTTTGCTAACGGACTGAAAAATGAAGAAAGAAACAAGTTTTGGATTCAAGAGCCTGGACAAAAACATGGATGATTAGTTTCTCAAAATGTAGCACCCACTTTTAACAGACTAAAATAATCCCAAAAGTTTTGGGATCAGGATGCAATATTTAGCCCTGGTGAATTCAAGAATTTAATTTTTGAAGGAGCAATCTGTGCTGTAAACATTTAGATTTCCTGGCAAAATTAAAAACTGAGAATTAAGGGAGTGAAATCTCCAAAACTGATGAAAATATAGTAAGAGATAGGAGCAAGACCCAATTTCTTACAGTCTATTACAGAATATGCCATACAGGGAGGATCCAGATCCACTGGCTGCCTTCAGATCCCGACCGGATACCAACTTTGGCTAACAAACATAACACTATTACTATCAATTTCTCCAAATATTCCTTCCAAATGCATGAGCAGCTGTGCAAAAGCAGCTGTGCCCTGCTGGGGAACAAGCAACACATCTGGACCAGCACATCAGGTGAGCGGGATGAGTGAGGGCAGCTGTAGGCATCTCACTCTCAGAGCATGGGGCTTGGCAGGTCTGACATATAGAAAGAAAGAAAGTCTGTTTACCTTGAAAATCTCTCCCGCATGAGGTTCCTTGGCTAAGGTGGTCTCATCCAGTCCATCATATGCAGAAGTCACGTACATTTCTGAGTAGTCTTTTCCACCAAAGCAGCAAGAGGTGATCCTCGGAGTAGGCAGCCTCACAGTTTGGATTCTTTTCCCTGGGAAAAATGTACAATTGTTTCCTAATGTCCATTTTCTAGGAAGCATGTAAATATGAATGCGTTATTAGTAGACATGGCACAGATGTGGCATTTACTCAGAAGGCACCTCCCCTTCAGACAGAGGCCATATCCTAAAGGACAGTTTGTGGACAAAAAAAATTCTTTCATCTGCCTCATCTCTAACTATTTTTCAGCCTCTCCCCTATATCTGTGAGGTTTTGTTTCCTTTTCTCAAAATGAAGCAATACAGTATGTGAAGCCAGGAAGGGCAGAGACACCTGACCTAGGATGGCTGTCATTCCCTAATAGCGTTTCCCAGTTAAATATTTCAATGCTGGGAATTATTTTTTTTTAATTGCAGGTTTATAATATTTCTCACAATAGATATGCAGTGCTTTTTTTTTTTTTTTTTTAAGTGGCATTATTAAGAAATGGATGTGCTGCATCAGCAGACTGTGGGAGCAATGGTACCTGACATTGGGAGGCAGCACGGGGAGATGTGCTTTCAACGTGATTGGGGCCTGGACCAACGATGGTCATGGCAACCCATGGGGCAGAAACAGGCAATAAACAACACCTTTTTATCTCACCTTCAATCCATTCCTCCTGGCTGCCTTTCCTCTCATGTTCGTGGCATGTAGGTGACACTCAATATGCATGTGCTGGTGGAGGCCTTACCTGTCTCTGGGTCTATACGAATGACTCTCCCGCCATCAATACAGGCCACCCAGAGCTTCCCTTCCGCATCTATGCACATCCCGTCAGGCATTTGCTCCTCCTTTTCTAGATGGTACAAAAGTTTGGGGCAGGCTGCAAGGAGAGTTACGAAGCCCGTGTTATGTGGGCTGGTACCAATTCTGTATCAGATCCAAGTCTAACATCTTTCACACTCTTGCAAACAGATAAGTTCATTTTCTGTGAGAAAGACATGCTGTAAAATGTTTATCACATATGCATTTCACAGATGAGTTAAAAGCCTAACTTAGCCTGGCAGAAACAAGTTCCCAGTACAGCCATTGTAGCTTGGGATTGTACTGAATTAGAGCTCCTATTATTTTACCAAGGGAAGAGAACAAAATGTCCCTCTTGTTAACCCACTAGCTGCCCACCATACCACAACTTCTGCGATCTAGTAACTTTTCCTGGACTTTCATTGCTCACAGCAGCCAGGATGTCTTTTTATGAGCAATACATCACATAAATAATGTCTTGGGTTTAAATGTTGGTGATAAGCAATCTCTGCCAGCTAAAGATCAAGAACTTTACTTTTTAATGGCCAATCAAGCTACTAGCTTTGATTAAGCCTGGACACCAACCACTAGCAGTCAAGGCTGCCGTGCAGATAGGTTGGTGGGCACATGCATTGTCCATGGAGCACTGCCCATGGGCAGCTGTCTGCCTGCTCTGACCCAGCGCCTTATGGCCATTACACCACCCAAAAATAAACAGTCACCAGCATAAAGCCAAGGCTAGGAAGCTCTAACTCATTACATTTTTGTATCTGGGGGGAAAAAGTTGCATTAAATCTTCTTTAGAAATCTTATGTCCTAAAATCTGTACAAATAGATTTTCTCAGCAAAATTAAATCTGAGTGAATATAGTTATTTTGTACAATTGTCACCCACATTTACAAAAAGTCCACACTCATTAGAGTACAAAGGCCATTTAACCATTTAGAGTCCCATGGAGTATAACAGGTTGATCCAGCATAAAAATATTTCACAGAGTTTTGAAATGAGGTTACATCCATTTTGCTTGCACTTAAATTTTCCTTTTTGAGATATAATAAAAAATGTTTGTCCGAAAAATGAATTTAAGTGAAATTTGCCAAACATTTGAAGGCAATTTTAATTTCAGAATTAGGAAACCTCAGTCACAATGATAACTTGATTCTTTAAATACATTTCTGTGATATACATGCATGCACATTCTGTATTTGTATTTATGGAGCTAATACAGCCAAAGAATCCAGTAGATGGCACTCAAGAATAAATAGCATCCTATCCTATAAGCTAATTCTCACTCTGCAGTATAAATGACTTCTTCCCTGCAACTTCTCGAACAGGTCTAAATATGAGCCATCTGTCCAGATGAAAGTAAGTTGAAGGATTGTCAAAAGTTTGTTCACCGAATACACCTGGCATATAACTAAATTTGAGAAAAATCACAGTCAGCCTGCTGACAAGCTGTAACCAGAAAATATGAGATCTGTCAAATAAATCACTGCATCTTACATGCCCAGGTCTTGATGTAGAAAGAGTAATAGCGCTACTTGTCACCAAATTTAGAAAAGCACGTGTACCGATCTTTCCAGTGTGCACATCATAGCTGAAGGCATGCACAGCATATGCCAGGCTGTCAATGTGAAAAAAGGTCCTGTGGTCCAGGGACCAATCCAGACCGTTGGAGATGTCCAACTGGTCTAACTGTTTTATTACTGAATGGTCAGGGTAAAGGGTATAGAGAGCGCCTTGATGCCTTGCTCGGACCCCTGGTGCCGTTTCTTCAGCCATCGTACCTGCAATGAAATGGGAGTGCTGGTTAGGAAGTAGAAGCTTGTTCCTCATGCTTGATCAGAAACCTCCTCTAAGTGTTACTAAGAGGTCTTAGGGAGAAAGGGACTAACCAGATCCCATCAGATTGATGAGGAGTAAAAGGAGCAGGTCAGGAGCAGCTGCCTCCCATGGAGATGATCCTGGCTAAGGAAAGGACAAGTTTTTGCATTGCCAGGAGGTTTAAGTCATAGACACCAAAGACCCAAAGGAGCACCATAGCATGCCAGGGGCTGAGGTTTCGCTCACAGCAAAAGCCAAGACGCAGGCAAGTACCATGTGCTCTTTTTGTTGTTGCTCTTTGTAGGCTACTTTCATCATTTAAATGGGCTGTGACTTTAAAATACAGGTGCTGTAAATCACAGTTATCTCAGAAGCAAGTGGAGAATACCACAGAACTGCAATTTTTTTCTTAATGAATTTATGACTCAGTGTTACGCTCATTATTTAGTTTCTGATTCTCTCTTCTCCAGAAAGGAGACGTGACAGGATGGGAAACACTCGAGGGGGGCCTTTATGCCTTCTTTTAACTGTGATAGACTGCCTCTGTTGGCCTGTCCTTTTAGAAGACCTCATGAGCTTGTTTTACAATACTTGGCCAAAACCTCTGTTGAAAGTATTGGTCCACCACGCACAGCTAGGAACAGGTGTGCAAAGCAGGTTTTTCTCTCTTATTCTTACCCTTAACTCTAGTGCCACATCAGCCCTTGAGCATAACCGTGAGTCAAATGAATTTCCTGATTTTGGGCAAATTTGAAATAAGAGGAAAAGGTTGGCTGGCAAAACAAATACAGAGCCATTTTCACTCCCACCAGTTGCTCTCAGCTTTCAGTGTGGATTGCTGTGCTTGGCTCATCATTTATATGGGAGGAGAAAAACCACAGGAAGATCCTGGTTGCATTGCAACTGGTGGCAAAAGTCCCTCTTGCCTTCAGGAGGCCGAGGATCCCTCCCCACATCCCTGTTTCCCACAGGCTAATCGGGGGAGGCTGTACATGAAGGGTGCAAGCCACAGCTCATCTTCTGCTCTGGAGCTGCATCCTCCTCTACAGCTCCAGAAACCTTCCCACCTGTGTGAGCTCTTCACCAGCGTTTCACCTCCCATGGAGGCAGACATTTGAAAAACACCATTCACCAAGTAGAAGGAGAGGCTTCCTGACAGACAGCCCTTGTCGACAGCCTCTGTCCTCCAGGTCAGAGGATGCAGGGTCCCTTGTCCTCCATTGGTCAGTAACCGAAGAGAACATTCACAAGATGGCTCACACTCATGACAGTGTTTTTGCAGGGAATTCAATAGAGGAATTGAGAACATGGAATAAAATGCATTATATAAAATATACTGTAATTAGTTCCTCTTTCCTCTGGGGGAAATTTCTGCCATGAACTTACCAGCAAAAAACCTCCCCTTTGGATCCACTTTCCCATCATTGAACCTGTTGTTGGGTTTATCCTGCTCAAGCTCAAGGATGGTAGTGACTGCCTGAGTGTCCCAGTCCAGAAAGGCAAACCTGGTCCCAAGGGCGATGACATAGCCCCCACACTGCCGCAGTGCCACCGAGCCGACGCGGGCACCTGTGGGTGAGAGGGAGCGGGAGATGGTGGGTGGCTCCAGGGCAATCACTCAGCCCTACCCCTCCCCACCTCACTGAGGGCATCTGGGCTTGACTGGGATGTCCCTGACCCAGGAAAGGCTGAGCTGATGCTAAGATCCTTCTCCCCTGGGATCATTAGCACATCTCAGATCTTTCCAGCTTCTGGCAGACACAGCCATTAGGACTGTACCTTTTCCTCTGCAGGTCCCAAATGAAACACACCTTCCCATTTGGGCTTAGCAAGGATAACATGAGAATGGCCCCCTGAGCACGGTCCCCTCTGCTCGGCCGGCTTGGGCCACACTATGCCCAGCAACACATCATGGGAGGACAGGGCGTGTGAGCCCATGGAAAGTAAGGGAGACCACCAATCTGCAGGACTCCTACCAGGAGAGACGCACAGGGCGGACAGAGAAGACTCCCAGGATGAAGCAGTGAGTATGGACTCTTACCCACGGACACGCTCTGCACCTCGTTGCTGAGTGGGCTCCAGCGGCAAACTTTCTGTGAGTTAATGTCTACATAGACAAGTGCGGTCTCCCTTTCTTCCCAGACTGGGCACTCTCCCATCCTGGTCTTCTCCTTCACGACAGATTCAATTTTGATGGAGGAGGACATGGTCTGAGGGGAAGAGAGCTGATAAACGATTTAATGTAAAGCTCTCATTAGGTATATTTTTCATGCCTACCATGCTTAAAAGTAGAGTTTGTAAACGGCAAAGCCCTCCAAATCCCACATGACAGAGTAGGAGGCTCCTGTGACATTTTCATGGTCTCATGGCTGGAACTGAGCTCAAGGCACAAAGGCTTCTCCTTCGCACACCTTTCCTAGGCAAGAGACTTTAAACCAGAGCTGCTGATAAGGCACCTGCCTCCACAGCTCTGAGCCAGGACCAAGCTGTCAGCTGGGGATCAGTGATCCCAAGGGTCCTGCAGATGATGGGGAGGGACCAGTGGGCAGCAGCACTGATGAGTCAGAAGCCTTTTTGTGGAAAAACAAGGATCTGACTTATTAACACAGATACATGGACTTGCTCCATAGGAAGACATGTACACACCCATAATACCGACTGCAGTTTGCCACTGAGGCCACTGCAGACCAAGTGCTTGTTCCCACACCAAGTCAGTGTGAATATGCAAACACCGGGGAAGGCTCTTGCCTTTGAAATCTGGCTGCTTTGTTTTCCCTCCAAGTGTTTCATCTTCGGCCCCCTCACCGCCCTAGCCACGGCTCCAACCCCTGCCGCAAATTTCACCCTGTGCCAGGCTGTGGGGTGTAATTACCCCAGTTACTGCTTCAGGGGCAAAGCCACCTATGAAGCTCTCCATCCCTGCTGCTGCCAGGGGGTGTTCATGCCCTGGCTGCCCTGTCCCCCCCTCCCTGTTGCAGTGGGGTGCCCGTGGGGACACCAGCCACTCAGCCACCACCCCGGTACAGGGTGCCCAGTCCCTCATACTTGTGTTCAGAGCCCTTCGATGCCCTCCAAAACAGATAGCCAGGCTGCTGGGCCTGCCTTGCCCCTGCTGCAGTGTGGGATGTGAGCAATAGGTTCCACCATTCAGCTCTTACAAAAGAAAGGGGCCCACTCGCTGCCTCTGTCACTGCTAATGGAGCCACCACCACTGCTGCACCTGCCAGCCTCAGCACATTTTTTCCACAGATCAGAGAGATATTTCCTGGGAGGCAGACAGACCCTGACATAACACTATTCCTAAGGATTACTGTCTTCAAGACGGCATTGTTTCCTAGTAGGTGAGCTGGTGATAAGGTTTACAGATAATTAATTAGCACTAACGCGCTTCAAAGTATTCAGGAAGAGCCAGTAACCACCGTGAGTGAAAATACTAGGGCTGGGGACCCGGGATCTTCCCAGCTCCCCACCCCCAGGCATGCATAACAAAGAGTCACACAGCCAAGATAAGGTCCCAACAGCCCATTTATCAAATGTATCCTTCCCCCTTCCAAGAAAAATGGCTACAAGAGGTTGGGCAGCGAGCTGCTCTGTGCAGGCAAACAGCATCAGTCTAAAGTGTAAATGAGGATACACAGCAAGAGGCCAGTAAAACCTCCTAAAACCTGTTAAGCCATGCTTGAGCTGCAGGAGTGAGTTTCTCTTGGGTTAAAGTTTTGTGTCATGTAGCTGCTATATTTGGGACCCGAGGCTTGGAGACACAACGTTGACTTTATTGCATTGTTGTCTGGAAAACACAGAGCTGTTCTTTCCCCCACGGGAAAACAGGGTTCAGCAGCAGCCTGGCATCTGCACAGCTCCCACAGAGGCAGAAAGTCTCCCGATCTGCAGCAGTCAGTGTGTATTTGTCTCATCAGTTCTTTCACTGGTCCAGATGAGCCTTACTAAACCTTTCTCTTCCCACCAGCTCCCGTTTCATTTACTGCCTCTTCTACAGCTTCCACAGCAACAAAACAGGGGCCTGGTAAATAAGCCATGGTGAAATACTGATTCACAGGCCCGTCCTGCACGCCACACAAGGAGTATGCAATCACACCATTGCCAGGTGTTTCACAAGGCACAGGCAGGGGAGAAACCTGCCTGCCTGCACCAACTGCCTGCTTACCCCTCTCATGTCCCCCTGTGATGCTGCAGAGACCTGTCCAGTCCCACTGAGCCTCAGCACGTGTCCACCTTCCCCGGCTGCACATCCAGCCTCAGCATCTCTCCCCTCCACCAAAGAAATAGCTCCTGTGTGTCCCTCCAGCTGTAGGGTTTTTTTCAAACAGCTGTTTTTAAGAAGAGGGCAACTAGAAAGGAAGATCTGTGCCTTGCTGGATGAGGTTTCAATTTTTACAAGCACCTGAAAATGGAGGCTTTTAACAGGAATAGTTGTCCAACCCTGGCAGCACTGCACTCCAAAGAGGCAGCACTGCACTCCAAAAGAGTCCCCACAAGCTGGTAGGGATGCAGCCCCCAGGCCCCCCCACCATGCCCAGTGGTCCACCTCCTGCCGCACCCTCCCTGCTGGCACCCCATGGAGCTATGTAGCAGCAGCAGCATTTCACAGAATACAGCATTTCAGAGGGAAAAATGAGGAAGCAACCCCAAAAAGCCTTGTTCAAAACTTCCCGGCTTCATCACTCCCCAGGCATCCTGCTGCCTGGCACCTTCTCGCGCAGCACCTCGCACCCTGCTGGGTGCAGCACTGACCCATCAGAGATGAGCGTGCCGGGAAAAGAAGAGCAACTCCAAGCAGAAAGTGCCAAATCCTGCTGTATTCTTCCCAAACAAGATCCCTGTGGATAAAAACATCATGTTCACCCTGTCTATATCCTCTCTGCAACATTGTGGTGGCGTTCTAGCCTCCTGGACTCATGCCTAAACCCCTTATGGAGACTAAGGGGCTGATGGGTGTCACTGAAATGGTTTCCAAGTTAAACTGTTTAAAGTTACCAGAATTTGGAGACCATAAGAAAAATTTCCTGTTAGGAATGAAAAACTAATGTAAAAGCATCCAGTCTGCTCTAAAAACTAAAACCTCTTTCTGGTAGCTATTTGAAAATAGATTTTCTAATCCTCAAACCACATCCCTTTTCAAATGATCTGGACAAAAACTGGACATTTCAGTACGCCTAAGACACAGGTAAAATACAAACAAATGACTGGCCTTAAAAGGTTTCTTTGCTATTTCTCTCCCTCTCTCCCCTATGCAAGCACATATCATTGCATTTTTAATTTCAAGCTGAAGCTCTGAATAAGCAGACAGACAGCTAAAGCTTTTAATGTGTGTACAGTGAAACAACCTTTTCCCTCGATAAAATAGCTGAATACTTATACCAAGCTGGAGGACACCTCTGCGCAACTCTGCAGTTCTTCACATCAACACACCTGCTGAGGAAAATATTGCAAGACCTGGGTTGGTGTCTCTTTTCCAGTGCTGGTCCAATGAAACTGGCCGCTGTTTTCGGTGACGATTAAAAATGTGCAATAGTTGATGTTATCTGTACTGAGCAGGTAACCTTCTACATTTTGTATTCAGTCAGCAGTCACATGAATGATGAGGCATGAACCAAAGCCTTCTGAATGGTCTGGTCCACAGTGCCAGCAGCAGAACATGTGATGGGGAAAATCCTTGCTCAGTATTTTTCTCATGTCATGAGAGTGGGAGAGGGAAACTGAGACGTTGCGGCATTCAGTCGCCCCAAGGGCTAGCCCAGTCTTCCCAAATTCAGGGGCAAATGAACGTCTCAGTTGATAAAAAGAGGAGGTTAATAAAAGATGCAGAGGAGGGTGTTGTAGTACAAGTCACTTTGAATGATAAGGGAAAAAATAGTCTTGTGATTAAGGCATACTAGCATCATTAAGACTTGGCTCCTACTCCCTTCTGTGCCACAACCTTCTTGCATGCAAAGTCACCTGCTCTCCTTGCAGTGCTTCTCACCTGGAATATGCAAAGCCCTAATCCCTGCCTCAGCAGAGAGCTTCAAGTTGCTGCCCACAGCACAGCTGGGGAAGGGCTTTGGCCAGGGAGCCTCGGCGATTGCCACAGATGCTGCAGGATGGCAATATCTTGCTTGGCTTTTGAGACTTCTTTTTCCTTCTTTAGCGTTTGCCATTTTTTTGTCCGTGGGAGGTGAAGGTGGAAGATGCTGAGTGTCTTCTCCTGCCCAGCCCCGCTCAGCAGAGGTAGGTGACTGTGGGTCCCTCCTGGTGGCTGGTCCAGCAAGGTGGGAACAAGGACAGGCTTGCCGTGGGGACAGAGTCGAAGCAGGGCAGCAAGCCAGAGCCACCACCAGTGTTTTGGTGACAGGGCACCTCTCCGGGTCCTACCTGCTGCAGCAAGGTGGGGAGGCAGGAGGCAGGTTGATGCTAGCAGTCACTTGCCCCCACCACACTCAGTGAGGATAGAAGCCACCTGGGAGGAATCGGCCCCAAACCAGCATGCAAGAGCAATGCATTTCTTTACTCATGCAAGACTTTAATGAACATTTTAATTTTATGTTCGAATGAGTCATGGGATGAACATTTTTCCCAAATAAGCAGATAGCCAAGATAGACCTAGTATTATCTTGTCATAGTCACCATCAATCCAAATTCGGAGATTAAAAAATTACAGCCCTAAGTCAGAGACAAATTCAAACATTTCTAGAGAAAAAGCCAGTAATATTTCCAAGTCAAACTCCCACCAAGGTTGCTGTATTACAAGCAAAGTTACAAGGGTGCCTTGAGGACCCTTCTCAGCCTTTCTTGGCCTCCCAGCCTGAGCCACCAGCTCCATCTAATTTCAGCATGAACCCTCTGTCTCTGCTTGCTCTCACAACATTTTTCACATTACTCTCCACTTTCTGTCTTTTAACCTAAATGATAACTTTGAAAGGAGGTTCATGTAGAACAATAGCATTTTTTTCACAGCATTTTCAGCTGGAAGACATATTCAAAAGAAAAATTCTGGTTTACGATCATTTTAACTGCTTTCATTTAAAAAGAAAAGCAACTGATTCTCAGCTGCAGAAAAAAAAAGAAGTAACCTTTTTTCTGCAAAATATTTCCCAAAGCATTTTTTCTAAAGGAATTTTGATGGAGAAAACCACATTTCTCATTCAGCTCTTTTCTTCTGGTGACTTGACTGACTTCCCCACCACAGGCTGTGGCAAAGTAAAATCAAGTCACGCAGAGGGACGAAACATTCGCAACTCCCCACAACTGAAAAAAAAAAAAAAGCATATGTTGCTTTCCTGGAGAGCAGCTTGGATGCTGGATCATCGGTGGTGCTAGGCAGGACAGCAGCTGTGACAACACTCCCAGAGCACGTCTCTCACATTTACTTGGGTGGCTGTAAATGCTCTGGGGACGCCCCCACCGTGTTTTGCACCATCTCTTATTCTTATGCCACTGACTTCTAGACTACCAGTACAGGTATTGTATTTCTCATCCTCTGCACTCCACTTCAACATCCCCCATGTCTACCTTTCCAGAGGTCAGCTGCTTTAGGAGAGACATCTCAAAGGCTTTGTGGATGCTGTGGACAAGTGGTGCAGCCCTGCAGCTGCAGGTGCACGTATTTGTTCCTAGCCAGGCAGCTATTCTTTTAACTATTTCCACAACATAAAGAGACTGCCCCCATCATGCACTTTATTTCTTTCTAATGCTGCTGGGTTGCAAGGCAAAAGTTTATAGTAAAGTTGGCCAAAGGCAGCCACGTGCCCCCATACCTCTGGCTGATGCCCCACCACAGCGTCTCCTTCTGGGGTGGCTTCCTCTCTCCTTTCCCACTGCTTGTGTCTCCTCTGATGCAACTCCTACTGCTTCTTTTTATAGTCACTAGTTTTTATCAACATAGTGTAGTTGGGAGAGTGTATCAAGGCATTAGTATACCACATATACTAATGTGCTATTTAAATAATTGTATTTATCTTCTGTTACCTACAGGCATATGCTCAGACAATAGCTCTGAGTTTGTTACTGTACCTTTGCAAACATTTAGTAAATCTATCACTCCCTGCTTTTTTTTTTTAACTCCCCAAATTACTCTTGTGTTGCTTATTCCCCTTGAGAGTCCACCCCAGCTTTCATTACTCTAGAAACTTAACTTTGCATATAATTTGATTGTCCCAATCTCCTCTTACAGTCATTCTTCACCTAGACAGAGTCATCTTCTGCAGCTGTCTCCCTCTCGGAGACAACAACAGGTGTGGTTATAGTTAATGAAGACACAGTTATTAAAAACCCCAGACAGGCACAGGTGTAGCTACTCACCCCAGTGATATCCCACTCTACAGCCTTGTCCAAAAGTGAAGCTGAGGCTTATCTTCTCGTGGCTTCGCCCTTTTGTAGGAAGGGCCTGGTCCCTCCCCAGTGCTTGAGATGGGAAGAACTGGAGCTCCCCAGGCAATTAGTGCTGCCTGCTTTTATTTCGGCAGAGCTATTTTGCCAGCAAAGGGATTACTTGAGTTTTCTCCAGCTTGGTTGCGAATAAATACGCTTCACCTGTGACTATAGATTTTGGTCACGAGGGTGAAGAAACCCTTTAGGGCACAGCCGCTGCTCCTCCTGATACAGCTTTCCTGTCACTAGGTTCTTGCTCAACCCTAATTGAAATCAGCGCAAGTCTTTGATCAAAGAGGTGAGCGCCATTAATAAGCAAGGGATTAAACAAAAGTCAGGAAGCCTTCCTAATTGAGGGAACCAGCAACCGCTCGGCTCCAGTTTGCTGGATCCGGCGCTCCATCATGGGACTCGAGTCAAAATATGCCGGCAGTGCCTGTTTGGGCTCCTCGGGGCTGGGGCACGGGAAGCAGTTACAGCCTCTGCACTGGAGGCTGTGGCGAGGCGCGCTCCCAGGGCATTTCGGTAATGTTAAAAATACAACTCTCCTGGCAGTTTGCTCTTCCTGATCATGTGATGCCCATGAAACCAGCGTAGTGAAGCCCAGCAGCTGATCTTACAGAAGGAGGAGGTGACATTTATTTGTAAAATGTCTGCAGAAGATTTTTTTACCTGCTCCTGCTCCCACGCTCACAAGCCCAAAGACACGCGTGCCCCAGACATCTGCCCAGGGCCACCCCACACGCGGCACGGAGGACGAGGGGCTCCAGCAGCCATGACCTCCCTGTGTCTCCTGGGCGCCTCTTGGCCAGCTGTGAACTACTCTTTGACCAGATCTTTCATGACTCTACGAGCTGTTGCTGTTTCTAGCACAGCAACAACAAAAAAATAGGATTGGCAGATGCCCTATGATGGCAATTACCCTACTGCCATCATGGTGGGGTGAGGGCGAGCACAGGTACAAAACCTCATGGTGCAGCAACCTCTGCAACATGATAGTGATGGACTTTGTGTTTATGCCTACTTATCTCCTGCTGCATCTCTGAACATCCATTACAATCAACCACAGCAGCCCTACAGCACAGTTCCTGAGCTGCAGTTATCACCAGGTTCATGACTTCAGTGAGATCACAGCCCTAAATTTGCCACACTGATCATCTCCCTCAACTCATGAACTTTCCCTCTACCCTGCTTTGAGATTACCTTGTAGCACAAAGTAAATGAAGAATGGTGGACACTCAAAAGAACAAGTCCCACCTTCCTTCACCACTTCATGCACATCTTCTGCCCTGAAGTGGGGCTGCTTAAACCTCCTGTTTTTCCAGCTGCCAAGAGATAATCCTGCATGCTTTGAAAAGGGAAAACAGCGACTTGCACAAAGTCACCTTTGAACCCTTAGTTCCAAGCAGCACCGAGGCCTCGCTGTGATCCAGGGGCTAGGCAGCCGGGTCGCCCACGACACACTTGGAGGGCATTGCAGACACAAGCAGATCCAGCAGAGAAACTAACACCAACAGGCCTGCAGAAATGCGCTGGAAAACCATGATGTACCGATTCTTGGAGCTACCTGGAGAGAAAACGCAGAGCCACAGGCTCCCTTGGCAGTCAGTGGGTTACCCTCACACAGCAGGACAGGCATGGACAGCTATTACACCTCCAAGAGGAGGTGCACAAACATGGGATCATGGAACATGCCGAGAGCAAAATCTGCAGTTTAAAAACCAACTGAACTACATTACAGTTCTTTTGGCACATACGAGACCTGCAAAAAGGCAATCCAGTGAGTAAGCTTGCCATTTACAACAGGAGCTTTGAAGAAATTACAATAAAACTTCCCTTTTCTGCACATTGGTAGAAGCAGTGGCGATTTGGGCACGTGGGCCCCTCACCTCTCTGGCTGCTCTGGAGGAGTTCGGTTCAGCAGGAGGTACATCCAAGTGGTGTTTTCTTTTAAACACAAATGGCCAAGAACACCTGACACTCTCCTATCATTACGGATCTCCCCAGAACAGGCTGAGATCTTCAGAGGATGGACAAAGATATGGCTCTTGATCCCACAAGTTTGGGGTTTATATTTAACAAAATGAGCAACGTAGTGACATGCACTGGGGAGAGATGATGATCAGCTCCATCCTATCAGAGTTAATTTAAGCACAACCACAGCCTCAGCCTTAAAAATGTAATGTAAAAAGGAAGCTGCAGATGCACAGGAATAGGTATTTATGTTTCAGTTGTTGAGAACACCATGGGACAAATGAAGTTCCAGTTAAAGCAGCAGTAAGACCACAAATGGCTATTTTATGAGGAACTTTGAAAATATGTAAAAGAGACAGTACAAGTAGTTTAATCAATATAACAATATAGCATAAGATGCAAATGAGATGAGAGAATAAACAATAAAACAAAATATATTAAAATGTTATTTAATCATAAAAGAAAGTTACAATATTCAGCAGTTTATTCAGGTGAGAATCTTTTTAGCACAACGGAAAAAGCACCATCAGATATTTAATGTAACAAGAGTTTAAAGGGGAAAAAAAAAGATCAGTTTTAAAATATTCCATGTATTTCAGTAGTTTTTCATCCTTTCCTGATGAGGTATTATAATTGTGTTACAGTTTCAAAACAAAAGATGCTGAACACCAGAGTAAGACCTTCCGACTTGTCTTGCTTACGTCAGTCCTCTCTAATCCACTCTGAAGAGTGTATATTCAACCTGCAAATGGATACGGTGGGACTCCTTTCACCCCTAGTCCTGTTATCTGTTGAAACAGAGAGGAAAAAAAAGAGATTAGTGCAACCATTCACCACTGTCAGACACTTGATTTTCTTTCACAACTAGACATGTTTTAATTTAGGAAAGGACTGTGTCCTCCGACTTGACATCCTACTACATTTTGCACACAGGAGCTCATCACAGCCAGGAACTTCAACCTATGCTCTTTCTCTAAAGCTGAGTAATCGCAGGCCAGAGTCCATTCCCCAAAAGCCTTTTCTCAGACACTACTAAGCCTTAATTCTGCAGTTCACAATGTAACCTTTGGTATGCACACATATGGAAGAGCAGGGCTTTAAAACAAATGCCAAGGTGACACATTTTTAAAGAGATAATCTATTTATAACTAACTAGAAAGTAAATAAAAGCAGATCCTTTTATCTGCCATTGATTAAGACAAAGAAATATTTACACATTCTTTCCATAACAAATAAAAAACTCAAACTGTGCTAGGAGGAGGAAAGTAAAAAGAGACGATGGCATAGAAAATTTGCAGTATCAGCACTGTCAAAAATTTCAAACCCAAAAGTATTTTGAAATCTCTAAATACATTTAGCTTTCTTCTTTTGCAACAGGAACCAAATATACGAACGATAGCTTAACATATATGACTGATGTTCTAACAACCACCCTTTTCCTGCTTCCCACCACTCACAGGTTTGCTACCTGAAAAATACAGGAAGGAAAAATGGCCTTCTAAGACAACAGGAAAAAGCATCATTCACCTTGAAAATCCCGCCAGCCTGCGGCTGCCGTGAAAGCCACTCTTTATCCATTCCGTCACTGGCAGAAGTCACATACATTTCTGAATAATCTTTTCCTCCAAAACAGCAGGAAGTTGTCTTGTCAACAGGAAGTTTCACAGTCTGGAGTCTTTTTCCTGGAGAGAAAAATATGCATGCCATTTCCTGTTTGTCTACTTAAGACAAGAAATTTAAACAAATTATTGCGAATAACCGGCATGGAGCCAGGTGTTCCACAAAAGTGGGTACCAGGGCAGGGGGAGGTCCGATGCTGAGTTTCAGCATACTGATGAGCACCGTGGCAGGGAGAAACCAGACTTCTGTGAACTGCATTGTTCACGATGTATAATTTGACAAGTTTCAGTCTCAGTTATCACTAAGAAATCCCACGCCCAATCCCAGCCTGTCCTCTAATTAAATGCTAACATCCAGAGCACCGACATCTGCATCTGAGTTCAGAATCTAGGCTGCCCATGCAGCCAATGGAAATGGGATATAATTCCTCCCTAAAATAGTCACATGAATCACACCCTAGGCCTGCTGACTTTTCTGCTTTTAACTACAAAGGAAGCCTGGAGCGAGCAGACCTCGTGCTACACCTCCACTGCCTGCAGTTAAGGAATATTAATTCCTAGAAGTTTTTCCTGAATTTCAATAGCATTTCAAATCAAGTTTGCATAAAATAGGGATCATGGGACATGTCTGAAGTTTACAAGAAACTAGCGCTACCATAAATAATATTATGCATTTATTATACCAACAAATACCTACCCTCCTAACAACAGTAGTGAACAGACTGCCTCCAGCCTTAACCAGAAGGCTGTTGAGACACTTTACAGCAGATTTTTCTAAAATGCCTCCTAATTCTGGACAATAAGTGCTTATACCCATCATGCCTATTTTATTTACCTACAACTGAATTTCTCTTTCCAGAAACACGCTAAAGCACATGAAACTCCTTACAAAACATGTAAATTCTCTAGCACCGCTACTGCATGTGTGAAGGGCTTGGTCCCCATACAGTAACTGTTTAGTGATGTGTTGAAATAGCAGGAGAGTAACTTTGATGTTGGGAACCCTACAAGGAGAAAGAAAAAGTGGAAAGTTTCGCCCACTTAACACCCATGAGAAGTTTTTGGTCAACTTCAGAGCATGGCTTCATTTCCCAGGAGGTGTTTATCAAAGCAAGCACCTGTCTTTAAAACCTTTTGTGTCACCCAACAAACTGTGCCTTGGTCCCTTGCAATGATGTTAGCAGCACTGAAAAGAACTGACAAAAACACAGACTGAATAGCTTCACCTGTACCACAACACTAAGCGGGTCATAAGTGCAGCTAAGAGCAGGGTCACATTATTAAGCCGTCAGTGCAGTCCTGGCACAATTTTGGCCCACCTAGTTGTGTACACTTCTTGCAGAGACAGTCTTGGCTCTGTTTTGGTGTGGGAAGACAGCCTGGCTGTGCAAAATAAGCTATGATATGCCATATGGTGCGGGACTAAAGGACATTGCCTGATTCATTTTACTTGCTAGTATGGATGTAACCATTACATTCAGAATACAGGACTAAGAGGGATAAGTAGAATCATCTTTGCTTCACAGACAACCCTGACACGAGGGCTGGATACTTTTAAACTCTGTTTTAATCCCAAAATAAATAAAAGAAAATAGCAAGTGAGCAGTGGTGAAAGAGTCTCTTGTATGTAATAGCCTGGAAAGTGTGAGCACTCTGGGATTCCTGATGCTGTATAAGCAGCTTATTTGGCACACATTTTGACCCACAATGGCCAAAGTAAAAATCAAAGTGAAAAAAATAAAAATCAAAACCATGTAACAGTGTTTAGATTGTCAGAGGTTATTTGCCTGTCTGGTTAATCACTTTTTCCATGAGAAGAGCAGATTTTTCAAAATATCTACAAAACTGGGAGAGAAGAAATCGTGTCTGTTGCCTGGGAGTGACAAGGACCAATACGAGTCCCCAAGACAGCACCACCTGCAAACTTGCTCTAGCAACACTTTGTGGTTATCCAGTCAGCTGGCAGTGGAAGGATTACATGGCTACATGGGTTACATGGTGGCTTATAAAATGCTCTAGAGGCCACCCTAGAAATTGACTGACACCAAGTCTGGGAGAAAATGAGTGGAAAGGCCATTCAAAAGGAAAAACAGGCATGAGCCCCAAGGACAAGGGGAGAGACCCTGACTGTACTTGGAGAGTGGTCTCAGCAGATAACAACATGGAAGATATTATTTACAAAGCTCTGAGATGAGCAATGTCTTCCTGGAAATGCAAGAAAATCTGCACCTGGATGCTCTAAAATCTACCTGAAGTATTCATCTATGCTTGGTATCTACAGAAGAGAGAAACTTAGCAAATCTTTTAGACCCTATAGAATCAAAGGATATAAAAACACATTCATTAGGAAGAAATGTAAAATATTTAATTCCTTATTAAAAGACACAACTGCATAAAACTAGCAGGTCACTAAGTGACTGAAAGGTATGACAAGACTTGGCAACATTTTGAGCCCTTTGCAAACCCAGTGGGATCAGTCATCACAGCCTTTCCCTGTAGCACATCCTGCATCTAAAGGCAGCAGCTTATCTAGGTTAAAGAGGCCTAGACCTGAAAAGCCACTTCACCCTGAACAGGCAAAACGTTCACTTAGAAAGGATACCAAACAAAAAAGTTTTCCTCTCCAAAACATGGTCCACGCTTTGCTATCAGTGAAACCTGAAAATCCCTCAGGTGCTTTAGATGAGCTCTTTATCACTGGATGTATCTGCCACTGGCTGACAGAGATTCAAGCCACACTTAACAGCTACTGTGCATTAAAAGAGAGGCTTTCATGGAGTTCTCTTCAAACCTGTCCCGGTTATCTCCCTGAATAGTTACAATTCATTCAGAATTCAGCAAATTGCAGATTTTAGATATTACTTTAAAATGATAGTGCAGAGAGGGCAGATAAGCATGAGATATTCACAAAGAAGGTGGCTCTTTTTGACATGGACACTTAACCTGTGAAACTTCTTGCTACTGGGGTGCTTGTTGGCTGTGGGTGCTGGGAATTTCATGTGGGTGAGGGGGGACAGACAGGTTCACAGAAGAGAAATCCACTGGCACCAACACCAAAATCACATCCAGCTCTGAAAGACCCTGATCTGAGCAGAGTTAGACTCAGAGTGCATTAGGGTATGGACTCTGCTGTCGATATTCTTAGTCTCCCTACACATCTGCTTATGGACACTGTTCTGTTTAGCTTTCCCTTAAGAAAACACCTCCAAAAGGGAGAAGAAAAGGGAAAACAAGTGAAAAAAATAAGGTAGTGAAGGCCAGGCAGGAAAAGGGTATATAAAGAGTAAACCAGAGAGGAAAAACAGTAGAGTCCACTGCTCCAGAAGGGTATTCAAGGGGCTGGAAAAGGTCACCAAGGGGTGCTCTGCCCACCAAAGGAGGATATAGGACTAGAAACAGGTCCCAGAGCTGCTGGGATCTCCCAGCTGGAGGTTCCTCCTCCTAGGGCTGGGGTGCAGACTCTGCAGGACAGGAGGAAGTCCTGCAGGTTTGCAAGACCTTGGATGGGTACAAATCAAAAGGTGAGGGGAAAAGCACAGCCTGAGCCTCAAGTAAGAGGTTCCAGTGGAGTCAGAAGAGAGGCTGCAGCCTGATCTGTCTGGTGCATGCGTGTGCCAGGGTCTGCTGTGCACTGCACGCATCAAGGGACACTGGCATGCCTGGATCTGCAGCCCCACAAAACCCCAAGACTTCTGCTAGGGCTGGACCTGGGTTCAAGAGACCCCAGATGCAACCCAGTGTAGTTGCTCCTATGCTGCATTATACTAACTATGCTGTCTGGGATTTGTCAAAATCATGTTCCCATTCTCATCCACTGGCCCCTTGCAGACAGTGTGGTTCAGTCTCCTTGAAGTGCTCTACTTGTGTTTTTTAGCCAGACTAAACCATGCTTGGCAGACCACCAAAGTCCAAATGAGAGTAGCAATGAACAACATTGGCTCACACAATGGGCACACCCAAGACGTTACTGTGGGAATGATAAAACACTGTGGAATTCATTAAATATTTTTTATTATTTCAATTGCAAAATTTATCATGTAAGTAATATTCAACAATAAAAAAAATGTTGCTGGCGTAAGTGTCATGTGGGACTTGTATTAACCTCAGTAGGCTGCCCAAAATAATACACTATGCTGAAGAAACAAGACAAAAAAAATAGCTTAAGTCATCTTTGCTATTTCATGGCTTATTCATTTTCTTCCACATCATTTATCAACGAGGTAAACACTAATCTTAAGTTTGGAGGATGCAAGTGGAGGCTAACTCAAACAATTCACAAGCATAATGGTAATCTCCTCAGCAACTTTACCTTCTCCAACACAACAGAGGCTGGGAACAAAGGAGACATTTACAAAGCTAACTTTTGAGAGCAGGGACACATAATTGTTTAAAAAACCCAGTGTTTTAAAAAGAGCACGTACACAATTTCTGTGAGGGGAAAAAAAAACACCTCTCAATCTTTGCCTTTTTTTTTTTTCTTTTTTTAAAACAGAATTCCAGTCTACCCTTTGCGAGGACTTACCTGTCTCAGGGTCAAGACGAATCACTCTCCCACCATCGTAACAAGCTACCCAGAGTTTGCCTTCTGTATCAATGCACATCCCATCGGGAATGCTTTCGTCTTTTTCCAGTTTGTATATACTCCTACGGTTGCCTGCAGGGTAGAAAAACCACAACAAAACTGAGTGAGACAGTTGTTAAAATTTTTATCAGTCACAGCCCAGCAGAGTTATTTGTACTATTATTTTCAAAAGCTGTGCTAAAGTCCTGAGTTTTTTCATACGAAAGAAATGGATCGTGTCTGCTGCCCTGTTTGTTTCCTGAGAAGTTGTTTCTCAGCATGAAATCCTGTGGATCAGTTTCTATCCATTGAAAGTATAATCCTTTTTTCTGGTGTTCTTTTCTAGCATATGCTCATGCTCCCTACTTACAATATTAAATGAAAAACTGAATAAATTAATGTTATATATTCAGAAAATTAATTACTTGTTCTAAAAGCAGTTTGGATCATTTCAAGTATGGGTCGCTTCCACTCAGAGAACTGGAGACTTTTCAAACAGATTGCTGGAACGTGCCAATAATCGCTGTTCCAACACAAAACTGACCTTCAGATATATAAACTGAGAGTTTATATAAACACAGAGTTACGAAAAGCATCAACTTCAAAGGCATACTGTCAACCTAAAACCAAAAAACTCTTTCTGAACTTTTATCCACTGTTATTAAAGAAAATTAAAACCAACTTTCCAACATTGTTTATTTTATGTTCTGACAACTTCAATGTTTCTCATATGTAGCAATATTTTTAATGAGTTTCCTTTGTGCTCCTGGGGATTGTCAAATTGCCCACAGAAAGAGAGTGAGCACGGGTGAGAGAGAGGAGAACCACCCTATTTCCTAAAGAAAAATTCAACTGTAAGCCACAGCAGAGAGACATCGGGACAAGATGCTACACCTAGAATGACTTTAAATTCACAGTTTTAAAACTGTCAAACTGACTGGGTTCTTTTAAAGCAAAATACTGCAGTCCATGTACTCAAAAGCAAATTATTAGTCCAAGTCACTGGAATTTTTCATTTGCCCAAGCTTGTAGAAGCCCTTAAGGGTTGTTTTGTTTTGTTTTAAATAAATGAAGGAAGAAGTTTTGAGTAACTGCTTTCCAGTTGTTGCTTAGCTCTGTCTGCAGAATCTTCACCTAAGAGCTTATATTTTTTAAAAAACAGAACGGGGGAAAAAAAAAATCTAGAGAAGCTACCAGAGGTTTTGCACAAGACTACAAGCTTTTCTGTTACTTTGCCTATGATGTCAGGAACAAAAACACAGCCACAGAAATCTAGCCATAGAAGAAGCACTTTGCCCTTTTTACACAGAAAGATCAGATATGCCTTTAGTAATAGTAGTCCAGATTACCACAGAAACTCTGCCACGCAATTTAAATACTCTATAATATTACCAACAGCCCCTGACTAGTTTGAGCTAGGAGCCTACACAGGCACAGATGAATGTTAATCTGGCTTCTGTTGCTTTGTTCTAAAGAGGTTTCTGAAGAAGAGCTCCCAAAGAGCTGATCACCTCTGCATAATAACCAGAATGGAAACAAACATCAGAATCTCTAGGTACAAACGATTATTTTAGAATACAACAATTCATACCAATTTTTCCAGTTTGGAGGTCATAATCAAAGGCATCCACTGAGTAGGACAAGCTGTCAATGTAAAAGAAGATTTTGTGATCCAGCGACCAGTCCAGCCCATTAGAAATGTCCACCTGATCAAAGTGCTTCACCACTGAGAGGTTGGAGAAGAGCGTATACAGAGACCCCTGGTGTCTTTCCAGCACGGCAGGTCGAATCTCCTCAGCCATCGTACCTGTGCAGAGACAAAGAGGAAAAAGCAGGTTCAGAGTGAATGGGCTCTCCCCTGAGTTTGGTGGCAGCCCCTCGCTACGATGATGACCACACTGCCAATGTAGTCAGGAGCAATGTGGGGACTTCAGAAATCTGGGGAAGAAACTGAGTTAAAAGCAAATGAGAAAGGTAGATTTCAAAAGTCTTTGCTTTTAGCCAAAAATGAAAATACTCAGCCTTTGGTTTTTTGTTGAACTGTGGCAGAAATGGTGTGCAGCATGATTTCTGCAAAATATTTTATTCAGTCATTCAAATATTAAGAAAGGTGTAGTCAGCATTTAACTTCCCACAAATCTTAACATCATTATAGTAGACAGACTGGAAAAAAATTTCCTCCTCCCTCAGACTGAGTCTTGCTAAAGCCTCTTCAAAAACAAATCTCATCTTTGTGGCTTGAAGTTGGCAGCTGAGACTGGCTCTTGAGAGGCTGGATAAAAAAAAGCAAGTTAAGGTAAGCCTTGGGACTCAACTACAGGGCAGATGCACAGAATGGTGTTTTAAAAGCCAGGAGGACAGGATCACGGGACAGCTGAGGCTGGAAGGCACTTTTGGAGATCATTCAGGCCCACCCCCTGCTCAGAGCAGCATCAGCCAGCAGGTTGCTCAGGGCAGCATCGTGTCTTGGAAGATCTCCACAGATAGAGACTTGACAGCCTCTCTGGACAACCTGCTCCACTGTCTGATCATCCTCAATATGAGTTTTCTTACATTTAAACAGAATTTCCTGAATTTCAGTTTGTGCCCATTGCCTGTGGTCCTGTCACTGGGCACCACTGAGCAGAGCCTGGCTCCATCTTCTTTACTCGCCCCCCATCAGGTACTTATACACATGGATAAGATCCCCCTGAGCCTTCTCCATGCTGAATAGTCACATAAGTTTTTAGAAATACCATCTATAAATTCTGATTTATAAAGAACAAACCCCACAATATAATAAATTTCTCACTGGAAAACTATTTTCTGTTGGCACTCTGCCATTATTCAGAACAAGCATGCCAACAGGGAGTAACTAGGCAGGCTCTGAACAGTGGGCCTCTTCTTAAAAAAAATAGTTCTGATAAGATGGTGCCCAAGTGATACAAACGGATTTGTAAATGGGATTAAACTCTGCCTGAAGGCAACAAAAAAAAAGTACCAACCATTTAACTATGAATTAACACCTGCTGCATCCACAAGTGATCGCTGTATCTTGTCACCAAAACCTAAGGGAGCAGCAGAAGGGAGGAACTGCCTGCAGCATACCTGCGAAATACCTCCCTGCAGGATCCACTTTCCCATCATTGAATCGGTTGTTTGGTTTATCCTTGTCCACCTGAGTAATGGTGGTTACCAACTGCTCTTTCCATTTCAAAGCAGCAAACCTGGTTCCCAGGGTGATGACGTAATCCCCGGATTTCCGGAGAGCCACGGAGCTCACAGGAGCATCTAGAAACAGGGTGAAATGGAAAAGAGGTTATGTGCTATGGCAAGACATTTCTTTTCTGCCTTCTTTAGACACGCAAGCAGTCACACCCAACTCAGTGAGACCAAAGGCAAGAGAAACAACCTGCTTTTCTACCAACAAAACTGATGTTTAAATACATAGAAACAAATTCTTTCATGTGAAGAGGGAATACTTAATGCATACAGAAAGTTGCTACAAAGAGAGTAACCAGTTTGTGACATAAAACTCAGGGAACTTGAGTATTACCACTGCTCCCAGAAGTGATAATCATTACCAGCACCTGTTTCTGCTAGGTGCTTTTAAAAAAAAAAAAAAAAAAAAAACCAAAAAAAAAACAACATAAAAAGGGGGACAGATACAGGCATGTATGCTTTTTACCACAGGTTACTGTGTGGGTTCCCTCCTCCCCAAGGGAAAAATCGATTGCCGCAAGAGCTCTGGAGCAACTGTGTTTGTTTAGCACAGCTCCCGGGGTAAGTCAGCCCTACATGACCATTCAGCAACAGCTCACGGAGACAAAGAGTATCTCTGCACTGGGACAGGTCACCCTGGGCAGGAGAGCCACCCCCTGCACCACACTGCCGTGCAGTTCAGACATGCCTCCAAGCAGCACCAAAAACACACCAAGGAGTGGCAGAGCTTTCCAAGAGTTAAAGCAAAACAGAGAATTAGTAAATGCTCCATGGTTAGTTTACACTCATTTGAGCTATTATGCAGTAAAACCTCAATTGCAGGTTATTATAAAGGAATTAGTTAAAAAAAACAGAGAAATGAGCGTGAAGGTAACATTTCTGTAAAAGCCTACAGACACAATATAAGGAACAGTAACTTTAAACAGGGCAATAAAATCTGGGATAATATTTAATATGTATGGGACTAATTGCCAACTTTCTAATTTCTAATAAAACATTTCTTGTATTTATAGCTTTGAAGAGGTATATAATTAGGTAACAGATTCACAAACACAACCACCAGCAGCCACCACTGCTGCCAAGAGGAGCTGCTCCTTTCTGGCTGCTTGCTCTCGGCTCAGGATGCCCCTTCCCTTTGCAGCCCCAGCAGCGGTACCACCATGCCAGAAGCCCGAATGCTATCTGTCCCCAACGCCCAAGATGCACACCCGATTGCAGGCTCAACTCCAGCAACTCCTTCACCTAGAGCTGACTCCGAGGGTGACCGCACTGCTGAGGCTGCTGATGGTCTGGGCTCACCTACGCTGGGCGAGTGGGTGCCACTTCTCCTTCCCGTGACAGCACAGGGGTCGGCAGCGTCCTCTCAGCCGTGCCTGGCACCCGCCAAAGGAAGTCATTTTGCTGCTCTTTCCATTAAAAGCGCTCTTCCGCCTGCACCGGCAGCAGGGGCTTTGCAGGCAGCGTGTGGGAGCAAAGCACCTGGGGCCATGGCCCACAGGAACCCTTCCCCCCGGGCAGCCCCCAGGGCCACCCTCCCACCCTGGGGGGAAGCAGCCCCCCAAGCACAGCAGCCTATATACCCCTGCCTGCCCATCCCTGGAGGTGTCGGCCCCCCGGGTGCCCCAACAGCCACAAGAATAGCCCCATACCTTCCTGACAAAGCACCCCAGGGGAGAGGGGGTGTATCAGGCCTGCAAGATGGACACAGACACCTTGCAGTTCGCTGCACAAGTACAGCTCAAGTGAGCGTATCTATCGGGCGTCACACCCAGCTCAGTCCGCTGCCACCTCAGAGGGCTTTGTTAAGCAGCATCCACAGGAATTGATTTATTCACAACACCATTTTATGTCGAACAGGAAACTGACCGTAAGGTCTGCCCCCGCCCCCCGGCACGGTTATGCAGGTAGTGGTGTTTTCCCTGTGGGGTTGAAAAGGGCATTTGAAGTTGTTGCTCAGTGTGGGGTTGTTGTAATTCTCTGTAAGCTTCAGTAATGAGTAATTTCTCGCTCAATTTTCACTTCGGACATCAACCCCCTATTTCTATCACATGGCACTTTTCGGCTGTTTGGGGTTTTTCTGGTCTTTTAGTCATGGTATTCCCAAAGGCACAGCTACGAATTACAACTATTTTATTACTAAACAGAAGAAACAGAAGGAAGTTTTTAAAAAAAAAAAAAAAAAGAAAAAAAGAGTAGCTACTTCAGCTGATATCCCTTCTACATCTCCAGAGGCCACATGTAAGAGATTACACCTTTGAGAGTAGGTCCAAGTTGGGGGGGAAGCAGGGAGAAGCACTCTCCTTCAACTAAGGTAAGAGGCATAAATAAGCACGGGAAGCAGTGGTTCCAAAACTAGTACCAGGCCTCCCCTCATCTTAAAACTGGCAACTACAGTAATTTGAAAGGCAGACAAGTCCAGATCAATTTATTGTGAATAATGTGAACAGTTTATGGGTGGGCAAGCGATTTTCATCAAGTGTTAGTGAACATGAGAAAGTAATAAATTCAAGTACTTAAACCATTTAAGGAGCTGTCTTCAGACAAACAAATATTTACATTATCACATCCAGAAGTAAATCTGCAACTGTTTATGAGAGTTAGCACATCCCTTCCTTTTTGGAATAAATATTTAAACTACTGGGACTCTAGCTGGTGACACTGTTACCTTAAAAAACATCATCTTCTTAAATCGTTGTGGGAAATTTTCTTCTAATAAAGAAAATGTGAAGGGCCAAGCTCATTCAAATCAGTAACAAAACTCTGACAGGCATCAATACCAGAGAGGGAGAGTCTCGGTGACCCTTACCTCTAGGGCAAAGAGGGCACAGAAGAGAGCAGGTTGTGAGCAACTTACATGAAAGATCAAGCGGATCAACCGCAATCCAATCGCACAAAATCGTATGAAAAAACTCAGGGCCAAGCCTAGCCAGTCACGGTATTTAGTTTATGCATGCAGCACAAGCTGTCCTCTTTGGCCCAGCAACTTCAGGTTTTAGGAGGGATCCCCCTACACCAGGCCAGCTCCATTCAGCACCCCCGCAGGGTCCTGCCCCTGCAGGGCAGGGGCGCGGTGCCACGGCAGCCGCGCCCCCGCGGACCCAGGCCCACCAGCGGCTCTGCGGGCCGCCCCTTACCCACGGCGACGGCCTCCACCCTCCCGGCGGCCGCGCTCCAGCGGCAAACCTTCCTGCGCGGGATGTCCACGAAGAGCAGCGCGCCCGCCTCCTCGTCCCAGACGGGCGACTCCCCAATCCCGCAGCCCTCCCTGGCGACGCACTCCACCTTGACGGACGACATGCCTGTGGGGAGAGGCGCCCCGGTTTACCCCCGCCCGTCAGGAGCAGGCGCGTGCAAAATCAAACCCTCAAAACCCGCGTTTGCGTCTGCGGCCGGTTCGCAGCTGCGCTGGCAGCCGAGAGGGGTTTGACCTTCGCAGCGCAGAGCAACGGGGTTTATTTGTGCTGGGCTGGTGAACGGCCCTCACACGGCCAACGACGGGTGGGTGGGTGGGTGCCGTCGTCCCCCCGCCCCGAGGAAGCCGGCGGGCAGCACGGCCCGGCCCGGCCGCGGAGGCGGGAAAGCGCCTGGGGTCGGCCGCGGCGCACCCCGCCGCTTGGTGCGCACCCCGGCCTGCTGTCACGCCGGACGGCAAATTTTTTGGGGAAGAAAAAAAAAAACCCAACAAAACAACAAAAAACCCAACCAACCAAACAGCAAAAAAAACCCCAAAAACCGGGAGTGCGGGCGAACGACGGGCCGGGGCCCCGGAGGTCAGGCCGGTCCGCCGGCGGGCCCGCCCCCCCCCGCCGGGCTGCTGAGTCGCACCTCCCGCGGCGGCGGCAGTGCCGCCCTGCGTGGGGCGGTATAATTTAAATACACATATGCACATATTTTTTATATATACGAGAGAAAAAGAGTAATAATAATAAAACACAGCCACCCCGCCGACCCTACCTTTTTCCAGCAGCGCACCCCGAGGCCCCGGCTCGCCGCCGCCCCTTATAGTGGGGAGGGGAGAGGGGAGGCGGCCACCCTCCGCCGGGCTGAGGGGCCGGCGGCGGCCCGGCCTTGGGTGCCCGCGGCTGGGGCGGGCCCCCTACCGCCCCCCGGGGGGAGGGAGGGGGAGGGGCAGCCATTTCGCACCCCCCCCGGCGAAGGCCGGGCCACCTGGGATCCTGCCCTCGTGCGCAAGGTCAGCGCAGGTAGCGGACAGCACCGATTGCTCGAGCTGGGGCGGCTGGGCTCCCCCCTCCCAGAGCTGCAGGGAGGAGGAAGAGGAAGAATAGATTTCTCTCTGCGGTGGTCAAGTTTCTCCGCTCCCTGGAGAGGTTGATTTCCGACAGGTCTGTTTTCTGCCTGCCTTCTCCCAGCTGTGGTTTAGGCATCCACTGGGCCATAGCCCTGACTTCCAGCGCCAGGGATCTTTCTCGACAGATCCTGCAGTATTTCCCTGGTTATCCACAAATCCAGGGCCTTCAGCATGCCATGTCCTCTTTTCCTCCCCATGCTGTGCAGCCTCAAAAAATTCCAAAGGTGCAAGGCAAATGGCTAGCATCAAAATTTCCGGATGCAGTTCTCCCTTGTGCCTGTCCCGTCTGTGCTACAGCGGCTGCAGCTCCCCAGCCTCAAGTCATAAAGCAAAGGGCATTCTGTAAATGGCCGGTCTCCTCTTCAGCATCCCCTGCCAGATTGCCTTTTGACTTGGATTCAGTCATTGCCACAGGGACCTATGATATAAAAGTGACTTCAGTCTCAGTGCGGCATATCTTGTGTGTCTTTCCCAGCAACTTGGGGTGCACCAGGTAGGCACAGGGTAGCTGGCTGCCTTGTCCTCACAAACCAGGATGAATTTGGCTGCTCCAAAACCTGCCTTGCCCCCAGCCAGACTCTTGTTTCCAGCTGGCACTTATAGCAGCCCCTTTACTCAAGGGGCACAGCCCAGTGCTGCACACCAGTGACTGCACAGCACCTACTGGGGTCTTTTACCAGGCAGCCCCCTCACAGCTCCTGCTACGGATTTTATCTGTTCCTTATTACACACCTTCCTATTAGCAATTACCTCCTGTCAAGCATCTTTACCTGGTTACCTTTATTCATACAACAGGGGCTCACCACCCCAGCTTCATCTGGTCACTTTAAATGATGTATTTGGAAAGTTCATGGGCTACATGACATTATGAACATGTATTTCATGCAGGCTTCCCTCAATGGACTAGTAATGTGATATTTATTAACTTATTGTCACCTTACCTGAGCAGTTAAGCTTTTATTTTACAGGCTTGCATAGCGTTACTTCAGTGCCTAGCATTGAATTTTCTCTTTCTGTCCCCGCTGCGGTGTCGTACAACAAACAGCAGGATTTCATCTCAGACCACAGGCAAGCAAATTATTAGTGACTGGCAACACAGAAAACAAACATCCAGAAAAGAAGTGCCACAGCTCTTTCTTTCATACATTTTACAACAAGGAAAGAAGATCCAGAGGTTTAAAAAAATGAATGTATGTAAGAGTTCATCAAGTAAGTACAGTGAGGTATGATTGCCGCTTTTTACAAAGCTCAGCCACGTTTGCTGCTCTCCCACTGTCCTTGCACACTACAAGGCTGTTTGGGATATGTAGCCAATGCAACAGCAGGAGACACTCACACCCTCAACCCACCTGGCCCATCTCTCTGTTCCTTGCTGACTTCAGCATTTGCCAGCATCGTTTGGAGGCATCAAAACAAGCTGTATGTTGGCACACACTTTGGGAGAAAATTAACAACTTCTGCAAGCACTGGGTTACAACACAAATTCTGGTCTTCTAAAGCGTCAAATACTTTGAACTTGGATCTCTAGTTACACAGGAGAGTACTCCTGCTTTGTCTTTTCTGCAGTGGCTAATCCACACTCGCTGAAAGGCAGAGCAGGGAGGAATTCATGGCGGCTGCCTTCACAGAGAGCACCAGCTGAGGTCTTCTGCCAGCACAAGTTGCCTATGGGAGAGAAGAGCACAGAAGAGATGGCTGCCGAAGGTGGTGCTGCCATGTGGCTTCCCGGCCAGGAACTTCCCGCTGTTGTACTGCAGCCACAATGTTTACTCTGTGGCCTCCAAAACTGAGCAATAGGGAGCACATGCAGCACCTCTGTGGCTTCCAAAGGAGAGGGCTGGTGGCCCAGCACTTATTCCATGTGGTGGGGTACATTGCACACTTACTCCTCCAGCTCTGCAGGGAGCAGAGGAAGGGGAATCTTATTACTGCAACCATGAAGAGCATAAGGAGTAGATCTGCAATGCGGGAGGTCCTGTAAGGTGTGGTCATAGCCCTCACTCAGCCTGCAGGTTCCCCCAGCCTGCCACCAGCCATTACCCTTCTCATCAGTCAGGAAGCATTCAGCAGTTCTGGAGAATGGGCCAGTGTGTCACAGAGCTGGAAAAATCCCCCCACCTGTAAGGACTGCAAGCAAGAAGGGGTGCTGGATGATTTCACGGGTTATAAAAAGAAACCGTTTTTTGCTGATGCTGGTTCTTGGAAGGTCACAGTTGTTCTCTGCTTTTATGAACCTGATCCTGTCATTTCTTCATCTCTAGAGCCATCTTCATCTTTTTTCTTTCACCTTTAGTCTTCTTGGTTTACTTCTATGTTAGTCCTCCTCCTTGCTTGGGGGTGGGAGGGCTGCAGGCCTTATCCACGCCTGGTACAAAGTGCAAATGCCATCTAGCAGATGTCCATATCTTATACTGCCTCCGAGCACCACATGAAGGGAGTCTGCCAGGCCTCCTCCGCAGCCGGGCAAGGTGTGGCCAAGAGCGGGGACTGTGCCAAGGGCACTGGAGCCCCATGAGCCACTACCTCCGTGTAAGCCTGCCCTGCTGTTACATCCATTAGGGCAACCACAGTGAGCATGTGGGAATTTACCACTAGCAGATAACACTGCACTTAGGGGAGAGGGAGACACACCAAAAGGAAAACAAACAAACAAACAAAACACCACCCACGCAAGAGCAGAGGTGGGTTCTTTCCAGTTGGCTGGAAAGCAAGAGTTGGCACTGCCATGTGCTTATTTCCAGCCACATATAGTTCTTAGAATTGACTTGTGCGTCCAAATCAAGATTTGTTAGTGAGCAACAAGTAGGTCCAGGAAAGATCAAATTGTTGAGAAGTCTCAACTGTCATAGTCATGGATTTAAATACACAGTTCAAACATTTGCCAAAGTACACCATTTTCCTGCTTTGCAAACATCTCCTAGGGAGAAGGTGGCATGAGGGTCTTGAACAGCAGGCTTGTGCCCATTGATTAACTTATATTTTACATCAAGTCTAACACCCATTGCTGTCACACTGTCATGGAAGTTAATGCAGAATGGATTAAGAATCCCAGACAGGGAATCTTTTCTAAAAAGGACTGCACTGAATTACAGTGAAGTCATATTGAAGTATTTGGCCCTAAAAGTCCAGTTTCTCTCACAGAACCAGCAACAGTACCCTCTATTTATTAGAGTTTATTATGCAGACTTCTTTCAACAGCATTTCTTACATACCAGCCACGGTCTCATGAAAAAGCATCTCACACCTAAGAATGTAGCGCTATAAGCAGACATGGTATACGACCCTCCCCAGTGCAGCCAGCTTCTCACGTGTTTCACAAACACCCCTCACACATGCACCTCCAACTTCTTTGCCACAGGAACACATTCAGCTGCCACACAAAGCTCACGAGTACCCAGGCTGTGCCTTTCCAGCCCCCTTGGCACAGCCAGGGAACAGGGCACCTCAGAAAGAGCAAGCGCTCTTCAGTGGAGCATGGCCAAGACATTTTTCATTAATGCCTTACTCTTCTGCTCTTTGGACCCCACATGATCCAGATTTGCATTTTGCTTGTCTCAGGATTAAAAAAAAAAAAAAAAAAAGAGCATTGGTATGTGCTACAGCAGCTGCAAAATTATAGCCACAACGTAGGGTGTGCAAAGGAGACAGAACTTCAGGGAAAGGCAGCATTTTTAATTCAAGTAGCTGATTTAGCAACAGTGCTTCCAGTGTTTGCAGCTTTCAGGCACGCAAGCCCTTCTTCAGGCCCAAATCAGAAGCAAACTTCAAATTAACTGCAGGTTTGGAGCGACTGCTCTGAGCTTAATTTAGCATGTTCAACCAGACAATTTGAGAGAAGTCTGTTTTTTGTATTAGCCATAGGTAACTACTGTAAACTACTACTTGCTTACGGATATCTGCATCACCTGGCTCATTCAGCTTTTGGCCTCTGTGCCTCCTTAAGCCAGGAGACACGGCTGGCTTGTTGTAGGAGGAATAATCAGAATGGAGTGGGTAAGGCAATGCTCCTACTCCATTTTAGAGGAGATAGCAGAACAATGACTGAGCCATCACCTCTAAGGAGGGGAAGTACTTTGGTCAGGCTCCATTCAAAGAGATGCAAATGGAGCCTAAAATGCCAGTGATGCCAGGGCAGGGGTTCCGATACTCAGCACCACCCTTCTGAGATAAGAGAGATGGAACTGCAAAGGAATGCAACCAGACACCTTGGTTTCAGGTGAAGTGGGTGGGCTAGTTTAGCAATTTTTTTCCCCCTCAGATCTCATTTCCTCACTAGTGCCTGTGCTTCCAAGGTTATAAGCAGAGCCATTTTCCCAAATGGCACGTAACACATTTTCTTTTTATAGGTACTACTCCAGTGGACTCCTTGCGGTTGCTGCGACCACAAAAAAAAATTATTATCTTGATGTCAGTCACAAGCTCAAAGGCTTTCGGATGACCAGGAGATTTCTTGAGGGCATCTTCCTTTATATGTTGCTGTTGTGCTAGGTTTTAAATTCTTCCTCGGGACACTGGCCCATGGATATGGCCAGCAGAACATCTCTGGAGCTGTTACAGAACTCTGTCAAAATACGCTTTGTGTCTCTGCTTTGCCCAGTGCTCTTCCCTGGGGTGAGGGCGGGTGGGGCAGCACCTGGGGAAAAACAACAGAAACCGGAAAAAATGTCTCGAAGAGGGTTAAGCCAAAAGAAACCATAAAGGTGTCATTACAGAGTCTGTCGGGAGATTTAAAACAATGTCTCAGATAAGGCAGCCTAGGTGAGGCAGATAGCCAGCTTCAGGGCTGCTGAGAAAGCAATGGGAAGGCAGGGAAGGTCTGGAAACAAAAAGACAAGTCCCAGAGAAAGGGCAGGGCAAGATGGATCCAGGAGGTTTTTCCCAGCCAAAAGAAGCGTACTGGAGAAAGATTATCTGGAAGCTGTACTCACAGAGCCAGGGAAACTAATGGGCAAATACCCAAGGCTGCTTCTCCTTACACAACAGTGTCGTCACGCAAACTTATCCAAGCTATCTGCAGAGGGGTTAACTTGAGGAACAGAAATAAGCACGTACATCTGCTCTTTTCAAACAACTTATCGAACTGATAGGTAACATTTTGTTTCAGAAAGCTGTGCAGTCACTTTAATCCACTTCTGTCACATCGCTCCAGAAGAGTCCAGATGCGCTGACTTGGTTAGGAGCGGAGCCCAGGAGCAGTTATCCCAGGATGGTCTCTGCAAGAGGGAGTATGTTGCAGAATTGCATCCCAGGAGGGGCAAAAGCCTGTTCAGCCATGAAGCTGGTGTAAAGGAAGATTCAGAAGCAGCAGTAGCCAGGCATCTCTCATGAAACCAGAACTCAGAAGTCTGAGAGTCTTCACTTCTTCCTAAAGAAGCTGCACTGAGGCACTCCATTGTTTTCCATCTCTGCCCTTCCCTGGTGTTTTTCCCTTGCATGCCAAGCTGCCAAGTTGTGCAAGCAGCTTCCCTTTGCTCATTAATTCACATCAAAAGCATATTTTCCCAATAGATGTGTCAATTCCCTGCAGTGCTAAACCTTCAGGAGTACTGGGATCATCAAAATTCCCAACAATCAAAATGACTGGTTTCACTGGATTATCTTTGCAGCTCACAGAGGCAAGCTTTGAGCACTTGGTAACACTCAGTCCCTCCCAGGTACCAGATACACATCACGTGCCTGCAGTACGGCCTGTACGCCTGGGCCTAGTCATCAGCGAGGTACCACATCAAAATCAAGTTAACGTTTCAGGCTTATTTTTAATTGTTAAATGTTTGTAATTCCTCCTTCTGTGGTTTGGGATTCATGGCGCAAAGAAAACATTCTATCAATGACATAAGGTGTGTTACAGCTGAGAAACATTTCTCTTTGGACAAAGGCATAAATGCAGAAATGATGGTGCTGGGAATCACCGCGCAGCCCCTATTAGTGCCTGTGAGAGCCTGGCCCAGCTGCCGTCAACAAGTAACCACACCTACTTTATTTGTACAGACTCTGCAAACCAACAGCAGCTGTTTCCAAAATAATGGAGATACCAATTTCCTTCCTTGGTCCTGTCTTTCCCACATCCCAGCCACAAGGAGACTACTTTCAAAGGGAATGGGAGGCCGCTAGTCAGAAAGTCACAAAAAGGAAGTCTGTTGCTGGAATCTGTTGCAAGAACAACTTTAGGGAAGGAGAAATCCTGGTCCTGAGAAACAGCTGACAATCCAACACCTACTGCTTCTTCCCAGTGCTGATTTTTCTTCTCTTCTCTATGCACCTTTACTGCCCTTTTCCTTTTTTTTTCCTCCTGTTTTCTTCCCAGCCAAGGGACTTGCTGCTCCATTTCACCCAGCCCACCTCCAGGTCTGCTGCCGGCCTGCCTGGGGCCACCTGCTCGGCCACTCCTGCCTGTACCTGTGCCCGGCCACAAGCACCTGGCCGCTCAGCTAACAACTCGCTCTGCCGCTGCCTGACCCGCCGCAGGCAGGACAGTCACTGCTGCCTCCAACATGTGGATTGCAAATCCTCCATCCCTCCTGAGCACTGCCAGCTGCCGAGCAGATTGGAGCAGGAGGGACGCCATCGGATCAGAGAAAGGGGGATGCTATTAGATGGGTTGTGCTGCTATATTTGCTCCTTTCTCTCCATCTTCCTCCTCGGTTTTGCCTTCTTGCCCGCTCTGGCACAGGGAGCAGCTCCTCTCTGCCAGCAAGGTGTATCACAGCACCGGCCTGTGGGAGCAGGGGGAACTACAGCAACAGGTCATGCAAAACTGGCACCAAACATCAACCCGGGAACTTGCTCGCACTGATTCGTCCTTTGCACACACACAGAGCAATAGCTGGCCGTTAAGTATTCATTTGTGCATGTGCGTGAGCGTACGAGGAGAGGGACGAGACAGAAGGTCTGGCTATGGCTCTTCCTCTGTAACTTAATTTGTCTGACCAGGGAAAAACAGTCGTACTACGGCACAGTCATACTACAGCATAAGCAAATATATTAAAAAGTGAGGTCAGGGCAGCAAATGGTCTGTTACATTTGCTCAGCTAGGCAGAAACAAAAGTCAGGCTTGGACTATTTGCTATACACAGCAAATTAGTGTTCAGTGACTCTCTTTTTGGGAAGCCGAAGGGGAAAGGTTTTCCTTGACACTTCAACTTGTTAAAGTATTGCCAACTCTGCAGAAATAATTTACTCCTGATGGACACAGTACTGCTGTTAGACTGATGAGTTTAACAACCTGCCAGACACAGAGGGTAAAGCCCTGAATAAATCACAACAAATGAAAATACTGTTAGCAGTTTCATAATTTAATGAAAAAGTACTTGTAAAAAGGGGACATCTGAAAAAGACCGAGTCCATCTTGGAAAATTGAATATATATATATATTTATATATATAAAACAAAATGCAAAAACACAAAAAAAAATTTGACAAATAAGGTTAAGAGGTAATACTTCAAACAGTTAGCCACCGAACACACAATAAAAACTAGCAAATGCACTTTGGGGACAATACTTGAGAACTACATGACCAAGGGCTCCTTCATATATCTATTAAAATCATGTAAAAATTAGCAAAACCGTTGCCCAGACTGGAAACAACTGAATTAATAACCCCAGAAGAGCAGAAACACTGAGTTTTGCTGAAGCACCATTTTCCCTCCCTTCTGCCATAGGCTTCTGGCCACAAAATAACATGAACGCTTTGCTGACCTCCCAGATAAGTGTTCCCAATACAAGCTTCATAAAATTTCATGACCAGTGAGAGAGGATTACTAATAAATATCGAAGGAGAACTAAGAGAATCAGAACTGGAATACAAATGAACAGACATTTGTTTACTTATTCTGAATGACCCATGGCTTAGAACACAAAGCATTTCCCGTTAAAATAAAATATGTGGAAACCTAAAATGCTACTGCATATTTACACCAAAAGAAATAATTTTGAAGATACAGCTCTAGAAAGATCAATTACACAAATATACATAAAATCAAGAAGTGAAAAAAAAATAATTAAGATGCATGAAGCAAACAGAGCAGAATTGCCAGGTATACCTTTTTTTATTTCACTACTGAAAAGTCCTCCAGCCCCTGACCTGCTAGTCCTATTGCAACTAGGGAGATTTCAAAGTTTAAAACAAATCAAAAACTGTCGTTGCCATTTCCCAAGCTAAAAGCAATAAATTAAGATTATGAAGAAAAACAGGCGTTGGTTTGGATTCTGCATAGTCATCTTCACACTGGGTGGAGAACACCTTTTGTTTCTGGACAAAATATCTCAACAGACAGGAGCCGTATGACGTGCCCCATACAAACTATGGCTCATTTCAGCCAGTGATAGGGGGACAGAGGATGTTGCGCATTTATGAAATGTACAGCATTTCAGAGAAAAACAGTGCAGTTACTTTGTTGATCAACACAACACCATCTGGAAAACAAGAAGTTTGTTTGCATTCAAACAAAAAACCCCTGTCAATTGATTCCCTTCCCTTCTCGCTTCCTCAGTACTGGCTGAAATTTAATCACTACTTAACAATTGCTAATTTTAAAGGACATACAAAAAAGTGTTAGTTTGGGAAACAGCAACTGATCCAGAGGTTGAAAAACAGTTTAATAAAATAATAGATTTTCGGCAATTGAAAAAACCATACTCCAAACGATGACTGGCTAAAATTTTACAAACCTAGATGCCAGAAGTAAGGCTCCTACGCCTGCATTCAGGCAATCAAGGCTGAAAATTTGTGCGTGCATAAAAAGTTCAGACAAAATTATTTCCAATTCAGCTCATTTTAAAAATACCAGGTACTAACACCTCTGGACACAAAATCTCAGTTTTAAGAGGAATCCAGCATCACCAGTGATTGCCTAAATTTAAGTGTCAAATAGCATTTTTCTTTGAAGTAGTACATCTAACTTTTGTAAACACTATCCACAAAATTAGCCATCTGTACTTGTTAGCTGGGTAAAATATTTACAAGTGCATCCCACAACAAGCAACTATGTACAGAGATTAAAAAAACTGAAGTACTAGAAGTTGTATATTTACAAAATAAGCAAATTATTGTGAAAAGAAACACAACCTTCAGCAAGAGCAGGGAATGGGGGCACGTCTAGAGGTCAGTGAGTTTGGCAACGCCAGCAATGCCTGCTTCCACCCTCCGCAAGGGGCCTGCAAACGCCACTGCAGTTCAAAGCCTCCTGCAGAAGAGGATCGTCACTTAGTAGTCACTTCAGGCCTGATCCAGCAGAGCACACCGGCATGTGCTGGGAGATCTGAGCACAAACATTCCTGGGGGGAAACCATCAGGACTTTTCACATGCTTAACTTCCTAACACATCCACAAGTGCATTGCTGGATCAAATCCATACTGCAGGTGCCGTAAAAATGCAGTTTCAGTGTCTCTGTTTGCAGTCTCTTGCAACACGTTAGAGGGATGCAAGGACTTCTATATAACACCTGTCCACCACCCCAAGACGGACATAACATGAACACGTTGCCTCACACAAACTGGCAAGGGGGAAGCAGTTTCCTGAATTTACACAAAGGTTAACCGCTCCATGCTCTCCCAGATGTTACCCTCTAATAAACCACATCGATTTTCACATGACTTTGCAATAACGGAGTTAACCTTGCGGAGACTGCAAGCCAATTCACAGTTGAACAAAACTACTCTGATTTCTCTTCCCTCTCCCCATCCCCTACTGCAACTCTTCCTAACGTAGGTCCTGGACTATTTTCTGGAACCTTCTGATGCTGAGCTTTGCACTGGTACACTGGAATACATGAAGGCTGAGTTACCCCGTGGGGGCTTCTAATCACCTTTGTACCGAACTGTGAGAAATCATATTCTTTTTGTTTCTATTGTGACAATCTCTTCCAAAGTCCTTACTTGGGCTTTCTCTCTCTGAGCTACTTCGTCTTAACCTCACTTGCTCTTTGTTTTCATCACTTTCTGCTTCAGAGTCACTCAGCTCTAAGTCAGGACAGTACCCGTCGTTGTCCTGGTATGGAGCCCCTTCAAGTGTCTGCTTGCTCCACAAGCGATCTTTTGTTGCAAGTCTTCTCGCTGGCTTTTCACAGCACCGGAGATCTTCCGTGGTCCTCACCAGACTGTTGGTAGCCTCTTTAAAGGACCGGCTAAAATGTTCTATGGTGGATTTTCTGAAACTGCTCTGGCTGGCCAAGTGAGCCGTGAGCATGGACTCTTGTTCGTAGGGCGTCTGGCTGGAGCTGTCTCTCTGGCTCACGTCTCCAGCCCTGCCCATCAGACCGTTGGACTTGGCCGCCAGCCTCGAGTTCTCCTGCTGCACCCGCCCATTCCCAATGGAAGACTGTCCGTGCAAAGCTGCCTGGAGCGCTAGGGGCTTCCCGGATGGCTGGCCCCGGTAAAACTCCGGCATCTGTGTGGGGCCAGAATCCTTCGCCTCGCTCCGAGGCTTGCCAATCCCTGCCAGCAACCCGTTACTTCTGCTGTCGTGCTGATACCTGGAGTAAGATTTTGCTTTAATTTCAAATGATTCCTTTGACATCGGCACGCTCCGTTTGCTGTAAACAGTGCTGTTATTGTCAGGAGAAAGCGGTCTGTTGCCAGGCTTCAGCGAGTTATTTTTGCAATCTCCTAGTGCTGATTTGGGCATTTTTAACTTCAGGGTGATCCTGGGAGGTGGGTAGAACAGTGTGTTCTCTAGTGCACTTGTCAGGGTATGGCCTACAGGCGAAAGAGACAAGAAGGCAGAAGAAAAAGAGGCTTTTTTAAAAGAAGGTAATCGTTCTGTTATCTGTAGCAAGTTTTATAGTGCATTAGAAGGTCATTCAACAGTAAGAAGCATTTGCAAACAATTAGCGTGAAATTATTTTAGGACATTAAAGAGAAGTTGGGATAATGAAAACTGTTCCAAATTATCCACCATTTCGGAATTTAGGTAAGTATTTTAGCATTTCCATTAAAAACAACAATGTGCCCTTTTCACAGAGCTTTAAGGCAGTGAATTGAACCAGTTTTGAGATACGACTGAAGTAGTTCCAACAAAGCTATAAAAAAGGTTCATATGCAGTTTTGGATGGAGAAAAAACAATGCTTCAAACTGAGTTTCAATTTGGACTTAGTTCAACTCTCTGCTTTGTATTATAAAATTCGCTATGCTTTAAAAGTCTTTTCACCCCAATATATTAGTCTTCATGATATTATATGCATACAGCACCACTGCAAAGTAGCTATCAAGCTATTCTAATAAGCATTAAAAAAGCACTTGTGTTTGTAAAGACATAAAATAAATTTAGTAGACATTTCTAATAAAATGCATTTACACAAAACCGAAGTCCTTTAGAGTACTGCTGCTTCCACAAAGTACTAGTCTGATCTAAAACAGTTTAAAAAAACCACCTTGTCAGTACTAATGAAAACTATCCACGTTTCAGGGGTAGAGGAAAAAAACCCACAGACTTCACTCTAAATTGATCATTAAAAACATAGTATGTATCTTGAAAGAATAGAGGGATCTTAATTTCACATTGAAGAAATAGCTGCCTTCCCTATTAAAAAAAAAAAGTAATTGCACTGCAATGTATACTCTTCCTCTTTCCAAATGTTGTGTTCCTTATTTCAAAATGGTTGCTATAAAAATGAAGGGCAGAGTGGGTTTTGGTACATCAGCGTTCCTAACCAGTTACTGTTCACTATTAAAAACCAGAGCGCTTAAACTCTTCTAGAAGGAAGGAGAGTAACTGCAGATGGCAAGCTAAGAAATGCTTCTTTGCCCTGTTCATCAAGCATGCAAGGCAACATGAGAACAGCAGCGATTCCTATCAGTCACTCTTCTCTTTTGCCTGAAGGAACCAACTACTGACAAGCAAGCAAAAAACCTCAGCTGGAGAACCAAGCAGCAGCGCAGAGCTTGCTGTGGGGAAACAGTACTGTAAACCAGCAGCCCAAGGAAGCAAAAACCTAGAGATCACTACCAGCTCGTTTCGGCTACATGGATGCCATAGTGATTGATATGTAATAGGTATATACCAGAAACAGCCATAAAAGACAGACATATCCAATTAAATATTTTAAGAGATTGAAGAGTTCTGTGTGTGTTGCTACTTTCGTTGACTGTGTACTTGAAGAAAGTTTTTAAAGGCAGATTTGCAGTGTTAAAAACGCTAAGCAGGAACATAAAGAGAACACATTTTTTATTTTAAATACAGACAAAATTTGTAAATATTTTACATTTATGTGATTACCTGCAGCAATTTCCTGATTAATGAGCTGGACTTGCAAATTGAAGACCTGTTCATGTACTTTACTGTGAGACAACTTCAGTTTCTCTCTCCTGCTTACCATGTAGCAGAGATTTCTTACCTGCGGAAAAACAACAGAAGACTTAATAGACAACAGGAAAATAAATCCTGACATAGTTAAACAAAGTGCATCAACAACAGAATTGAAACAACATTATGTGCAAAATCCCTTGGCAAAGTTTTTGTGAATATTACTGAACGTATGTAACTATGAATTAAAAAAAGTATCATGGATTTTTTTAAATTGCCAATTTAATGAATCCCTTGAATATATTCTGCAAGACAGCAGAATATCTTTTCATCTGTAAGGACAGTGAATGAACACAAAATTCCAGTCAAAAGGCAAGTAAGTAATTTCTAAGACTTGCTCGTCTGTAAGTCTGCTTCCACTATATACAATGCCAGGCATGTTACTTCCCACCATACTGGATTATCCCAGAATTTCCCTGCAAAATGTTTCATAGAATGATTTTTAACAGCTAAACTATGTTTGTTTCTGCTAAAATTATTGCAGCATTACAAAGTAATACTTTTTACAAAGCTACCCAAGAGAGCCGGCCTGTTTGGACCACAACTAACATGCAGATCACCTCTACAAGAACACTCTGGCTTGTAAAATGTACACGTTTAACCATTTCTTTTCCAACTCCATTGCATTGACTCATGAAGTTCAACAAGGCCAAGTGCAAGGTCCTGCACATGGGTCAGGGTAATCCCCAGAATCAATACAGGCTGGAGGGATGAATGGATTGAGAGCAGCCCTGCAGAGAAGGACTTAGGGGTAACTGGTGGATGAAAAACTGGACATGAGCCAGCAATGTGCACTTGCAGCCCAGAAAGCCAACTGTATCCTGGGCTGCATCAAGAGGAGTGTGGCCAGCAGGTAAAGGGAGGTGATTCTCCCCCTATACTGCAATCTGGTGAGACCCCACCTGGAGAACTGTGCCCAGCTGTGGGGGCCCCAGCCTAAGGACATGGACCTGCTTGAGTGTGTTCAGAGGAGGGCCACAAAGATAGACAGAGTGCTGGAACCTCTCTCCTCTGAAGAAAGGCTGAGAGTGTTGGGTTTATTCAGCCTGGAGAAAACTCTGGGGAGACCTTACTACAGCCTTTTTTTATATGAAAGGGCATTGTAAGAAAGACAGGGAAAGATAAGGGCCTGTAGTGACAGGACAAGGGGCAACAGTTTTAAACTGAAGGGAGGTAGGTTTAGATTGGGCATAAGGAAGACAGTTTTTACAGTGAGGATGGTGAGACACTGGAACAGGTTTCCCAGAGAAGCTGTGGATGTCCCCTCCTTGGAAGTGTCAAGGTGAGGTCAGGCACAGCTTTGAGCAACCTGATCTCATGAAAGATGTCCTTGCCCACGGCCAGAGGGTTGGATTAGATGATCTTTAAAGATCCCTTACAGCCCAAACAATCCTGTGATTCAGTTCCACATAATTTTCTTTTCACTACTTGTTTGAATTAATAGCAACATTTCCACCTAATGTAATGAGAACAGGAAGAGACACTGCAAGTTCTTGATAAACACTTAAAAGAGCTTCCAGAACACAGAAACAGTGTAGGGTCTGGTTGAAAGATATTTGCCAAACATACTTCCTCCGGCACTCAACTCCATCTGTTCAGAACTGGAATCTCTCTCCAGAAAGGAAATTCCAAGATTCCCAAATTTATATTCATTCCAAGATATAACTGAATAGAACGTCTTGTGGCAGGAGAAGTTCAGAGACTTTGAGACAGATGTTTCAAACCATGAATTACCTCCACTCAGAATAAGTACATCAATTTCAAGAAAATTTGATGCAAACCAACCACTCAAAAAGCTTGAAATAGTCTCTTGAAAGAAAAAAACACCCCAAAATCCCAACCCTCCATTTGAAGCATGTTATGGGTTTTTAAAGTTTTTTTGAAATAAGGATCCACAATATCCAAAGTAGTCCTAGAAAAGGAGACCCAAAATTGATTATGACTAGATTCAAGACAACAGTTACACTAACAAGTGCAAATCTTGGCTTCACCACTCATCTCCTTGTATTTTCATGTTCCTCTCTCCCCAGTATAGTTTTCCCTTTGGTTACAACACTATTTACTCTCTTCTACTTTTCCTATTCCTCTCCAATGTCTCTGAATCACATTTAGCACATCTACTTTCTTTTGTTACCTTTTTTACATTCACTACCTATCCCTAAGCTCTTGAAAACTGCAGGTGATCACTAGCCAACAGGCCAACCTAATGGGCAGCCTGAGTGGTAACAAGCCTGGCTTCCTCCTCCATCAGCTGCCACAAAAAGGCACTCTGTATGCCTTCCTAATAAATTCCTGCTCTGAATTTTGCTGATGGATTCCATCTTTTCAGACTACCAGCTAGCTGGCAATCTGGTAGGAGCCCAGGTAGCTACTGATAAAAAGATAGTTTTCTCTTCCTCGTTCTCAGTAAAGCCACAAGCAGTGGTAGACTCAGTGGGTAATTTTCAGATCAGTAACCAACCGTAGCACCTAAGGCAGCTACGTGCAGTGAAAGCACCCAGGTCAAGAGAGTGACAAGTGATTCAGCCTGCCCGCTACCTGGGACTAGCTGACACCAGCACACTTCCGGGGAAGAGAGGTGAGTAAGACTCCTGAATCAGATGTCACAGGAAGTGATCTGAGTACAGGCCAGAATTCTTCTTGTCTGTGTGTGGAGCCAAAAAGTCACTGTGGAAGTTAACCATCTAGGACTTCACCTACTTACCTTCAAACCATGAGGGTGAGAAGCTCTGCTTTAATATGTTTTTAGGATTCTACAAAAGCTTAATGCACACTCACCAAAGAATACTTACTGCTTTACCTAGGCAGACTGATTTTTCCAAACCCAGAATTGGCTAATAGTTACTGTTCTATTATAACCATAACAAAACACCTTTTTAATTACAAACCAAGAGTCCCTCCATCCCAAGACAGAAGGTGAAAGATAAGAATTTGTTAAGCCTGCCCCATTCCTTTCCTGTTTGCAGTTACTTTTGTTTAATGAAAGTATTTTTTTTTTGTTATTGAATCTGTACCACTAGCAATTACTACAGATGGATCAAATAAATTTACTCAATTATTTTAAACATTTACTCAATTGAAGTTGAAATCAAAGAGTCAATTTGCAAATATGTCCACTGTGCATGGAAACATGCATCTTAAAATACACAAAGGAATAACCTCTAAGCAAGTCAGGAAGCACTCCTTTCACACTGGATCTCCCACTGGACTGAGAAGGGACAGTTCCTGAAAGTCTCTGCAGCAGGCAGTGCAGCAAATCAAAAGACTGGAGTTGAAGACCTCACTTTTTTTTTTTTTTTTAAATTATTATTTTTTAAATCATCTCCCTGTGCTTACCCCATTCCCATTTTCATCCACAAACAAAGACCATGCTCACCTGCAAATAGTTTTTCAAAACTTTACCAGTTAAATTCTTACCCTCTCTAGGTCCTGCCTCAAATGCATAAACATCCTCATGCGAGTATGAATGCTATCTTCTTTTGGCTGCACCAAGCCATTTTCTTCATCCTCCTTGGGAGGAAACAATGGTTTGTTAAAGTTACTTTTTCGCTTTAATTTCCAGTAATTGTAGATGAAATCTACAGCAAGTTTAGGAAGGCCCAGTTCTGCTGCAACATCCTCCACTTTAACTAGTGAATAAAACTCTTCTTCCAGCTCTCGGAGTTTCTGGGCTCGCAAACTGGTTTTCTCGCTCTCTGTTTGCTTCTGGTCTGACATGCTCTTGGGGTGCTCATCAACATCAGGCAGCGAATTCTGTTTGTTCTTGCTGTGCTTTAGACAATATGACTTGAACTTGACCTCATCCCCATCATCCAGGATAGTCTTCATCTCTAAACTATGCTCAAAGGCACAGGTGACATGAAAGGCAGTGATGCAGCTTTTCACGGAGCACTATAGCCAAAATAAAACAAAAATCCTCAATCACCAACAGTAGGAACAAACCAGAGAAAAGGACAGAATTATCTTAATTACATGAAAGTCCATCCCTACAAAAACATATTTCCTAAGCACTCTCAAAAATATCTGTTGATCTCTCTGAAGTTGGTATCACCCGATTTAGTATTTTCTTGTTTGTGAACAGTGTTCAACGGAAGGACCTTTCTATCCATCTCTGACCCACACAGCAGCAGTCCTTACACATCTCAGCCTTATTCAGAAGAAGGCAACTCAGACCAACTCCTCAATCTCTGTGCTAGTGAACTAATTTGACAGCAAACAGCTATGAAGAAGCAGGCATCGATCCAACCTTCATCTGCATTGTAAAGTATCTCCGAACACGGGAAGAACAAAATGCAAAACTGGTATTGCCCCTCTCACATAGGCTCACCACACAGAGTCACCACAGGACAAGTACGTACCTGAATGCAAGCACCGGTTTTCAGTTTGCATAAACTACACACTAGAGCCCATCGACTTGGTGGAATGTGAGACACCTTTGTGATCGGCTCCATCCTTTCTGGGCAAGCAATACTAACCTGTAAACAAACAAAAAAAAAAGCATGGAAGGCACTTGCCAACGCAATAAAAACAAGCTCTCCATTAATACCAGAAGAAGAAATATGACGACGCATTTATCTCACTGTGAGATCTCTATGTGTTCATACTTCTCAGCAAGGGATCCTAGAAGATCCCACATGAAAATATTAATGTGGAATACTACTAGTTTAACCTGGTGGCTAAAAGTTGCAATTCTTCAAAACACTTGAGGGATCTACAGCATGCCTTGTCAAGAACCAGTTGAGAAACTGCAGTAAATAATGCTTATTTCCTTTCCTTTTTTTTTTTTTTTTTTTTTTTAATATTTCCTGTGTGGCTTTAAAAGGTCTAACTTAAAAAGTACCAAAATACAAGCTACTCAGAACAAAATAGGAACACCTATACTTACCTGAAAAGTTCCTTCTTTAAGATCCACAGATCTGCTACACTAGATACTGCTACCAGCTCACAATTTGGGGCAGACCAGATCTATCAGTCAGCAGCCAGGGAAAGCCTCACTTCTCAGCTCTGCCCTTCCACTGAGCGCTCCCAATGCAAGAGACAATTCTAATACACTTTCCTAGCTATGGATGGACTGTCCTCCATAATTTGGACACCAAACCAGACATAAATTATCTCTGTAGGCATCCCTGAACCACTCCTGACAGACAGGATTTATCCAAGGGTAGAAAACAAAAAGTTGGCGAGCTCTGAATGATGAACGTGCAGAACTGGGCCAGTATGAGAATGGCACATGGCAAAAGATTTCAGCGAGATGACTGTTCTGTCCCAAGAATGCCAGTCTCCAAAAGCTTGGATTTTGATGCTTACACAGCACTTTTTGAATTTAGCAGTTGTATGCTTTGGAGGGCTACCTGCCTGAAGCAGATATGCAATGTTGATTCTAGCTAGGAAGATCTCCACACTTTCCATGAACAATTCACCTTAACAGAGCAGACCTGTATTTCGTGGTGGGATAGGGGCCTCTTCTCATAGGGGTCAGATCTAAGAATTCAAAGAAGGGAGGTTCCTAGGTCATGCTCTGTGAGGCCAAAATAAAGCTGATTTCTCAAGAAAGGAATTAAGGCTGAGATTTGAGCAGCAATTTTTTTTTTTTCTAGAAAACTTCAAGAGCTTTATACTACAGTAATTTTCATAGATTAACTCCATAATAAGACTTTCCTAGGGAAATCCAGGTTCTATGAATTAGTTTAACATGCCATAATTAAACCATTGACTTTACAAGAGTCAGTAGACTAAGCTGAATGTCCTAGTTTCCCTTTGGAGGTACATCAACAATCACTTGATACACTTACTCATTTTAAAGCCTGCTTAATCACTGAGGAGGAAAGGCTTTGCTTCAGTACACCTACTCTGAGAGGTACACTTACCCAAAGATAGCAGCACTACATTCATCAAGTCTGGGAGTCATGGCTGCTGTGCTCAAACTGAGTATTTTTGCTATTCTCTCCTTATCATTGCATTGCTCTAAGGATCATTTAAGTAGGTGGAAAAGACATCTTTGCAAGAGATTATTTGGTTCATCATTTCCACACTTAAAAAAAGTTGATCAGTAGTTCATGAATTAATAACATAAATTGACTCAAATAAGATTTATATTTGTTATAGTACTTCACCCTCTGATCCCCCAACTGCAAGCCACATCATCTGGAACGTACTGAGGTCAACCTGCGGCATGGTATTTCCAGAAGTGTCCATTAGGAAGATAGTGAGATGCTTCAGAGAGGGTCCAGATTTTACCAGACAAGAAGAACAGGCAGGCAATATGTGATACCCTTATCAAGTAGAGATGACAATCAATTTAATCTGTTGTGGCCTTCCTATAAATTGGTAGGAAAGCAACAAAGCTGTCCCTGAAACACTTGAATGGTTCCACAGAATCATGTCCAGCACTCCTTAAACATCATCAAATGTAGCTTTTTTGCTTCCAAAATGAAAGAGTCTTTCATCAACCTAACTTGACCTTGCTCAAAACAGAGCTGGTTACAAGTTGCATAGGTATTTCTGAAACAGTATTGTATAAAGATTGAATGCAATTCTTGTCCCAGTTACCACTACACTAAGCAGCAAGAATTCCTTTAGGAATTAAGGGACTCTAACAACTTGTCAGGTTTTCCTTTCAAAAAGAATCTTCAGTGAATTTTTCTGGAGACTGAGTAACACTAGCTTTCCACCAGGCTTCCCGGCAGAAGCTGGGAACTGACACAGACCTTCTCCCTGTCCCTCTCTGCCCTGTTTAGTGCCCTCCCTTTTCCTTCCCCTGAGGGGACTCATATGGTCAGGGAACATTTATGTTGGAAATACTGTTCATTCAGCTTGTAATGCTGCCTGTTTATATTACCCCACTTTGTAAAAGCACAAAGAGGCACTTACAGAGTCAGGTGCAATTTATTTATCCTGGCCTCATGCTGCCTGCATGTTTCTGATATTCAAAGAGAGGAGTCAAGGCAAAGTCTGTTTGAACTTCGCTGCTCACAAGGGATCCAGAGAGCAGAGAGGCCAGCCTTTTAATTCCCCAAAACCTCCCATCCCAAAGCAGAAATTATCCATCTGCAGTAACATGTAGCTGTTTTGTTATTTCTTCACCTTGTATCAGGTTAAATTTCGACTGCTACACTCTGAAAAACTTTTAGGAGTGGGAGAGAATGAAGACAGTGGGTTATTGAAGCCTCTTCTCTGCCACTGTTACACATGAACTGCCATCTCGATTGTTGCCCTGCTGTCTTCTGCTAACCTGCCATTGCAGCTGCAGCAGTGCAATGATCTGCATCAGTGGCTGGGAAGGGCAGCCCAGCAGCTGGAGCATGGCCACTCACAACACCAGCTAAGGATAGTCAATTTTATACCCTTCCAGTTGTAGGAAGGAAAAATAACTTTCTGCTTCAGCTGACACCACACTGACTGTAATGGGTTATCTAAGGCAGAGAAAAACCTTGAATCTCAAAACACTTGGTATAAGTTTTCTGGTCTCAGTGTTTATTATTTTTTATTTTTTTTAAAAGAATGCCTTTTCAGAAAACATGAAATAGACTACACATTTACACTAAAAGACAATACAGACAGAAGAATAAAAGGATATAAACCAACAATGAGTACACTTTGGAAAGTAAAAACCTTCAAATGTCCCAATCAGTCAAGTAAGAGTCAAGAAAGCCTTTTGACAGCAGTAGCTCACAAGGAAGGAAGAAAAAACATTTTAAGACAGTGCTGAATGAGTTAATGAAGGAAAATACCTGGTGCAATTGCCTGCAACAATGTTAGCCTATACCTGGTGACTCATGAAGTCCCTCTCTTTGAACCTTTTACCACAAGGCACAGACATGTTTATGGCCCACTCCTCTCTGCATTCTGCCTTGCTCCATTTTGTTAGGGCCACAAGACGAAACGGCAGTGACTTTATAATTCATAACACTGGGATTTAAGCACTGCCACCTGGGTGCTCCCCCAGCAGCTTCTCTCCCTCAACTGGAGGGAGGTGGCCAGGCAGGAAGGCCGAGTGTGCTCCCTGCCCTGCTGTCACCTGCTTCCCAAACCTGCTGGTTCCTCTTCTGCTGGTGAGAGCATCCAGGCAACCACATGCAGAAATGACCTCTTAGGAAAACCAGTCTGCTCAGAGCCAGGAGAGCTTCCAGCCAAGATACTTCGTAAGTACAGGAGAAGTCAGGAGATTTTTTTTTTTTCTAAATTTTAAAATAAATAAATCTTTTGGTTTTTTTCTCAAACCTTTTCTCCTTAAAGGTGGAAGAGATGCCAGGAACTACAAGCAGGCCTGAAAGGAAAAGTGCAACTGCAAACCTCCTTGAAAAGCAGATATATGCCTGAGACAGAGCTAGGAATTACACATTGCATGTGGTTGCTATGCTAAAAAAAAAATTAAAATACTCAGAATCTTAACATCTTCCTCAAAGTTTTGCAAACGTGAGGCCTGGCTGTGCTTGGGAGCAGAAGATTCAGAAAATAAGGCATCCATCCCCCCTGATGTCACGGTGCCGACAGATCTGGCTACCGCCTCGCGTTAAACCACCCACTGTAACGGATTTGCAGATCTTACCAGAAAGAAAACAGAAATATTCCAAGTACAAATTAAACACAAACCCCACCTATACATGAGTGAACGTTCCAATTTACAGAATTAAACTGTGATGCTAAACTTGATTCAAAATGGAAGAAGTGTAAAGCTTCATTATGAAACTCTCATTATATATAGGCACAGATATATCAAAAAAGCCTTTACTTGGAAAATGTAACATAGAAGATAAAAAGCCTCATCTCCCCACCGTTCGGAAAACTTTTAGTTCAAAAAACACCTTAACTACGAATCTTAAAATCCATCCTACACAAATAATGCAATGGGAGGGTTCTTTAAATTAAAAAAAAAAAAAGAAAAAAGAGAGCAGATGGATGTATTCATGCAAATCATACACCTAACTGAGCACACAAATTCATCAGAAAATAAGAGAGACAATGAAGCTGCAATTGTACAGTGAACATTAGCTTACATCAGTAACCACTTCTAGCAGGTCGCTCAGATACCATACGACACCAAGAAGTGACTGCTGAGTAAATGGAGGGAACAAAGTGATTAATTAATGGAACATAAGCTGGACTCTCTCCCAGTCTTCACAGACTGTGCAGACTCATCAGAATAAAGCTTGGTATTAAGCCAGACAGATACCTTAAATCACGAGAATGTAAAAAAGGCAGAGGAGGGAACGAGAAGGAAGAAGACAGAAAGGAGTCGATACAAAAGAGACAGAAATTAGGTTTTACCTCTGGAATCCAGAGAGCACAGCTCACATGTGCCCACTTGGTCCCTGTCCTGGTAGCTTTCATGGCACCTCCTCTTTTGGGACACAGGAGGCACTGAGGATGTATTCCCAGGACGCATGTGCGACACAACCAGCTCCCTTCAGGTACTTTTAAGATTCCATAGCAGGCCTTGGAGGAAAACAGGTATTGAGATCATTGTGCTGAAACAATTTCACACATGAGCATTACTATTCATACGGAGCAAAGTTTTCAAACAATAAAGGCACCGTTTGGCCTTCACTTAATCCTTCTCTAAATTCTTCACCTCAAAATGAGTCAAGTGATCAAAGAGGTAAACAGCCTCTAAAGCAAAGTCTTTTTATGCCAGTTTCTTTTTAAAACATGTGCTGGTATTATTTGTTTATAGTGTAAAACATACCCATTGTGACTGCACAACACCACTGGTGTTAAGAACCTTTGTCTTTGCTTTTAGTGACTTTTGAATTTCTGAAGCAAAAACGGTAGACAGTTCTTTAAGTTGGCTTCTGCATCTAATCCTTTAAAAAAAAAAATAAGTCACAATTTCCTACTGCTAATAACTTTATACTCTAACATAATTCTATTTAGATGTGAAGGGATATGAGCTGTTTGACTGAAGACCGTTTCCTGCAACATTAAATTACCTTTGTGGTTACAGTTCTGTGAATTGTTTGTTACTTTAAATATTTATATAATATCGCAACAAAAATCATGGCATATACCACAATTACAAGGTGCTGGGTTTTATGCCTGAGTATTGCACTTAACCCCTCAGAAAATGAGAAATTTGTTAAGTTTTGCTAGGTTTGAGAATTAAACAAAAAAGAAGAAGAAATGAAAAAAAAAAATCAGTCTGCTTTTTGATTCAAATTCCTAGCGGTTCTAGATATATCATGCTGTACACACATACACATATATTAAACTGATTGTATCTGAAACCACTGGCTGCCACCAAGGTCTAATTCCACTCAACTGCTTCAAATAAAGGTTTTATCAAAAGGGTGGCTTTCGGGGGAAATCCCACCATTCCTAACACCTTCTCTGGGAACAGTAACTCTAAAAGCCTCAACAGAATAGGATCATTAGCTGTAACATCTTTCTGATTCAAATCCAGTATAAACTTCCCACACTTGCCCTCCCAGCCTCCTGATGATAAGATCTCAGTATTTAATATGAAGTATATCAGAAAACATTGCACATTTATGTCAGGCTTGTAGAAAGGGGGACTTTCCCGAATTAAATTCTGCAGGACTGACTAACCTAAATGCTATTTTGATGTGATGACTGCTGTAAAACCCCAACAGGGGGAGCTGTAATCTAAATTTTACAAGTGATTTTTTTTCTTTCGTTCCCACCAGCATTCTTTCTATTACTAAAGCAGAAGTGGCATTACACTTAAGATCACATTTTGGAAACGGACTGAAACTATTGTCAAATTTAATCCAACTAATAAATGGAGGAGGCCTAGACTACTAAACCAGTAACTTCACAATGGGCTTGAGCCAGCATGATAGGTCACCATGAAGGAGAAAATTTCTCACACTCCTCCTTCCCCACCCCCCTCTCCAAACTGTGTGATGACAAACAGATCTGACGCTGCTTGGTGAACCAGAGCTGATCTAGATTAAAAATCAAATTAGTAGTTGTTGTTAGGATTAGCTCTAGCCCAGACACACTCCCCAGTTTGTTTCAGGCAGATCTGGCACAGGGAAGGGTCAGGAGCAAGAAGGCAGCAGGCCATCAGCTCAAGCTCAGCTGTCAGCAGGCAACCATGAGCCTTTGACTGCAAATTCATCATTACTTTCAAACAGGCACAAGCAGGGGCTGAAGCAGGCAGCCCAGCTGCTGGCCGCATTCCTGTCACTGGCCGTGTTACTCGCACTCAGGCTCACATGGCTGCTTCACGCAGTGAATCAGATCAGGAAAGCAGTCGGGCTGGAAGCCAGCCCACTGCAAGCAGGGAGATGACAGGTCCTTTTTCAGCCAGATATGTTTTCCAAGTATTACTTGCAATCAGTACAAAAATATATTTTTTTAAAAAATCTTCTTAGTATCTTTTCAATTTATAGCAAAAACCCCTTCCAGAAACAGGACGCATAAAAACCACAGGATTCATGTCCTTTTTTTGATTACAAGGATAGCCCTGCCTGACTATGCTGAGCTCAGTCAGTGTAAAGTCTTAGCTACATCTGAAACGCTATAAATGTGAGCAACACTCAGACTGAGAGCACAGTTATCACAGGTGCTTATGCCTTCTAAAAAAAGATCAATCTGTTAAAGCATCTGCACGTGGCTTCAAATTTGGACAGTCTGTGTCAGTCCAATTAACTAATCAGTCAAGGAGGAAAAACCCCAGCTCTGAAACAAATGACCTTTAGATCCTTCACAAATAGGCAAGCCAGCATTTCCTGCCCTGTTTATCTTCAAAAGCAGGTTTAATAATAGGGGAAAAATTGTTTATGGTCACAGAGGAAGTACCTGCAAGTCCCAAGAACATATTTTGTGTTCCTATTAGACTGTAGATGTCCACATTTTTACTATGCTAGGCCACTTAATCTACTGTAACTGTCAGGGTACAAAAATTCAACTTAGTATTATAACACCCTTCACAAACAGAAAATCACAAAGCCCTCAGTTCAAATTCCAGACTTCCCAAGGTAAACTAAGACCACAGGACAGCGTCAACATTTCTGCATGCACTAACCTGATGGACACAGATATTACACTTGTCACAAAACACCATGTCATTCCCATCTTCACTGTCAGGGGACCGGCACACGTCACAGATGACATCTTCATCATATTCAATACCCAATCCTTCCTCAGTCTCAATAGCATGATTCATGTTCTCATGACAGTGCCGTTCCAGCACTTCAATTGTCTTTTCCATTGTGTTTTCATCCAGGGGCCCGCATCCTGCAACACAGAATAGGGAAAGGGAATTAGAGGACAATCAGGTGCCTCTGACTGAGTCTGAGATGCAGGAAGACAGAAGGACGACTTCTAGCAACTAAAGCAGTAGACATAGTGTCTTCTCTCCCATCATGCATACTAAAAATAAAAAATAAAATAAAAATAGAAAACCTTTTTCACTCACTGGCTAATTGTAGCATTATTTTATAAATACAAGTAGCTACTACTGGAGTAAAAGTTTAAGTTGTGCATAAAACACAAGACTTAAAGAAAATACTACAGCATAAAAGACAGACAACAGTTGCTCTAACTACTAGCTGCTCCCATACAAGCCTTCCTCCACCTCCATCATTTTAAGAAACACTAATGACATCCAAAATCACACACAATGTTCTTCTGAAGACTAACTCCCTAGGAAATAAAACTTACCAAGAACACTTTAGATCTTATCATGATACAGAAGTTGCCACCACCCGGTACCATCCAGTACACTACTTGAGTGATCAGCATGATGGTTATGAAAAGTGTTTTTATTGTTTTGTTGGGCTTTTAAAAATAAAATAGTAGCTAAATATACTGTTGGCAATCCATACTATCTGTTCACTTGAACACTACACATGCTATATACACTTAGCACTACTCAAACTTTGTGTAAACAGAACCAATTAAAAAGGATTTGTTATGAGACTGGTCCAGCTTGCAGCTTCAGGATGTACGCTGCATAAGAAACCCTACGTTGTTCACAACTACAAGAAATCTCCAAACTGCATCCTCTCAAAATCCTCAGTCAAAAATGATGCTGCTGTCCGCAGTCTCCACTATTTACTCAGACCTTTAAAGCCTGGGTTATTCATGTAACATTAGTATCAGAGGCTAACATTTTAACTGCTGGACACTGCTGGACTATGCACAAGAGTATGGCTACTAATTTTAATTCCTTGTTGCAAATGATAAACAGGGAGATAGAAAAGATGACTGCTGATAAAAAGTGCCTTCTGCTATTAACCTGGTCTCTCTGATGCCTGAATATTTTCTCACTCCCCATGTTAAAAGAATCGCAGAATTATTCAGGTGGGGAGGGACCTTCCAAGGGGTCCAGCTCAGTCCCTGGCTCCAAGCAGAATCAACAGTTAATCTAGACAAGGTTGTTGCTCAAGACATATGTCTAGTCAGGTCTTAAAAAACCTCTATGGATGGAGATCTGCCCCCCAGAAAAGCTAACAGCTTTTGCTAACAGCATCCCTGTATGACTGGGAAGCTTGTCCTTGCTTCTACCTCTTACATACATCCTTCAGCACTGGAGCTCAGGTATGAGTTCCCTCCTTCACCAAGCTGGTCTCCCTCCTGACACATCTACTAGTTTTCATGAATGTCTGGATGGATCTTTCTTGTGCTTGGAGGAGACTGTCCTTAAAGTCCAACTAGCTCTCTTCAGCAGTTCTGCTCTTCAGAGCTGCCTCCCAGATCCCACCTACCAGTTACCCAAATAAGTAGAAACCTGCTCTCCTGAAGGCCAGGACCAGGAGGCTACTTCCTTTCCTCATTCTCCTCAGGATCTCAGTCATGATTATTTCACAGCTACTACAGCCAATGCCATCATCAATTATCACACCCCTACAGGTTCTTCCTTGTTTGTGAACAGCAAATCCAGGAGACGCCAAGTATCTCCTCCTTTTGCCCACCTGTCCTTCCTAAAGGACCTGAAAACATCCATGGAAGAATGCCAACTACACAGGCAATTCCACCCCAACTCTGTTACTCCAATGATAATGCCATGATTATTTTCCATAGCTCACTCCCCCTCATTGCCCTCTATACCCACAACTTGGATGGAAAAAAGAAAGTTTACTTAGCTGATTTTAAATAGGCTAACATGTGAAACTTAATTACTCTGTTAAGCAACCCAGCATGCAAGCTCCTCAGAACCCTGTATTTGTAGCAATATATGTTCAAGTTTAAGAAATACAAACATCTGCTTTTCCTACATAGAACTTTTAACTTTGGAAGTCCTAAAATTAATTCCACCTGGTGTGGGCTTTTTCTCTCCTGTCTCAGTCTGCGGAAGTTACACATGATTTTGGATGTGAAGAAGTTTTTAAGCACAACAGGTAAAACAAAACATCAACAGTCAAACAATCCATTATTTTAAGCATTTTTACCTCCTGTTTTTCTTAGCATTTCCATTCAATTCTCATTCAGTGATCTTTAAGAGATCTCACACAGCAGACAACTCAAACAACAGAAAATAACTGCTGCTTTTAAAATTAGAATGTGTTGTGAAATTACCCATTTCTGTAAGCTCTTCATTTAGCTCCTGAAGCCAAAAGATGTCCATGTCATCCAAGTCATAGCGACACACAGATTCTGCCAGTTCCAAAATGTTGATGTAACCTGGTTCTGTGGGCTCTTGGCTGGAACAGTGGATGTATTTCCTGGGTCGTGTATACAGTACTTCTTTCACCTTTTCTGCTACAACTCTAAAGTAAAAAAAAAAAAGCTGTAACTCTATTTCTTTAAGATCCATCCTTTAAAGACATGAAATATTTGCTATAAGTGCAAAGAAACCTTGTTTCACAGATCTTAAACTAGTCAGTAAGCGTAGCCAGGCTAGGGAGACAGGATTCTGTAAATGTAGTTTCTTCACACAAAATGTGCTAAGGTTTTCTACGTATACAGAACTCTTTTTAAAATGTAAGGCTGTGCATATGATTTTCAATTTAACAAATGCTACTAGTGCTATGATGCAAGTGGTTTTGAAACCCGCAGAAAGTATTATGCACAAACACTCCTACAATCTTTGTTCTGTATTCTCCTTAAATGATAGAAGGAAATCTTGCCAACTGATTTCTTGAAAATACCAGCTTTTTCACAAAAGCTTAATTTATTCTACTGCAGTGTGTTGTGGGGTGGGGGGGAGAAATGCTTGATCTTCATTTGGGATAAACAGTCTACCCTTATTTTGTAAATGACACTTTATCCACGTTGCAAATGTATTATTTTTGTTATGTAAGAACCATTCTGATGCCAAGCAAAAATGTAAAGTGGAAAAAACAGCTAAAAATCATCCAGGAAGAAGGGGAGAAAAATATTGGTGTTTTCAATCTTTCAATTATTTTAAGAGATAAAACTCAGCATTTGATTAGTAAACTAGCCTATGGGAATGGAAAGACTGACCTTAGCTAGATAAAGTTAATCTCTCTGAATTCAACGCAAGAGGCCCTGCATGTGAAAGGAAGCCAGGGAGATACTGAATGGAACAGTGCCATGCGTGAGCTGCTCCGCATGCTTTCTGGAGCTAAGTCTCCCCAGGACAAGGCGAAAAGAAAAACTGTGGGAAATGAGGCAAGAGGAGGAAAGAAGAACCAGGGAGCAGTCAAGCAGTATCCCACATAATTCTTACTGAACAATGTGAGTTGTCAATGTTAGCACAAACAATGTTCTTCTGCCATTCTTCCTCCCCCTTCACCTTCCTCATTTTTTCCTCTTGTTCCCTTGTGAGCTTTTGTTTTCTCTGGTCCAGCCAAACCTATAGCTATTTTTTCCTCTAATGTAATACTCCTGGTATGAGATGCAATATATTTATTTTTAATAACTTGGTACTGACAATAGCTCCAGTGGAAATTAAATTATGCTGGCATCAGCGCTTTCACTGGACAATTCATTTATCTTCGTCTCAAAGACCATGCTGGCAATAACATTTCTATGTTGAAACACACTCTGTTTCCACCAGGAAGGGTTGTAGGACTACAGTGTTATGTTTTCCTAGTCTAAGTGTAGTGTGAGAGAACGAAAGGTTATTTATCTATCTTCTGAAACTGGGATCACTGAACTTCTATAATGTTAAGCAGCTTTTTGTGGCAAAAGGCAGCAGAAAGGGTTAAAGCTCTAGCAACAATAACCAAAATTAAATTACGTGAACAAGTAAGTAACTTTATCAGGTATCAGTAACTACTGTGTGGGTACTGCTCTACATCATCATGCTTTATAGGGAAGCCTTTCAAGTAACATGTATAAGATGCGGTTTTACTTTTAATTTATTAAACTCACAATACTCAAATGAGAATACAGTTTTTAATCCACATCACTGTGTCACTCAGTAAAACAGATCCCCTTCTTAAACTCACAACGTAGATACTATAACAGCGTACAGACAGAACCAGATCTGGACTGAAGTGCCACAGAAATGTTTTCCAGATTGGTACTTGTTTGGTTTAAGAACATGCCTGAAGGCTGCTACATTGGAGATTTAAATATAATAACATAGAAAAGCTGACTGCATTTAGACAACCTATTTCTGAGAGACCATCTTCTCTAAGTTGATGTTTTGTGCATCTGATTGCCATTACCTGAGAGAAGGCTGTGGAATAGTTTCTGGACTGGCTGGAACTTGAACCCCTTTTTCCCATTCTTGTTTCCATGTGTCCGCAAAGATATAATATTCATCAGGGTTGACATGGTGAGAATCTGGTAGTTTCATGGCACTAATGAGATCCTTGCGGAACACCTGCAAGAAACACCAGGGAAAAGAATGGCTTGAGAGTGTTGTGCTAAAGGAAGCAGTAGGTATTTTTCTTCATCTACACTGAAACAATGCACACACCTCGACAATTTTTTTAAACAGTACCAACACACAAACAAGTGAATTTTAAATTACCTAGATTATTAACTCTCGGTGTATCAGGTACAGTATGACAAGAAGTTTATGCTAACTCCAAACCATGCTGCTGCCCAAAGGCTAAACAGAAGGAAGAAGGCTGTTACAGAAGACCAGGGAAAGGAGGCCTGACTCTGATTTAACACTCCTCACCACATCACTTTCAAACAGTTTATTTTACTTGCCAGTCTGTAGGCTTTACCCCATCTTAGATACAAGGTAGCATATCCTTTTCTTTCACTCAGTTTAGCTACTTTAAACTGTCATGTTCATCATGGGCTACGAACAGTTGCCATGGCGAAACTGATGTATAGGGACTTACTCATTTATTAAAACCACTTGAAGTTTTACCGGTCAGGATCTCCAGGATCAAAGATGAACAGCTGCCTTTGCTGAAACACGAGACCTGTGTTGCTCTGTGCCTGAAACCCAGCGATCCAGGCACAGTGACACAATCAAGCCTCAGCATCTTTTAGCAAAGCTTTAAAATGAGACACGCCATCGTGAAACAAAGCAAACCATCAGTGACAAACCTCCAGCCATAGCATTCAACTCTTGGCTCAAAAGAATTAAGTTTTTACGAGCATGCAAACACAATTATCAGTCATCTCAAAGCTTACTTAATGTCAGTATCTGTGAAATACAGGTGCATACAATTTAAATAAAGGGCATACGTATCCTTTGTGTTTTGTTTTTTTTTTTTTTCCTCTGCTGCTACACTGCACCACTTTAACATTCATAAAAGCAAAACAGTGACTGTGTCTTGGTGTTAGGGAGACATCACAACTAATTAACTGTATTATCATAACGAGAAATCAAATCCTCAAAGGGCAATAAAATGAAACGGAAAATATCCCTGCAATAAGCTGTGGCAGGTTGAACTCTCTTCTTACTAATTCAGCTTTATAGCCAGAAGAGTAATAAAATATCTCAGAGCCAAGTATCTTCGTGTACCCTTTTCAATTTGACAGCACCAGACCGGTTATGCCTACTGCAAAAATTCTCATCTGTTCTTGGAAATCATTAAGTAAACATTATTAAAAAAGGCTCTATGCTAAAAACAGGTAATGAAATAGGCTGCTGGTGACCTGGAACTTCGGTGTTACTTCATTATGTCCTACAACAGCAACGCACGTGGGCTGCCAGGAGAGCAAGCTGACCGAGGGAACTCAAAACCACAGACTCAAGGCTCTCTTATTTGCTACTGATTGTTATCTGCTTTGGTTCAGACCAGACTGTTCACTGTTATCTTCTGTGCAAAACTCCTCTGGTACCTAACAGGCCCGTATTCAAATCTCAGTGACAAGAGTGAAAGCATTAAGACTGCAAGCATCTATTTTTTTCCAAGAAGTATGTGTACACACCAAAAATAAGTGGCATAGATCATTTTACATTTTAAAAGGCATTTTCAGTTCCTGTGTTACAGGTACAGAACCAGGATTATGAGAAATATTAACATGGCACAATCTCAAAGAACTCCAGAAGGAAAAAAATAACACAATAAATGAGAAGTGCAATGTCTGGTTTAATTATCAGAAAAGATATTCCTCAAACCTTATCTGAGGTAAGTGCTTTACAAACTACCTTTTAAGCCACTGACAGAATACAGAAGTGCTTCGTATCAAGCCCACTATTTTTTAAACACTAGATGAAAAATGCTATTAAAGGCATCAGTATTCTAACTACATTGCTTAGCAGCAAATTCATCTTCTGATCATCCATTATGCATGTGAACTGTATCATCTCTAATTTTAGAGCACAAATCCCCTGGAGCATAGACTTTTCTGATGGTTTTTTTGACTGTTGTACAGTACTGACCACACCACAACATTAAGTTCTCTGCTTCAGATTTCTAAAATTTACAATAGAGGTACCACCAATGGTCAAAGATACAAACATAACTGTTGAAACCTTAAGGAACCCCAAAACTCAACCAAGACTTCCTAAGAATGGCCTATTTATACTTGTGATAACAGTGCAACTGAGTATTTCCTGCAGACGCTTGGAATCATTAAAATCTCTAGCTCTCATCATTCTTCATTTCTTCATGTGTGGCCAAGCAGGGTCTTCCAATAGTAAAATACTCTCAGAGGACAATGTATGAGAACACTCACTCGATATTTCCTTTGTTGTGGAAGTAAACCAAAACACCCAGAGGACCCCCAAAGAGAGTTTTTCTGACAAATCAAGTAAATGTCACTTCAGCAGCCAGCCTCAAGGCTACGAACTAAGCCAACTCAACAAAGAGCAGACACACACCTTCAGGATTTAGACAGCCAGCTTTTCCTTGTGGTTGTTTCTTTTTGGACACTTATCTGAAATACAATGCAGCTCCTTTACTAACTGTATCCATAAAGCAATAGCTAGTCCTTTTGGCAAGGACCACCTTCACTTCACTGTTAGCCCATGAAGTGCAGTGGTCACCTTTCAGTCACCCAAAAGCAGTTCTATTTCTTACCATACATAAAACACAACCTTTCAACTTTAGTATCATCTGTAATATCATACATATTGAGAAGACCAGAAAAATGAGGATGCCAGATCTAAGCTAAAAAGGCACTTCCATCCGGACACATGACTCCTCAAGAGTAGGCTCAGCTAGCACTGCGTGTCTTTACCACGCTCGAGAAGGGCCTGGCAGAGCTGAGCGACAACCGATCGCAGCTAGCAGAGCCAGGTCCGTACACACAGGAACGGGAAACTCCCCACTGCTGTAAGCATTCACAGAACTTACTGCATGACGGTGGGGTTTTTAAAAAAAAAAAAAAAAAAAAAAAAAAAAAAAAATCTTTTCAGCAGCTGAAAGCATGAGAGAAGAGATGAGCTTTAGCTCTGCTCACCATGCAAGACTGCTTGGTCTGAACTTGTCATTTCATTTTGCTGCCAGAAATTTTTAGTTTCAGTTGAAGAGGGTGCAGTGCTTTGAGCAAATGATATCAATGAAAAATGTGTTTGCTTATGTACTAGTACTACTACTACTACTAATAGGCATTTTGTTGAGAAACTCCAATAATTATTTCATGCTTTAGAGCTGGAGCTTAAATCTAGAGATCTTGTTCTCTGGTCAAGATTAGCTTTTTGCTCTGCAGTAAAAGTCTGCCTGGATTTGCTGAGGCAATGAGAACTTCCTAGTTGCCTCTGCAAAGATGTGCTGCTGTCTCTAAAGCCTTTAAAAGCCAAATTCTACAAAAATTCTCAAGAAATAAGGATGCTCTGCTCCCTCACAGCACTAACACACCAAGCAACCACAGTATCATGGAGCTGTGGAAGGAAAGATATGGTTTATATGTTTTATTTGTTTTTCAGACATCTGAGTCCTATTTGGAAATTATGTTAGAAGGGTACATCCACGGAAAATTAACTTCTTAGAATCCATTTATAAATGCTTCGCCAAAGGCTGTCTATGACTTTAACCCGAACTCCTCCCAGAAGCACTCTATGAAAATTCAACATATACTCTTCCTCACAGGACTCTCCTGTGCTTATTCTGTGAATAAATCAAGCCTGTAAAACAATGAACACCATTTTGTGTGAAGTATCCTTAACCACTAAAGATATCAGGGAGGATACAAGTAATACTATAGAGAATTACAGTAAAATATTAGCATCAAAGACAAGAGAGTGGATCTTGACAATACAACAGCCTTCTAACAAACCCCATCTTCACTGCACAACTTAAACATCAGATCTGCACAGACTGTCAGGTGCCTTTTGTTCATGACCTTTGCAAACCTAAAACTACATTTAAAAAAAAAAAATTCAAACACCTTTTCCAATACCCCTCTGAAAGCTACTACTGAAGCTGACTGATGCCATTGCTCATTCACCCTGTGCTGCCCAAATGCATGTGCAAGGGAAAACAAAAGGATTGTGTAATCTCTTAAAAATGGAAAGAAAAGCGCTATTTCTTATTGTGACACACTCTGAGCTTTCAGGTACTTTGACCACCTGCTTACAAACCCCAACAAGCGTAAGCTGCTTGTCACACATGCCTAGGCCATGACTGGGAACTGAACCTCAAAGGTTTAAGTAAATTGTGGGTTAATTGATCTGTTGTTACTATCAAAGCAGGATTTCTGCTGGATTGCATCTAATTGCTTCAGTCCTATGGCTTTCCCTGCCCGTGAGTCAGCAACACGTTTTTGTTCCTAGTGCCCACCGCTTAGAGAGTTGGAAGATCCACTGCTCCAGAAACACAGAGCAATGACTTTAAAGAGGCAGGAGGGAACTACTATGTCCCATGCTGTCCCCCCCTCCAAGAGTATATTCTCAGAAATCTTTTACAGAAAACAGTCTGGAACAAAGGCCAATATCCTCTCTAACCAACGCTGAAACAGCTAGTATTTTCCTGGATTTCTGGTCTCCTTCACAACCTCTCTAAGGCCAACTTTGAAATTCCAGGTGCCAAACACTCAAACTACAGTGGGCCCTTCCTGTACAGTGTAAAGTAAATTAACACAAAAGTTTTTCATCATGTTTGGGGTCAGATCATCTTTTTTAATTCACCTTTGAAAGGACCTAGCATTAAAGCTGACTCCACTATTGTAGCTATCAAGTAGAACACCCTCAGCCAAATTTAAACACACTTATAAAGCAGCAGTTTACACCTAAAATCACCTCATAAATAATACAACAAAACCCAAGTTGTAATATGACCTATTACAAGTGTAAAATAGCCACATGGTATCTGAGCATAGATGTTTCACAAAATGTGCAAAAGGCTGTCCACTTACAGAGGATGAAGCTCTAAGAACAAAATTTGATGGGCTCATCCTGGACAGGTAAAATTTTTCTTGTTAGTATGTTACAACCTGGGCATGAAGTTTCTGAATTAAGGCACCTCATTATAGAGGAGTCTGGAGACTCAAGAGAGAGTGAGGTTTTTTTGTTTGCTTGGGGTTTTTTTAGTACTAAAGTAAATAAAAGGCAACATAATGTTAAAATGGCAAATCAGCTACAGTTCCAGGCACATATACTGACTGGACTGAAAAACTTAAGATGTTAAAAAAGCTGGGACAGACAGACAGACAAGAATAAGTGTAGCTGTCAAGCATCCACACAATTTGGACATGCACTACAGTAAATCCTAATGTTTGAACGCCTAGTCCCTAAAACTATTTTTATGAATTATCCAGGACTCAAGCAAATGTAATACTGTATTTTGCTTTTAAGTAGCCATGAATCTTCCAAGCCTCCTTTACAAGCATGTAGAGGAAAAGCCAGGAAATCAGATATTAAATCAACCCTATCTAACATCATGTCTCTGACAGTATCTCATGAGCCAGAAGAATGTGCAAGAACACGTCAAGTTTCCTTCTGGTTGCTAATCAGACATAAGCTTTGGATTTTGGGATTAATCCTAACAATCAATTTTAAAAATGGTATTAATTTATACAGATATTTAGAAAAATCTGTACTCGTTATCATCTATCCAATTCCTTTTTTAATCTTGTTTAATTCTCAGTCTCAACAACTTCCTGTAGCAGATGAGCTTCACAGTCTAATTACATGACGCATGGAAAGGATATCCTTTTAATTGCTACAGATTTCCTAACTTTTGGCCTCATTCATTCCCCTCCTGCCCTGCCTTTCCTCCCCAATTCTGCCATCACAAGAATAGGCAGGACTGAAGCTCTAGCTCTGCTGCTTCCAGACCATTCATACTTTACTGTTATGCCTCCTCATTCACTTTGAAAGGTAAAATAGCTCAGCCTGTTCACAAGCAAGCTTTTCCACGCCCTTATGCGTTCAGGTCACCTCTTGCTAAACTGTTCAAAATAGCCTGAGATGGTAGCAAAAAAAGCAAAAAAAGATCAAAAAATAACCAATGAGGTTGAACCTCTGACTTACATAAAAGTATTGTAACTTTTTTTTTTTTTTAAATCAACTAACCCAAGCAGGCTAAAAAAACAGCTCAATGAAATGTGTAAGGCATATTCGCCAGACACCCTGAGAAGCCTGTACAGATGCCCAAGTTAATTCAGAGTTTTCTAAAGTAAGTGTGCCCATAAAGGTAACAGTCTCCTATTCTATTATGCATGGTACATGCAAAGCAATATGATTTAACCATGCTACCCATTCATTCACAAAACAAAACCAACCACTTTCAAACTGCAAAAAAGAATCCATTTTCTGCCAAGAGCCTAGTCTTACAGGGTGCTCCTCAGGATCAAGACCTACAATTTATGCTACAGTTAAATGCCACTAAGAAAAGTTTCACATACCCAAATAATGAAAGCAGACCATTTACTTGTAGAAGACAAGCTACATTTCACATGATAACACAGATGACAGTCACTGTCAGCATTAAGGAATTAAAAACTACTATTCCTGTGAGATTTAAAAGCCTATTTGCAAAGAGAGGTAAAATACTGCCATCTTATATGGGAAGGGTTAAAAAAAAGCACAATGCTAACTTAACTCCTTTACAGTTTCAAGAGGAAGAGAGGACTGAAAAAAAAGTAAATATATAAGCTTGAGTGCCATAAAGATCTTAAGCTCTCTTGTGACCCTACTAGCCTAAGGGAAAAGAAACTGTCAAGTCATTCAGAACAGTCCAGCTAATAGGTTTTCCCTGCAAAAATGATTCCAACTACTCTGCCATCATTTTCTGCTACAGCTTCCACAGAGACAGGAAACTGCAAAAGTACAGGCTTCATGCTGAGCCAGACATCCAAATGCCTCCCTACCCTGCTACTCCCACACAGCCTACTGCTTAGGCCTGCGAGTCCCTCCTGTCTACGTTTAAACCCATGAGGGGCAACAGCACGAATGGCATGTGGCCAACATCATCATAAAGGTCTGAAAAACTGTTATGACTTATACTGCTGGTGTGCCTGTAACACAATTTATTTATTCCAAGTAAATGTTAAAGCTAATCAGAGAGCAGAATTTTTAAGGCTCCATTTCAGTAGATTGTAATCCAGAAGGGGAGCACCAAGGAAGAGCCACGGTCTTGCTTTTGAAATTACGTAGAGAAACACCATGGTCTGAAGAAGCATCGTTACAAGCTTGCCTTGTTCTCACCTTCTTCTCCAAGGAGGTGAAGGGGGTAAGAGGACCCCAGGTCTGACCCAATAACATCCCTTCTGCATCGATGTAAACCCCTGGGGTAAGTCAGGCTCTGGGAATGGGCTTTGGCATTTGCACTCTAACACTGCACCCCTTTGCCCTGCAGTAACACCAGACGACCTTGTTTCACTGATGCCAACTCTGCACCCACCTTGATTCTGAAACACCTGGGAGGCAATTCAAGGCAGAGCAGTCCTCAACTGCAGCCGCTCATCATTTTTTATAGGTGACCAGAGAGGACCATGGCACATACAGACAAGTCCTGTGAAGCAACTGACAGATACACTAACTTGCTTGTTGGTCACAGTACCAAAACAGAGCTTTTATTTGGAGAGAGAACCTAGGTACTCGGGTTGGGCTGGAGACGGTTGAGGAAGTGGAAAAAAGGCTATGCATTCACATGCAATTTAATTGAGAAAGCCAGGCTTACTGGCATGAAAGAAAAATTAACGTATGAAGACCACAAGCAAAAATATTCCCAAACAGCTATTTATAGCTTTGACCTTTAGGATTTTCTGCATCACTAAGTCAAGAAACAGCCTGCTGCCTGGCAAGCAGAGGTGAATGAAAGGAGAGCAATGCCAACTTGTGAAAGAGAGCCCTTGCTAAAGGGATGCTGTCAGTCTGAAATTTTAAATTTCTAAGTGATATTAGACAACTATTACTACAAAAAACTTCTGGAATTACAACATGATTTTTGGAAGGGTGTGTGGTGGGATCTCTTTTCAGTCTTTGCTTTACATCCTCATCACCAGTTGGTGCATAAATAATCAATTTCAATGCTCTGCTGACAACAGCATTTCATGTAATACACTCTCCAGCATATGCTTTTCAAGGGGTTGGAAGGAGTGCTTGCTTTGCTTCTAGCAGAAGGAAAGGAAAAACTGGAAGGATAGCCAAGACTCTTACGTACAAGCAGTAGAGATTGTTATTGTCACCTTCCCTTCCCTTTCCCAGAGGGCTTTTAATTTTTTTTCAGGGTTCTTTTAAATATTGTACTTGGGGACACTCCTCCAGAAGAGGACATATTCTAAGGTTTGAGATTTCTTTCTTTCCTTTCTCTCTTTTTTTTTTTTTTTAATCTCCCTGGGAGGGAGATCTGAAATGGAAGATGATAAAAAGATGCCAGGAAGCACGATGTTATGAAATACAGTTTTTTAATTCCAAGTGTATATTCCAGATTTTGTTCTTCAAAGTTTCATATTTTCAAGCACTAAAGCCCTCAAGATTTTGTCTTCAAACAGGTAGACAGCAGCAAAGCAGATCTCAAGAGGAGGAACTGAAAACACTGCTCATTTTAATTTCTAGAAGTTACATAAACAGCACACTTGTATGCTATATGCATGGACCACATCTTCATAATTATTGTTTATAATGTATATACGCACATAAAGACAGCATGGAGCAAAGGCAAAGAAAACTGTAATAGGACAATCCCTAAGAAAAGATACAAGAAGAAAGCTGGAAGGCTGGACAGAAGGAAGGGATTGGTAAGAGACTGGCACTGAAGTGCGTTTGAAACAGCAACAAGTCTGGCAGTGTACGTGTTTCAGTTTCCATTTGTCCAGCTTGGCTAGTAACAAAGCTACTGCCTAGGCAAACATGAGCAACAATTACAAGACCTCAGTAGTCACAAGCTGTTTTAAGATTAAAATTCTTACAGAACCATAATCCTCAGACCAACGTTTTAAAGGTAAAAAGTGTAGTAAGCTTTTCTTAACCTTTTGGTGGCTGTAAATAAAACACTGTAGCTGGTTGTGGCCCATTTTGCTTTTACTGAAACATTCATGCAAGATTCTCGTTTAGAAATTAATCAGTGAGTTTTCTTCAGCTAACTTCTGATAAAAATTAAGCTTCCGAAGGAAGGACAAGTTCTGTAACATTTACCTTGTTCTTACCAAACCAAACTCATCTAGTTAGCAGCATTTAGAAAAGAAGCATGAAGTATGTCTGCTGAATAGCTTTTGCTGTATGAGCACAATCTATATAATTTATGCAACCTCTCACAATAGTATCTAAGCAGGTAAAAAGTTGATGGTATAGTACACAAAATTACTTCTGGGACATAACACTCAGCTTTAAATTCTAGAGAAGCAAAGTAGGTTCTGTAAGTCACCTCAGGCACCAACAGTCATACTAGCATGTTGAAGGACTCATTCGGAGAGAATGTGTTGGCAAGTAAGGGGGATTAGCTACAAGAAACTTTTCGCCCATTTGCAGTTATTATGTGACTTCAGCCCTTAAGAAAGCAAGAATCAGATCTGGAGAAGGCAGCCAACAAATCCTCCCCAAAAAGGGCCATCAGTGGAACAGCTGATAGGATGGATTTGAGCACTGGATTGTGCATAAATGCCAATTTATTCAATTAGGGAATAATACAGATCCAGTGACAGTGGTGACAGGTGTAGAGGTCCTAACAGGTGAGGCTGGCAGAGTAAAAAAGCTTTATTGAAGGTAAAAAGCCAGGAGTGAGAAAGTGGCAGAAGATGAGTAAGCACTGTTCATACACATCCTGCCCACTTCAGCGTCCCACTGTTTTATCCTAAAGCAGAAAGAAAGTATCCTTCCCATACATACACATGAACCACTTCCTTCTGTGGCATGCTCTCAAATCGTAAGACCATCCTAGCTTTTTCAATTTCAAAATGAGACTAAATTTCAGGGGAAGAAAGAACTGTATGTTAGCCCACAAATGCCATAAGTCATTTTGGGAGATCAAACACCAGAGCTCCTGTAATTCTTGTTCAGTGGGGGAAACAGAGTTTCACAGAGAATTTGACAGGTGACAAAAGGACCCACTGGCACTAGTTCAAAGCTCACGGTTTCAAGGCTTAAAAACATGAAAACTACATGACAAAAAACTACTAGTGACCAATCTTTAACCCTCATTCTTACCTCAGCAGGTTTCTTTTGTTCATTTGCTGGTGTTTTTGACTTGCTCCTGTATTTAGAACAAGAAGAAAAGGAAGTGGAAGGACCTGTTAAAAAAAAAAAAAAAAAGGGGGGGGTGGACCATTAACCATTATAGCTTGTTTCAATTAATTTAATTTTTCTGTAAAACACAAGGCACTCTAATCTCTTGAATTATCATAATTTTTTGACAAGACGTGGGCAAAAAACGCTTAGGCAGTCTGTAGGCTTGATTACTGCCCCTCCTGTTCCACTTGTTCTTTGTAAAACCGCAGCACGTTGAGCTTATGGGTACATTCTGCTCTGCCCAATACAAGCATGAGTAAACAAACAAGCAGGCAGACCACCTTCCTTCATTTCCTTTCTAACAAAGTGGAAGGATGAACAAAACCGAGGACAGAGTTTGCAAGTGCTAGAATAACAAACACAAAAGCAATGATACTAAAGTGTGCTGATGAGAGATGCAAACAACCATAGTGTGATGTCTAGGCATTTCTGGGCAAAATGTTATTTCAGTACAGGATACATTGATGACTTGCAACAAATACAACAATGAATCATCATTACGTATAGAGATATTAGATAGGCACAGGTTTATAAGAAACAAACAAGACCCTGCCATACAGAAGGTTTTTTTGTAGATAAAATGGGAAGATGCAACCTCAGGCAGATGTGTGCCAAGGAACATTTAAAAGATAACTTTACTAAATTGTGTAACAGACCAAAGTGGAATAGATCAAGAACCAGTATAAGATAACACAACAATCAATATACTGGTTATAACTCTATCTTATCTATAACTCCAACACAGAAATGCTCAAACAGCTTGCCACCCCCAGTAATTTTAAAGTTGAGGCTCTACACAAGAGACAACAGGACTACTTTTAAAAAAACTAATTACAAAATAGGACCCTTGACATCAAAATTTATCTTGAATTATGTATTATTTTTCCCAATGCTGAAAGGGAAACACAGAAGTTTTTCTTCAAATTCTAAGTTCACTCAAAACTCCCCCCAAATTTACAGGATCCTTTGCTTCATTTTCCTCCTGTAACAGGATTCAGAACACTAAAGACCACAGAACGCAAAAAGAAATCAAGTAAGAAACATTTTTTTTTAATTATAAGAGGTGAAACGGTTTGACCTCAAACCACAGAAGGAAACCACAAGGGGGTGATAGACCAAAGAAAAACTGGTAGGTATTACTTACTCTCATTGTCTGAACTGTCACTGGTGCTTAAATGCCTGTGGCGTTTCATCCTGACGCATCCTAAAGAGAAAAAAAAAGTTGATGGCAACCATTCTACCAGAAAATCACCGGCTGCTGGCTGACGCCAAGCTCTGCGTACTAAAGGCAAAGCTCCTCTGAAGAGCTTTCAGGCACGTAAATAATCCCGGTTCAGCCACTACATTTTATTTCTGCAAGCAACTGTTAGATCACAGTATTATTTGTGAAACTAAGCACTCTCCAAACCAGCATGCCTCTGCTGGGCAGAGCTCGCTTTAAATTCTGCAGAAGGGAGTGCAACCCGCCAGCTGATTCCCGGCAGGGCATGAGCGGTGCTCTGCTCTCGGAGGAGACTCAATGTCCCATCTGTTCAGCCAGAGGAAGAGTTGCCATGGTGGCAGTTGCTAGCTGAGACACGGGTGGAGGCCAGGAAATAAGGTGGATGCACAGCAAGGCAAGGATTTAGAAATATAACTCACCTTAAAAAATAAAGAGAAACCCAAAGGCATCCATGCAACACAAAAGGCAAATTTTAAATAGAGACAAACACAGAAAATGGTGACAGATTTAAATCATCTGATCACTGCTTAGTTAACAAGAAATTTGGTTTTCAGAAGTTTGAGAAGTGATCAAGGGTATCAGTGAGAAATGCTTCCTTGGCGCTGCACCAATTCCATTAAAAAAAAGGTACTGAGCTTTTCAAAATTGATTTTTGAACATGTGATGTATACAGAGAATGGTGAAGAAGAAAATTCTGCACCGCTACTTAATAAAAGAAAGATCAAAATAGTGATCAGCCATATACTCTGAACAAGTGCCAACAGAAATCCATAGACATTCTTGTAAGTCCTACTATTCTATAATATTCAATATTACATTTGCTAAATAAGAACCAATAACAATTTACAATTAATAATAGTATAAACAAAAATCACACCCATCTTTTTAATGAATTGAATGAGAAAATCATTAGAAAAAAATTTAAAAATGATTCTGCAAGGACAGCTTTTTTTTTTCAAGCAGAAGATAGGCACAGCAGGTTACACGCTGAAGTAGCCTATCCTAGACAGATCAACCGGAACTGCCTGCAGTATTAGAAGTGCCAGTCTTGCCACACCTGAAACTTAAGCAGCTTCATTTCTTAAACAAAAGAAAACCATGTGCTATTAAAAAAAAACAACACAGCTAAATAGCGCATTTGATAAACCTTTCACATTAGTTACTGTACAATGGATCTTGAGATTTCCAAAGACCACAGGATAAACAAGATTTCCAGATAAGCCTGTCCAAAGGCTTTGAAGAGATTGCAATCGACTTGTTTGCAGCACAATTGTTTAATTTAGTGGAAATTTTCAGTAGCCTTTATATATAAGAGAATGAGTTTACTGAATCTAAATGCAATGATCACTCAAAGTTTAAAACAATCCTTCTGACCTATCTGTTATAAAAAGACATTGCCCACACTCCTGGAAGTTGATGAAGAAAACGATGCGTGCAGTTTTCAAGCAGGTAGATACAGAACTTAAGTCAGTTATTCAACCCAGGAGGAAGACGCGGACACAGTGGTCAACAGGACCGGACATCAAAAGGTGTAATTTGTATCACTTTAAGCAAGCAATAAACTCCCATTACATAGCAATTAATTTCACATTAATTCACCTTCTCACAGCTCAAGGAACTTGGGGGAGACAAGGCAGCCACGCTGTATACAAAGAGCGGTATCCACCAGAACAGCTAAATCAAAAACAAAATACCCTAAACACCACAGGACTTCACTTCCAGCTAGCAATGTAAAGTGGCTTGTGCAGGCACCAGTCAGATGAAGAAACTTCCATGAATCTCTTGGGCAAAAGCTGTTTGACAGGTAGAAGGCACCTGGGCCAGAAGGGCTTGTCTTTGTGCATGTTTTGGGGGCACCAGACTCGAAGTTAACTGCTGGGTAAGGGGGGGACAAGACGACTACTTTCATCTTGCCAACTCGTGTAGTTTAAAGGCATGGACTTCATTCAAGGGCAAATAAGATGGTATTGCCTATTTGAGAGCTTGTACTTCAGCAGCCAAACCCAGCCCCCCGGAGCATACCACCCTCCCTAAAAAGGAGGAGGTTCTGCACGCGGCAACACCTTCTCTGCTGGCAGTCTTCAGTTCCAAACAGCCCTGGCTTACAGACCATCAGGCACGTTACAAGACCTTGGGAGACAATGAAAAGAGGCATCTAGGTGTGCCGAGCAGTATTCCTGGCTTCCATTTCTTAGCAAGAAGTGCAAGTCCTCACTGCTTACTTTGTTTTTATGTTCAGATGAATTTTTGAGCAGTTGTTAAAAGGTGCTGAAAGCTTATGGCAGGCGATTCTCATCTCTTACGGTCTACAATAAAACCTTTTCACTGTGTACTAAAGACAGCCATCTACAGAGCACAACATAAGCATTCAATTAAAGTAGGGTCAAACACGAGGTTGAGAGATACAACTGCAGGAGGGAACACCCAGGAAGCCTGGACTTCTGCCTGGGGAACTGGGAAAGCAGAGAGGAGATGGCTACTTCAAAGACTGCTTACACAGAAATGGCAAGTGTAACAAAAACTTCAGAACAGAAAGCACACCTCTGCCAAAAAGCCACAGGAGAAAAGAAAACAACAACCAAAACAAAAAAACAAATATTAAAAAGTTGTATTTGAAAACTGGATTTGTAGCAGCTCAGGCAAGAGATTTACACTTCCATCACTGCAGACAGAAACAGAAAAAGCAGTCACTCGGGGTAAAAGCCCTGAATAGTAGTAACACTGGATTCCTGCCTGATTTTTTGCAGCAGTATTAACCACAACAACAGTGAATAAGAGCCCACAGAGCTATAACAAATCACAGGTGTGCTGCATTCAGTAAGACAGGTTATTAAAGTGACCAACATGCTACAGGTTCACTGTGGTTCACCCACACGACGCAAGAGTAATAGCCTCAGCATCATTCAACAGGACCACCTCTGGCTTCACTTTTGTTTTTAGTAGGAGACTCCTTCGTTGTATCCTTGTGTGCTCTGGGACTGCCACACAAATTCCAGCTCACTTCCACCCCAAAGCTCATCAGAAAGGCTTACTAACGATGTTTCTGCTCCCTCACTATAGGGGGATCCCAAAGTAACACCCATTTTGTGGTAAAGCTCCCGTCTCATTCCTTCACTTGCCTCCGCAGAATGCAGAAGAATCAGCAGCCGCTCAGTTCAGAAAGACAGGAGACACAAAGCCAGACCCCACAACAGAGAAACCGATGTCAGCCTTTCCCAGCTTCAGTCCAGTTCCCTCCAAAGTGCTCCGGCACCCTCCAGCTTGTCCCCTGTTCAGACAGTGATACTATTAGCCAGATGATACAGTTCAGAGCAAGGCGGCAAACAACCCTGTGCCTCACAATTCCTGCTTCTTCCATCACATTTATGTTTTACCACTTGCAAAGCACTGAAGAAGTTAAAAAAAATTTAAAATATATACACACACATATCCCTAAAAGGGCTAAATATAGAAAGAAAGAGCAATCATTGCATATCAAAAACCCAAACCAAACAAGCAGAACCAAAAATCCCACAGAAATGGATACAATCCCTCATATATCCTAGCTTTGCCTCTTTTCTAACTTCACCCCTGAAAACTATGGTGCCAATAAAGCCTAGAATAAAGGAGCACAATTAATTTTTTTCAACATGTGCAGCAAGATTTCATGAAATAAATTAATGAGATTGCCAGTGCCCTTTTCCTACCACAGAGTATCAGTTATAATGAATGGCATGTGGCAACACCAAAAGAGAATCAAGTAAATAGTATTATTTTTAAATACAAAATGAAAAATTTAGTAAATTTTTGTAACAGATTATACATTTTTCCACAGCATAGTTCAAAAGAAATTTAGAAGACAGCCTCAAGTAGATGCTACTTATAAAGAAAAAAAAGATAAGAAAAGATGAGCCGTCATTAGGAGCATGATGGAAATGCTGGATAGCGAGCAGCTAAAACCATCAGCTTCCTTCCACTTCCCTTCATCCAGGCATTTGCAAACGTGCATGTTGAACTTCTTGTTTGAATTTTGAAAACTTAGTTTTAGCATTTAAACTTTCTAGCAGTTCCAATGTACAAGCTATGAAAAACAAGAAGTGTAAAGCAACTCAACAATGAAATGTTGCAGAGTGAAAGAGGTTAAGTGCCTCCACCCCTCTAAAAAGCCCCAAGAAAATCCTTATTTCCCAGTCACTGAGTAATGAATCTCACTACCTTAAAAGGTGCTTTGGCTGTGGATTCAAAATGTGCTTAAGCCTTATGGTCAAGCACAATTACCTTAAAAATTATCATTAAAAATAAGAATATAACAAGCCTTGACCTAAAGCTTTTTTTGCCCCCCTCTTTTTTTTTTAAATCCACAGAAAGACTAACAGCTGATCAACCACTTATATGACAACATATACAAATTCCAAAGATGTTCACCTTCAGGGATCTTTTAAACGAAAATTAAAATACAGAAGTGACATTAAGAAATCACCATGTTGCAAGCAAAAAGGTACTCAACTCTCCAGGCAATTATTGCAATGGTATATTTTCTGGCATCATTTTTAGTATAAGTTACCAGAGTGGTTCCTAAACTTGAACCATATTCCATACCCATATCATTTCTGACTTGTCAAGCCATGGCTGCATGTAATATCCCTGATCTTCTCACAACAGCTAAAACAAGAGCCGCAACTTAAAAAAGAGAAATTGGCCTCATTCCCCACTGTCACCTAAATACCTGAACGCAGGCCAAGATGCCCTGAACCCTTCGGGTGTTCACCCAAAAATAACCCCAGGAAACGCACTCTTCTCAGCCACAGGCAGCAACATCGCACTACCAGCATTTCCCCGGCTTCCCAAAGGCTGCTGTCCATATTGGGAATTTTGCCCTGGAGCCAAAACCGATGCTGGATCCAGCACATGGCTGCACTTTCAAGGAAAGCCAGGAAAAAGCCACCCTGCGCTCACCTGGCTGAAATTAAACATAGAATAATCGACATATCAGCCAGCACGTGAAAGAACCTGATCAAAAGGGTAACACTGATACTTCCAAAAATCTAGGGAAGATGTTTTGTAATTAATTATTTTTAAATTATGCTCGCTCCCCTTTGCTTATTCAGATATCCGCACTGCTGAAGTGAACAAGAAACAGGCACTTGCTTCTACCACCATTATCTCCTCTCCCCGAGGAAAATCAACATCGCACTGACTTACAGCATTTCCCATTTCTGAAAAGCTAGTTACCATGCATTACTCAAAAAAAAAAAAAACACCAGCATATGTCAACAGCAGACAGTTAACAAAATTTCAGAGCCTTATTCAAAGCAAAAACCCATTTCAAACACCTGCAGAAAAAAACAACAAACACTTTTCCCTTTTCAGTTTGTATCAGAGTAAACAACTACATTTACCAAATTAACTATTAACTTTATCCTCTTGTTCCAACACATTCCTCAGGATAGTTCATCAGTAACAGAGTTAGCAGAAAGAAGGATGAGGTATCTCACGGAGTCTGAATTCACACAGCATATTAGGCAAGACATCAGTGACAAGCGTACAAAATGAATCCTTAAATCCAGCCAAGATTTCCGAACAAAACAGTATCTCCAAGGAGTAGCAGCCCCTCCTTCCTGATTTCAGTTTGTTGCAGAGAAAGGTTAAACATATCCATATGCTACTCACTACCTGTTAAGACCTATACAGAAGGAAAAGGCAACCAAGAACAGTAATGCAAATATATCCTAGACCTGTGAGATTTTATTTCTTCACATTTTAAAATAGACTGACAAAAATGGAATTGGCCACAGCACTAAGGAAACTTTCAAGTGGGACAAAAAATAACCTACTTTCTATGTCTTATTAAAAAGAAATCCAGCATCTATGTATGAAAACCAAATGACAAGCTACATGCAAATCTCAGATTAAAATTCTGTACTTACATTTTTACAATATGGCTTGTCTAAAAAAAAAAAAAAAAAAAAGGCAGAGGCAGTAGGTAGAAATTTCCAAGTCTCCAAAATGTGGTTTATGTAACTGTTAAATTTAGATTAGGAAGCAAATTATCTTGAAAGGTCTCCAGGAAATGTAGTACAGTAAAACCATTTAAATAGGTCAAATTTCATAGTCAACTGCCAGGGAAATTACAAAATATGAGTAGAGTTAATACAACCTTTCAAATAACTAGAGGAAGAGAGATCACTCGTGTTTGGGTTTTTTATTATTATTTTTTAATATCCTATCCATCTCACAAAAAGGCTATATAAACTGGAAAAAACACCCACTCAGAACTTGGGTTAGCAATATTTTCTGCACTGAAAAGGTTTGAAATGTTAAACAATTCACAGAAAACGAAGTTCAACAAAAAAAGTAAAATTGTTTCTTTATTTCACTCTAACCAGAAAATTTTAAGACATTAGTAATATACCCCTGCTTTACTTAAGAACTCTGTAAGAGTGAGCACATCTATCCTATCCTCCCCTCATCCCCCAAAATAAAATATTGAATTATTCTCTGAAGACTGTACTGGGCCTACCACAAAATAACTTTTCTTGCTATTATTTCACACTATACCTTGGTTAATATAATAATTTGTAATTCAACAAAAAGAGGAATGCACCAGTTTTTAGAAGCAGTATTACCAGTGACAGATGATTCCTTTGTCATTAGGTAAATAAATAATTCTAGTAGGCAAGGAACTGCACGTTACAGAAATCTGGCTAATAACATGGGTCTGTATGAAGTGCAATAGCAACTAGACATAGTCTTGAGCTCTGTTTTCCTTATATGTTACTCTTTTTATATAAGTCAATTTGGCAGCTGCCACAAGGATACAGTAGGTTTTAAAAGGAGGAAAAAAAGAAAAAAGTCCAAAATATCATCTTCCAGCATGACTTATTCCCTGAAATAGTTAAATTCTGGACTGAAGTCAGCTGATAGATCATAAAACTAGGATGAAGAAACCCCAAATAAAATCCCCCCTGCATTCATTTGTGGATTATGGGCCAAAAGGGAACCCTGACATCATTTCATGTGCCCTTCTATGACAATGATTCATCACTCAGTCTAGTGCAAAGCACTTAACGCCCATCATTTTGCTTTGTGAGTATAAAAAGAGGGTAAGTGATTCTACTTCACATTTATAACATGCTCTGACGATACAATAAAATACAGCACACCCCAAGTACAACTGCCTTTCCTACCTTGAAAACAGAAGCGCAGATTTTAATTTCCAGTGCCGCATCTGTGCGTCAATCCACCGTGAGGGCAGAGGGCACAGATTTCCACCAGAGGCCTTCAGCAAAAACGCTTCATGCCAAGCAGCTTGTTAAAAATCAGCAATCCATCTCAGAAGAGCAAGTCACCAGCAACACGCGCAACGCCACCATTACCTCAACAGAAACTCTCCAGGAGACTAGAAAGAAATTAAATCGCCCTCTTTGTGCTTCCTCGATACCCGGCAGTGACCCAGCAGCCTTATTTTGTCTTTGAAGCAAGCTGCTGATCTTGGCCTGTACACAGAGCAGCCAGGTGGGCCAGGCTGACATGGAAGTATTTCTACCCATTAAACACTGCAGCTTTAGATTAGCATCCTGAAGATGACACTGATCTGGGCAGAATCAATTTTTAAAAATAAACAACATCAGGCTGTCATTAATTCAAGCAACTACACCAGTGTGTACATGGTTCTGCTCCTCTCTATTTCAGCCCTCATAATTACTTTCTGCTCCCGAAAACAACACTCTTTTTACACCGTTTATTAACAGAACTATTGTTTTCCCAAAAGAACAGTAGAGATTTAGACACCAAAAAAATTATTTCCTTCAAAATATCATACTGAGTTTGAGCAAAAGCCTGCTTTTAAAATAAAAAAGAAGAAAAAAAGCACTTCCTCCCCTGAAGCTACAACCAGCCTGGCACTGCCTGGCATCGCCATGCTCACACACCTCAGGCGTGTCTGCCCAGCTGCAGCCCGGTGAACACTCACTCCTCATCCACCTCCCAGTTCCTCACCCACCTCCCAGCGTTGCTCCCAGTCAGGGGAAATGCTAAAATGAGGGCAGAGCCCTCGGAAGAGGGCACTGCCGCCCGCAGCAGGGTACCCCGCTCGGTATCGCTGCCTGCGCATGGCTGAGGGGGCGCGACGCCCCGCCGGCCCTGCCTTTCTGCCCGCCCTGGCCAGGCCCACCTCATGGCTGGGGGGAGTGACACAGCCCCCAGAGCAATGAAACAAGGAACAAGTTCCCAGCAGGAAAGTCACAGCAGCGTTAAACACACAGGCAGCCCGTGGAGCGCCACCGTCTCAGCTGTCATGCAGCAGGTCAGTGCCAGAGGCCAAGGTGGCCGTCAGGGCAGGCAGGCCCACAGGGCAGGGAGGAGCATCTCATGTCACTGAGGGAAGCAGCTCTTGCTTCCTCAGGCCAGCACGGCACAAACAAACTGCCTCACGTCAGGCTGTTGGAAACACCATGGGAGCTAATTGATCCCCGAAGGAAACCCCCAGGAGGCAGGGGCTAACTCGAATATAGCCCTCTAACCAGCCACGTGCACCAAGTGACACAGAAAAGCACCTACCCCAGCTACACACGCTCAGGGAGTTTGTCCACTCTGAGGAGCCCTCAGCAGGGGAGACGCAGTTACTGATCGTGTGTTGTCTGTTTTACAGGGCTCCCTCAGAAGAAAACTCATATCTGACATTAACACTGAGGCATCTAATAACCAAGGGGCAAAAGAAAAAAGAAAACCCCACAAGCCCACGTGTACTTACTCAACAAAGACGAAGCTAAGGACAACGTCCGCTTTGATGAAAGACTGGTGTGGATGTACTGCTACTAAAAATGGACCTGCATCAGGTCATCGCACCCAGTGCTAAGCTGGGTAAACAAGGAGCTAGCTGCCCAGGAGCTCCCCCGGGGGGTTCGACACCCGAAGACGGCCACGTGCGCTGTATCTGCAAGGAGACTGCAGTCACGGGCGCGTCAAGCGCCGGCGAGAAACAAGAGCAGCACACACACGCTTCACCAATATGACTGAGCAGAAAAACCTCAGAGAGCGTTTAGCTGGGCTTTCTATTTTAAGAGCTGGTATGATTCACGTTACCTTGGCTCTCAGTGTTTTGCAGTCTTTACCATATCTACCCTTACGATAAGCTCATGTTAAGCAAGCACTGAAAGCCCTGACATTTCAGAGCAGCGGCGCAGAGCAGCCATACATCACGCGGGGAGCCTCCGGCAAAGCAGGCAGCTGCATCCAGGTCTCCCAAGTGCGTATCCCTCGACCTCACCGCTTGCTGCCCTTCCTGTCGATGCACACATGGGGTCGAACAGAATAAAAATCCCTGTGATGCCCTAAGTCACTAAGTATTGTCCTGCTGTTGTACAGTGATGAAACTGCACCACAGTGGGGTGGGGGAGATAAAAAAACCCCACAAACACAGAAGCATCAGTATTTAATTGAAAATTACTTATTAACCAGTATTACACTAGTTCAAGTGAAGCTGCCATTGTGCCGTATCTGCCTGACGCTGCCAGCAGTTGCCCACTTGTATTTGTTTCTCTGCTCTCCAGCTGTACTAATGTATGCTTTCATGACAAAACACAGGTAAGGAACTAGTATCACAGCTAGGAACACAAGCAGGAAATGTTATCAATGAAGGAAGGATCTATTTGGGATTATGAAAACTAACTTTTCTATTAATAGCATAAGCAAAAGTTCTCATATCCTGCCCTGCAAGATACCTGCTTAAAATAATCAATTAATTTTTTGGTACTTGCTAAAAAATAAAGTAGGTTTCACTGTTCTTATTTTGTTTTTCCTAAATCTCAAATAATTAAAAAATCAACAACAGCAGCCTGCATTAAATATTTTATCTGTTTTGACTCATTTATTTCTTTCTTACAATGCTTTGAAGAGACTAACCACTTTGCTGCGAAGTTTTGCATGACTAACAAAACCTGAAGGATTGCAAAAGGCAGAAAACACTAAGTTGTGTCTTTATATTTTACTCAAAGGATAAGAGAAAGCAAAAACATGAATATTTTCCTACAAGAAACATTAAATTGATAATTTCTTTCCTCATCTGACAAGAAATGGTTTTCATTTACAAGCTGAAAATAAACAATCCGGATACTAAAGTTTTCCTCAAGTAAAAAAAGGGCACCAAGAGGATCATTGGATAGGAACAATTAAACGGAATATACTGTCACAGTCAGAGCTTGAAATAATATTTGGAATACTCTAAATCATTGGTGGAATACTGACATCCTACTATATTTTCTAGCATTTCACACATGACACATTTATATGCGGTTGCACTATTATTTTAGTTCTCCATGTCAAAACATCAAAGTGTGAGCAAAAATTTACTAGAAGATTTGTCTTTTTAGTTTAAAAAACTTTTTAAAAAGAACAAAATTTGTCTTAATAACTAATGAATTTAAATTAATTTTAATGGCCAGTCAATTAATTTAATGTTATGTGCTACAATCTGTAATATACAACACACCAATAATGTTGAGGGGTCTTTTAGTCAGACAGATTTAAAATAGATTTATAAAAACATAAATACCATTCCAGGTTTCTCTGAATTGAGGTGGGAGAAGATATTGTGAAAGAGATACTGTGACCAACTGATGTTTGTTCATTTTTATGTACAAAGGCAAAAAGAAAAATTACTTTTTTTTTCTGTCATAACATAAGGTGTAGCAATGACAAAATAAATAGCAAACTTGCCCAGTGGGGCTGACGCCACCCTGGAAAGGGGAACCACAGGATGATTGCACTTGCCCAAAGTTTCAAAAATGCCACATCTTGTTTGGGAAAGCAGTCCAGAGATGCATCCTAAAGACCACATAAGGTACAATTTCTCATCCAACAGCTAAGTTGAAGCCAAAGTACATTTACATTTTTTTGAATGAGGGAACACACTGATCAGGACTGACCATTAACACTCCTCTAAGTTCCTCCTTCCTCTTCCTCCCCGCTCACTAAATAAACTCTTCTGCTGTTCCTAGTGAAAAGCATGTCCTACTCAAGCTGTGCTAAAGTTGAGTAAGTGGATGGAGGTGGCTTTTTTTGGCACAGGTAAAAAGGTGTCAACCCAGAGGGTGGATCACAAACAGCACTGGTACTTGAATACGTGGGAGTCAGAAAGTACAGGAAAGTACTATCCTTTCCATCTTATGAGGATGAGGAACTATCACAGCTGACCTTCCAAAGCTGCAGGGGTGTGAGATAATGACTCTGACTCCAAAGTCAGTCCCTTTGTCCACTCTCCACTCCTGGAACGGAAAGACTGGAAATGCCTACAAGTCGTGGAAGTAGGGAGGTGTTTCACCACATCTTTGCTCATAGGTGAGCGTCCACAACATGCTGCAGCTGCTGCACCTGAATCCCATGCTGTCAAGAGAAGTAATAAAATCTCTGCTGAGAAATGAAGAGACAACAACTAAAAATGAAACTATAAAATTGCACAAACAAAACCACCTTTATGGCAGTGTCATTCTTAAGACTCCATGAAGCAATGCAAAACCTGCACAGTCAATATGTTTTGTACATGCAACTCCAGTTGGCCAGTGAAGTTTTTATAAACCCGTAAAGAAGTCTCCTCCTCTGCAGGCTCTTACCCTGCACAGCTGCAGGGCATGGGGCAGGCTGCAGCTGTATCCCTTGTCAGGGTCTTTGCAATTGAGAGAAGTCACAAGCAACCCTGCGCTCGGGCTGTGGCAGAATAAAGCATCCCCAAACGCTTCCACCATCCACCTCCCCAGCTCCGCAGCAGCAAAAGGGACCAGTTGTTCACATGGAAGCTGTGACCTGGGAGCAGCTTGGGCACAGTCCCTCCACTCCCTCAGACATCCCTGCTAGGGAGGCCAAGCGCTGCTGCGTACCCCAACACCAGCTACGGCTCCCAGTTAATACAGGCACAGCCATGCCACATCACCTGTGGGACACTTCTAAAAGGTCGTAAGATGATGAAAACACACATGTTAATTGAATGCCTTTAAAAATGGGGTCCTTGGGCATTCCGAAATCAACTGTAGCAGAAACTATTGTAGGAGGAGAACAGCATGGAGAGCTGCGCCTTGGTACAAGAGAGGCATCCTTCTGGCAAGGCCCAAGAGCAGCAGCAACAAGCACCGATACAAGCCTGACTGGACACCCACTGAGCCACATGGAGAAAGCTTTATGGATGAGCAACACTAGTAGATCACTCACTTGACCTAAGAGCAAGGGAGTTTCTTCTCCCTCCAGCACCACTAGAGAAAAAATATTTGCAGAATGTGAACCTCCAACTACAGCTGTAAGGAAAACGTGACATGGCGTTAAAGTAAGAGATTAGACTGAAACTACCCAGCTGAGAAAGGAGGATGCAGAATAGGAGGGATCTGCCACAAGTGGTAAAAAGTGAACAGGATGAAGAGACTACTCACTGCTTCTCATGGCCCAGAAGACAAGGGACACACAAAGTTATGGAACAAACTTTAAAGGGAAGTCATTAAGGGGGGGGGGGGGGGAAAAGGTAATTTTGTACAAAATTGGTTAGACAAACTCAATCCTACAGGATGTTGCAGAGGTTGAAAAGTAAACATATTGAAAAAAAAATAGACAAATGGAGGACAAGGGCTATTAAACACAATAGGTCATGTCAATCTGCCAGAAATCCCCAAGTCAAAATTTTACAAGAAAAAGAGTCTATGTGAGCTTTATAACGCTCTCTTTCCCTAGGTGTCCTCTGTAGTAATTGGCCTAATTCAGTAAGGGAGCTCATTTGAAATCAGACTTACTCATAGCAATTCACCTCTCTGCAATGGATTTTAATTTTTAATATATCAGTTCGCAACCTGACCTCTGTGGACTAGAGATCAGACAGGTGGTCTGTAGGGCCACAGGAAATACTGAAGTGAGTATGTACATCAAAGAAGATTCTGATTATGATGGGCACAGAACCAGAGATACTGACAGTTGACATACTGTTGCCCTGAAGAGTTTGTTAATCACTGTTCACTGTAGAGAGCTATTCTGGTCAGAATTATTAAGTTAAAGATTAAATCATTCCCAGTGAGTTAGAGTTGTTGCTTTTTATTTTAAATAAACAAACTGAATAAACATGCTGTGCAAATATAGCCTACATGCACCTTAGGGCACTATCCATTCAGGATTTTCTTTTGGACAACCCAGAAGAACGAAAGGCGGAACAAAAAGCATCCTGGAATAACCTGAAATGTATGCATGCATCTGCGCATACGCACACACAAACCACTGCTGCACCTCACAAATCTGTGCAAAGGAAAGAGCAGTCTCTGCCTTACCTTACTGCCTCTGGAAGCACAGGTATGCCTTCTATACATTAAACACTTTAGTCTTAAAATCACCATTAAGCATTGTTAAATTCACTGGTGAAACTTCCTTGAGTTTCATCTAACTATTAAGGAACTGTTTTACAAAAACAACTGCTTTGAAATCTGTTACTCTTTTTTTTTTTTTCTTGTCATTTATAATATCTGCCACAAAGTAGCAGACACACACCCATTTATATCTATTCCCAACCCCTGTAAGTCATGTCTAAAGCTAACATGAATATCTACTGACATACATAGTTGCAAACAAATGCTTCATTCCATTTCTAGGTATTGCAGTCAAGCTTGCACAAGGCTAAGAGAATGCTAAAGAGAATGTGCTGCAAGGACTTAAAGATGGCTAGATCAACTTCAAGCTAAGGAAATTAAAAAACAAAACAGAAAAAACAAAACTACACCACAAAACCAAAGAGGCTGTGAGCATTTCTCAAGACCAAAAACCTTTTCAAGTATCCAGAATCAGAATACATAATAGCTTGATGGCTAGCACTTTTACAGAGCTGGAATAACTTGAATTATAGCTTTCCTGAAGCTGACCAGTAAGACATACTTGTAAGTGACATCTTAGTAAACATACAGATATTTAATACAGAAGAACATGCAGAAGTTTATGCCTATTTACCTATTCTTTTTTTTTTTTCTTCTCCAAGGCTTCTACTCTGCAGAGATTGAATCCTTTAATAATAAGACTTTCAATTCCATGTCTGAAGCCTAAGAATCCACTACACTTCCATTTTCTTCAAATCTGGATAACTAGTACAGTGTTCTCATGTGAATTCTTACAGGTTTATTATCTCAAACCTTTCCAAGATACACATCTGAAGTTATTCTCTCTCCTCACTCACAGGAAAATAACCTAAAACCTGCAGCCAGCATTGTGTTGCTGCATGCTTGAATTCTGTAAGCTAAACTCTTAAAAACCTATTTAAACTACTCAGAAAAAAGTACTCGTGCTAAATTTTTCTCTGTTAAGCGCAAACATGATAGCGATCCACCTCATCTGAGCCATTAATTTTACCAGCCAAGTCTATCTGAGGTGGTATTTTCCAACTGCAATGGCAAAGCACATGGTGTTGTAGCCCTGCTAACAGTACAGAATCAGGTGGGAGGAGAGACCAATGCTGGTTTTGTGTGGAAAAGAATTGCTAAGCCCTGACCCCTCGAAGACAAAGGGATGGTGCAAGAGTAGTCAAGGCCAAAGCTCTATTTTCAGAAAATCAATGGGTTATGCACAATAGCAACCGCACTCAGATGTTCTGAGCCCAGCTGGAGTCTCTAGATCTGGTCTCTAAATTCAGAGTATCTGACACTGAAAACGTGAAAAAAAAAAAAGTCACTTCCCACCCCCCCCTTTTTTTTATTTTATTTAAACAGTCAAAGTAGAAGCAAGCTTTGAACAAGAAGTCTTGAAATTGAGATGACTACGTCCCTTCTCTTTGCCACTCCTTATGATCTTTGGTAGCCAGCCAAATGGCTCAGCCTAGCTTCACTTTCCACATCAGTCCAAGAGTTGAATAAGTAATAAAACTTGCATCAGGAGAGGGCTTTATAATCACATTAGAGACATGCAACAGAGACCGGCTACCTCGGTTCACTGGACAGCTTCAACAAGGCTTCATAATGAGGTACAGGTGTTGGCACTAATTAGGAATACCCAGCTCACTGCTGACATCAGCCCCTCAAAGCAATGACTACACTTTAATCCTTTAAGCCACATAAAAGGAAAGCAGAGAGCAGGCGGACAAAAAAAAAAAAAATATCTCTGAAAACGCCTCTGCAGAGGATTGAAATATTTTTTGCTTACTTAAGGGAAAAAAATAGAACTGTCACAAAACTGCAGGAAGTTTACTGTGAAGTATCTGAGAACGTAAAAGAATCTAAACCTTGTGCACAACCAAGGTTTTTAATTTTAGGAAGGGGGTATCACTGTGTACAGTATGTATTCATCACAACTATCAAAATTTACATCCAGAAAAGAAACACAGAATAAAAAGGGGAAGAAGCAGCACATGTAAATATTGTGGTAAGATAAAATTATTCCATCTATGCCTACCAGCCTTCCAAGCATTACGGGGTACACCAAGATAGCTTTTAAATGAAATTATTACAAGGAGTTCTGCAGGCTGGAACCTCATTGTTAACAGCTTCTTTTATGACTTCCTCTCCTTTAAAATCCACACAGCTTTCATTTAAAAGGTGATACCTCAATGTTGAAGGTATATAGTTTCAATTTACACATTGTAAACACCAACACACACATTTATTTTTTTTTTTTTTAGTATCAGTTCCTCCTTCACTTACATGCCAGGTCATGAGGTAGATGTTTTCGCTTCAGCTGATGACATCACAAGCTCCTAAAAAAATGAAAGGAGTGCTATTTAGGTAGTAGGAGTGGCATTGAGAATTTTATGTTTGAACTACAATTTAATTTTTGGCAAGTAAGTGAAGGACAGATTATATTTTTATTGCAATTTCCCTAAGAAAACGATACCTCTGTAATATAAACCCTTAAATTCCATAACTCTCACTTAGTATGTGAAAAAATTAAACGCATCAGTACATACTACAATATAAATATATAAAGTATTACAATTAATAGTAAATTCATAAGAATAATCTCAAAGTCGACTTTGTCATCCTCTTAACATGAATGGGAATCAATTTTACCAATACCAACCAAACAAATCTTTATTTAGTATATTCTCTGTGCTGTTCTGGGAATACAAAACAAAACGTTCATGTAGTTGCACGATTATTCAGCTGACTTAAGGGGCTGATTTCTCCAAATACACTGATTCTTTCTGACTTCTAAAGAGCCTTCTGTGAACTGAACATGCTTATAAATTCAAAGAAGGGCAAATAAAAAATAAGTAGAGGGAAAGCTCGGTGTGGCTCCTGCCTTAATTCCTCAAGACATTCCTTCAGTCTTCTCCTTGACAATCCTGGATAGCTCAGCTTCCCTGGCAGGGATTCTGCTTACTCGCCCTTTTCAATCTAGTCTTGAGCCTTGAGCAATATTAAGTATGGGAATAGAAGGAATTTTTCCCTCCACTAACTGCCCACATTCCCCTCCTGCAGGATCGCGCACATGTATGTTTTGTGTCCTATTGTAATGGACATGGCAAAAGCATTAAAGTTGTTACACCCAACTGATTAGTTGCAGCGCTCCTCAGAGACGTCAGCAGTTAGAACAGGGTCTGTCCTGGCAGGCAGTCCACTCCATGCCTTAGAGTAAAAAGCTAACAAAAACAGGACTACTGTGATCTGGGGAACAAAGTATTAGAGAGCAGAAATTCAAGTAAAAACCAAGGAACTGATAACTGCATACTCTGCCAGAAGAAAAAGAATAAAATGGGGGAGGGGAGGATGGCAATGTCTTTCTAACTGAAATAAGGCAGCTTCTGGCCAAAGTGTCAGCACCATGCTGTAACATTTCGGCTTCTCCACCCATCTGCAGTACAAGAAAAGGATACCACCACCCATCCACTGAGGAGTGGCACAGATCCTATTACTTAAGAACTATTGTTGCTCAACTTAGGCTGTGGCATCAAAGGAAAACACTTTCTTACAATCGAGGGGGGGGGGGAGGGGGCAGAGGAGAGAAGGGGAACACACAATATATTGTAGCTCCCGTATGTTGACCTTACAAAATTTTAAAGTTTTGGCTATGTTAATTTTCTTTGATTTAAGGTTTTGTCTTTGGGTTTTTTGTGTGTTCCGGGGGTTTTTTTGGTTTGTGTTTTTTTTTAAATCCTCCCAGTTTCCTCTTCCCATCTCCTTGACAGTCTCTAGCTATACCCCACATTAAGCAATTAATTTTGAGCAACACGAGAAGATCTGCAGATCAAAGCAGCACCAGAGCCAAGGTTGCCAAAACATGAATCACACTATGTGGGTCGGGTTTTTAACTGGAGATAAGCAGATACACTCCCCGGCCGCCACCACACACATGGCCTGAGGCAATCCACAGGGCCCATGAGCAGGAGGTGAAGTGCACTTGGCGCGAGCACTGGAGCATCAACGAGCATCAGAGCATCGATGGGAGCCTCCAGTCTCCAGCCAGACCCACCCAGATCGCACGCAGCAGAAACACGGTGTGCCGAGCTGACACACAGCGAGTGGGGGTGACCGGAGGGACTCCCTTTAAAAGCCCACTGCTGCTCTGCCGCAAAACCCTGGTATTAACACTGCCTCTACCCGCCGGCTAAGAAACGCCAAGAGCCTCACTCACAAAATGCACTGGAGGAGGGAGGGCAAAGGAAGAGATGAAGTAAAAAAATAATTAATGCCTGGATCAATTTTTCAAACATGACTTCAAACAAGTTTTTCTTATGAGATGTTTCATTATGGGATAATTCTTTAGTGTCCTGTGAACACCTTTAATGTAAGTTTTCAATAGAAACACAAGCAAAGCCCTGGTTGTGGCAGCTCAAATGGCATCATTAAAATGCAACACAGCCTACAACTTTTAAGCGTGAACAAAACCACAGCTTTTGCCTCCCAGCTGAACCACAAAACTAATATATTTTTGAACTCGTCATTAAAAACACATTTGTTTGCTCAGTTAAATGCCAAGATGAACTCTGAAAAACCAAAAGGTTCAACTAAAAATCTTTTCTTTCTCTAACCCTTACACTATACAATCATAATCTTCAGTCCCAACTTATTTCATAGCCATGTACAAATATACAACAGATCGTGAAAGATATAGCTAACTCCACAAAATATCACTCCCCTCCTTTTTTTTGGGGGGGGTGGGAAGCCAGTCTTAACATACTGATTCAGAAACATTAAACTAATTCACCTCAAATTAATGAGCAGGGGGCTCTTCGCTAGCAGGTAAAAAAACAGAAGACTGACAACAGCCTGGAAAGGTGTCAACCCTCCAAACTCCCCATCAGCAGCAAGTTCAGGAGTGGGGTAAAGAACGGACAGGAGAAGCTCGTCCTCCTCTCTGCACACACCGTGCCAACAGACTCTGCATTTCTACTCCCTGGGTGCATTTGAAAAAGCAACAGGGCAACCACAAAAACTGTGGCATGGAGAAACAGAAAAGAAAAAAAATAATTTATAGGAACTAAAGGAAAACGTAGACACAGAAAACAAAACTTAGAAATGCACAGTAGCTTTTCATAAATACTGCCTGGAAACTAAGCGTCACCAGGGGAAAAAGCATCAGGAAGATTTATTTCTTAAAATGCAACTTTTAACAACAGAAAGCCATTTGGAACAAAGACCTATTTTTGCAGTTATCACTACTGTTATACTACCATTCCCTCTGTAATTTACCATAGTACTTACCAACAGCCAAGCCTCCAAAACAAAAATCACGCTGGTTGAAAATAGTGCTTCATGCTTCTCTGTCCCCCACACTGCACTGCCATTTTCAAAAAAAAGAGACAGTCGCAGAAAAAAAGATCTGCCAGGGTCCTGGAAAAGGGCCCTGAGATAGGACCAAGAGTTCAGACTGTGCATAATGGAGGTTCCACAGCCTCTCCAGGAGAGCCCCTTCCACTCTGCGTGACCCTTACTGTTGCAAAGCTTGTCCCAGCGCTTAAAGCACACATCTCCCTCCACAGGGTTCAAGCCCTTTACCAGATCTCTCTCTGCACTGGACCCTGAAGAGATCATCCTTTTCTTCTTTACACAGCTAACTTCACGTTTGAACACTATGCTTACCTCTTTTGTTAGTACATCTTAGTCTTTTCTCCAGACTAAATAAAACTTAGTTCTTTCACCCTCTGCTCACAGGCCACACTTTCTACATTTCTGATCCCTCCAGCTGCTGCTCTCCACCACGCTTTCTGAGGCTGGCACACCAAACCACCATGAGGTTACGATGCCCAAATCTGGGCAAAGGCTTCCAGCTGAACCCTTCCCTACACGGAAAATACTCTTTTCTTGTTACAGAAAAACATCCTTTACTGTCATGTGAGTTGCAGATAATAATTCTAAGTGCAAACTCCAGTGCCTTTGCTTTTGCAACTGCATGACTGTTGTCTCACGTCCTGGCCATGAGCAGTTATTGCTGCTGGGCCCATGGCTCCCAGCCTGCAGGAGCACAGCCGAACCCTCCCACCACAGAGCTGTCCCTTAGCCCCCTGCTCAGCCTCAGACAACCCTTCTTTCCAGGCTCCTCCAATCTGTCAAGATAACTGTAAGTTCAAAGCATCTTCTCAAATAGACACGCAGCACCACCCAGTTTCATCTGGCTATTTAATGAGCAGAGTCCTCATTCCTTCACCCACATCATTAATGACAAATATTAATTAATACTGAAGCTAGGAAAGACCACTTAAATCTCACCAAATTCACCTGTCTTGTTTGAAACTAATTAGTAACTATCCTCTCAGTTTTCTAAGCAGCTGCACACATTCTTGTGAGCATTTCACCTAATCCACATTTCCTTGGCTTGCTTCTGGTAACACGAGCTGTCGGATAACTTGCATCATCTACTGTGCAATTCCCACCTCACAAATGACTTTCAAGACTGAATTTGAAAGCTGGTCTTGTGACGCTTCGTGTGTCCTTCACAAAAAATAATCCCACGGATATAACAACTGCTTATGTGGGAAAGGTATTAGAAAACCATTGTATTATTTCCAGTTTTTTACAGACTGTTTCAGATATCTAACGCATGTAGCCAGCTCCCCACGGACTACCAGTAATAAAAGTAATTGTACTCTTTCCCTTATAGTTCTGGAAAAATCATAATAGGAACAAGTATCCAAATACCAAAACCGTATCCATCGTATTTATCTGAAGAGATACTTCCAGGCAATGTTTATCCTACAGGGACTAAAAGTAGAAAAGAAAAAGTCACTAAGCTTTAAGAAAAGTCTTCTAAAATCCTTATTTCATAACAAACAGGGCTGGATTTTTGCTTGTAAAAACCTGTGATCTGATGCTGCTTCTTCATAAGCTTCTAACAGTGCTAACTACAGTAAGTATTTAGCAGCTTCTTGATTTTTACCTCTCTTCCACACTGGCTTAGCCAAGAAAGTAATTCAGTATAAATCCGCAACCTCATTGTAAAAATCTAAAGATAGTTTGTCTCACCTTAAGATAGGTCAGAGATGCAGAAAGCATCTAGCAAAGCCTGCAACTCTCTAGCACCTTCACTTCCTTCCACCATCACAAAAATATTTCATTACACCTTTACACAACAACAAGCCTATTCTTAATAATAGCCAGCGACTTAGTAATTCCCAGCAGCCAATTGAAATTTGCTGGGAAAACAATTTCCCACAGCAGCTTATCCCGCTTTCAGACAAACAATGCAGCAGGATGTCTAGAAGGATAGGTTTCATAAGCCAACTAACAAGTAACATCAAGCCGCTTTATGAAACGTTCTGAAGTCCTGGGCCCCTAGGCACTCAGATGGTGACGGAACGCAGCAGTTATTTAGCATGTGTGTAGTGCCAGCCATTCTGCAAAATACTCAAAACTTCTTATTCATTGCTCGAAATTCTTGTTACACAATCTAATTAACATATACATGCAAAAAAGCGAGTCAGGGGCTGAAACAACTGCCCTTACAGGGAAAAGCAACCAAGACTGACATACACACGGGATTTAACTTAAGCACCTAACCCAAGGTGCACACGAAGTTGTTTATATTCTTCATATACTAGTATGTTATTAACATTAGTGAAACAGAGGCACAGGTCTGTAAGAGATCAGATGTAATGGCATAAATTTAAGGAAAAAAAAGTTTAGGCTTAGCATTAAGGAAACATCCTGACAGTCAGAACTGCTGGTCCATGTCCCCAGGGAAAGGATCGGAGACTGCAGCTCTTGACGTTTAAACAAAGATTGGACAAGAGTCCTGGTAGCTGCGCTGCCAAGACAACATGCTCCAGCTCAGCATTTCTCAAACTGGCCTGAGGGCAAGGCAACAACAAATGTGGGACCCGAGTTTAAAGAGGAGGACTGCACAAAGTGGTTTGTTAGGCCTGTCTGCACTGAGGACTGCACCTAGCCACACAGACATGCTGCTGTGAAGCAGCAAGTACTGTGCATCAGCTATTCCACAGCACACACACGTATTGCTGCGTGTTGGTGAGAGCAAGCAATCCCAAATAGCTATTCCGCCCCTACGTCTCTCCTCCCTGCTTCAGAGACTGAAGAATATACATAGACTGCTACAGTGTACAGTGCATGCAAGGACAGTTGCCACACACCAGGTCAGGTATGTTGCTCCTCTTTTTCAGGATGAAATGTTAAGGAGATGTATTACTTCAGCCTGGTGCAGGATGCATCTCTCTCCAAAGAGTGGGTATTCCCTGCAGCAGGTCGCATTGCAGTGCAGAGGAGTGTAGCAGGAAGAGCCCACAAATGCATGTGGCAGAAGCCTGCAGTAGAAGAGCTAAATTGGGATAAAAGTATTGGGAGCTGGCAGGATGCTTCCTGAATCCATGAAGCCTGGAATGCTGGATACAGGCAGAAGTACCAAATGTATTTTGGTGCTACCCACTACCAGGAGCTGGAGAACAGGGCTGTGAGCCACAGACCAGCAAAACCAGGGTATTCATGAGGACCTGGAGCCAAAGAAATAAATCCAGTTCTTGAAGAAAGGGAACACTACATGTCTTGCCGTTAGCCACAGCCACATGTTGGCCAGTCAAGATTTTAACTGTCATGCTAAACAGATGTACTTGTGTGCATTTCCTAAAGCTGAGTGATAGCAGTACTGTTTCATGTTATGTTCTGAAGGGAGGTTCAAGTGAACATTTCAGAAGCAATAATCTAGATGACCTAGAAGCATCTTTTCCCACAGCTAATTTCCATTATTTAATGCAACTATATTTGTGCACAGTTATGGATATCTTTCGTGGAGATCTTAAAATAAAAAAATAAAATGATTCAGCAAGTGTGAGAACTTCTAAACTATGGTAACAGATGTTACGTTTCTGATGGCACAGCCATGCCATTCTCATACACTCTGCAGCAAGTCCCATGACCCCACCACACACAAGAGAGTTGCAAATGCTAAAAGCAGCATCACTGCTTCTTGCTGGATCCTCCACACACTGACAATATAAAAGATGAAGGGCCAGATTCAGACTTCGGACTGAAGTAATACTAAACTGTGCACTTCAATTTCAATGCCTTCGAGTTAGATCTCTGGCTCCAGAACAACAAGAAACAACCAACCCCGTAATGCTTTAACTCCCCATGAAGCAAATTAAAAGGTCTTTACGGTGGGACTCAAAGTGCCCAGCACTTTCAGAACAGCCAGCTCACACACCAAAGAGGGAACGACGCCAGAAATCTCTCCTCTCACAGATTCAGCTGCTGACTTGCAGCCCTGTAAATGGATACCTTCGGGAATCAGATCCACGCTTGGACCTTTCTTCCTCCTCCCCTCCCTTCACACGAACTCCTCAGGCATCCAATTCAGACTCACATAAAGCATTGGCAGTTGCCACACCTGCAAAGGCCGTCCCTCATTCTGCACCTCAGCTTCCCAGCCCTCCTCTGCTTCCACTGAGATTCAGTCCCAATGTCTCCTCCCTCCCAACCCCAGCTACCAGACCCCGGCTCCTTTCCCCCAACCCCTTTCCCTTGCAGGACTCTGCTGCTGCCTACCTGCATGGAGCATGCAAGCACTCACGGCCATCACACCACTCTGCCAGAAAACCAGTCTGTGCAAACTTTTCCTATCTGTGTTGCACTGTTTAGCTTCACCCGCTTAATCGCAGGATGGCCACCAATTGCTGCGGAGTGTCAGGAGGCGCTTGTGCCTCAAACCACCACCAGCTTTTACAAAGCAAACGAGCCTGCTAAGACTCTGTTCCTATCATGGTTGATGCAAGTAGGAAAAAACCAAACAAAAACAAAAAACCCACAACACCCACAGCTGATTGACATCAGTTAGTTTAAAGAAAAGATTAATTTATGTCTGGATTACAAGAGAAAAGCTATGTCACAGGTAGATGACAGAAGTCAAAAAAAGACCACGTCCTCCTTTTCTGGATACATTAAGTTGTAATGCTCACCAGTGTACAACACAGGGATTCACAGGCTACCGAACATGTGCTTTAAAGTTTCTTCAACTGCTCTGGCTACAAGGAATTGGAATACTTAAAGTGGTGTGGATATACTGAATAATCCTGGCCTTGAAGGTGGTCTCAGTGGCCACACAAAAATCACCCTCATTAACAGCTCACCTCATATCAAAACACTTAGTATTTAACTGAATGATAGCCAGTTTCCAGAGAAAAAGGACAAGAGACAAGTAACAGAGTGTTAACTTCACTTGCTTATCACAGCAATTTAAAGTACTTTTGACATCCCTCAAACTGGGGACACTGGAATTTGTGAGCTTTCATATGGAAAGAGCCCCTGTTCTTTCTTGCTCAGACATTTGATCGTCATATCAGCACTCAAACTGTCACCTCCTCCTGCAAAGAAACTCCATAAATAAATAACGCACCCAAGCTTTGCACTTAGACCACAAAACACAAGGCTTGGAGCACAATCAAATGACAGTTAATGAAGCAGCAGACACGAAAACACAGTAAACAAGACTTCATCAACTTCATCCTTTGTGGCTGCAAATTCCATAGCAGCAACCAAAAATGACTTCTTCCTTGAAGATGGTCTTAAATGGTCAGAAAGGGTTGGGGTTTTTTTTTTACTGTTATGAAAGAGAAACCTGTGTCAACTAACTAATCCTTTTCCAAAGCCATTCCCACTCAGTCAGACAAAACACATGACAAGCTCTGAGAAACAAGCAGGGAAATTTTGGCCTTGGTGGAGTCAATAGGAATTAAATCAGCGCCAAAATGAAGCCAGAAATTAGCAAAGCATTTATCTGATGAATTTGTGAGCAGTCACTCCTAAGTGACAAAACTGAGTTAATTTCTTCTCAAAATTTCCTGACTTAAACATGGGGGGGGTTGCAAGATCAAGTTGTAATGCAAGAGAACTACTCCTTTAAAGCACCCGCTGCCAGAAGAGTTTATTGTCAAAAGGAGAAATGTGACCTTTAATAAAATTGTCTATAAATATACAGACCTTTATAATTTCTTGTAGTTTATTAAAGAAAGACTTCCACTATGTAAAGCTGTTTCCTTTAGGGAGGCAAAGTTTTTGACACTGTTTAGCAATGGGTTAAACTAGACATACAGAGACTGCCACTCATGTAGGTATGGATGGGCTTCTACGAATTCCAAGAACAGCAGGTAACACTGCCCCTCACGACACACTGGTATTTCTGCACTTTGGGCACACAAACTGACACTAAGGTCCTTTGTGCTACACTCGCCAAACCACATCAATGACCCAAAGGGGGGGGGGGGGGGGGGAAGAAAGAAACAAGACCAAAAAAAAAAGAGAGACAACTTGCTTTAATAGGTTTGCTCCATGAGTTTTACATCATTTCTGCTTACCTGAAGCACAAAAACTTCTATAATCCTGTCAGTCCTGGAAAGCTCAACAGAGAAAGCAAACACAGGAACTCAGCTTCTTCTCCTTTGAGAATTGCCATCATGCAGTTGAACCCACAATTCTGACTGATTAAATCTCTATGAGTCTACAAGAGACCATGAACAGGCAGAGGTGCTACAGAGTACCCTAATGTGGCATTAAAACCTCTAAAGGGCAGATGTGAAGATGCCTTATTACAGCCAAAGAAGTCTGGTATGGGAGCGAGGCAGGCTTAACTTCCATAGTCCGGCTGACACTAATGTCATTTCTTCATAATTAAACATATATGACCAGTCTGATCATTATAACGCAGTTACACTAGTGCAACACCTTCAAATTGTTACAATAGCTGGTTTCTTTGATAGGATAACATTAATATATATTCCCTAAAAGGATTTCAAGGAGGAAAGAAAGCAAAAAAAATTGTAAGGTAGAAAATGGTTAGAAAAGGATTTGAGAAGTGCAGTCTGGTTACTTTTCAGTGTTTTGAAAGTTATCCCACTAAACCAATGCTTTTCCACGGTCTTCTTTTTCCAGCGGTTCCTCTTGATACACAGAAGTAAGTTTGCTTTTGAAACATACTTATTATCTGTACGAAACATACATCAGCAATTGTACTTACTTTAAATCAAACACACAGATTCAATTTGCTTAACTAAGCACAACTTGCATATATACAGGCATAAGAGAACAGTTCTTGTTAAATACACAAGCAAAATACTCATCACATCAATACAAGCATTCACTAAAGAAAAGTCTTATATCATGAACGCTTTATTTTCTATGAATATTAAAAAATACAATGATTTTTCAGTGGATGATGCTTTTATATATACACGTAACCCCACACAAATGTAACAGCCACAAAAAAAAAAAAACCACCTCACATAAAAACACTGATGAAGGAAAAGCCCCTCTAACAGACCTAGCAAACTTGCAGAAATCTTATTTAAAAAAAAAAAAATTACCCCAAAAGGTCTGCCAAAGTATTTTCAGGCCGATTACAAATAATTTGGAAGCCTACCCTGTCTGGAGTCTGGTGCGGGAGACAAATTTAATTTGACCTTACTGATTTATAGGGTCCCAAGAAGACTGAGACACTCACTGGAAATGCTGTTTTCTCCAATAACAAGGAAAAAGTTGTGAAGTCAAGGCAAAAAGAAGAGGGGACAGCCAACGGGAGACTACAAAGGCATCAAAGACATTGCTGAGAGAGATGAGTAGGAACTATAAATCAAATTGAAGTTGTCCTGTACACTTGTGGCTTTTTTTTTTTCTCCTTTTAAATTTACTTTAGCCATTTTTTCCAGCTCTTAACCCATTCATACCTCAGAAGTGGACTGTTTGAAATGCGGAAGTCAAGCATGTAGAAGCGAACGTGCAGAAAACAAATTTATTTCAATAATCTTAAAAAGAGAATGAAATGGCACCTGCAAAAGCTATTAGACCTCAGCAACTTAAATTGATGCATATCCCTGTTTGCTGTTACATGCAAAGGCTTCTCAAAATCTAGAACAAGTACACAGAAGACGCCAAACAAAGGATCTAAGACAGCATTTAAGCCAGATTAATCCATGTAATGGGAGTCACGGGGCTCTGACTGACACTGAGCTGATTGTCAGGAGTGCCAGCTTTCTAATAACTTACATCCCACCTTCTGAAGTTTTATGGCATTTATAGAGGAAGAAAAATGAAAACACCACACGTCATATCCAGCAAAAAACCATATATATTCAGTTTTAAGCAACAGAAGACAGAATACATGAGGTACTGATACATAAAGAAATTTTTAACCACCTCTGCCTTCATTGAGCTCAGACCAGAGTCTTTATATTTGACAACAGTTGTTAACACAGCTATTTCACCTCTGTATAGGCATATAGATCCAGTAAGAGCAAGTCAGATCTCCATCAAAATTGCAGAAGCACACATGTAAGTAGCCTACTAGTTACTGACAAAGTCTCATTCAATTGCCACTGTAAGTAAACTCTTTGTGTGCTAGCTGTATAAAAATGTGTTTTGATCAAAAATATGCTTACTACCAACTTCAACATACTTAAAACATCTGAAAAATACCTGAAAAAAGAAAGGCTTTTGAAATTTTCACAAAATGCCACTGGGAAACTACAGTATGAATCTTAAAAAATACAAAACCAACAAAAACCAAAACAAAACCACCTAAATTGATGGATATCAGTTGCAAAGAGCACACAAAACCATCTTGCATTATTTCTATTTATATAAAAATCTGGAATTATTTCATCCCACTGGTTTTTTTTTAATCTTTTCATTTTCTTTTTTTGCCCAAAAAAGTAAAGAAGTACTAACCAAAGAAAGTGCAGAAAATTAATTTCTGCGATGCGGACAAAATGTTTTGCAAAAATAATTTCCATAGAAGAATCAATATCATTAAGCAGGAGTGAATTTTACTTCCTATGTATGCCAACAGCCATAAGAGTATTGTTGCTCTTAAACAAGCACTTTGTATGAAGATCAACCTTTTGGTTCCTCCCTCACTCTTCGCACATTCTGTTGCAGAGCTGCAAGTTCAAATTTGTCAGGCAAAATGCTTCACTTACTTCTTAAGATCGCTCATTTCATGCTACGCTGGAAATGATTATGTTGTTAACATAAGGAAGACTGCAACTTCATTATCAGGTTTAAGTATCTGCCTTTCAGTTGCTTAAATGACAGTCAATTTGATTTTTGTAAAAGAACACAACTGCTCTCGAATTAAGCTGAAGTTGAAGAGTTGCTACAACTCCACCAAACAAGGTTAATGCTATCAAAGCGTAGCAATGCTGATGACCGGTAACCTTTCCCTCGTCAAACCACCGGTCAGCGGTTCTTGAAAAAACATAAAAAACTATTTTCTGTGCTTGAATGAGCATTTCTTCTCCTTCCTATCAAACAAGGTTTAACAAGGTTTACACTGCACTGCGGAGTAATCACCTGTTATCACTATTTCAGTCAGTCATCTGCTGGGAAAAGAGCCTATCTGCATGAAAGCAGGAACAGGAGCATGGTTTGTTATTCCTTTTCCTTTGCAAGTACTCATAACAGTGGGAGAGGTATTACTCCTACCTCTCCTTCTGCTGAGGCTCCTCCTCACCAGATAACTGCTGAGCCTACCATTTTCTTGTGTGCCTCTAACTCGCTTGCATACTGCATATTCTAGCTCCATAAGGTTTTTGGGGATTTTTTTCTTCATTAAAGCCAAAACCTGGGTGGGACATGGCACTATTTCAAACTATGAGTCCTCTACAGCCACTTTGATATCAAAACCTGCAAATTAACACTGGAAGAATATTAAAGTAATACAAGCAGTTAAAAGCAGAACAATAAAGAATTAAAAACCACAAGTAATCCCACTACGGACATTTTTTCCCCTCCCTTGACAGGATACACATCTCCTATACATTTTTGTATCCAGCGGTTCAAGATGTAGGATTTTCTATACGGCAGCAGAAAGAAAATACTGCCATTTTATTCTGCTATACTTGATAGGTAGGAAAGATTTAAATATTTGTGCGTTAAAAATAATAATTTTCTCAATATCGTCACACTCTTTAAAGCAAGCATTATTTAAAAGTTGTCTGGTCTGTTAAACCAATGCTCACATTTTTGAAGTGGTATGAATGAAAGCTCAGCGTTTAGTTATGATTTTCAAGTGCTCGTGAACACCCATGTGACTGCATCAACCTAGCAGTGTTATCAACCTAACACCCAAACTGCATCAATCTAACAACCAAAATATCTTTAGGAGAAAAACTTTTGTCTAACATTTGTAGCAGAAACGGCATTTATTTGCATACTTAAAGAATTTCAGTCATCCAGTATTATATGATAACCTATGTACCACAATTAAAAGCTATTTAGCACACAGGCATGTCCTATGCAGAAGTCTTCCTCCCACTACTTGATCATCTACCCAACAGCATATTCCAAAACAAGAACTACCTGTAAATTTAAAACACAGCTTGGAAAACACTTCATAACAGAGTCACACAGAATTAACTATTTGCAATAAACGCTCCTGGTCAGTTGTTTCAGCTTGCACAGCAGAAAGCGAGGTACCACCCCTTCCTCTGGAGCATCCCAGTGTCTACTCACCCACTGCACAGTGCAAACCCTTGGAAGCTGCTGGACTTGCTGTGCATCAAACCACTCACACTAGAATGAAACTGCTCTCTAGGACGCGACCAAGAGCCTGAGCAAAGGCCACCACAGAGACAGGAGCTTTTTGCAGATATGACAGGCCCTCAGAAAACATTCAAGCAAGAATTTTTTTTTTTTGGGGGGGGGGGGGGAAGGAAAAAGAAAAGGGCAGGGCGGAAAGCCCTGGACAGTAGATTAAGAAAATAATACGTAATTCCCTCAAGACTGTGTGACAAGCATATTCATTTTAGCAACCAGTCAGGTATGTGTATGAACCTGTTTTTTAACATCTCCCTACAGCTCTATTAAAACACAAGGAGGCATTAACGACATGATATGTTATGTTCAGCATTCAATTCAATAAGCAAGAAACACAGCTCTGTAATCTAATGCTGTAACAGGTGTACTTTAAAGAAGGAAAGCACTCCAAAGTTTTCAAAGTTTAACAAGCTAAGGCAAGCATCCCAGCATTTAATCCAGGAGAAAGTTATAACAAATAGCATCAGCAGTCACAAGCCTATCCTCCCACCTTCTCGTGCTCCTCTGAACAGGGCGACTTAACAAATGCCAGTGGAGCCTCCGCAGCCATGCTCACAGCTCAGGGCCTCTTCCACTTTTTTAAATCCAAGTAAAGCTTGTATTATAGCTCTACAAATGCAGGAGCTTTCGTTAGGCCCAAGATCACACGTCCCAGACTGCTCTAATCCCCAAATTCTTGGTCTCCTACACACTGAAATAAGATCTGAAATGTTGGAAAAGTTCAGATGCCATCTAGAGAAGGGTTGCTTGGAAGTAAATAAATATGAAAGAGTGAACAACCCAGGGAAACAGGGAGGTGGTTAGTAATTGCACAGACATCTCTCCACAGAAGTCAACACCCAGGCTGTCACGTTACACTTCTAGAACTTCTTTGCCAGATACCATCTTATAGCTGAAACAAGCTGAAGCATCAATAAAAATAGTATCTATGAACACAATTTTTAGGGGTTCTGAACATCAGATGTGCAGTTTTAGCTAGAAGATAGTATAAAGAAAAGTAATTTTAAAGTGACAGTGTAATTGATCATTTAACATGGATAAATATAAAAGAAATCACCTCTCCCACTCTTTTTATTTTAAATAGCAGCATTAAGCTAAAATCAGCTGTGTGCTAAAATGCAACATTTCATATAGTTATCTCACTTTTCAGAGGTGCCATCAAGCCCTACAGATCTCCGGCATCTCCCACTCCCACCTGACCCAGCCTCCGCCAGGGCCCTGACATAACATTTTATACATCAGCTCTTCAAGATGCAAATAGCATCTGTTGGCTTCCATTACATAAATATGCCCGATAAGAGCTATTATTAACTTGTTAGTTTCCATTTTAAGTAAAGTATGTCAAAATTGCATTTATGTCTCCAATTACATGAAGCCTCAAGTGTTGTAAGCACTTCAAATCTTCAGAAAAGAGAAATGCCACACGATTTCAGAGGAAGGGTTCCCCTCTCCAGAAATGTGAAAGCTCCCGAGTCCCCTTAGCTGTAGCTCCTGCAAAAATTGTGGGAGTGAGGAGAGATTAAGCTGGCACGATCAAACAGCAAGTTTTGACTAAGTCCATTTCTGTTTATAAAGCAAGAGATCACCAACGAAAAGCAACAAACAGCAAGTTTTTGGTTATAAAATACATCGAAAAAATGATACCCATGCTTAACAAAATATTAACTTTAAAATTTCAGTTGAATACAACATTCTGTGTTATTAAATTGCCCTGCGTTTTCTGAGGAGTAGGCACAATGCTACACTAACAAACCTATTCAGGTAAGAGCCCCCAAAACCATATATCAATTTCTAAAGGAGACTTCTAGGGACTAAAGGAAAAAGATACACCATGGAAACAGGGCTTTATACAACACTTTCATCCATGGATCATAAAAGACAAAAATGGGTGCACTACAAAAATGGGAGCATGTTCCTACCCCAGATACATCCCAGGTCTCACCTAGCTAACCAAAAATGTACAGACACCATGCCATCCCACTCATCCTCTGGGGCATGATGGTCAGAAATTAATTTCAAAGATTGAAATAGGCTACCTAAGAAGACCATGGGGAGCACAGTAGGGGTATCAATTTCAAACTCAACCTCAAGGCAGATTGTACACTTCTCACCAGCAGGTCTAACAAATCCAGCCATTTTCACCATGGCCCTGGACACCTGCCGTCACGCCAGCCAAGAGTTCAGGTCACCAGTCAAGACACCCCACAGGCCAGCTGCAGCAAGATCTTTGGGATAAATGCTTTACAGCACTCAGCATGTTGTAGCTACTACAGTGACCACATGCATGTGTGTCTGCCTGCCTGTACATATATAAAGTTGTACAGGTAAAAATAATACTCAATTATAGCCAAGCAGCCTTTGTAAATTCTCCTCCATAAGCAAACCACCCAGCTCTATGAAAACTACATGTATTTTAAAAACCAAAGCAAAAAACCCACAACAATCTCGCTATCCCACTAAATCCCAGATACAAACTTCCCGATTTTCTGCCACAGGAAGTACACAGACCCACAGAGAAGGAAAAAGCTGGGTTTATTCTAAAGCTACACTGAGATCCTCTAGCCCAGGCTTTTACATTTGCAGTGGATTTTCATTATTTTAACGAGATCCCAAATGAACATGCATCCCTGCCAATAAATGCCACTGCATATGTTCCTGCTTCAGCTCTATAGCAAATCTTTGCGGGTACCTGCTACACGTACATAACACAAATAAAAAAACAAACAAACCAACCCACACAGTTCCGCTGACTGACCCAACTTGGGAATCTTTTCTGCTGGGGGAGGGAGGGAGGCCTGTTCTGTAGAAGGAAAGTAGAAAGAGGAAACATCAAATGAAGGACAGGTAATAGAAACAGCTCTCATTATTTTGATTACTTTTACCGCATTTAAAGCCCAACTTTTGCAGAAGAGAGCTTCCTTCTGCTCTTCTCTGGCAGTAAAAACAGAGCATGTCAGGTCTAGTCTGGGAAGAGGTCAGAAGTTCAGTTTAAAAAAAAAACAAAACCAACAAAACTTTGGATCCTAAAAGCACTAATTTTAATTTGAAAAGGCACTTTCTTAACTAAAGCGACTTCAAATTGCATTTTCTCATGCATTTTCTCCCTTCCATAAGAGCAGGTGAAGGCTTTTCTGACATCCTGCTAAGGAACTCTGTGGCAGGCTTGAAAGGTATGCTAACGTGCCTTCATCCAGGTCACCCTTTCCTCTCTAAACCCATCCGGCTCTCGAATTTTCAGGTTAGCTCTAACCATCGCTAAGATACGGTTTCGCTTCATAGAGATGAGCAGGTGTGCTCGAGATGCTCTACAGAACAGCCCACAACAAGCACCAACATGACGTAAAAAGTTGGCTGCAGATAAAACATTTCTCACGCATCAAGACAAAATACAGTTCTCTACATCTTTCAGTTTTAGTGCAAAGGCTCTTTTGCATTAACAGACAGACACAACAGCTTTCAAGTTTGTAGTGTATTTTAATCACAGGATTTCTAATCAAGACTGGATGCCATCTCCAGCATCCCCTTCTTCTTAACGTGAAAAAACATACAGCTTTAAAGTACAGTGCTAATTTAACGATATTTTAATTAAAGTACATAGCAACTCATTATAACAATTTGTGAGCAATAGCTGAACTCCAAATAACTATAAATGCTCTTCATAAAATAACTGTAGTTAAAAAACAGGAAAAAGCAGCATTTATACTTCCCATTAAGGTGTATTTTAAGGTGCGCTGTGCCCAGCGCTCCCATCAATCATCACAGAATTATCTGCAAGTGCTACTTTTGCTACATCCCCGGCCGCTGATCACACCGGTCGCCGTACGTCCCTGAAACGAATCGGTGCCTTTGCAGAAAGAGGAGCGACATTAAGCGAACACGGTGCGAGGGAGGAAGGTTTGGAGAACCCAAGCCAGGACCTCCCCGTCCCTGCCCCCGCTGGCACCGGGCCGCTCTCCCCCACCGCTGCCCGGGATAAAACTTACCTTGGTGGCACGGCGGGAGGGCTGCGCTAGCGCTTCATTGTCAAACTCAGTTCTAGCAAGTTCCTCGACATGCTGGCGGAGCGGTGCTCGGCAGCGGACAAGCGCCCGGCTGTCTGTCTGCCCGGCTGTCTGTCTGTCCGCCCGCCCGCCACGCCCAGCCGCGCTCCGCAGGGCCCCGCCGGCTCGGGGACCGGCGGGTCGCCGCCTCTCCGGGCTGCGGCGAACAAAAGGGCGCTTCGCCGGGGGCCGCCGCCGCCGCCCAGCCCCTGCCGCCCCCCGCGGGCACAGCCCGGCGAGCGCGGGGGCGGAGCGGCGGCCCGACTCCAGCGGGGCTCCGCAACTTTTCCCTCCGGACGCGGCCGGGGCCGCAGCGCCCACGCCGGACGGAGGGAACGCTGCCCGCCCGGCACGACACGGCCCGACTCGGCCGCCGCCACCCCCGGCCCGGCTCCGCGCTCCCCCCCCGGCGCCCCACGTACCCGCAGGAGCCGCCGCCTCCCCCCGCTCGCCGATGCTTCCTCCTCCTCCTCCTCCTGCCCGGCCTTGGCGCCAAACGCCGCCGCCGCCTCCCGCCCGTCGCAGGCCCGGCGCCTCCCCCGCTCACAGGCCCGGCGCGGCGGCCCCGGCGGCCCGGCGCCCGCCCCCCGCCCCGCCTCCATGCGGGCAGCCCGGGCCGCGCTCACCTCCCGCCGCCGGCGCGGCGCGGCACGGCCCGGCCCGGCCCGGCGCGCCGCCGCCTCCTCCGCCGCCGCCTCCTCCTCCCCTGCTCGCCGGCGTGGGCGGCCGCGGCCGTCAGGGCTGGCGCTCCCGCCGCGGCGGCGGCTGCTGCTCCTGCGGCGGCTGCTGGTGCCGTCCCGCGCCGGCGCGCATCGCCTCCGCCCGCCCGCCCGGGCCCGTGGCCGGCGGCGGCTCCCGCCCTGCGTGCCGGCTGCTCGGCGCGCCCGCAGTCAGGCCCAGGCCCCCCGCCCGCCCCACTCCTCCTCCTCCGGCGGCGGCGGCCGCACAAGAGCCCTATTGTATTATTGACACTGCTGGGCTCCAGGCCCCGCCTCTTCCCCTTCCCTTCCCTCCCTGCCCGGGCCGGGCCTTCCTGCCAGCTGCGCCGGCAGAGCCGGCCCCCGCCCCGGGGAGAGGGCGGGAAGCGGCCCGAGGGGAAGGCCTCGGCCTCAGCCCCGGTCCCAGCCCCGCCGGCGGGCGTCAGGGCTGAGGGGAGCCAACCCCGCCCGGGACCGGGCGAGAGGCGGCCCCCGCCGCCCTCAGGTGTGACTTCTCCCGTCGAGGTGCCCGGCGCAGGTGACGAGCAACGGGCAGCGCCTGGCCCGTGTCGCCGCTGCCACCGGCTGCCGAGACCCGGCCTTGGGCTGGGCGACCGGCGGCGGGGGCAGAGGTAGCCAAGCGCCTCGCCACGTCCCCCCTGCCTTCCAGCAGGTTCTGAGGGCACCGCAAGCTGATCACCACCCAGTCCAGTACTAAACGGAGAACGTTTTACATAACTTGTAAAATGAGGAGGGCAGCGTCTAGCCAGCGATTGGTGTTAATCGTTCGGCCCCTGACAGAGTTCCCATTAAAGCGAAAGCAAGGTAGGCAGCATTAGAATAAAGGAAACAACAGCAAAAATTTGGCAAAGCTCCTCTGTCATTAGGCCTCACACCCACGCACATTTCCCATACTGCTGTTACCAACTATCACTTGCACCAGACGCACTGGAAACCCCTTTCGCCTGCCTTAGCAGAAGGACTGCTGCAAAGGGATTTACCTGGAGAACCCCCCTTGGCTGCCACAGCCCTCTTCTCCGTGCACACTAACTGAGGCATGGAAATGCGGCAGAGAAGGAAATCAAGCTTGGGGTCTCAAATCAGGGATACAGCACTTTGCTCTAGGCCAGGCATAAAGGAGAAACAGCAAGAATATAATAACGAGGAGTACAAAGGAAAAGGGATGAAGAGATGAGCAGCAAGCATGGCAGGGATAGTTTGGCATGCCTGAGCTGCACTTCCACAGTGTTTCTGGACAGCAGGTGGAACGAGGTGAAATGTAATCTCAAGAAAGGAAGCACTGTTTCAGGCTGAATGTTCCATCTAGCTCAACAGCCTCCCACCGGCTCTACCAAGCCACTGGCCCCCCACATTGACCTCATCCTTGCCCGAGTGGGCATCCACAGTAAGATAGTTCCCCCAAGTACTCTGCTACTTCTTGCTTGGATTTCCCAAGCAGGATGTGGCATGTCTGTTTAGTACCCCTCAACAGATCACTTCTCCAAGTACTTGTCCAAGTCAGCTCTCACTGAATCCGTGTAGGCTTCTGACTGTAAATCACTGCTGGCAAGGAATTCCATGAGTCTACTACCTACTGCAAAAAAAAAAAAAAAAAAAAAAAAATTTTTCTTTTGAATAGCTGGTTAATATTCCTGTGTGTAATATGAAAATGTAGCTTTCTACAAATGCAGTTAGACCACAACCAAACAGCGATGCTGACACATATGACTTCCTTCATGCACCAGCGATCATCTCATTTGCCTTCTGTTCATTAATATATACTTGCCAGGAAAACACTCTGAGCAGCTTCAGAAAACCACAACATCAAGTGAAATACCAAGAATACTCCCCCCACCACTTGTGGAATCCTCTATATCAAACCAGGTGGTCCAGGCAGCAGGGCAGGCAACACTGATTTTTGACAAAAGATTTGAAGTCCAAAATGAAGAAAATTCAGAGTGATAAAAACAAGTCCATGCACTATAGAAAAAGACCTGTTTTCTAGTCATGAAGGGAATTTAAAGTCCAACTGAGTTAAACTGAACAGAAACCATTTTCAAGTACCAATATCTTCATTTGGATTTTAAAATAATTTCTATTTTTTTGTGTCTATGGCTTAGTAGAATGTAGATATATATAGTGTTTAAAGTATCCCTCATTCTGAAGGACAACGAAGAATGCATATTCCCATCAGTGAGGAAACATTCCTCTGAGAAGTTTCCTGCCAGATTATTTTATGTACGCATGACTTCATCAGGAACAGATGCAGCCCAGCCCGGGAAAGGTGTTGCACAGCTATCTTCATTTCCCATGCCTGGAATCGCACACACCCCCCTGCACTGGCTCACATGTCAGGAGAAGACAACAGCCAAACCTCTAGTTCTACCTCTAGTAAATCCACAGCTGTACATGGTGGGCTCAGGGCCAAAAGATGGGTGACACAGGAAACCTATGGCAGAAAGTGGTGAGGCTACTAATTTCAATAAATGCTTTTACGTGCAAATAAATTTTTTTATCTCATCCTGTGTAACTTCTAGCAAATTATCTTACCGTTTGATAGGAATTTATACAGAATTGCATTTACATTTGCCATGCACTTCTATAGGAACACCAAACAAGATGAATAAATAGGGAGCAGGTTGTAGACTGTTGTTCTTTTTAAAGACATATGCAACAGTTTCCACATTTTCTTGAGAAAGGATGAACTACAGATGCTCTTATGCACCTAGAGAATATAAGGAATTTACAAAGCCAGATGTTAACATGTTGATAAAATATAGCACAAACATGAAGTCTTCCCAAGGGAGGAATGCTCTGGAAACTAGAAGTATAAGAGATACGGTCAGGATAAAATAATGTATACATGTATACCAAAGCTGAACGGAGTCATTATTCAGCCGTACAAGGGCTGCCCATAGTATATCGGGCTATCAAGAAAGTTACACTCAAGTAACGTTTAACATCTGAGGAGCAGGGTCATGCAGAGTTAAACATGGACTAGAGCCACAAAAGTAGTATCTCTACTTGAAATACCTGGAAGTATTTTGGTGAATTTCAACAGGAAAGCATTTTTTTCTACAAAATCTGCTATCTCTGATTAGATGACAGAGAAGTAAAAGATAACAAACACGCCATAGAGTCATGGAGGAGTAGCAGGGGGAAATAAGAATTGGAAAGGCCCAGGAGGTTAATTCATATCCCTTAGCTCCAAGTCTTTGCAGCATTCCCAGCCTGCATGCAGAAGCCTCCATGGGCAGTGATTCTAGTTGATTCTGATAAAAGAAATAGACAGATACCAAAGCCTGGTATACCACCTTCCTTTGAAATGTGCAGATGCTGCATAAAACTCGCTTCATTGGTAGATCAGATACCATTGATGAAACCTTGATACAACGTCCTTGAAACCAGAGCAAGCATTGGCAGCTACTGGCAAGAGACATAAAAGCTCAACTCCCTTATTTTCCTTTCACAATGAGCAAAATTGTTGAAGTGTTATCATGAAGCACAAACACCCACCTGCAAACAAGAGAGCTAATTATTGCTGTGGAATAACTTTTATTCTTCTGTGGAAAAAATGCAAAGCAGAATCTCATCTAGGGATGGCTAGCTGTCTTTAAACCCTCTTGTGACTAAAAATGTTTCTGATACTCACTACTAGAAATAGAAGCAAAAAGCACTCAGAGCTTCAAAAGATTGTCTTTACCTCTAACACTGAATCCAATCCTTTAGCACCTGTTGGGGCAGCTATCAAAAGATGCCCTCAGGTCATAGCACAGCCCTTCCATTTAATCTCCAGAACCCTTTAAAAAAAAGCCCCTGAAGTGGTTTTTATGGAGGGACTTCAGAAAAGGGGGGGAAGGTCTCCCCTCATAAAACGATCAGCGCATTCAGACAAAAAAAAAAAAAGTACTTCCACAATCATGAAACATTTACTCTTTAGAGCAAAGTGTGCCAGCTTCACTTCCCAGGATCTGACAAGTTCAAAGTTTTGTGCTCAGGGAGATCTTCAATTTATCTTTCTCCTTCTAAGACACTAACACAGAATGGAGAGGACCGCCAGCAGCTTTCAAAACCTATCAGTATTACCGCTCTGTACCTTAAATGCATGCAAGTACCTACCTAATAAAAAAGGATCAAAGAATGCATCTTACACTTGTATTAGTGGGGAAACAAATTGTGTATCTTGCCTAAAAGAGTTGAAAGTTATCTGCCTCTACACTGCCATATGTGCAGTTGGGGGGAAATCTCCCCTACAGCAGTCAGCATCCAGTAAGCAGGGGGAAGTAAGGCTGCTGCTCCCTTCAGTGCTGAGAAATCACAAGTCAACAGTCACTCCACCCTCCCCCACCCCTTCAAAAGTTTGTTTCAATTTTTTTTATTTTTGAGACATTGAGTTTAATGGCTCAAACAGCAAAAACAATTTTCAAGTTTTCTTCACTACCACAAGGACAAAAGGTACCTAAAAATGGAAGTGGAGACTTTCACATGACTATGAACTGGGACTTCATCACCACAATGCTTGTGATAAAATGAAGGTGGAAAAGCAAAGATACGTACCACTGTCATCCAGACAGAGTCCTTTGAGCTCCCAGTACTGCAGAGGCGCCTAGCCTTAAATTTAGCCTCATCATTTGGGTAGAATCTGTAACAGCATGTTGCTTTTAGCCTTTGCAGTTTGGGAACATCAAACACACACTCATTTAATCGCTGTTTAAGAGCCTCTTAACCTTACTGTAATTTCCTATTAACTTTATCTGATGCTTTTAAGGACAAACTTTCTATAGCCATTTTAATAGAAGGATGCGAGGGAAATCCACATGTATTTGGAAGATCTCTTAGACCCTTGACAACATTGGCAATTTTAAAGCCTTGTGCAACTGAAAAGAGGCTGACTTGTACTTGACAGATGCTGGTCACATTGCTGAATACATTCTGGGAAGATACTCAGATACTCTAGCCATGAAATTGTATATAGCTGGGGATTATCCTAGATGCATAAAAAAAATAAAGGAATGAGCAGTCGCACATTTTTCTTTGCGTACTCAGAAAACTTTAGAGCTTTTTTAAAAGCTTCTCTCACTTCCCCCTATTTTTCTTCTCTCTCACTCAGAACCAGTGATGACTACATATGCTTCAGGAAGACTGCACGACCAAAACGTTACCAGCAACAGTCTTACGGCAACCAGGCATTCTGAAGAGATGAAAGCAGTAAAAAGCATTCTTCTATCAAACTGGACACCAAGATATTAATGTCTGGTCTGTTAACACACCGCGACTCCCAGCCATTCAGCGAAGCCTCCTGTACATCCTGCTTTTACCGGGTTTGATGCTTGTAAAATTTTGCCATACATAGATGGCTGTGTTGAGAGACAGAGCTCAGACTGGATAGCTCTAAGGAAAACTTCTGGGCTGGCATTGTTACCCTCAGCAAATTGCTATAGCTCATAGTGTGAGCTCTGCAGTGTCCAGGGAACAGGGTGAACCACCACAAAGCTGCCTTCCAACATACACTGCAGCAAGAACGCAGTACTACAGCACACAATTAAGTGCTACAGCCCGCTTGCACCATACCACTCAAGTCCATGCATGCTAGAGACAATACTTACAATCGGCACTTATTCATAGCTTTTAATACTGTTTGACTAGAAATTAAGTGGTTTAGATCAGGTTTAAACATGCCTTGGAAGAGCCGCTCCTGCAGACCTCCAAAGACCTATGTCACCCTTATGGATTCAGAAGGCTTACTCATTAATTCAAAAAAGAAATGGCACAAAGGTCCAAAGGAGACAACAAGAACTTGAGAGCAAAAATCCTAGAGTTTTGAAACTACTCAGGCAGGCACCTGGGCTGCTACAAGGTCTTAAGAGATTAATTTCACAGCAGCTTCTATTAAATCTTTAGAAAAAAAGCCTGGGGAATTGACACCTTCTAGAAGATATTATCAGCAATGCTAATTTAAATATGCACAGAAAGCTGAATGCTGTATGAATAAAGCCTAAACACTTAAAAGCCAGCATTTAGGAGAAGATATTCAGCTACAGAGTTCTCACTCATGCTTCAGTCAGTAAAACTCTTTTTTTGTCCCTATTAGAATGACTGAAGCACATATTTTGTCATAAAAAGTTTCAGGCTGCTTTTTGGAATTTAAAAAAAAAAATCTGTCCCAGTTATGTAAGTGCAGCCTGGTATGTGGAGGACTTAAATGCATGCATTTTATGCATGACTATTAGATACAACAAAAGAAAGTGGGTAACTTCCTAGCAATTGGGGCACAGACACAAAGCTTCTGCATGTTAGTATTTGAGGATGTGATTGGTAAAAATTGTGAAAATACCCAAGGACAGCTTCGCTATGACTTAGATACTACATCAAAAAGATTACTAGGCAACTCAGATCCAATTGGGGTACAAGATTTTTTTTAAACTGTAAATTGCACAATAAATTAATAATAATTGCACAATAAATAATTAAGTGTAAACCAAAAGCTTCAATTCTTTAAAGTTTCACCATTTAACTCAAAATATTCCAAAGAAAATTATATTGATACAGTCTGTCATGTTCTTCGCAAACATTTACACATCATGAGAGTTAGCCTAGAACATCCCTAGTTGGAAGACTCATTTCTGACCAGTTTAAAGCCAAGTTTGGGAATTTATTATCTGTTTACCTGTTTTCAAATGTTAGATGGCATATACAAAGGAACTGCTTTCTAACTGAACTAGTATCACCACCACAATCTATTTCTGCAGTGAGCACATCATTAGCATGCATCGAGTACCCAATGAGGTAAGCACAGATAAAAAGCACAAAACTTTTACAAGTTAAAAAACAAAAGAAAAAGATACAACCAGATGCACACACAGATCAGGGAGAAGTGCTTTAACAGTCTCCATCCAGGAATCTCTGTACTTGTATCTCTACAGACTGATATGTGAATACCTTCTCCCATATTTTACTAGGAAGATTGCAGTGTAAAGTTAATCATATCTGCAGTGACTCTGGGGAAAAATCCCTGCTGTCAAAAATTCACCTTTTCTGGAGCACGGATGACTGCAGATTTAAAACTTATTTTCAATTAGCTGTGAATATCTATTTAAAGTCCCTGTTTAAACATGGAATTCAACTTTTATACTTTAGAATGTAATTATGCTTTGCAATATTTTGTGATTTTAAAAAGTCTTCCAGAATCCAGTTTATTTTTTCAATGTTTATTATCAATCACATTCACAGTGCAATACAAATTACATAAAAAGCTATACAACAAACATACAAAGACTACATGAAGCACATACCATTCTGTAATGCGTACCAATGCTTAGGCTAGAAGTGTTCTTAACATCTCTTAGCAAGAAATTGAAGTCAAAAGATTAATAATTGGCTTGAGAAACTCCTTCATTATTTAGGTTTTTATTATTAAAACTCTTTGTTGGTAAGCAGGCTATCAATGTAAATAAAAAAAAAGCAACACTCTGCTCTTTCCTGGCATGTAGAAAAGTTTTTCCACTGTTTCAAGCCTAGATTAATTTTCAATTAATCATCCTGTCCTCCAGCAAAAGTAGTCACAAAAATCAATTTAGCACTTTGTTTCCAGAGTAGGTTGATGATACAAAAAATAAACTATAGACATACATATAATCATGTGTCAGCGTATAAGTTTGGAAATATTACACATAAAAGTTTAGAGACCAAGATGGTCCAATATATGCACTGCTTAGATAAATTACACAATGACATTTCTGAAGTACATTACACAGTTTTAATGTACTGTCCGTACCAGAAAGATACATTTACTGTACGTGTCTAGAATAAATCCTGCAAATATTCATCAATGAGTTGCGCTAGTACTTTGACCAATCTAAGACTTTTTGCTGTTTTCACAGCCTCTCCTCACACATACAAAAGAAATCCTGGCTGGCTAAGTGCAAATAAGTGGTAATTTCCGCTACCAGTCAGATTCTGGTGGCAGTTTGATTTTATTTCACTTTGTCAAATAAAAACATTTCACAGGAGTGACGTTTTTCTTACCTTCAGCACACCAGTGGTTTAGTGACTTCAGGAGACACTCTTCCATATTTAATCTATGCATAACTTTAACAAGAAGTCCTAAGGACATATTCTAGGTATATAGTTTAAACTAAGGGCTAGCATTTGCCTAGTAGCAACAAAGTAACAGCTCAGAACATCTCTTGGGCATGACAGAATTATGAATTTCAAGAGAACAGATTCTTTCATGTGCTAATTCTAAAAAATTAGAAAGAGATGTGTTTTTAGCCACCCACTGTTGGAGCTCCAGAGCTGTGAAACTGATGAGTCGAGACTCATTTTCAGCTAAGATGCACAAGATCTTCCCTTTTGACTGATGACCATAATGATGAAATTATTGCTTTAGCACCTCAACACAGCCCCAGTCTGTTCAATGGATTGTAAGGGCTACATAAACTGGCAAGCCACAGTTTTAATTAATAAATTTGGTTTTGTGCATCTGCACGCACAATCCGTTCAAGTACTACAGAAGGCTTGTAAACCTGGACATAAACTATAAGTTCATGTAGAAAAATCAGTAATGATGTAATATGCAAAAATAAAT